>NC_044259.1:5680775-6331525 GCF_003957555.1 Calypte anna | reverse complement strand
TTAATATCTCTTGCTTTGGGTGTGTATCCTCTGCAGGAATAAGATTCAAAGCTTCCCAAGATTTCCAAATAATCACTGGTCCCTTGGAAAAGGCCTGGTTTGAGTCATCTTGCAGAACAAAGGTTATTTCCCTTGGTCTCTGTGGAACTGTGTCTGTAGGCCACTACTCCTTAATTTCTTGTTTTAAAAAGAGCCAGAATGGTTTTAGACACCTTGAATAATTTGCAGTGTGAGTGCAGGAGTGTTTACTTTTACCCCTGTCCTCTCCCACCCTCTCCTGTCACCACTGCCTAAACTGGCTGCCTGGCATTTCTTTGGGACAAGGTGGCATTTCCTGAAGTTTATGTTCTATCACTGTGACCTGGCATGAGGAAGAAATAGAAAGATCACAGGGAAAATGAGATAAAGACACAATAAGATAGATAGATACATTTTTTAAGAAAAATGAGCCTTAACTTGGCATGTTGTACATCTTGTTCTTTCAGATTTTATTAGCACAGGGTTGGGGAGAAATACCACGCTGTGCTCGTTATGGTCTTATAAATTGATTTCTGTTGAACTATCCTGTTTTATCAATTTAGTTTAGTTAAATATAAAAACATACATCTCGGTTACATTAGCCTGGGGGAAAATGAAAGAGCAGAGAAGGAAAATGAGGTAAGATTGAAAGGAAGCTGACTACTGCTTTCCCAAAGGAATTAATGCTTCCAAAGAGCATCTCAAAAGTATAGTGTTACTATAGAGTCTGTGCTTAGATTCTTACATGGAAATTTGTGGTCCTCTTTGGGGCCAAGGTAATGTGTGGCTGAGCAGGAAAGAAGGATCAGTTTCCTGCATCTTAACCTTGCTCCACCCTCCAGTAGCTGACAGTTCTCCTCTCCATTCTCAGGATCTCAATGTGATGCTTTACTATCAGGAGTTCCTCTGTGGGGTGAAGACTCCTGACCAAACCAGACCAGCTCTATCCTGCCCAGGTGTTACTGGATGTTCCTTCAACAATACTGGGTGATTAGATCCTGATTAGGCTTTCCCTTCAACTTTGATTGACATGGAGCTGTGCCCTATTGAATTGGCAGTTGTTTCAGCCTCTCTGTTTTTCCGTTCCATTTCTTATTAATAAGTAACTATTCTCTTTGAGGTACTTTAGTTTAGTATTTATATTCAGAGAACTGAAATTAGAGTCAGCACATTCTGACAAAAATATAGTTGCATAAAAGGTTTTTACATATAAAGGATCTTCTGGTCAGTTTCCAATTTATTTTCAATTTTTCTGCTTCCTTTTGGACTTTTTCAGCATTGCTGAGTTCCCACATGAACATCTGCAACATAATTTTGATCATAAGTGCTTTATAATCATGCATGCTATAAATATTAGATTGTCTTTTGAAGGCCACTTTGATTTTGAATATTAAGTGAAACAAATGAAAAAAATATTATTCAGACAATTGCTCTAATTTTGGTGTCCTCATTTCTGGGCAAAAATGCAACCAAATTCTGCCATTGCTGAAGTGTGAAATGCAGGGTCTTCTAATTGTGTGCAGGACCAGTCTGAGAGCTAGAGATGGAGCCATACATTGGATTGAAATGGCTGGAAGTCTCTGCAGTAATAAACTCAAAAGATTCTGAATACCTAGATGATAGCACAAGAGAAACTGCAGTAATGAAAATGCTTCTTATGTGATATATTCAGAAAAACAAGGAAGAGCTGTGCAAAAAGCTCTCTGTGGAAAATTAATAACTGGCCCCAAAATTCTTGAATACTTCTTAAATCCTTAAAGATGGACTTTTTTCCCACAATGGAGAGATGTCAGAGCTATAGAACCCTGGTGATACAGGTTGCTGCTCCTTTCTCTGATTGCTGGTTTCTGAAGTGTTTTTATAGGTAAACAAGACAGATTCCTCAGTTGTACAACTTGTCTACCAAGAATTCAAGGAGCTAGAAACCTCTGACATGTCAAATAAATGTAAAGCACTGTAGCATATGCACTTTTTCTTCTACCTGGCTTTTCTTTTCTGATAACCATGATATGGAAAGAATGGAAATGTAGTTTTCTAGTGCTCAGGAAAAAAGTAGGTCTGGAACATTTTTAATTTTACTTGTTCTCTATGAACTTTATGAATGACCCTTTCTTCTGTGAACAAAAAGGGAATTCAAATTTACATGGAGGCTCTTCCCAAAAGTCAGTGATGCAGGAACATACCTGTTTGGATTGTGTATATATTGGAGATATATATATTGTTTAGGCCAATGTATGCTCATGAGGCATAGAATTTTTTTTTAATTTATTTATTTAAAGTGAAGTGTAACTATGACTATCAGTTTCTGTATTATGGCTCTTTTACTTTCCTGGTTAAGAATAAAAGGCCTGATTTCAGAAAACATCTGTAGCTAGAAGAGTATCTTCATGTGTAACCTCAAAACTATACACATGCCATGGTCTGTAGTTCTGTTTCTTATAATGTCCACTCTCACTTCTGCACTGCCCTGAAAGCTGCAGTCTCATATCTGGAATTATGCTTACTTCTTTGAAAAGATAAATGCACATAAAACATTTTTAGGATATACAGTGGAATTCACTCCCCATGTCTGGGCACTTAACTGCTAAAAGAAACCTCAAGAACATCAAAGTCATGAGACCATAGACCTGTCTGCCCTTTCAGTCTGACATTTCCAAGTACTCCCTTGTATTATGTACTTTGTAAAGGCTCTGGGCAAGTGCCTCTTCCCAATGTCTCCTGAGCTGAAGATTGACAGGAGCAAACGTAATAACTGAGCTGGAAATGGTAAAGATGCAAAAGTGCATCTCTGCCTACAGTCGTGAGAAGTGCAGTGGACCTCAATGTAATAAGAATAGATCACTATAGTGTCTGGGCATGCTGGCAGCAACGACAGCAATTGCTGCTAGCCAGATAATTTTAGTTTTTAACTCTTTCTTGAAATGAGGATGTCATATGGGAGAGCAGAGTAAACTCCTTTGTCACAGAATGAAACTAAACACAGCATTCAGCACTCGTGTTTGCAGGTTGGAAACTTCCTTCTTGAATAATATCTGATAATCATCCTTATCTGGATGTCAGCATATGCTGAGAGCACATCTATTTTGAAATCAACCTTAATAACCCAGCAGCAGCCCTGCAGAAGGTTGGGCTGCCTTAACACGCCTCTGCACTGCTCAAGCTAAAGGGAAGTTCTGCATCAGGCACTGAAACCTGGTCTGTCCTTGGGAAAGAGTTTTATAATTAACCTATTATTGCAAGATTTTTGGATTTATTCCTCAAGGAAAGAGAATCTTGTTGAGACATGAAAAATGTGTCAATCTAATATAATAATAGGCTAGTGAAGCCCTGTGGTCTAATGACGCATTAGATTTATGAAAAGCCCTTTTCTGTTTATTTATCCCACACAAACACAAACTTGCACTCGGAAAGATTATGTAATTGTTAATCCAAAAGGCATTTTTCTTGTCAGTTGAATGACAACAGTGTGCAATGACCAGCTTTATTTCAATGGAGCAGTTCTTTGGAGCTCTTTTTCTTCATTTTTATCGACTTTCTTTCCTCTTGCAAGTATTCTTTCTCTAATATAAAAACTTACAGCATAATTTTAGGCTGTGGTCTGTATCCTGCTAATCAATGTAATTACCTTCATCCCTCTTCACAATCTTCTTTTCCTTTTTTATTAATCTTACCCACAAAGTATTTTCTCTGAACTGATGTCACTGAAAAGGAATTTCTATACAGTACCATGAAAAAAATGAAAGAACTTCCAGCAAGATAATTGCATAGCAGATAAAGTTTGTGGCTGAAATTTCTATAATACTCTGCTCACTCAGTAATGTTTATCTCTCTAGCCAAACCTCTGCAGAATGGCTCTTTTGAATAGATGCCACACCATCCATACAGGGCATCAAGAAGAAAAATTGCTGCTGCTTTCAATTAGGGAATACAAGAGGTTTAGAATAATGGAATTAAGTATTAGTGGGGACTTGTGTTATTTAATGCCTTCTTGCCTTGGAGGTAATGTAGGAGTGAAAATCTCAGGTGAAAACTTGGAAGGACATTTTCTCAGTTGCAGTTCCTTTAAGTGCATTTTCTCACAGTACTGATTTTCAAAAATAAGCTACACCCTGTCAAATTTTTGCCCTGAAGTCAGATTTTCAAAAATACCCAACTGACAGAAATTTTTTTAATGTATATCTACCATCTCCCTTAATATACAGCACAGGAGGCATGATTGTGTGAACTTTTTGGTTTTTTTTTATTTATTATTATTATTATTGCATATATGAGAGAGTCAGGATTTCTGTTTCCAGCTTCCAAATTCTGGAATGTAGAGATCTGCAGCTGAGCCTGTTGTTTGGCAAGAATGAGGCAATCTTAAAAAATAAAAAGCTGTTTTCTTATTGATGACTTTCTGATGGGCTTTTACCTACTGTCAACAATATCCTTGTTGGATACAACAGTCTTCACAAAAAAGAAAGCATTTAAAAAGTATTCTTGTAAAGAGTATGTGTCACAGCCATTCCTTCCTGTTACAAGTGCAGCCTTTTTCTGACATAAAAAGTTTTCTTTATTGTTGGATGAGATTAAGCAATGAGGGAGCCATGTAGGCTACTTTGGAAAAATGGAGAGGGATCCTTCTCCTTGTCAGCACAGGGATGCAGGAGGAAAACACCATCAGGGGGTTATGTAGCATCCTTTTCCCAGTAAAGGGAAATACTTCCCAAATGCTTTTGCTGGCTTACAGTGCAGTAATCAAAAATAGAAGATGGGCTCAAAACATCTGGAAATGAAAAAGCCAAATTGTACCAACTGCATACTGGATTCTCTAGTGCTGGTGTCCCTGTGGCTTTCTTCTTGCCTTAGATGTACCTTTTAACAAGTTCACCTCTTGAATAAGAATGCCTACATATTCCTACAATAGTATAGATAAAATAATTTTTTAAAATTAACCTGGGGCCTCTCTGAGAGGACAAAAAACCAGATAAATACATAGTACTTCATCTCTGATATGCTGAACCATCTTAACAAATGGAAATCCGCACTTGCAAAGAACTCGGAATTTCTCTTTGTGTCCTCTGTCAACCCAATGTGCTTTGCAGCTCTTTTCCCAACAAAAGGAATAAAAAATTATCCTGCTTCTCTCTAGTTCAAAATGTGTTCAGGTCCCCCAGATACCTTATGTTCTGGACACAAGCCAGGGCTACCTGTGAAAGCTCACCACTGTGTAGGCTAAATCATGAGCACACTTGGACTTCACAGAAGAAGTTTCACAGAAGCAGAAATGTGGAAATAATTTGAACTATGGTGACAGTTTCATTCACTGATGAAATGCAGCAAAAAGAAAAGAAATGAGGTTTGCAAAAAATGAATGATGGCCTTAGGGTTTATAAGATACAGTTACTGGTTGCTTAGTGCAGTAAATAGGTTCATGTTGTGTTTATCAGATAGGCAAAATCCTCTTTCTGAGACAGGGTAGTCAATAGCATTTCCCAAACAACATCTTTTTCCGAGTACCATTGCAAAATTGTTAGTCAAAACGAGTACCTTTTCCCAGAATACCATGATGTGCTCTTTCTAGCTCATTGAAACTGGGTATTTTAATCCATGCTGCAAGTGGCAAAGAGAAAATTGTTTAATGACATGGTCCTTCTGAATTGCCTGGTGATAAAAGTTATTAAATTGCACCTCAGACTCTACAGAAAGTGTGTCAGTCCTCTTGTTGTTGCAAAGAAATTCTGATTTTTCAAGAGCTACCTGATGGAAATGTGAATGAGACCATTTTAATTTGCAGCTTATTGTTCACTTCAGTCTTTCATCAAACATCAGAAATCTTTAAAACTTTCTTGGACACATACTCCTCCAGAATTTTATGGGAGAGTTTTAAAGGTTTTCATACTTTGGTTGTTGCTTCACATGTCAGAAATTTTGATACAGGCTTGTGAAATAATGTGAATACTGCATCCAAGCCCCTGTGCCAGCAGCTTACACATTTCTTCTCAGCTCACATCTTAATATAAGTGGGTGTCTGGCCGGCACATTTCTGTATGGTTAAATTACCTTTGCTATAAATATATAATAGTTTAATCACTTATGTTGCTAGTCTTGTTTTTTCCAGCTGCAGAAGTTCAGGAAATGGGATATTTAGGTACCTTTTAGCTTTTTGCCTGTCTCTGGAGACCACAGTGCCTTCACTGGAAGATCAAAGAGTGACAAAAGTGTGGACTCTGGAAAGGAGTGCCTTTTCCAAAAAGGAAGAAGATAGATTATAATTTCATATAATTGCAATTTTATATAATGAATATATGTCTCTGGCTGTGGGAACCTTGAGAGAAATCTACCCAAGGGGATGGAGGACTTGTCCTAGGCTGAATTTTCTGCTGTTCTCTTCCTGGAAAACCATATGGGAGTTCAGATGGGAAAAATATGTCTGGCCCGTTGAGAGCTGCCCACAGGTACATCCATGAATAATGGAATAGAATGAAAGAGGGGAAATAGCTTCTTGAAACTGGGGCTTTTTAACCTATTGAGTAGATCTCCATGGGAATGACAGTAATAGCATCAATTACTGCAGCTTCACTAAAGACTGGACAATGAGTTACTTAAAGCTGCCATGGTTATATAGGAGTAAAGGGAAATTGTCATGGATACTCTTCTGTATGACTTAGCTGAGTAATTTCTCCAGGCTCTCTCCCACATATCAGGTTTTGTGGTTCTAAGGACCCAGAGGAATTTTTTCTCCCCAAATTTGCAAGTTTAACAAGCTTGGATCTGCAGTATACCCCTGCTTTCCTCCTAGTTCTCATCACCTTATGCCTTGAGCAGTTACAGAGCATACAAAGCAACTTTGTGGCTGGTGTTTCTCTGACCTCATCCCATGGAAAGTCTCAAAATCCCAGTCAGAAATAAAGCAGATCCTTGGGTCTTGCTGGTTCTTTTTAAGGGCAAGGGTTTCTGACAAAGAGGAGTTTATATAAAGCAGCAAGAGCTCTCATGTGCACTTGTAATTCTCTATGCTGAAGGGGAATAGATGGCAAATCCCAAACATTATGATGTTGGAACTGCCTGTATCACCTTGATTTTTCCCTTTAAATATATGTAATGCAGTACTGAAGCATCATTTGCTAGATGGGGAAAAAACAGCCACTTCAGTAAATGTATGTGGAAAAAATCAAAACTTCAAGGGTTCTTTCAATTACATGTCTTGTAAAAATATAAATCAAATGGGTGTGAACATATAAAATACTCTAGAATTTTGGAAAAGGGATGTAATGAAGTTCTTTCTAAGTGTTGAGACAGATACATTGCCAGAGGAATTCAATATTTTTAATGGATTTTCTACTATACAGAAAACAACTGGCACAGCACATCAAAGTGCCAGTAAATTGGAAGATTCTTGTAAGCAGTTGGCTGAATTTTAGAAAATTGACAGTTTTACAGAAGAATATATCTTTGAGTTCTTTCTTCTTTCCTGCTAAGTTATCTTCTAACATTGATGACAAGTTTAGGCTCCCTTTTATTCTTACCTTTCCAAAATTATAAGTAGTATTTTTGTTTCTGCTATCTTCTCATTCCCAGCAACAAAATTCATACGTCAAGAAAGGCATTATCCTTCTGCTTTGACTGTGCATCCAGCTGTATAATTTACCCCCCATGTAATATTTCCTTAGGTTTACATTATTTATGTTACCACATCTCTACATCTCCTGTGACATTTAATTCCATGGTGGTACCAACTGACTTCTGTCTTCAGGGATGTTTATAACCATTGTGTTTTCAGTAAAGCCACGAGGAAAGGGTTGATTTCCAAACTGAATAAACCCATATCATTCATTAATTGATTGATTTGCTAAGTAAATATTTAGAGACGGGGTGGAGAGAGACACTATCTTGAAGCAGACTTCTCATTGTGATTTCTGAAGCTGCAGAAAAAGTTTCCCAGAGGAAATTGTTGAAGATATGAAGATATTTATGTGTAAAACTACTAAAATTAATCTTATTTTTAGTAACATGCCTGAAACTACTGTTGTTGTTTTTTTCATTTGTAATATTTAAGGAATTTCAGCCTATCTTGATGTATCTCAGGTAGTGAAAGAACTTGATGCTCTGGTAGGTTGGGTGTAACTCATGTATGTAGCTCTACTCCATGTCTGTTACATGCAACATAAATATAATTTAAGATGTATGTAGCACAGTATGTATCTGAGTCACCAAAAAAAAAAAAAAAAAGCTGAATGTCATTTTGCCTTCAGTCAGTAGTTAATATGGATTCTGAGAGATCCTGTCTACAGATTAAGCTATGATTTTATTTAGTTCTGCATGAAGCCAATGGAGGTTTAGGTTGTGTGTGCTAACACCTTCAAATGATTGATTTTCCTCAGTAAATAAGCACCAAGTATGGTGAAATCCAGACACAAAGAAGTCTATCATCCTGTCTGCTGTACTTCCAGTCCTCTCATGTTTGTAGTTTAAATCTGGTATCTTCTGGAGAAAAAGTTCTTGGCTTGCAAGCCTTGTAAAAATGTAGGTTTTCCATCAGTTGTCCAACCCAGTGCTCCACACTTCTCATTGTGTCTGGGTGTTTCTTTTGTCATGGCTCACATGCAGCAAAACCACAATAAAATCAGTGTCATTCCATCCTGCTAAGAGACAGCTGCTTGCTGTGGCCTTGTCACAAGGCTCTCACAAGTCTTAAAGGAAGCTTTAATTTTCCTCTCCTGCCTACCAGCACAACTCTCTCACTGATGTTTTGGGGACCCCCAGAAGAAGACAGGACAAAAGCAGAGTGAAGCAGAGTCTGATGTTCCAGTTTAGGTTCAGCACACCTTCATCAGAGCTCTATTCTCCTTCCTTTGCAGACCATCTCTGATGTGCAGAATGTAGGATGGGATGCTGCCTTCATGCTTTTATTGACCATTCTGCAAGCCCTGAACATCAGTCCTTGTGGTCCTGCATGAACATGACCTTCAGGGATCAAGCCCACTCCATTATTTTAAGTACATCTTAACCCATTATCAGACTGGCTGCTGCTTTACCTTACAGTGGCTCATCTTTCAACAGGTGAATTAAATTACTGTATACAAAGTGAAGGCATCTAAAACCCAGGGGTGAAAGGAGGCATTCCAGTCTGCAGAACACAGCAGGAGTAATGGTAAATTCTGTTAAAAACTCCTTTTACTTGCTTGTTGGGTTGTTTGCCTCCCCCTGCATATTCCCATCAATTTGTAGTTGAGTGCTCCTGTCAAGGTAACGTGGTATTAAATCTGGATTCATGATAATGGGACTTATTTTGTATCAACTGAAACAGTATTTACAAGTTTCTGATAGGCATAAATTAGCCCTGCTCAACATTGTAGAGGATCCCCAAGCACTACTCAGCAACCTGAACTCTGAATTGATGCTTTTTTCAGCAGTTAGTAACTAATTGTTTATGGGCAATACTTGTTTGATGATGAAACATTATACTTTGAATATTTTAGTGAAATTCTGCACAATATATTATTTCTGTTCCAGGAGTTACTCCCTTACATTTTTACTCACTTACTACACTACATATTTTTAAATATGAGAAAGTTTTTTTCCAAAGGAAATCATATCTCACATATGGTAAAAGGTATGATTTTTGGAAGAGGAAGCTGAAAAGCAGAGATAAACAAAGGATTCACTTGTAATAAAGGTATCAACCATTTCAAAGGTTTAATGGATATGAAATGTGTTTATTAGACCAGTACAAACATGTACAGATATTCTCAATCTGCCTCAAATAAGGCTGTAGCTAAATAAAATTCTAACCAGTTCATCACTGAATAAATCTAAGTTACCATTGTCTATGTTTAAATATTTTTTTCTCTCTATTTCCCATGGTCTGAGTGAGATGGGTTCAGTTCAGGTGCTTTGTTGGGAGAAACTTTGAAGCTGCACCAGGCCAATGCCTTTTTCTGTTTGCTTTTTCACAATTAGGGCTCATTGTTATAAGGCAGCTTCCAGTCCTCACACTCCTGCTGTTGGATTGGCATTTTCCACTGTTTAAATTGAGCATAATAATTGTACACACCTGCCCTGCAGGAGCCTGAGCATCCTGCCTGCTGGATCCCAGTCACAGCTGTGGATGTGTGAACAAGTCAGAAGACAAATATTCAATGAGAATAGGATTTGTATTGGGAGATTTAATTGCTCTATTTCTCCAACCAATAAGACATCAATTGTTTTAGTGCTAGCTGGCATTTGCCATTTAAATCAGATTTCTGTGGATGCTCTGGAAAACTCAGAGTGTAAATGAGATTAAGCTGATGTTGCAGCTCCTAATTTTCTGAGCTGTTAAGATTCAACACCTGAGCAAGTGTCTTTGTAAGTGAGTGTGAATAGAAGTATTGTAAGAAAGTCTGAGACATTTGAAGAAAAATGCTTGAATAGATTTGGTGGCACTTTATGGCTGAGGAGAATGATACAGAATTTGTGGCTGAAAAGCTATTGTTCACCTCAGTTAAATTGGCTCTATCTGTTATTTTACTGTTCTAACATACAGAAAATAGATTTGGGATTTTTTTTTTTTCCCCAGAGCAAGAAATAGATTTTTCCATCTCGGAGATTTTGTTGTATCTTTTCTTCTGGGCTTTCTCTCTTGAGCAGACTTGAAGACTGAACATGTAATGCACTGAACAGTAGTATTGTTTGCTGCTTTATAAACCTCTGCTAGCACGATGGGAAGTGAGTTTTCTACCAGAAGGGAATTGGTTTTCAGTTCTTGTCATGCATTTGTCTTTCAGCCTGACATCCCTGATGTGCATGGCTTTGTCTGTGGACTCTGCTTTGTACCGCTGGCAGCGACCAGGAGCTCCAAGTCCCTCCCAGACTTTATCAGAATCAACACCACTGCTGGTTCCTGTCAGAGACAAACCAAAGCTTCACTTGAAAAAATGGAGGATTGTGTTTCCCAACAAAAGGGGAGACGGGACAGACTGGAAAGGAGCTTCTGTGCTTTATTCTGGAAACAGGATACGGACCACAAAATATACATGGGTCACATTTTTACCCCAGAATCTTTTTGAGCAGTTTCAGAGGTAAAATAACATCATTCATTGATACATAAGTTTTAAAAACTCTCTGAAACAGTGATATTCAAGGGTAATGGAGAAGGGCACATTGCTAGAATTTAAGTGATGATTGTTTGTAGCCAAATGTCCCTGGATTCATACTGGAATGGAGGTTTAAAGCAAGGAAATGCTTGTTGTGCTTTCACTGGTGCTGAGGCTCTTGCACTGAATGCTGCAAGAGTTTTCTATGTAGAAAGTCACATTTTTATTTAAGAATCCTTCTGTTTCTCTGCTGAATAAACCTCTAATTTTTTAAGAACATGTAAAGGTGTTCATTGGATGTGTTGAGACACCTATGAAATTCCTTAGATTTCAGAAGCTTCATAGATTAATTTTAGAACATTGTTATTGGCATGCAAATGACTTTGCTGACTTATAATCAGTACTCCCGGGTACAAAGGTGCTAGGTCAGGTTTCTTTCCAAGTGATAATTTGAAATCATGCACCCCCTCACCCCAGCATAATGAATCATGTTAATATTACATCCATGGTTATGAAAAATAAATAAAATGTATATATCCATATAGTTTTGAAGCTTTCATTCTGTATATTAGATTTATACATTCATAATCTGAACTTCCAAGTGTAGAATCCTACATGGGGATGTTTCCATAATGCTGAACATGTGAGGTTTTACACCCATTCTGTTACATTGGTTTGGGTTTTTTTAAGTTGATTTTGTTTAGTTGGTTGGGTTTTTTTGCTTTTGTTTTATTTTACACTTATTTTCAAGACTGAGGCAGTGGGGGATCATAAAAGAAGTTTTAGCTCCTACAGATAATTAGTTAACTAACAGATGAATTCATTCAGGGAAAAGAAGAGAAGGGTAGAGGTGGGAAATTATTAACGTTCCTTTGACACAAAAAAAGAGACATTCTAATTTCTGACTACTTTCAATTTCTTTTACACCTTTTCAGGCTGGGTAATCTTTATTTCTTCTTTCTGGTGGTTCTGAACTGGTTCCCACAACTGGAAATTTTCCACAGAGAGATGATTGTGCTGCCTCTGGTTGTGGTGCTGCTTGCCAGCATGGTTAAGGATGCTATTGAAGACTATAGGAAATACCAACTTGATAAGATGATAAACTTCTCTAAAACCAGGATATATGACAGGTAAGCAAACTAAGCCAATTATTTTTGTTTGTGTTTGATGTGGTGGAAAAAACTTGTGTCAATTTGCAGTAATTCCCTCACTGACTCTGGAGTACAGTAAGTCTGGAAATCTGTTATAAAAAAGCTTTCTTCTGCCTTTAAAAATTCCTTGTTTATCTTATTTAAATCATCCTGATATCACTGAAGTTTTGTTTCATATCACAGCATTGTATGCTGATATACAAGTTTTTGTTCCAAATGAGCTTGCCAACCCACACAACATCCTCTCCAGGTATGTCATGTACCATCATTCCAGCTGAATGATCTGCAGGAAAAATTAGATTTATGCCAAGTCTGGAAGGATTACTGGGGCTGTTTAAGAAATTGGAGAAGTGCCTTTTAGATGTTTCATGCTAAAAACATTAATAAAAAGTTAATAATCAGCTATATTCCAGGTCAAGCATAACCAGGAACAGAAAAAAAAAAATTGTAGGACTTCCAGTAAACACAAGGGATCAATACAGGATGGTTTCGCTTTTATATGGCACAACACGTGCAGTAAGCTGTAATGTTTGCTCAATACTGACTCAGAAGGAAGAAATACTGTCATGTGCAATTCTTATTGCAACATTTTGATTTCATCAGAGTTTCTTGTCCAAATACTAATTTGACTTGAGACTACTTAGCCTGTCACTTCATAATGCAATACACCTGAGTTTTTATTTCAAAGATGCTTAAATGTTTAAATGTCTCTTCCTTTTTGACCTCTCCTTATGCTGCTGGCCGTAGAGAAAACGTTACTACAGTTTGTACACACCTGGTTAACCCCTTCATTGCTACACATTTGTGTGTCAGGAGCACAAAGTCCAATAGGGAAGAAGAAATGGGAGGCTGGGAGGGATTTCTGGATGAATGGGAGGTGCTTTGAGTTTCCAGAAGCAAGAGGGGGATTGGGCTGAGGGATAACCAAGGTAAACTGCCCTGCAGTTTTTTTTTTTAAAAACCAAAAAACCCAAAAAAACCCAACCTATGTAAAACTCATCTGCTGTAAAAGTAGCATCCCATATGATTGATTTCTTTGTCTAACTTATATCACTGAAAATCTTCCCAAGTATCTTTGATGGCTGTGATGGCCATTATAGCACCAACTGGGATCACAAAAACTCTGTATCATTCTGCCTCTGTGTCATTCTCCCAACTACCAAATCATTTGCAAGGTTAGAGGGGCTGGGTTGTTGGTTTGATAATCCATTTTATGGCCATTTAAAACAAAGAGTAGGTAGAGGAAGTAAAGAGAGCAATAGTGTCTCTACTGCTGTTTACAGTAATTTTTTTGTTGACTTCTGGGACACAGAGCTCTACCCATTACCTTTGAACTTCCGGGCAACTCCCAGGCTTATAAAGTGATTCTGAAACTCGTGGAGTGAACCCTGGAAACTACAAAGTTCTTTGCTTTGTCACTGCTCTGGGTTAGCACCGAGACGCTTGGTGTGAGCAGGTAATCCCTGCCAGGGAAATGCTCTGCACGGGGCCTCCAGGCAAATGCTGACATCACCCACAAAGAATTTGGGGTGCTTTTGTCATATGTGAGGTGCAGCCTCCCTGTCAGGCTCCAGATGTGAGGCTGAGTCAGGGTGATACCTGAGCCAAGGCAGGTGGAGATTGCAGTCAACTGGGAGGCAGCCCGGGGATTCAGACATCTTGAGTCTTCTCTTCAGCACTTGGGAGATGATCTGGGTTGTTGAACTCTTGTAATTTTGTTGGAACTCTGGTAAGTTTGGTGGCAAGATGTCGAGGAGTAGTGTTTCAGGGTGCTTCTCTAGGATGGTATGGAAAAGACATTTCTTCAAGGAAAACAGCTGTCGATGGGATGCTCCAGACACTGACATTCAGAATGAAGCCCTGGAGAAGAGAGAAAAAGGAAAGAAAAGAAAGAAGAAAAATGAAAATAAAAGAGTGATCGTCTCCAATTTGCCCTTTGGAAGTGAGAAATGGAAGGAAAATCCAAACAGATACTATGACTCAAATAAAATTAAGACCACAAAATATACCATCTTGACTTTCCTCCCTAAAAATATCTACGAGCAGTTTCACCGCTTTGCCAATATTTATTTTGTGGTTATTGCTTTGCTGAATTTTGTGCCAGTGGTGAATGCTTTCCAACCAGAAGTTTCTGTGATCCCAATTTGTGCTATAATGGCCCTCACAGCCATCAAAGATGCTTGGGAAGACTTTCGACGATATAAACTAGACAAAGAAATCAATCATATGGGATGCTACATTTACAGCAGGTGAGTTTCACATAGGTTGTTTTTTTTGATTGGTTTGTTTGGGTTTTTTTTAAAGTTGGCTTGAGAACTTCTATCAATGGTGAATTTTTTTTTTAAACAAAAATTAATAAACAAACTGGAAAACCACAGGTGTTAAGTGAAAAGGGGAAAAATCATAGTGAAGAACATCTGATATTTGTTTCAATACAAGGAAAGATATTTCCTGTTTTGTTTAAGCCTCATGTTCAGACTATGAAGGAAAGTTTGAGTTTTATCGTACTGGGGTAGTTATTTAAGCACCTTTTTTCACTGCACTCTAAGCAGCTGATAGCTACCCCAATACCATAAAACTCAAACTTAATATGCCACAATTGAGCACATGGATTTCTAAGGAATTTTCAAGAGGGCTTAATTCTGTCAATATAAGATAGCACAGAACAAGATATCAAGCATGTGACTTATCTGTGTCCTTAAATGACAAGAAAATGTAGCTCTTTGAACTACTTGAGAATTTTATACTAGAAACTGTAGACTATCTTTCAGTTGTATTTGTTTTACTAGGTGGTATCTAAAATGAAACTGAGTAAAAATGCAGTATAAAAATGGGAGATGATAATGTACCTCTGTTCAGTCCTCTGTAAATGAATTAACTACATGTGTCTGTGTTGACTTCTTCAAAAAGTTTCATGACCTCTGGCTTTTAGGACTTTTAGAAGTTTGAAAATTATGTTTTATTGTATCAAAACTGTTCTCTCAGAATAGCAGAAAATGACTTCTCTCTGTTAAAAAATATCACATATGGGACTCAGAGGAGCAAAACTTTCCATCTTCCTGAATGTTGCTTGTCATCTCTTAAATTAATCAACTGTACTTTATAGAATGTCTGCTTTCACAAGCAAAATCTTGAGAACTCTGCCTTTTATCACCCAGTGCTGTCATTTCTGTTTGTTTCTTTTGCATCTGTTTGTCAGAGTTTTATTTTCATATCCCATTAGTTAAACAGGAAAATGATGGGATTGCTTCTTTGGGGGCTAAACTTATCTCGATTTATAAATGACATGTTAGAAAGAAAATGGCATTGTTTTCCTTGCCAAGTTATCTAAAAACCCCAGATATTTTACAAGTCTTTAAATACCATTCATTTAGTATTTCATCTCTTTTTTAGCATGAAGACTGTCTATAATTGTAGCTCTTTGGGTAGGTGGCAAAAGTTGCCTCTTCTGCCTTTCTTTGAGATTGCATTCAAGCTGGATTTGTTAATCTTTTCAATGTTGCATTAATTCATGAGGTTATGGATAATTTGTTAACATTAGTTGAAAGCAATATGAAAGAGAAGAGGTGGTACAGTAGGTCACTAATAGATCTGCATGGAAATCTTATTTATTTCCCCTCTTCATAGATCAACCATGTTAATTTATATCTAAAAGCCTTTTACCAGAAGAACATGGGAAGTGAGGAATACAGTAAAACTTGTTTTCTGTGAGAGAAAAATGTCCATCGTGGAATAGCAACATACGCAGAGATCCAGATTCAGATTCCAGCCCTGAGTACTTTCTTATGGAGAAATCTGGCAAAATTCTGTCTTATAATTGTATATCCTGGCCAATAAACGAGACTTTGATCTATGAATAAATGTTGACTTTCCCCAAAGTTTTGTGGTCCAAAAGGGTGATGTAAGGGAAACGAAAGTGAGAACTTCAGACTACAGCATTCATCTTGTCTGGAAAAACTATGAGTAATTACAACTGCCATCAGATCAGCAGCTACAGCTTATTACGCAATGAATAATTTTAATCAGGCTTCTCTAGCGCTTGGGAAGCTGATATTTCTTGTTTTTCTTGCTAGCTGCAAAGTCATGGAAGAGCATGATGTCTTCTGATTTCTTTGCTTATGAATCATCTGCTAGAGGTAATTTTTTAACATAGGTGAAAGTCTTTTCTGAAACACTGCAAATTTTGCTAGTCTTGTGCCAGCAAAGAATTCTCTTTAATACAGCAGATAATCTTCTATCACACGATGAGAAATTACTTAGATTTTAAAAGTTAATATTGGAGTACATTGTCTTTATTTCAGATTTCAATAACAAGAACTTTTGTCCCTGTTCCAAAAGAAATATGAAGGCAGTTTTGAAAAACTTTCTTGAAGACTGAGGGAAAAGCAATAACTTGCCTTCTTTCATCACAGAGCAAGGGAAATTGAATTTAAATAGCCTGCTCTGTAAACACATTTCTTTTCATTTTCTTTTCACTTAGATCAGCTGGAATGCATAATCTGGTCTGCTAGTCAAATGAAGGAAAAGGCTCTTAAAGTAATATATTTAAAGAATATTTAATTGAGAGAATGGGAGATAATTAATAAGAAAGAGTCTCAGGCAAATGCAATACCTAAAATTTGATTGTGGAGATTTTTATTTCTGAACGGAAACTTTAGCAATCATATTAATTGTGTGCAAACTCTTTTATTAACAGAACAAATCACTCAACACCAAAAGAAAGAACAAAAAAATGAACTGTAACCTATATTCAGTTGCCTCCTTTCCCCTGGTATTCTTTTTAATATATTCTCTCTGCTTTGAAATTTCCCAGGAAAGAGGGCTTCCATTACTACAAAATGTGACTGTCAAAGCATTTACAATTGTATTATCCTCTATTATCTCTGATTGCATTCACATTCCTCAAGTCACCTGGTTTCGTACTACCCTAATTAACTATTCTTCATCCATGACATTTAATTATAATTGGCAAATATGGGTTATTTTTACCATGCTTGTTTTGCCACTCCCAGGCACCTTTTAGTCACGATCTGTATATAGATCACTCTGCCATCTTTCTTGTCAGTCAGCCCCTCCAAACCCACTGTGGTTTCTCTTCTCTTAACTCTCAGCAGTTTGTCATTAACTCACTTACAACAGAGGCTGGCACTGGATGTTGTATACAAACCTGTAAGATATTGTCACCCCAGCAGTTGCTAAAACTTATTTCATTTTCTTGAAGTTCTGTAATGTTCAAGGAATTACTTGTTATATATTTAATGTATGGCCTGCTACTTATATACCCCCCGGTTTAGGCCTGTAAATATTCCAGCATATCCAGGCAGGTTTTTATATCAATTTCACACT
This sequence comes from Calypte anna, assembly GCF_003957555.1. NCBI lineage: Eukaryota > Metazoa > Chordata > Aves > Apodiformes > Trochilidae > Calypte > Calypte anna. Next base: position 6,313,953 of record NC_044259.1, on the reverse strand, counting down.
CCTGGAAGATTTAACCTAAATTTTTCTGAGTAGATATTCAGAGCCAAATGAAAGGACTGTGCACAATTCTAGATGGCAGAGCATCACACTTGGCTCAGTGCACATACAAGTAGCAGCAGCCATAAAAATATTATTTGAGCTGTTGACATCACTTAATTTTAAGCACCTAAACTTGCCTATCTGAAGCAGTGACTCAGATAAACCTTTATATGCCTTGACTCACCCTGTGGAGTTGTCAGGAAACTATTAAGTCAACAGGGATCTTAAATGAGAGCCTGATTACTCTCTGTTGAAAGAGTTCTGTGATGCTTTCAGGCTCTGTGGTTTTCAGATAGTTCCTGCAAGCATCAGCCTCTTCTTTCTCTCCAGGTCCACCGATGTCTGTGATACAAAAAAGTCAAGCTGGCCTTTGCTCTGATTTTTATCTTCTTACTGTAAGATTTTAGAACATTTAGAGACTTCTGCATCAGCACTAACTCTGGGATAGTTCTAGAGCAGTGATGTAGAAATGAGGAAAAAAAAAAGTAGTTCCCTTTGTGTTGCACAAAGCAGAACTGCTAACAGCTGAAAAACTGGGGATGGCTCAAGCTAGACTCACTGGTTTGAAAGAGAATTCAAGTATTTCTGTTTACTGAAGTTTTTAAAATCAGGATTAGAGTAATTGTTTAGGAAATCTCAACTTTGCTTCATTAAAATATTATTTCTTTTAAAACTAGCATTATTAATAGGGTATAACACCTGCAGGATTATTATCTGCTATGGTATTGCAACTGAAAATTCAATTCCTATCCTCTGCTTGAAGACAAACTTGATTCTACTGTTCTGTGTGGGATTATCTCTGGCAGAGGGAATCCTCTGCTCCAGTTCTCAGTCATCCATATAACCCCTGTGTGTACTTCAGGTATCATGGCATTTTTGTACCTAGTTTTTCTGTGAGTACCAGACATAAGAGTAGGTTTTACTGAAGGCAAAGACAATCTGAGGCTTGTTTCAAACTTCCAGTGAACTGAGCAAATGGCCTAAACCAACTGTACACTCAGGTTTATTATATTTTCAGCCCTCAGCAGCACTTAAAAGTCAGAGAGAAGCAAGCCAGCAGTTCTTGTCAGTCAGTGTGGATTGCTACAGTGAGGATCCTTGGTCTCTGTAGACAAAAATCAGTAAATACATTACTAATGCTACCACCTGATGGTGCATTGCTTTATTAGAGCTTTCTTCAAGATCTATTACCTGCCAAGGCATTTAAAGCTGCTTCACAAAAAAGTTGCAGTGGTTTAGTAGACATCAGCAGAAGCTAATGACTGAAGACAAAGGGCAAATAAATGAGAACCTCTGGTTTTGGCTCAAATACCTGCAGAATCATGACCTCATGGTATTGTTTCATCTGAACTGAAGTTTTAAAATTCCATTCATACCTGTATGGGAGCAGGTTTCTAGCAGCTGACCTCAGGAGCTCTGTGGGCATGTAACAAGATGGCTGGAGCAAAAAAGGTGACCTAGGATCTGGCTTGCAGAAACTTTGTAAGTTAATAAACTAATGATTACCAGTCATTAGGGAACTGATCTTGGAGTTACCTACTCATTCCAGCTGGTGTCAGGCAGAATCAAGACAATAGAATTTTGTTCAAGGCAGTATTTAAAAAAAAATTATATTACAGAAGTTGAATACAGGCTTCCTTTCTCAGGGGGAGAGTAACTTCCTTGGTATGAAGCTCTAGTGAGGTTGAGGCCATAAAAAGATAGGATATGTTGCTAGCATTAAAGTATTTGGTATACCAAAATGGTATATAACCAAAGAGGTATTTTATTAGAATTCAGAAAATTTTTACTCCTATTATCTTTAAAAGATGCTCATTGCTGTCTTAGAGTACTACTCAAATCCTGGGAGAGAGGTTGAGGCCATGGGGAAAAGCTATAGCTGCTTGCAAATGGGGGTTTGTGATAAAATCCAGTGCTGCTAAGTGACAACATTCATAGATGCTGCTGGGCTGATGTCCACATCACCCAAAACTCCTTCCCAGTACTGTAATAATAATAATGTGACAGAAGTTGATGAATCAACATGGGCAATCCAGCACCTTCTCATGCTCAGAAGATGAGCTCAGCAGTACTGCCAACCAAGCTGTGCTGTACTCTGATTTATGGACAGGTTTCAGAATCACTTCCTTTCCAGTCTAGTACTTTCCTCAAGTCCTAAATCTGCTCCTTTGTTGTCAGTTTTATGGCCCTGGTTCCAAACTTTGAGGGCATGGTCATAAGGTAGTCTTTGAAAACATCTTGTGATTTTTTTAATTTCATATAAAAGTTGTAGTAATCTTTGGTAACATCAAATGTGGGAGGGTTTCTATTTCCAAAAGTGCACTGTAATGGGTAAGTAGTTGTGTGATTCTACCTGTTGTCTCTGTAGAACTGAGAATGTCAGAAAATGATCATATTTTATAAAGGAGGTGATGCTTCGGGGGTCATTTTCAAATATAGCAAGTTCTAGCAAATCTACTTACAATGAAGTAAAAACATTGGGGTTTATATATTTGTGATTTTGATATTTTTTTCCTAAGTGTGGTGACCTAGTGGCAATTTAGGGGGTGAAAGACAGAGCAGACAACATCTTTACTTCCAACTGCAAAGGATGCTGAGATGGAACTTGCAGTAATTCAATGGAGTACGATTCCCTGAACTAGTTGGTTGATAAAACACTTGCAGGTGATAAAGATTTCTGAATACCTTTCTCTAAGACAATTTAGGAGTCATAGGCATGCTGTAGAGTGCACATGAAAAATTACTTCTATTTAATCTTCTCTGGGGAGCAGGACAATAAGTATTTTCTCCCATTCATCATCCATTTTGACCCAATTTCTGTTTGCAATTTATCTTTATTGAACCCAAGGTTGTGAAATGAAGTTGTTGACATAAATTCAATAATTTATTCATTGTTCTCCAACCACAGAAGGACTTTTTAAATGATCCTTTCTTCTCTTAAATGACTTCATAAGGTCTATTTAGTTCAGTCCTTCTGGTCAGGCATGAGGAGTGCAATAGCAAATTCTGGCAGACTCCGCTTTGTTTAAAGGTAACAGCAGCTTTTTTGTCTTCTCTCCCCTCTGATGAGTATTACCATGCTACCCAGTATAAGAGAATAGCAAGGGAACACTTTTTAAATGTGCAGCTGATAAATTGACTGGTACAGGAGAGAAGGTACTGAGAAACTTTCATCTTGGATCATGTCTCTGATGTGTCACAGTCCTGATGTCACATGCTACGAGAATTGGGTTTACAGCTTTCCACCTATTGAAAACCTCCACATCTTCTTTATCTTATTGGATGATGGAGTTTTCCCTTTCTATATGTTTCTCATCACATTATCTTAGATTTAGTAAGTTCCTCTATTTATTTAGCAACCAGAGATAGTGCCATGAACTTTAATCACTGAACAGAAAGTGGGGAGTGTTCCCAGTTATGAGAATAGCTAAAAGGAAACTGCTTCATTCAAAAAATCTTGCTAGGCAACTGGGCCAGTTACTATGAGGTGTGCCAGGTTCCTTGTAAAGTGCTTTTCTTCCTTTCATCCGCTGGTAATTCTCTACAAAGTTGTAGAAAACCTTTGTACTACAGGAAATTGTTAATCTTACAGCTCCAGCTGAGTCATTCTTTCAGGAGCAGAAAGTGTGTTGCTTTACCAAATTCAGGGCAAGTTTGGAGAGAGGAACAGTGTTTGGGATTCACAGGTTTGAGATTCTAGTAATTCCTGAACTTCTGTACCTGTGCTAAATAAGACTTTTCCTGAAAGAGGTAATTTGGCTTTTCTGGCTTACCATCTCCTCTGTAATTAGTGAATTAACCTGAAGCTTCGTGTTTAAAGTGTGTTTCAAAGGGAATTGTTGACAAAATACTAGAAATCTGTCATTTCTGTGGATTATTTTTGCTAACCTGGTTTCTTAAGACTGATGTGGCAGACAGCCATGTGGGTAAGGCCCCTTTTTAGCATTTTGTGAGCAGAAAACATCAGAAAGAGTTCCAGAAACACCAGAACTGGGCAAGAGTTGACCTACAGGGAGGTTGGATTGCCCTGCAGAAGTCATAGTAAGCATCATATGCAAGCTATGCTTGGCATCAAAGTTCTAGGATAGCAAGACAAGCCATCTGGTTGCCCTAAACTGCTCTCATTTTTGTGTTTTAAACAAACAAATTAAAAAGTTCTACCCGGAAAGCATTTGACTTGCAAACATTTCATAGTTATATAGTTGTTTTTCTATATTGACATTAGTATCTATCTTGTAAAGCAATAAATTCTCAACTTGTACCTGCTTAAACACTTTTCAAATAGACACGGATCTGAAATTTTATTTTTAAATTAACTTACAACAAACCTCTGTTCAGTGTGGTCTTTTATGTCTATTCTTGAGCAAAAGATTGAAGGACAGGCAGATAAGCAGTCAAACAAAAAAAGAAGAATGAAATATTCAGGAAGGGAAAAGTAATGAAATGAGGAATAATTAAAGCCACAATGCTAGTGTTTAGTAAGCACTTCACATCTACCATTAAAAGGATTAAAATAGTTAGGATTTTGGGGGTTCTTTAGCTTCCACAAAATATAGATTATATGCAGGGAAGTACACAAGATTTAACCTTTGCATGAAGTAATTATTTCACATTACTTTACAGGTAAGGATAACAACCAAGTGCAAGGGTTTTCCTGACATCATCAGGCTGGCTCTTCCTTTAAAGAAAGCCAGGAAAGTAGGTTAGCAGGAAGCAGATTTTGGCCTGACTCTGGAGCAATGCTTGGATGTGTGCTTTGAACTGTAGCAAAACACTTTATCTGCTGTATCACTGCTCCCCTTCTCATGATACAAACACTTAACTGAAAGACAGTATACTTCAGGCAATGGATGAGGATGATTAAAAACTTAAGCAAAAATGAGACTGAGTCATTACAAAAAGCCTGTTACTGTCTGTCAGCTAAAGTATCAGGAGCATTTTCCCTCTTACAGAGCAAGACATAAGAGGATTCAATTATTCATACTGAAAAAATAACTTCTCAGAGTGTTAGAGGAACTGGGCCATTGTTGCCGATGCAGTTTTCCCATTAAGTAACTTTAAAGGTTATTGTGCAGTTTTCTTAAATGATTAAGAGCAGTTGAAAGATCAATTATTAAAAAGGTGATGCCAAAAAAAGTTTTCTGTTTCCTAAATCAATGGGTACCAGTTTGTTGATGAAATAGTAACTTCTTTTCCTTGAAACCCAAGGAAATTTCTTCTTTTTTTCTTTTTTTCTCTTTTATTTTTTTCTTTTTTTTTTTTCTTCTTTTTTCATTTTTTTCTCTTTTTTTTCTTTTTTTTCCTTTTCCCTTTCCTGCTTTTAATATAACAGGGAAGAGCATGCTTACATTGAGAAGTGCTGGAAAGATGTCCAAGTGGGGGACTTCGTGCAGCTACAGTGTAATGAGACCATCCCAGCTGACATCCTCCTGCTCTACTCCTCTGATCAGAACGGGATCTGTCACCTGGAAACTGCCAACCTTGATGGGGAGACCAACCTTAAACAACGACAAGTTGTCATGGGCTTCTCCAGACAGGTAAATCTGCTGAAAATGCACCCAATGCAGAGCAGGGATGGCCCAAGTTCTGGTAGGCTGGTTGCACTGATCCAGCCATGAGAACATTTTGATGTTGGATCTAACATCCCATCCAGAAGTATGTCCCAGAAGATTTTTGTTATTCAGGCACAGGAATGGCTGCATAAAAAGGAAAATTGTCTCAGATGTTTGTGGCTTGCAGCAGACTGCATCAATAAGCAGCAAGAGCCAGTACTGCTGCTTGGTCAGCCTCAGGTCTGCCTCAGGTCAAGCCACCCTTACACCACAGGTTGTCACAGCATGTGGTGCATTCCCCAGCAAACCCCTGCTGCCCAGTGAATTATTTCTCCATGGAAACTGGAAGAAATCTCATGGTTCCTTTCCCAAACTGGCCACAAGATTCCTTATGGATTTAGCTTCTCTGCTGCAGCTGCTGCACTGCTCCTGTTTGCTGAGCAGGTAGAGCTGTGGCAGTTCAGCTGGGAGCTGCTCTAAGGCACAATAAGCTCTAATGAAATAATGCAATCATTTATAGGAGTATAAGAAGCAATTGAACTCAAATTAAAATGTGACAAGTTAAATACAATTGCTGTGTTTGACATCACTTGGATTGTTAGCAGAGCTTCAGTCTGGATGCTTAAAGCCTCCTTTTTTTTTCCCCAGTCCCTTTCCTGTTATATTCTCTTGACTTATGTTAGAAGTGAATAAAGAAATATGGCTTAAGGAGAGTTGTATTTTTTACCTTTTAAAATATCTTCTGAAACAACAGACCAGTTGTTAAAATAACGCAGAACAAGCTTATGGAGTTGTAGGGGAATCACTCCAGCAGATAAAAAAATTAAGAAACCTGGAAGGTATATCTAACAATTTCATGTTTGTGTACCATTAGTACCAGTGTCATTAGGAAGATATTATGGGGTTATTGATGAGAGCAACGTGGCTGCCAAGGAGCATAAATAAAAGTACAACATTTCCATGGCCAGTGGGGCCAGGTATTGTACTCCAGTGTTACTTGCTCTTTATTCAAACAGAAATCACTTTACAAGCAGAACTAAGGACTTTCTCAGATTCGGAGTGCCATGGGATAACACACTTTAACTCTGCTTTCCAATGATGATGAGGGAGAGATTTTTTTTTATTGAGAAACACTGGAAATTTCTACCATGTAGAGATTCAGCAAATAAAAAACCCAGTAAATGGACTACTTAAACAGAAAAATAAAACTGCTGCATTTGTGTCATGTAGTCATAGTTTTCACACTAGATTTTATATTTTTTATTTTACAGGAAAACAGTGCTCTATTGTCATACAAAATGTAAAATTTTGCCCGTCATTTATAGTATAAGGAAGTCTTTCTTTAAATCAGAAAATCTCTTCATGCCAAGTTAAGAGTGCCCCTCCATGGTTCCATTCTTTAGATTTTGAGATGCTATTTGAATAACTATGCCCAGAAATGTTTATGCTTACAAAGTCTTGCTAGTTTGGCAGAGCAAAATGCAGTTCTGACCCTGGTGGTAGCCAGTGCTCAGGAAAGTCAGAGCTTAAACAGGCAATTTTCTTCCCCTGTTATTTTAATGTATTCGTGTAACCAGTACATTTAGTACATTGGCTAAAAAAAGCCCCTCAGTGTGCTAAATATCTTATGTACAGGTTTTAGTGTGCCAACTAAACTGCCTTGTTCTTGGAGTTTATTTAGTTATGTGATTTATGAGCTGCATAAAGCTTACTCAGATTTAATTGTACCCATAAAGTGTGACTCTTAAAGGAGGGAGGGAATAGAACGAGCTGGGGTTTAGTTCTTCGTTTCAGGATCTGCTTAGGTTATTTAATTCAAATACCCCTAAAAGACTGAGAGGGAAGATTTTATTTTTTTTTTTTCTTGTATGCCATTTTCTGACTTGGATTTTTGAATGTAAAATTCTTACCATCAAAAGACAAAAAATTCAGAGAAAAATGACCCTTGTTCACCCCTTGCTAGCTAGAAGCATGTTTGTTTTCTTCACTGGTAATGAGCCCCCCCAGGTGCCTTTTGCATCCTCCTGTTATGTAAATATTTCTGCCATAATTTCTTTTTTTTTTTTGAGCTTACCAAGTTGAACAAGATTCAGTGGAGGTGAACAATGTCTTTTTTAAGAGATTCTACATATTCAGCCACATGGGTCAGGAGGTATAGAAAAGGTCCTTATATTCATCAAACTTTTATATATTTTCCAACTTTTTTTTTTTTTAGTTCAGATTCTCTACTTGCTTTTACTTAGATACTTAGATATTATGGTATGCTTTTTATTAAAGAAAAAAAAAAAAAGAGCAAAGAACAAGAGAAAGAAAATAATATAAAAATTAAAGAACAGTGAAAAAAGAGGACCAATAATGTAAGGAAATACTCTTGCAGTCTGCCAAATCTTGCAATTTCCCATGAAGGATCCCAGGATTTGCAGTTTCTGAAGGAGTCCAATCTCTGGAAGTCTCTTTTCCTGTAGAAAAAGGCAGGGAGGTTGAGCAGCAAATTGGATTTCCAGCTTTCTTAACAGGAGGAATCTGGATTAAAGTGAGTGTCAGTACTTTTAAAGGTTTTATGGCACAGCAGTAATGATTCACATTTCTTACATCTCATTTTTATTACACTTCCTTAATCTAAAACAAAAGTTTTGAGTATTTTTTCAGTTAAGAAAAAAACACCACTTATGGCAGTCAAGTACCTCTTATGCTGTCTGCTTTCCACACTGCTTCCTGCAGTCCAAAACCCAAACCTCTTTCTTCAAACACAGGGGAAATCAAGCAAAACTGCATGGCACAGTTCAGCTCCAACCTCTTTTTGAGGGAGCACTTTGCCTGAAAAACTGTCTTGTTTTTCTCTCTGAAATGTTTGAACTGCTCCTACTGCCTTCCATCTTTTCATATGGATTTTTTTGTTAATTTTGGGGGTTTTCTTTGTTTGGTGTGGGATTTTTGCTTTGGTTTTGGTTGGGTTTTGTGGAGCTTTTTTGTTTGGTTTTTTGGGTTTTGTGGTTTTGGGGGTTTTTTGCTATTAGTCTTATTTGAGTGTGATATGTTTATTCAAATGTTTGATTTCTTATTATTTGGTTTCTTATTATACTATCCTGGCCAATAATGTAATTCTTCTAACACACGTTAAAACCCTGAGAAATCCTGAAATGATTTTCATTTGAGCTTGCTTTTAGTTGAAGGCTGCGTTTGTTTCATAAATAACTTGAATTCTTTGTGACACTCATTTTAAATGAAGACAGAGGTTTTCACTAATTGGCATCTGTTATATCTTGCCCAATACACACAGTATTTTCTTCATTTAATTTAAGCAGTTGTTGATCCAAGAGAGGAAAAGCTCAGCTCTTCACTCGGTCCCCCTGAAGCTTTGCTTCAGGGTCAATGACCCAAACTCCCTCTGCCTCTTTTTGTAGGGCAAGTGCTCCAACCCCCAACTATCCTGGTGGCCTATATGTAGTTGCTCTTAGTGTTCAACATTCCAAATATTCATTGGATTTGACATTTATTTTCTTGCAGAATGAGTTGTTTGAACCAGAATTGTTCCAAAACACCATCGTCTGTGAAATGCCTAACAATGATCTCAATAAATTCAAAGGGTACATGTAAGTATGTGGTATCCATATTATCCATAAATGCATTTTGTATCTGGATGGAAGGAAAGAATTTTGCAGAAATTAATGGATGTAAAAGTCAATATAAAATGGAAAGTTGATCTGTATTTTAAGGCAAGGCAAAACCAAGGCTTGACAATGAATTTGTGTTTATTTCCCACAAAGTATTTTCACAAGGTTTCAGCTCTTTCAAAATTTAGACATAATCTTACCCACACCAAACCTTACCTGAAGGTTAGGCCAGATTAGATTTTAAATCTAAATTCTTCTCAATGTTTAAAGATACTCCAGCTGCATGGCTCTAGTTCCTTCATATTTATGTTCATGTGTCTTGGTGAGGACATCAAGGGAAAAAGGTAATTCCCAGAACCCTACTGAACTTTTTTTTCCTCCTTTTTCCTCCTTTTTCCTCCTTTTTCCTCCTTTTTCCTCCTTTTTCCTCCTTTCTCCTCCTTTTTCCTCCTTTCTCCTCCTTCTTCCTCCTTTTTCCTCCTTCTTCCTCCTTCTTCCTCCTTCTTCTCTCCTTTTCTCTCCTTCTTCTCTCCTTTTTCTCTCCTTTTTCTCTCCTTTTTCTCTCCTTTTCTCTCCTTTTTCTCTCCTTTTTCTCTCCTTTTTCTCTCCTTTTTCTCTCCTTTTTCTCTCCTTTTCTCTCCTTTTTCTCTCCTTTTTTTCTCTCCTTTTTTTTCTCTCCTTTTTTTTCTCTCCTTTTTTTCTCTCCTTTTTTTTCTCTCCTTTTTCTCTCCTTTTTCTCTCCTTTTTTTCTTTTTCTTTTTTTCTCTCTTTTTTCTTCTTTTTTTCTGGGGTTTTTTTTTTCTGGTTTTTGGCTTTTTTGTGTGTGTAAACTTATGTATGGAAAAACCCACTCTGTTCCTTCTTCATTAAATAATTCTGGCTCAGGCAAAACAGGGAAATCCCTGCTAGCAAATTCAGCAGATTTAAGCCCACACCCTGACAATAATGCCAGTTTGTAGGGAATGGTTCATATCCTCAACTTCTCTTCCCCTCCAGTACAGGGCAGCTCTTTCCCAAGATCCTCTTCAGAGTGGTTGTTGGTCCATGCTGCTTCCTCCAGCACACAGAGAATTGTTTGACACACATCCTGCCCCAGGCCAAATTCATGCCCCATGTTTTGTACATAATTAAATTGTATGAATGTGCCAGGAACAGCTGCAAATGACCAAAACCTCTGACAGGAGTAAACCAGAGGGCTCTTTCCCCTTAGCACTGACCATGTTTAACCTGCTCTTGAGAATTTATGCCCTGTAAGAATGATTCCTCTGACAGGAATGCCATTTTCCCCTCTACCACAATATCTTAAAAGGGAAAAAGAGGTCAAGTTTGTATTGATCACTGCCTGTGGTTGCTGGCTTTGAGCACCATGGGGTACAATCTAAATTGAAGCAATCCTTCCTATTAGCCTGCTGGAACATGGCTCAGGAGCACTGGGATTATAGAAAGAGAGGTCATATGTCACAAGAAAACAGACACAAACACACCCCCTTAAGACCCAGGACTGCCTTCAAAATCTTCAGATCTCTACTGAAAGTCTGTAACAGAAATCTCTTTTGGAAAAGCCTATTATCTCGATTGCTTGCTAGAATATGCAATTAGTTGCCTTTCTTTCACCCTCATCTACCCTCTTGGATGAGATATTTTGCACTGAAAATTATTTACTAACATTTAGCAGGGGTTCTGTCTTCGGTCTGCTGTTGGTTGAGCTCTTTTGTAAACACAAATTACTTGGAACAGGTTACAGTTTTTCCTCCAAGAACCCTTAATAAATTACTGAGGCTCTACTGCCTTACTTTGAAACAGTAGCATAACTCACTCTGCTCAAAATTATAATGAAGAACTTAGTGACACCCACCAGACATTCCTAGCCACAGCAAATGCTGCTCAAGGGGATGCAAGAAGGCTTATATTAAATGAGTTCATCAATACTGAATCTAGATTCTCAGGAAAATGGCTTTCTGACATTATTTTTTATAATTTACAAGTTGTACGTTGTTGCCCTCCAAGTCAGTGATGCTGCAGCTGGCTGGTAAATGCAATGTCAAATGTGAAATACAAAATAGCACAGGATCCCTGTTGTAGAAGAAAAATAGTTTCTGCTGCTGATGTTTACAGAAAAGCAGATCCTGTGGCTGAAATGAAAAATCTCAGCTTTGCTAAAGATCTCAGGAGGAGCCTAACAGACTATATAATAAAAAGTTGTGAGAATAAGTAGCTTAATACTTTTATTTTCAGAGGCAAGTATAAAAATTACCTGCCTGATGGAGCACTGACCTGATAGTTTCCATTAAGTTTTCATCAGCCTGTTCTGCTAGAAGAAAGATCTTGTGAATGATAGGACATCTTCAGCCAGGATGAAAAGTCTCCCATCCAGTGTGACAGGGAGGAAGGGACCCTAAACCCAGGGTTTGTCCAAGTAAACTGAGGTCCACAAAGATGAGAAGCCTTTCGATGGCAGACAGACAGACGTTTTTGCAGGGTGCAGAACCTTTGCAATGAATTTTATCTGAATGAAGTCACATCCTGTATCTTGGCTTCATTTAAGAGACACTGAATCTGTCAAGTAAGGTATCAGGTGAAAGCCAAGCTGGCTTCATATTAACATCATCATACACACACTATGCAAGGGATCTTTAAAAGAGATGCTTGGACTTCTCTGTAGCTTCTATTGGAGTCTTTATTGAAGCTGAGTGAAATAAAAGTATAACAGGTTCTTTGATTTTAACTTAGAACAGGCATGCACACAAAAATGTTATTTAATGTTATATTGGAACAGAACAGGTGTTGATGTATTTTATTTTATTTTATTTCTTTTAGGAAGAAGCCAAATCAGGAACGGATTGGGTTTAACATTGAGAGCCTCTTGCTTCGTGGATGTACAGTCAGAAATACTGAGGCTGCAGTAGGGATTGTTATCTATGCAGGTAAGATGTATTTTCTATCTAGCCAAACATAGAATTTCCCTGTAAATATCCTTCAGTATATATGCATTGCACAGTATTACAAGACAACTTGACATTTTGATTTAAGAATTATTAGTGCATGGGGAAATCACATAACTTTTTGAAGTAAAGGGATAATTCATCCATCTCCAAAGCCCAGAGTTCTGCTCTGGATCTCTGGCAAGTGAGAGTATCCTTGGGTATGTCAAATATCTTGCTAGTTTACAATATCTTGCAAAAATACCTAGACAAGTGAAAAATCTCTAAGGTGAGTTTAACTCTCAGCTCTGCAACTCTGATTAAAACACTAACTTCAGCTGGCATAAAATCTGCACTAAGGGAGATCAACTCATGCAGATGAAGATCTACACAGCAAATAAAATTAAAAATAATAATAAAAAAAAAGATCACAAAGCCAAGCTGTGCCAGTGCCAGCACACAGGAGGCAGTGAGAACAGCAGCTGGAGGTGACAGAAGAGGTGGCAGCAGCACAGGTTTATGCTGACATAGATATAGTGTGTCCATCCAACCATTCATTTCATGCAATAGAGGCATGAACCAAGAAGAGCGTTAGTGCCCAGCTCAGCTGCAGCAGGACCAGTTCCAGCAGTGGGTCAGCCCATCCCTTTCTCAGAATCTTCTTCCTTTGGAGCTTTACCACTGCTTTTATTCAGTGAGCAGGATTTATCATTGCCTTTGCCAGCTGTGTCTTCTACTTCAGATAGGGTGTATCAACTACTCTATGAACTCCACATGTGAGGATGTTGCCTACCAGATAGAGGAGAGCCAGAGCCAAACCCATCATTGATTTCTCTGGAAGTAACTACTATAAAGAAAGAAATCTCTGTAGGGATCATTCTCTATAAAGTTGCAGTAACTCATCTTTCCTTCTGTTTTAGGATTCCTATTTTTCTTCTCATTATTAAAAATGTCCCAATATGTTCCTCTGACCACCACCATGGATCCTAATATGGATCTTTGTTGTGATGGTCTGATGGTCATCTCTCTGACCATCTTTGTGATCCTCTGGACTTGTTCCAGCAGTTCCAGGTCCTTCTTGTCTTCAAAGCTCTGGAACTGGACACAGGACTCCAGGTTGGGTCTCACAAGAGTGAAGCAGACAAGGAGAATCAGGTCCCTCAAGCTACTTGCCACATTTCTTTTGATGTAGTCCAGTTGGTTTTCTGGGCTGCAAACACCCATTGCCAGCTCACATTGAGCTTCTTATCAACCAACACCCCCAAATCCTTTTCATCTGGACTCTTCTCTGCCCAGCCTGTAATTCTGCTTGGGCTTTCCCCAGTGAATGTGCAGGATCTGAATAGTGCTCAGTTTCCAACTGACATCTTTCTGTAAATGTCGGTATTGAAATATATTCCTTTTCTTCTAAAATTAGGCTCACTTGAGCCAGGACCAGCTTCATTTCCAGATTCTTTGACATTGATTATACTCTGGCTCTTAAACATGGTCTGTGACCTTTCCACAACAATCAGTATCAGTCACATTGCAGGATGGCACATTCTCCATTTTTATAATTCTATTGCTCTTCAGACCTATTTTCTAATGGAAAACTTTGTGAAGAGTAGAGGCATCACTTAATGTGATTGGTTAGGCTATGCAATTCTCATCTGACCCACATGTGGTTAGACTTTTCTTGGCTACCAAAATGGTTCTACATGAAGCAATAGTGCTAAGACACAAAAAACCTCATTACAAAGGAACAGCCAATGAAGTTTTCTCATTGTGGTAGAGACAGCAGCAAGAATCAAATTCTTTTTCGAATAATAAATACCAGGAAGAGGTTTTAGATAAGCCCATCCACATCCACAAATAGAGAGACCAGTGGGATGGCAGGTAAGGTGCTGCATTGCAGAAAACATGAAACTGTGAGGATCAGAAGAGAACAAAGTTTATTCCTCCTCTTTCTGATATTCCATTTCTTGCAAGGTGGTATCTGTATTAGAGATGTGTTCTCTGCCTTTTGGTCAGCTGAAGTAGAAAGGAATGTTAAAGCTGATGCTTGGAAAGAAAGCTTTTCAAATTTTCTTCCCGAAATAACCTGAAACAAACATTTTTCCTGAAATAAACATTGGTAGGATAAAATGGTTCCACTGACATAGCTCCAGGTTATGTAAATAATTACATATTTGTTGGAAAAGGAAGCCAAGAGTCCCAGCTCTTGGGTGAAGGTCTTAAACATAAGGCTAGAGAGTAATTTTCTCTCTTGCTCTCTGCCTCATTTAGTATTCTTTGATGTAAATCTGGAATGAATTCTGTGATTGAATCACATCCAACTTCCAGCTTCTGGTTCAAATCACTTTCCCCAGAGAAAGCCACAAGGCAGCCTGAGAAACAGCCCCTCTCACACACATCATGCACCCACAAATGAAAATAAATACAAGTCTGTAGGGACTTCAGGGAAAAGGACTGTGGAAATAGACATAAAAGGTTCCATTTAATCTAGCAACAGATGGTATCCAGATATCCCAATTCTAGAGCCACAGTTTAAATAATATTAATAGTATAGAAAAAGGGATTTCAGCTTGTTGGCTTCTCGCAGCACTCTTCTTTTTCCATTACAAATATATTAGCTCAGTTCTGATTTAGTAAGTTTTAAGTCTTGTTTTTTATTTTTATTTCTTGTCCGACTGGTTTTTAGCACTTTACAATGACATAGTGAAAAAGTAAATAACATTATTGTCTTTCACTGCTGGATCTGACATGTTGCATTTTGTTTAAGTTAATACATTAAATGTGTTTGCTATCTTTTAAATAGTGTCTAAAATATATCCAAATGTAGGCTTCAGGAATCTATATGGCACCTAATCAAGCTGTTCGTAAAATACAAATTTTTCCTCTTATTCTCAAGGAGGTCTGGCTTTTGAATATTTGTATATACCTTGTGATCTTACAGAATCTGCTCTCTTCAGAAAAGTAAAATGTATATGACAGCTCCAATATGTGATGCACTGAAAGACTTTTGTAAACCTCTAGATTTATTCTCTGATCTATTCTGCTATTCAGTCTGATGAGGAGATAGACAATAAAATTATTGAATGAAACTGGAGGCAACTTAACATTAGCAACGAGCATCCTGCTGTCATATTGTAACAGAAATACTGTAAAAACAGACCCAAAAAGCCAACTACAAAATATTGACTAAGCATGATGAGATCCATTTGTGTTTTGAAGGTCATGAAACCAAGGCCATGCTGAACAACCACGGCTCTCGTTACAAGCGCAGCAAGATAGAGCGACAGCTGAACAGGGACATTTTCTTCTGTGTGGGACTTCTATTTGTGATGTGTCTTGTTGGAGCTGTAGGTATGGAGCCCTAACAAAAATCTGCTGTTTCAATGCTATTTTTTTAACCTAAAAGTGATCTTGGAGATGTGAGTGAGATCAGATCTGGAGTTGAAAGCTCTCGATTTCTGCAGGCGTTTTGTTTCTTCCAACAGAAAAGTTCAAATGGCAAAGCTGAACAATTCATATGGAAGAAAATTCAGCCATGGCTATAAATATTTCAGGCAAGCCCCATCTCCACTGTGGTAAAATATGTGTAAAGCTAGCTAGCAAAATCCACTGGGATAATACCAACTGAGGTGTGCTTCCTAAGTTGATGTTTGTTCCTTGTCTGTAACAACAAGAGTAAAATGTCATAGTTTTACCATCATTGCAGGAGCATCTTCCTCTAATACGTTAAGGAGTGATGTAACCAGAGCTAATTAGAGCCCAAGAGGAGCTGCACTGACAACTTCATCCAGTATGCAGTCTCCACAGCAACCTTTCTTAAAAGTCTTTTTCCTAGCAGGCTGTGAGATGGGCTAATTGTTCAGGTAGAAATTGCCTGCATATTTCTGGGGTTCTTGCAGGTGATCACCCTTGAATACAGTAACCTGGGTTAGCTAAGTTTACCAGATTGCTCATCTCAAAACCATCATCTTCACTGCAGGCAAGCACCTGCTTGACTTCCAGCTCTGCTTGAGGTCAGTCCCAAGCAGCTCAGGGTTTGTAGGAGGATCTCCTAACCCTGAATAAAGGGCCAAATTTTAAGCCTACTGGCTTTGGAATGGATCACTGCTTTAAAGGGACAACAGAGGCTCTAGGGAGCTCTTTTTTGTTTAAAGCCCCTTTTCTTTTTAAATTATTCCATCTTGGTGATAACTTGTATAGGGCTGCTGCTCTGAATTAGTTTTGTAGTGACAAAATCAAATCATGTGGCCCTGTCAAGTTTTCCTGAACCTGCCCTGGAGGCATGTGATGTGACACACCAGCCAGTCACCACTGTAATAGCATTAGAAGTAAGAGCCATCCAAAAAAGAGGAACAATTGAACTGACTTAATCAATATTTTAATTTTATTGCTTCATTTTGCAGTGGGCTTTTTTGGCACAGGAATGGGATTTCAGTTTGACAACTGAGCTATGTAAGAGGAAGAGAGAGACTTTATTTGCCTTGTTCCCTGACAGCTGTCATGTAGATTTAGAGATTTCTCTTAGTCTGGTGTGTAGTCTTTTAATTTAAGATTTCAAGTAATCTCAGATTAAAAAAATCAGAATTTAAAAACCATTTATCTGCTCAAGCTTAAAAATAATAAAAACATTTATAGTTTAAGTGAAACATGTAAAACAATAGCAAGTCTGTTGGCTTTCATCCATTCAAAATGTCCTTTAGCTCTACCCTGAGTAGAGCTTTGGATCCTTGTCTGATTATGGGGTTCTAGGAAGAAATATCACTGCTGGATTGGTTTTCAGGAGTTTCCTTGTACACAGTGAAAAACTGGGTTAAGTGGCTTGTAGAGTATAGATGCCCTTGCTCAGATGTTATTGTGGTCTGTAGCAGCCAGCAAGTATTGCTGAAATAATTTTCATTCCTTTGCCAGCATTTTAGTAGGCAGATGCTACAAAACAACTGCTTGCTTAGCTGGTCCTAAGAGAAGTTTTACCAGATTTGGGTATGTAAAGTAGACTAATAGAGGGTTTTGGCATCTGGAGCAATGATGCAACAGGGGAAACTGAGTTGTTTGTCCCAGCTCTGGGTGAAGTTTCTGATGCTGTAAATATAGTAACATCCTTGGGCAAAGTTTATTTTGGTAAGAGCAGTATGAAAGGTGGTAAAGTGATTGTGATGGGATGTTGTTAAGTCCTGAAACAGAGGCTTTGTTGTAGCAGTGCAATGATATCTGCTGATATTTAAGAGTCAGGGGAAGAAGCAGGTTTGGGGCACAACTTAATTAAGGCAATGTAAAAATTAGCTGCCCAGACTGAGTTACAGGGGTTTTTCAGCTCTTACAGAAACAGATTGAAATCATGAATGGTCAGAAAGGATAAGAAAAATTTCATTTTGTCTATAGAAAGATAAGCTTTCTCTCTGTTAGCAAGAGGAATGGGAGTCTTGAGTGCTGAGGGTTTTTAAACATAGGTGGTGGAGACAGAGTCCTCCAGCAGCATGATATGGAATAAGGAAAGATCTATGCAAAGCAAAGAGCCTTGGGGGACACCTGCTGAAGGAGAGGTGAATAGAAATATCCATGACTGCTCCTTCCTTACTACAATATCAATTATATGCATGTACTGCAGAGCTCTGCAGATATTTCCCATTCTCCAATAGATTTACAGCTTTGTTCAGGGACTGCTCCTTTGGAAATATTATTTCTTTTTAATTATCACAACAGTCCATATCTATAAATTTCAAAAGCTTTGTCAATCACCTCACTGCTCAGTGTATTTCAGGATTTTATGTGATTCCTACAGGGCATGGTATTTGGGCTGGAAATTTCTTCGAGCATCCACCTTATGACATCCCAGATGAGAATGGCAATTTTCTCTCTCCAGTTCTTGCTGGTGCCTACATGTTCTTGACAATGATAATCCTGTTGCAGGTAAAAGACAAAAACCTCTCAGTTACCTCCAAGGAAGAAGCTATAATGAGTATAATCACTAATGAACAATTAATATTAACTAATAGCTGTGCAGAACCCTCTTAATCCTATTTGAAAATATTGCTAGGAGTGTTTCAAATCATCCAAGTGTGAAATAATGAATCTTTTTAATTTCTAACTGCAGATTTTTCTTTCTTGTTGCTGAAACCCAACAAGGATTTAGATAAGAAAGGCACATACTAAATCTTTAAATAACTCTCAAATCTCTAGCATATGCATTAAAGAGGATGTTTACATCTAAATGTCAGCTTTTTTTTTTTTGCTTTTTTTTTTGCCAATGTCCAGAATTCCAAAATAACAATGCCACTTAGCATCTCAGGGAAACAGTGAAACAAAAATACTTTTGCCAGTGGGGAATTATAACTAAGTAAGGTTCAGCTGGTTTAGGAATGAAGCTAAATTTGAAATAGGATGCTTGTATATCTGAGTCTGATTAAGACTAATTGGGAAAGAATATTTTCTGGGACCGGGGGGGGGAGTCACATTTACTTTTCAGATTTCTTGATGTAGCTGCTGAGATTTAAGTGGACAGAATTGCTTTAATTTAAATGAAATCTGAAGATAACTTTCAGAGCTGCTCAGAGGTTCCTTGGGGGATTACTCATCATTACTGAAATAGAATATTTGTGCATCTTAAGAATTCATTATTATTTCAGAGCATAGAAGCTAGAGAGTAGGAAATGTTCAACACCAAGTAATTCTTGTGAAACTTTTTTGCATTAAGAATCAGTCTGTGCTAGTGCATCCTTGCAGAGTTTCAGGAAGTTTGAAAGAGCATTCTCTGAAAGACCCATCTTTACATTTATGTAGGAATTATCTCTTAAATTGGTCATTTATTGTTCCTGTATATCTAATGCTGTTGAATGCAGGATTTTTTTTTTCCTCCTCTGAACTGTTATTATTCAGTCCCACAATATGTCTCTGGGAAGAAATGTTTCTCTGCCAGGACATTGCTGACAGGAGAAGATAAGACTTGTCTCACCCCTCACTGAGAATTTAATCTCTCTTTCAGGTTTTAATCCCCATTTCTCTTTATGTGTCCATTGAACTTGTTAAGTTGGGCCAAGTCTTCTTAATTCACAATGACATTGACCTGTATGATGAAGAAGCAGATTTGCCCATACAGTGCCGTGCCCTAAATATTGCTGAAGATCTTGGACAAATCCAATATATCTTCTCAGATAAAACTGGGACACTAACAGAAAATAAAATGGTATTCCGAAGGTGTACTGTTGATGGCATTGAGTTTTCACATCAGGAAAATGGTGAGAGACACTTTTTTTATACTTGCTTTTCTCTCCAAGCATCTAAATGTTTTTTAATTTAAATATATTAATAGTTAAACCTGCTGAGGCCTTGGCTGAATGTAGAGCTTTGTGTATTTGTCTCCGTCTTGTGAAAGACTCTTGTTGCAGAGATTCATAAAAAGTAAAGGTGTTTTAAATTATTTAGAAGTCAGATGGGAAAGGTTTGGCAGTTCCCTCTGCAGGCATCTCAGGCTTTGCCCTGCGTTCAGTACCCACTTGAGAGTGCAAAGAGAACATTTTCTCTTTCTCTTCTAACTGAATGCCAGCCAACCTTTGATGAACTCACAAACTGAGATTAGTTTATAATTAAACTCAGAGGGTCCAGAAGTCATTACCATAGTGTTCTGTGTTTTATGAAAAGCAGAGCTACACATTTTCTTGAGTCAATCCTGTAGCCCATATATGAAATCTCTTGGCTTTTGGTGCTCTGAATCTGGATGTTTGATGCAGGCCCAGCCTTGGCCTCTACTTTCTTTCCCTAGATACTGCAAAGGATTAAGCTGGCAGGCAGCTGACAAAAAGAGGTTTGTTCTCAGTGACTGAAAACATTAGCAAACTTGTGAATTACCATATTTCACCCTCCTGTTCCAGTCAACTGCAAAGTGCAGCTAAAGAGACCAAGCACTAGCATAAATCCATAAAAGCCACTGATTATTTTGAAAATGGTTTTGTTTTCTTCAATAGTAAAGACTGGAGTTGCCAGAAACCGCAGTCAATAGTGAAGTTTTTCTGGTGCTGGCTTTTAAGTTGTTTTGGCTTTGGTTTAGCATGTTTCAATCTTTTTAACCAACCAAAAAACAGAATAAAAGGCAATGTTTCATTTTCTCTTCTTGCAGCCAGGCGCCTGGACACCCATAAAGAGTTGGATTTGGATGATGAGGACTTTGCAAATCTTCAACGTTTCACTCTTCCTCCTATGGATATTGAGAAATCAGCTACTTCTAAGCAGAGGAGCATGAGACCTTTAAGGAGATGCCAGAGTGCTCGAGCTCATTTTCAGAGGCATACAAGGACCAGGTCCCTCGGCCGCTGTGACAGCAATCAGTCTCAAGTGGCATTCAGCAGTCCCATTGTGAGTAGCCGAAGCCTGAGCAACTTTCTGGTTGCATTTTGTGCTGGGAAGCCAAGTGGTGGATGGGAAAAATCCAAGCTCTATTGGAGCTAAAAGGGAAAGAGGAAAAAAAAGCATCGGGGTGAGAGTTTGGGAATCTGGGTCCTTACATCAAAGACTGAAACAGAAGAGTGGGAGGACACAAATGATGGAGTGAAGGAGGGAGATGTGAATTTGGGGTCCAGGGATTGAGTCTGTGCTTCATATAACAAGAGGAACTTGGCACAAAGAGGAATGAGTTTTTGTACAGTTCTGGTACACAAAAATGTCAGGGGAAAAGAGAAGGGGGTTCGCCTTGGGATTGCGTAAAAGAAGCTTGCAACTTGAGTCTGGGACCTGGCTTAGCAGAAATAGAAGGCACAGGTCCTCTGAGAGATGGTGGTTTAGGAGGAGAGTATGTGTTTAAAGTCTGAGTTGGAACATAACTCAGAAAGGCACAAACCAATTCTGCTACTAGCACTGCAATATATCACTTCTGTTAAAGTTTAGGCACCCCTGCACTGTACATGAAAAATACCCAAGCTGCATTCTCCAGAGAAGTTCTGGGACTTTGTAAGTGTGTCAACAGATAAATACTGCATTTTACAAGGAAAAAAAAATATATCACAAAGATAATAGAAATTAAGCTAAAAGGGCTTCTCAGAGTAAGGTCTTAAACCCTGCAAGATGTTGAATTGTGCAAGATGCTGAAAGGCCCAGCTCTGCTTCAATAGCAAGATGGCCTCTGCCTCACCCGGACTTACTGCCTTGAGAGTACCTGTTGTCTTCATTGTAATTCTAGGGAAATGTTAGAGCCTGCTGAAAATATTCATGAGAACTGTTCACCTCAGGTAATAGTAAAATCAAAGAACTTTGCACAGCTGAGAAGACACAGTGGTTTCTGGGTAAGGGTTAGCACAGCATCTGCTATCAGCACCTGCATGTCAGAACTGTTGCCAAGAAAAACATGTTAAAGCAGGATGGCCATCAACATAATATTTCCTACAAAATATGAAGAGTTTAATTGGAAAATAACTGTTCCAAACAAAATATAATAATTTACAAATGTCAAATTTATATGTGAACACTTTTAAAAAAAATATTCTCATTCAGTGTTACATGAATCAGGGATAAGATGGCTGCATATGGTATTTTAAGTGCATTTTTAGTGGTTACTTGATTGTGCCTGCAAATCAGCATGTTTGAACTTTGTCTCAGTATTCTGAGCAGTTCTGCAATTAGGAAGCTCTGCAGCTACAGAGTGTGTTCCAGTCTGCCTGTTTGTGAGAGTTTATTCTCTGCCTGATGAGTTTTGAAGTTTTGCTGAAATCCAAGAAGCTCTTGTCAATTAACATGTTAATTTCTCTGAGACAGAGAAGAGGATGGTGGGTTTTTCCTGGCATTTGATAAAGTTAATTAAACTGGAGCCTGCAGATCCTAGAAGAATAACTAAATAGCATTACTTGTCTTTTCTGGAGTAAAAGTAACATTAGGTATGATGCAGAGCCTAACTCTTAGGGCTTACTCTCTTAGTTTCCTCCTTTGAATATTTTTGTCTATGGTCCATGGCAGTTTATGGAGCCTCCTTACCCACAGTTCCTGCAGAAATTATGTCCAGTTACAGCTTTGAAAAAGTCAGTGGAAAAAAAAAAAAAAAAAAAAAAAAAAAAAAAGGTAAGTGAAATAAGTGATAAATCATAAAGTGATTTTTCTTCCAGGAAAAGGATGTGACTCCTGATAGCATCCTGCTGAGGCGAGTGAGAGAAGCTGCACTCCAGACTGAAAATCTTTCTCCTTTTATACATATGAAGACTTCCACATCTCTTACTGACTTTTTTCTTGCCCTTGCCATCTGTAATACAGTCCTGGTCTCCACAGCTACTGAGCCAAGACAAAGGGTAATCTGACTTTAAGTATTTGAGGAAAATTGATCATACTTCCATTTAACAATGTAGAGTGGTATTCAGTGAAACCTGAAATGGTGAAAAGTAGTTTGTTAGGGAGTTCTCCTCTTGTTATTTTACCTTTTGTATAACTCCCTGCCTGTATCTTTCTCTCATGGCCTTTTATGTTTGATGAACAGCTATGGCTACCACAGTATCTGCACTTTGCCTTCTAGATTTTATATTATATATATAGTAAGAAGTATGTTGAATATACTGTGTTTTCTCTGATCTCCCAGGCCATTGATAGGACTAAAAGGGGCTTGATTGCATCCCTGGTTTAGGGGATACTAATCACTAGCTAATTTGGATATAGATATACCAAGCACTAGCTAATTTGGGTGCTGAATCACAGCTCTTCAGAATTCCTCCATCACAATTAAACAGGAAAAAAAGAATTTTTCTTTTATAATTGTCATCATTTAGATACAGAAAAATGCACTGAGATTTTGGAAAGTATCTTGTAGTTCACATTTCTTAATTTTTAACCATAGATTTTCTCATGTTACTAGGTCACTGTCCCACCACCAATCAAACCTTCCGGAATCACCCTGGAGAAGATTCATCAGATATTTCAACGACTAAAATTAGCAAGCCTTAGTCAATCTTTTTCCTCATCTCAGTCTAGTTCAGACCTAGGCATTAGCTTCAGTGCAAAGAATGCCCCTGAGTATCGTGCTGCCTTGGAATGCTGTGACAATGACAGAGACTGTGGGGCCAGTGGCGGAGGTGATGAGCTGCAAGGCAAGGACAGCACAGATATTGGGAGTGCTTCCTTAGATGAGGTTTTTAAATCTATGACTGACAGTTCCTTGCCAACAGACTTTTGTTATGAGGCTGAGAGCCCAGATGAAGCAGCTCTTGTCTATGCTGCCCAGGCATACAGCTTCACCTTAGTCTCCCGAACTCCTGAGCAGGTGACTGTGAGGTTGCCACAAGGCACGCTCCTGACTTTTGATATTCTCTACACTTTGGGGTTTGACTCAGTAAGGAAAAGGATGTCTGTCGTGGTGAGACACCCACTAACCAAGGAAATTGTTGTCTACACCAAAGGAGCTGACTCTGTTATAATGGACTTGCTGGAAGACTCTGCCAAAGGTAATCAGCCAAAGAGCTATTTCTGTTCCGTGTCCTGTGAAGAAGCACAAGAAGTTTGCAGCATTTTTTTCTGCATGAAAAATTTTGTCTAGGCATTAGAAGTATAAAAAAAGAATAAGCTTTCTCAAGTGTTATCCTTGCATATCAGAACTGAGGTATTTATTTAATCTGAGTAGTGCCTAGAATATGGAACAGGCTAATTAAAATTCACAGGCAGTGCTAACCCATGTGGATTGTGTACTCTGCAATAATACTGGCATAAGGGCCTGACCATTGTATTTTAGCTTGTCAGCAAGAGTGCTATAACACTAGCAAGTAAACAAACAAAACAGCCACCGGTAATGTGTTCTTAAAGGAAATAAGGATCTTAGCAAGTTTTCAACTTGTGCACAGCCAACACTTTCAAGCTTTTCAAGGAATTATTATACCAGAATCCATTTTTTTTCTAAAGCTCACTCTTTTACAATCTTAGACCATTAGGTCTGAAATGATCTGTGCCTAAAATACAGAATACAGACCTTTTTTCTTTTTTTTTTTTTTTTTTTTTTGTATTTCATAGTTGATACTAGTGCAGAGAGAAGAATGAAACGAATAAAAGAAAAAACACAGAAGCATCTGGACTTTTATGCCCGTGATGGCCTAAGAACTCTGTGCATAGCTAAGAAGGTAAGAGGATATTTGCCTAATTTTGTTTACAGCTTTACTCTGAACATGTCAGAATTTTAAAAATTGAAATGGTCATAAATTCTTTCTGCTTCAGAGAACAAGCCAGACACAGCCCATCTCTTTTTCCCTTCTTCTTGATTGCTCTGCAGTTTTATTTTCCTCTGTTACCTCACTTTGAGCAGGTGATGGATTTTTGGTCAGCTGCAAATCACTCATTTCTCTTTCTCTTACGGTAGCTCTCGCTGACCTTCTCACCAGTGATTCCAAGCAAGAAATAAAGACTGTGCAGAGAAGCCAACCTTATTCTATTTTGTTTGGCATTCAGCTTTCAAAAGTCTTGCCCTGAGCCTGGGTTAGTACCTCTTAGCCTGATACTTTAATACAGAAGTTGTCTATGGGCAACAAACAGGCAATATTCACAGTCTGAAGAAATGTAAAGCAGCCATTAGGAACAGTTCAAAATCCCAAGTCTAAAGGCTGTGTGATCAAGTTTCTCCAGGTCATGATTTTAGGTTTTAAGTATGGGCCATTATACCAACAGGAAGAAGGTCTTGTTTTTCTAGTTTCTGATCGTTCTAGCAGTTATTACTAGTTCTAGTTTGTGTTATTTCAAAGATAACAGAGTACTTGACCAGCCTGGGCAGGAGTTAAGTCTCTGTCATCCAGAATGTTGGCATTTTCTCTGACTTAAATTTTAAATGAACTCTGTTTAAATTGTTTTATGCAGGTCTTGAATGAAGATGACTTTCAGAAGTGGGCCAATTTTCGTCAGGAGGCAGAAGCTGCAATTGACAACAGAGAGGAGCTGTTAATGGAGACAGCCCAGCATCTGGAGACCAAACTCACCTTGCTGGGTAGCTAAAAATAAGAATTGTCATTGCGTGAAGTATCACTTGCTCTCCTGTGATATTCTTGGCAATCAGACAGGCAACAGCTTACACTAATTTATATCAAAAAAGTCTTCCTCTGAGCTTTGGAAACCTCAGGGCTAAGGTATACAGGCCAATGACAGTGCCCAAACAAGTTCTTGTGCATTTTGAGAAGCAGTAACTTTGAAAGAGTGTACTGAAACTATTATATGCCAGGAGCAAAGAACATGTACATCAGCTGTTCCAGTGGCTCAGCTGACACAATAGATAAGCAAGATCCTATAATTCAATCATGTGTCTATGTCCTCAGATAAACCTCCAAATATTATAAATTAATTTCAGCTTTGAGCAAAGATTCCAAGGCAGTTTGGTAATTAAACTCTCTTATAAAAACCTGTAAAACTGCTGTCCACACCAAGATATTATTGCTAGTGAATTCCTGCTGTTGTTACATTGTCATGTTTGCTTTCTGTACTTGTAAAAATATATTTCATGTTCAAACTTGGAGTCTTTGGCACCTGTTCATTGTCCATCACTATTGTACCTAACAACATTATTCTGTTAAATTACACAGCTCTTCAGTCCTTTTTCTTCTTGTTTCCAAACATTTTGTTCTTTATGACTTTGATTTTTGGTGTTGTCTCAGTCTCATCTTTCTGTGGATACAATCTGTGCCCATACTTCATTATCCTGAATTTCTGTGGTTGCAAGCTATTAGCATTATGGCTCCTCATAATCTCTGCGGTGATTTAAAAAATTAGAGTAATAACAGTAAATGCCATAAGCAGAACCTCATAAGAGGTAATGTAGATCTTGTCAGAATCTGTTACCTTTGCCAACTTTCAGAGCTTCGTGTGCTTTCATACTTAATTTCACAAAAAGTGTTCTTCTAGCTTAAATCGATATCCATCTTCAGCATACTGTAGTTACAGCATCTTCAAACTGACCTCTAGTGGAAGAGATAAGGAGTATTGTTACATTCAGGCAGTGATTTACCTTCAGAATGAGTGTTGGCATCTGTTTCCAAGTTTGAGGATTTTTAAAAGGAAAACTTACTGTTCTGCTTCTCCTTTTAGTGGGTGAAACATCTAACTTGACAGTTGGGGTAGCATTCATTTAAATAGTCAAAGTTCATCTTTTCTGCTTGCTTTGACAGGACTTAATGCAGTACTTTAAAAATGCATATGGTGTAATTCCTCTGCCAGTAGATTGTCATTTTGGATTATTACAAAGAAATGAAATGCATTCTTCTAGCAAAGAGTAAAATGAAGAGCCAGAACTTGATTGCTGAGACATTCAGTTCTTAATCCAAATGCAGATCTTGTGTCTGAGTGTTTATTTGCTGGACATTACCTTGGCTCAGCTCTTGACAAGTTCAGAATCACAACTGGAAGTCAAAGAACTTTTCTGGGAAAAAAAAAATAGCAGCATGACTTCCAAATGAGAGAAAAGTCCTTTACTAATTCTTTTTTTTGTTTGCTCAGGAGCAACAGGGATTGAAGATCGGCTGCAGGATGGAGTGCCTGACACAATTGCAGCTCTAAGAGAAGCTGGGATCCAAATCTGGGTGTTGACAGGAGACAAGCAGGAAACAGCAGTTAACATTGCATATTCCTGTAAACTCCTGAAGCAAAGGGACATAGTTTTCACCATTAACACTGAAAATAAGGTGAGCGTAGAGAGATCTACAGAATTTGCTATCTTAACCTTCCTTTGGGTCTAGTAGCTTGACACTGTTTTGCTTTAGACTGTGTTCAATGTGAGAAAACAGCCAACCAAAAAGCCACATAGAAGCATGGGGCCAGGAACATTTTATACTATTTGTAACAGAATGAATCAGAATGGAATTTACGTAGAGTTTGATTCAGTTAAAGTACAATGATTTTTCCACATTAAAATATTATTTTTAAAAAATTACCTGAATAGTGAGTTTTACAAAGAAGATAATATGCAGTTTAAGTTCCTGATTCCTTAATAATATTGATATCTGGCTTTTCACCTTGCAATGGAAATTTCAGATAAAATGATAGTTTAACCCCAGGTGATATCTGTAGGAGAATATTTGGAAAGAACTTAAGAATTGGTGAAGAAAAAGTATGCAGGTGTAGGTTTAGTTACACTGAGGATTAGGCTTCATCAGATACTGATTGAATGTGACTAATTTAATATATTATCTTCTTGTGTAAGAAGCATTTCACCTTCTTGGAAATCTAAATACAATTCTTGTGGGCCAGTTAAAAACACAGTCACTATCTTGACTGTCCATGGTGGAGCACAGAGCTGTTGATGTGCACAGATATTCCCTAAATTTCCATGGACATTAAGGAGGTCAGGTAATAGGCAATACACAGATACTCCTAAATGAGGATAATCATTTGAAGGGCTTGTCTGTCAGCTCCTGTGACTCACTGAAACACAGTGAAAAATCTGTGGTGCAATCTATGGCTGTTCCTGAAACTGTCTGAACAGAAGAGGGAAAATAGAGTCCTAACTTTGGAGAGGATAAATGTCATTAAGCCATGAAAGGCTTTAAAAAAACAACCTTGGCTTTTGCAGATTGGGAACCAACATAAGCATGAAAACCATGCCTTACATTTGGGGAGCAGGGGGACTGCTGCCATACCTAGCTCAGTGTTCATCTCTTTGGGTTTCCTGGTGGGAGAGATGGCTTTGTGGATGGGTTTAGGGGAGAATGATTTCAGGCATTATGGCTAAACCAGACCCATTTTCTTAGGAGTAGTAAGCCCTGGCCATTTCTAAAACTCCAAAACAAGTTCCAAAATACCAACTGTTTTTCTCTCATCTTTATTGTGTCATTAGTGACTTCTTACCTCCCAGACAGCCTTGGACACGCCAGAGGTGCCCCAGGCAGCTTGTCTTTACCCAGAGTGTGGCTCTGTCCTTTTATGCAATGAGCACTGGCTCATACTCAGCAGCTACCATGATAGGATGCTGAGTAGAGGACAGAGGGCTTCCTTCTCTGTAGAGGCAAATCACTTGTGGTTCCCTCAGTTTTTCTCCCTGCAGAAGAAGAGTTACCACTACAAGCTTTCATTTCTCCATACAGCTATTGTGAGGATTAATTAGATATAGTTACAACACTAACTTGGTTTTTCTCATGATAGGCAATTGTATAGAGCAGTTAGGTGGCCTACTTTCTAACTCCTTTTGCCCGCAATTAGTAGCTTTCCAAACAAGAATAAAATCCTATGCAAATGTCTCTCTCTTTTAATGTCACAGAAATAGGGAAACATGTGAAGATGATATGGAATTTGGCACGGAATACATTCCTTGCTTCAATGTGTAATTTCATTTGATACGCAGATCTGCTTTAACAGAAGGCAGAATGAATATATTTAGGATGGAAATTAGAAGATGGTTTCTGTCAGAGAAGTGATGCTGTAGGCGGGACCGTTCTGGCTCCAGGGGATGTCGTAGGCTCATGCACTTACCCGTAGCCCTCCAGATGGTCCTCAGTCCAGGTTTAGGTGCAGTCTCTCGTGTGAATACTGGTGGTTCAGTGGTCATTGGAGTTGCCCCATGATAAGATTTAGCCTTTCAAATTGAAGCTGAGAACACTGGTTCTGAAAGTGTGTCCCAAATAATACATACAGACAAATAATACAGACAGACAAATAATAGATACAAAGAGCCTCTGCTTTCACAGCTTCTCATTAATATTGCCAGTTAGCTCTTCAACTGACTTCAGTGCGAAAGCAAATATCTTCCAGCAAGAAGCAACATGTGTAGGGGAGTTTGGGGGATTTATTCAAAGACACAAACCAGACAATCCAGGAATTTCTGCTACAGTTTTTGGGTGGTTAACAGAAATGATGGTGTTTCAATATTTTTTAGAGGTTTTCAGTGTGCAGACTGTATGTGGCCTTTTATTAGATGTCAGAGGTACATTTGAATCCAGAACCTCCCACTTAAGTGTAATTTAAATCTTGCAAACATCCTACACATGTACCGTATGCAACATAAAGTGAAAATAACATTTTGGAACTGAATCATCACTCAATAAAGCTGGCAGAAAAGGTAGAAAAGGGAGTGATTAGCTCCTCAGGTATTCAGTGCTGTGTCACAGAAGGAGGATGTCTAGTATTAACAGCAAAATAACTTTCACATCATTCTAGGTTTTCTCTGATAGTTGTGTGCCACTTTAGATATGTATAGTAAAGTTAAAAGTGTTCCTCTTAAGTCTGTATTTTATACTAAGTCAAATCCTCCACTTGTCTGCATTTGTAAGGGGACTAAGGTCCAAAATGAGGTAAATTCCCTAAGGAAAGAGGTTGTGTTTGAGGCACAGTGCTGGGCAAGACGAAGTTTTTTTTTTGGTCCCTAGCTGTAACACCTACCTGATTTGTGACCTAGAAAAGACCAAACTGTCAAAGTTATTAGGTAGTTTTGAAAATCTGAACCTCTTGTTTCTTTCCTGCAGTTTATTTTTGAAGGAAGCAAATGCTGCAATATCTCATGATTCATATCAGAAGCAGACTTTAAAATTATCCTTTAGAAAGAAAGGATTATTTTTTTTTTAATTTTGATACTCTTAGAACTGCAAAAACAGATATGCCCTCCTGATGTGAAGATTCTTTTTTTTCAAAATTAATTCTTACTACAGCTAACTAGCTGATAAGAAGTGCAGGGTTTTCACTGAAGGATTTGGTGACGCCACTGAAATAATCTCAAATCTGATGAATCAGTGCATTTCTCAGTCAGTTTTCCCTACTGTTTATCTGATAGGCTTAAATCTACTGGCATGATTATACAAGCATACACTTTGTAAGGTGTAGAGGGAGATGGAGATAACTATTTGTAAACCCACTTCTGTTTTCTCACAGGAAACCTGTGAATCTCTGTTGAATTTAACCTTGGAAGAGGTGAGGAAGAATTCTGAAGCTGAAAAACCACAGAGGAAAATTTGGGGCGTTATCCCAACATCTTTCTCAGCCTCTGAGGCCCCCAGTTCTGAGTTTGGATTGGTGATTGATGGACGGACCCTGAATGTCATCTTCCAGG
This sequence comes from Calypte anna, assembly GCF_003957555.1. Taxonomy (NCBI): domain Eukaryota; kingdom Metazoa; phylum Chordata; class Aves; order Apodiformes; family Trochilidae; genus Calypte; species Calypte anna. The sequence goes on along the minus strand of NC_044259.1, from coordinate 6,283,871 downwards.
CAGGGTTGGAGGAGACGTTCCTGGAGCTGACCAAGCGTTGCCGCTCGGTGCTCTGCTGCTGTTCCACTCCTCTTCAGAAGAGCATGGTGGTCAAGCTTGTCAGGAGGCAGCTTAAAGTGATGACCCTGTCAATAGGTACCTCCACTTGGAATCTCACAGGAGAGGGGAGGAGGCAGGTTCTTTCTTGATGAGTTATGGAAATGGATGGAATATATGCTCTGAGCTATTTCTTGTGCCTTGGGTAGACGCAGTGGGGAAATAGCATTGATCTCTCCTGATCAGTAACCATACAAAAGTCCTTCTTTGGCTCTTGATCAGCAGATCTGCCCCCCACTGAAACAAGATGAATGCACTCCAGAATCTCCCAGAAGTCCTTTTCATGCACACCAGTACAAACACATGTACACGTTCCCTCCTGAATGCTGTCTCTTTGGGTGCAGTAAGCAATTGATAGTAGTTACTGTTCTGCCTATTCATAAAGCCATTTTCCTACCAGATTTTCTCAGCTGGTGAAAACAATGGTATCTCCAGTGTGGGATTAAGCACTGATTCATTTGCTTTTTACCTCCAAATAATGTGAAGTGCTTTGAGATTCCTGCTCTACTTTTGATAAGTCATCGCACTAAAATCCTTGCAAAATTTATTTTTATGACTTGAAAACTAAAAAATACACCTCAGTGGGCCAAAAAGAAGAGTCTGATGTATTTTTAAACTCCTTTTTTTTTCCTTAGAGTTCAAAATACAAGCTTTCAGCCTTCTGGTTCATTTATTTTGCTTTACCAGCTAACTTAATTTACAGTCTCCACGTTGCAGGCAATAGTCATGGTTGTTCTTTCCATTTTGTTATGTATTTCATATATTGCTGCAAGTTGAAATCAGCAGAATAACTCCTGAAATTGGCTTGTTACATTGTCAACTGCAATCAGATTTATCATATAATTTGAAGAATTCAGTGACGTAGGGTGCTGCAAACATGTTGTTGAGCATATGGAGCTCACCAAGCAGAAATGTACAGAACAATGCAGGCAGGTTCAGAGTGTACAGATAGATGTAGATGGTGTCAGGGTGTCCCTGCTGCCACCCAGACAGTTCCAATATCAGGCTTAGCCCTGGAGGATCCATGTCTCCTGGGAAGGAAGGTTCCAACCAAAATTAGTGCCAACGGGTCATGATTGTTTGATGCTGAGTGCTAGTTGCTCTAATTCATACTCATGGTAGATCAGAATAGCCTTTTTCAGCATAGTTGTTTTGGGTTTTTTCTTGTTCTGACGTAGGCTTTTTGGGGTTTTTTTCTTGTTCTGATGTAGGCTTTTGGGGGGTTTTTTTTAAGCACCTTTTCATGCCCTGTATTGTTCTCTCCTATCTTTCCATTCTAGGTGATGGTGCAAATGATGTCAGTATGATTCAGGCAGCTGATGTTGGAATAGGAATATCTGGCCAAGAAGGCATGCAGGTATCTTTCCATTTTATTGAACTTTCTCTTATGTCACATAATCTTTTACTGCCTAATAAGTTTTATAGCACTTCTATACTCTTAAGTGTCATCTTATGGATGTAAATTGACTTCATTACTGTTGTAAATTAATATCCAGTTCATAATTACCATCTATCCAAAAAAAAAGAGTGCTTTCAGGCAACAGTTAGCACACATGGGCAAATGCATGTTTGCTCATGAGACTGGAAAATTAGCAGATGCCTGCCCAGTGTTAGGTTAGCATCTGGTTTCTGAATCATCTCTGCTACGCCATCTCCAGGTTTTCTGCCTCAGAGTCTTTTGCACAGATCCTCCTTCCTCACTCCCCTAAGATGGAGAGTTCTGCAGAGGCAGAAAGTTCAAACTATTTTCCCAAGTATTTTTTTCCTACAGTATTCTATAGGAGGAAATAATTTCCATGTCCACGTTCAAATTTCATCACATTGGGTGGGAAAAAAACAGCTTTTGTAAATTAACTTCTCTTCTTTTCCCCAAAGGCAGTAATGGCCAGTGACTTTGCAATATCCCGATTTAAACACCTCAAAAAGCTGCTCCTTGTCCATGGACACTGGTGTTATGCTCGCCTGGCAAAGATGGTGATATACTTTTTCTACAAAAATGTGGTAAGATTCTTAAAATTCTAGAAGTTTCCACAATAGCAAGGGTTAGCTCCAGGTCTCAGGAGGGAACTGTTTTTATTTTTGTAGGTTATACTCTCTTTTTATGAAGCTACAGCTCCTGTTTCTTTTCTTTGTAAGTTTGTGGTTTGCTACCTCTTTCCTAGTACCATCCTGCATAAAGCTTTGAAGAAACTATCAGTTCTAAATTTATTTTGCAATAGTATTATTCCAGAAGGAAAAAGGGTTCAAGGATTTGTAACTTTTATGTAGTAGTACGAGAAACATTAATAATACCCATGAGTCTCCAAATAAAATTTGCATAAGGAAGAGCAGATTATTAGTGATGGAATATATATATTGGGTGTGAAACCTCTGGATTTTTGCATTTAATTTGATAGTACTCTGCAAGTAATGATGCAGTCATATCTGGTGTTTTTATTACAAATGTAATGTATATGCAAATGAGCTGTGCATTGAAGAATAATGTAGAAAGGAAAAAGCTAAGAGTAATACAGTTTCTACAAGACTGCAGACACGTTCGTATGGCATGAAATATATTGTGAGCATGAAGGACTATTTACTTAGAATTCAAAGTATCTGTATTTTTTTAAGTAACTGAATAAGGATTACTTCTTATCAGTGTTAAGATTTGTAATGGAAATTGAAACTTTTCCTTTTTTTCTTCACTGGGCATTATTTTAGACCTCAAAGGATATTTATTCACAAGGCAAAAAAAGCTCTCCAGAGTGGTCTATTATTTCACCAGCACCATTAGGGAGCAGGAGAGTCTTTGATTCCACAGGGACAACCAGTTTGTAAAAGGATTTCAAAATCTGATGCTCAGAGCTGTGAAAAGTTTATTTAATTATTCTCTGATATTTTCTCAAAGAAACCTAAAGGCTTTTAAAGTGATGTATCACAGTGGATGGGTGTGAAGCAGTCCCTTAAGCGATACTGCTTTATGGAATGAAGTGCAGAGCTATATACTGACAGTATTTAAGCAAAATAATGTCTTCTTGGGAGACTCTGTTAATAACTAATTTGCTACATAAACCTCACAGGTGCAACTATGAGAGACACAGACCATCCAAGTATTGCAAATAAAAGGATCCAGATCATCTCTAAAAGGGAACAGTGTAGGGGAAGGAAGAAGGTAGAAAGGAGAGGCCACAGGAAAAGTGTATCTCCACAACTCCTACCACCCAAAGGGAAATTAAATCATATCAGCATGAAAGATGTGCTTCTGCACATGTGGGGAGCCACAGTTCAGCTTGTAATAAGATGCTGTGTTTACATTTGCTTCTCTACAGAGCTACGTCAGTCTGCTCTTCTGGTACCAGTTCTTCTGTGGGTTCTCAGGCAGCACAATGATAGACTACTGGCAGATGATTTTTTTCAATCTCTTCTTCACCTCAGTGCCCCCTCTTCTCTTTGGAGTCCTGGATAGAGATGTTTCTGCAGAAACACTTCTAGGTTTACCTGAGTTGTACAAGGATGGACAAAATTCAGAGGTATGTCTTGATTAATGAAATAACTGCTACATAAGCCAAAGCATCACAGTTTTTTTGTTGTTTTGCTTTGTGAGGAGGGAGTGAAGAAAAGAGTTTCAGACTTACTGGGCACCAAATGATCCATTAATGGTTTCTAGTTTACTGATGTCCACTAGCAGTGTGATTGTAGCTGTCAGAAGAACTGGTAAGGAAAACTGCTTCAATTTGTTTCCTGAAAGTGAGGCTGAATGCTTGGTCATAGTTGGAAGATATAAATGGGAAGATTTATTCTGCCATTAAAATACAGAGCAGTCCAGGTTTTTACCAGCATGCTGCAGTATAATAAGTAAAGTGATGAGCTAGTGATTCAGCCCTGTGTTTGGTGTTTCTGATCTGAAGTAGAGATGAGGGACCAAATATGTGTCTGTGTGGACACACAAAATATATAGAACATTTCTCAGTTAAGGCATAGAAAATAAAAAATAAAACAGCATGAGAAATGTAACGAATTAGGGTAAAATAGTTTGAGTGCTCCTTTCAGTGAATGGAAGAAAATCAGAAGTTCTGTCTGCAGGACAGATTAGAGATATGTGTCCCATCATAATGACTGTTATCTATAAAATCCTGCAGATATACAAGCTGTCAACTTTCATTATTACGATGTTGGATGCCTTCTATCAGAGCCTCATTTGTTTCTTTTTCCCCTACTTGGTAAGTACCTGGGTCATTAATATTCTCATTCTCCTATCCTCCTTAAAAAATAGAAAAAATCACTTCCAAATAGCCAGGGTTCATCACAGCTTTCTTCCTGTTTTCTAGACATACAAGGACTCTGACATAGATGTGTTTTCCTTTGGAAGCCCCATCAACACCATCTCCCTCCTGACCATTCTCTTGCACCAGGCTCTAGTAATGAAAACCTGGGTATGTACTTGACTTGTCCTACTCATATGACTATTTTTTTTCCTGAACATAGCATATTGTGTAGACACAGCATTGTCTTTCAGAGTAATTTCCCTGAATTCTGGGTCACAAAAAGTGAGTAACAGGTACACCGAGAACTCACACTATGCCAGAATTGATTATTGGCCTCTGAAAAATACCTTCAGGTATAATTTCAAGTTATATAATTTCAAGTCAGAATAAAAAATGACAGAATTTGCTTCTGCTGTGCCTTTGGACAGGACAGTACACATTTTTTCCATCATTATATGAGCACACGGTTTTTAAAGAACCATATTCCCTGTCACTGTTGCTTTACAAGTTATTCCAGGTATTTCTCCTGCTACATTTTTCAGTAGCATGGACCTATTGGGCACATGATTTCTTATCCTTCTTCATGTCCTCCTGACTTACACCCTGAGTCCGTCTCACAAGCATCGCTGTCATTTCTTACAGACCCTGTTCCACTTGGTAGCCATGGTTGGCAGTGTGGTGTTTTACTTCGTCTTCTCTCTCATCTACAACGCTGCCTGCGTGGTCTGCAACCCTCCCACCAACCCCTACTGGGTTCTGGAGAAACAGCTGTCAGACCCCACCTTCTACTTCCTCTGCCTCATCACCCCAATCACTGCACTCTTGCCAAGGTTTGGATGATGCGCCAGTTCCCTCCCAATTTTATTTTTGTGGCTTTCTAGGCACCTAAGTGAAATGACAATGCTGAGGCATACAAAGATATGTCAGGCACGTGTGTTGCAGGGGGAGAGGTGATCTGTGTGGAAGTCAGGTGACTGGGTTCAATTTTTGAGTTCATGAACTGTTCGTTTATTCAGTTGTATAATCCTGGAGAAGTCTCTATGTGTCTACTGGTTTTGTCTTCTCAGGAAAAGCTTCGAAGTTACTGCTGCAAATCTGCTGCATAATTGTTCAGGGTTATAAACAAAACATTGTTGTGCTCATCATTAATAGAAAGCAAGATTTTGAAATATTCCTGTGTGCTTTGAGAGCTACAAGATATATTCTGCTTCCTTAGCACATCACAGTGCATTACTAAGGCAAAATTAGGAACATGTTTCTGTATCAAGTAATTTTCTGCATCCAGAATTTTAGTTTTGCCCTGTGCAATAAATTGAGTCTATTAAAGATAGCTGTAACTGAGCCTGAGTAGTATTTGGAGAGAGATAATTATTTTGATAGACTGCTGAAAAAATCTAGTTTGAAAAACATAATGGTTCTGTTCCCATATGTGTATATGGTAATCTGAATGTTTTGATGCTAAATACTTTAATCATTCTGTAAGCAGATATGCTTTGTCTGACTTGCACCACAGCATTTTTATTTCTGCTTGGACAATGGAGAAAATTGATTTGTTTGACTGTCTTGCTAGTAACCTCATCCTAATTGCCATGAAACAGTGCAGCACACTGGCATTGCAAGAATCAGGAAAATATTTGACAGTCTGATTTTGTCCTTTAAGGTACTAAAATCTGAGCCTTAACTTTCTCTAAAAAGTAACCTTGATACTGTGTATCTTCAAATTATTATTATTATTTCCCCATTTGACTTGAGATGCTCTTCTGATTTCATATTATGTTATATAATTTCAAGTCAGAATAAACAAAGTATAGTTCAGTAAGGTCTCATGTCTTCTAGGCAGAGCATCTTTTTCCAGTCTGTTTTGGTCCTTTGTGACCTTTGTTTTCATATCAGCCCTCATTCACTGTGTCGTTTTTGATGCTGAGCTTTTCATCAAGAGCTACATCAAGCATGTGGCAAGAGAACCTGTATCTCCAGCTTGGGAATTTGGCAAGGTTAAGATCATTGCTGCCTCAGCAGGATGCTCAGCTTAAAGATTTGATTCTTGCAATCTTAAGAGCTGGATAACTGCTGTTCCTTCATGTAGGTACCCAAAATGATTTTCTGCAGAGTCTTCAGTTCACAGAATACCCAGCCCTCAGTTTCTGCTACAAGGTAGTTGTGTCAACATATCACAGCAGTGGTGAAACCCCCCCTTTTTAAAATGCACTTAATTTTAAGTCTTGGTTAGTTCATCTTGTCACACTGCCTGCTCCTTATCTCCTTCAGCCGCCAGTTGGAGCCTTGAGAATCTGGTTTCTTTCTGAAAGTTTTTGTTCAAATCCTTGCTCTCCTTGGTTCTTCCTTTTGCTTGCTGTGTGAGCTCATGTTTCTGGGACCCTGCAGGCCCTGTAGGCATAGCTGACTCTACCCAGGTCAGTAGTCTGTAGTTAAATGTTGGATTAAGACTGAGGAGTCAATTTTCATCTGTCTGGCATAAGGTGTCTACCAGATACCTCTAGAGTAGTGGCAAATTAGCAACTGGATTTCTGTTACATGATGTGAATTAAGGAAGGAACACACTGGTAACACAATTCATTCTCTTCCTCTTTCATCAGGTTCTTTATTTTTGCTCTGCAAGGAACCTTTGGGGCAACTCTGATTCTGAAAGCACAACAAGTAGATAAGCTTCCCCGAGGGCAGCAGGATCTTCAAATCCAGAAACTGAGATCAAGAACCCAATCTCCTTCCAGTGCATCTGTACCATCACCTGTATCTAATGATGACCTTAAGCAAAGAATCAGCCACTTATGTGTGTCACCATTTCTCCATCCAGTGCCAGCAGCTGTGTCTCATGGGGACACAGCAAGTCAGGGACTTTCTGCCTCTGAAGTGAATCATCTCAGGAAGCTGACACCTGAGGAAGGCTACTATTTCTTTAATAGGTGGGCAGAAGAAGAATCTGTTGCTGCAGACTCTTCAGCAGAACCCTCTTCTGGCCATTATCCCCTTGTTCCCAGGAGGGTAAAAACTCCTGGGCAGGATGGTGACAAACAGACCAAAGATCGTGCCCACAACTTTAACCATGGAAGCCACCGGCGATCTGTCAGTGCAGTGACACTGTGAAGACACATCAGAAGGGGACCCACAGCCCATGTGGAGGAGGATACTGTAGGAAAATAAGAAGTCTATTTATACTTGACCATGATGCTCACTACAAAAGGAGACAGAGGCGTGTAGAGTTACAAACCTGCTGGCTGGTGAAATAACATCTCTAAGATGCAGCTTTTCTGCAGTGCATAAATAGTTTGGGTTTGTCATTCTGTGACTTCTTGATCTTCCTGGTTTTGTCTCATTAGGGGACATTACATGAGCATCATTCAGTTGCTGAGAAATCTACAATTACTTTCTTTCATCAAGGAATATTTTTATTTCAAAGTAATAGGGAATAATTTTATTAGTGATGTTTCAATGTTATTATGCTACTGAGGTAATAGAAAGAGAATCCTTTCTATATTAAGCCAAGTCTAAGAGCAACACATCCCACTCTAGCTTTTACTATAAAAGTCTTAAAAAGACCTTACCAACTTTAAAATAACAGTTCTGCCTGAGAAAAAGTGTTACCTCCTGATACTAAAAATAGTTGCAGAATCACAGCATCAGAAAAAGCCTAGAGAATTTTCCAGTTTCTAATATATGGACTACATACTTATCAAAATACCTGATCTGTAGTCTGTTTTCCCTGAACAATAAGCTTGGTATTTTTATGCAGGCAGTGGTTTGTCCTGATATTGTTAAGAAAAGGACAAATGAGCTTATGAAGTAAAAGAATGCAAATAATTAACTACAAGAACTGACAGGATAACTCAGAGATAAGTGGAGTCTACTTCTTTATGCCTACAAAAGCAGGCAGATATAACAAGTCAAATTCAAGGAATTATGTTCTAGAATTCTAAAGTTGTTCCTGCTTTTTCATCTAGAAACTCAGTTTCTTCATTCCATTTCCTGTATTATTATATAGTGTTGCAGCATTCAATCAAGTATAAATCATGCTTCTCCCCACAGCTGGTTACATTTAGTGGTTGATAGAGATCTCAATAATGGAGATTTTGACAAGCAATATGTGAAGGTCACTAATCACATTGCAGTAAGTACATGGTGTAAAATTACCAAAATATGCATAATACCTTCATCCTTTTCAAGTATCTCAGAGCAAGAAGATGAAGAAAAAAAACCCATAAAATGTCACTGTCATCACTACCTATTGCAATGCAATGAAAGGTGACTTTGGTATTTCTTATAGAAATGTTGATAGTAAGACCACTTCCCAAGTTTTTCTTCACAATGAGAGTTGTAACCTTAACTGTTTTAAATTCAAGCCATCTGTACTTTGTGACCCTAGTTCTGTTTTCAGTAGGTTTTTAGCCTTTTTTATACATTATTTTAGCTATTTCCTACCTATTGCAATGTGTGAAGTCTGTTTTATAATCTATTCAGCAGATGCTAATTTAACTTTTCTGTGTTACAATAATTACTGTAACCAGAGTCTCCAAGATGTTTCTTTAAAGAAACTCAGGCAAAATTGAGGTCTGCCACTGGGATTTCTGGTAGCCAGAGCAGGAGCACACATAGCACTCTAATTGTTCAAGTATTAATTGTCAGCTGTAAACCAATTCAGAAAGATATTTTGCATGATGTACAAAATGAAGGAAATTAGGCATAGTGAGATTATTGTTAATGGAGTGTGAGATTGCTGAAATGTTTGCTTGCTAGTTGAGAATGGACCTTGGGTGACAAGACTGAAGATCAAGTCTTTACAAGTCATAGCCATGTTTTTGCATTAAACGGTTCATTTCCTTTGAACTTTAAGATGGTGCCAATTTCTTATACATTTCATTACAAAATGTGAAGTGTTTTTATAGCAATAAATGTAACATGGTTATGACTTAGTGTGTTGTTGAGAGGACAAAAACAGAGGCAGAAGAGTGGTTTCCCTATTGTTGTACATGAGTGCCAAGTTCATCTTTTCAGATGTCACTCCTGTCTAGGAGGCCACGCTATAGGAACACTCGTCACAAAAACTTGGAAACAAATTTATCTGAATGTGCAAGGGGACTGAGCATATATGGAAAGTGGCCAGACAGGTTATGTTTCAGCAAATTTAGAAGACAGGTTCCTGAAGTCAAAGTCAAGAATTGATTTCATGTTTTCTCATCACAGCTTCTGCAAAACCTTTCTACCATATGTTTTGTCTCAACAGCTGGGCGTAAGGTTTAGAAATAGAATACAATTGACAGAGGGTCCTCTTAAGAAGGGAAATGAAGGAAGGATTGCTTACGATCTCCTATGAGATCTATAGTGATGGAATCCCTGATGTGTCAGGGTATGAACCAAGAGGAAGACAGTCCCTTCTCTAAGTAGCTTCCAGGCTGTAAACAAATCCAATTACTTCACTTAAAAGAAAGAAACAATCCAGATTGTTATGGGTGCCCTAAATAATTCTGCAGCTAGACCTACAATCTGTTACTTACTCTTGTCTGGTAGATGATAACAAAATGGTTGGATAGATTAATTTACCTGGGGAGTTTGCAACAGAGAGGAAAAGTATCCCTGGTCCTTAAGGAGAGAGAAAGCTGAAACAACCAGAAACAAAAGGCAGCACCAGGTGAGAGCTGGCCCCTGCATCCCAGCTGGCTCCCCAGTGTTGTAAAACTCTCCCTCCCCTGATACCTCTATTCCTGGGTGACAACGTTGCCATTCCTCCTCCAGAGCAAATGCTTCTACAGTCTGGGCCCCTATTCACTGCTAAAGTGGGATCTTTTCTGTGCTCCTGGGTAAGCAGTGATCATGATAAATCTCCTGTTGGTGGATGGTGAACAGGCACTTGCCTTTGATCATGAATTAGCTAAGAGTATCAGTCTCTTTGGGGACTAGGATCTAGTGAAAGCAAGCCTATAATAAGAAAGCAAGCCCTCCAATTAATTTTATTTCAAGAGGGAAAGTTATTACTTACTAAATGAGTTATTTAGGCCTAACTGGATTTCCAAGATAGCTTATTTTTATTTTGAGAGATAATATAATAGAACTGTAAAGTTTTATGTTCTATTAGTTCTGACATGACTGCTTCACAGCAGAACAGGTGTCTCACTTTTTAATGTATCCTTGTGTGATATTCCATAGGGTTTGTGAAATTACTGCATACCTTTTCCTTTTTTTTCTTTTTTTTTTTTGGGGGGGGGGGGCGGTGGGGGTCTATGATGTTATTATGATATTATTATGATAGTGATACTGCAAGCACTAAAATGCTTTGGTCTATAGGGAGCTGTACCTACATGACAGACTGAAGGTGAGCTCTTGTGCAGAAGTTAACAGGAGCTGACTTCTCAGATCTATCAGCTGAGAAGCACATGGAGTCCCAGGCTTCTCACAGTGGCCAGTGCAGAGTCGTCATCATCATCATCATTTTCTCAACATAGCCACATTTTTCAGTTTTTTCTTAATACATATCTACTCTTTGTTCATTTCTGTCTCAATGCAGCAAGATAGAGATGTGGTCTTTGATAGCTGTAGAAAATACCTGCCCAGTATCATCATTAGCTGCTCAGTCTAAAATCCAGAATCATCTGGATTGTTCTCTTCTCCCATTTATCTCAGAAACAGAAAGAAAAAACTTTTAAACTCTATAGATAAGCGTGCAGTGTGCTCCAGCACAGAAACCACTTTTGCCAAGGATGAATGGCATATATTTTGCCTTTTTTTTGGCTGATGCTGCAGTGTTTATTTAATTTGTTTGATTGCAGTCTGAGATGGTGTGCAAGTACAGAGCTATTTGCTGTAGGGGTAAGGTGACTGCAGGCAGGATAAGGCATGATTAGGTACTTGTGAGAAGCACTGATGAGGAAAAATATAAACACAGAGACAAGAGACTCTTGAAGATAATGATCTCAGAGGGTGGGATTTAGAGAGCTGACCAAATAACACTAAAGATCTATAAAGCACTTTTGACATTGCCAGTGATTGGAACTTGCTGTAATTATCAACACATGAGAGAACTGTGAACAGAATTTGATGCCCAGCTCTTTAATATAACACCCAATTCTTCTCAGCTACATAAACAAGACTGAGACCGAAGAGAGTCTGAATCATTATTTTAAAAAAAATATTAGAGGGGTAGCCAAAAAACAAAGTTGGGTTCCAAAGGTTAATGCATTGGTTTAGTAGAGGCTATGCTTACAGTACCATGGGATGCTCCAGTGGGTCAGCAGATACTTTGGTCTTTCTGGGCATCATCATTTGCATGAGATGGTGAGCATCTAAAGGACCTCAAATGCAAGTAATATAGTATTTCCAGACACTTAGAAATATTTTATACACGATGAGCCAAACACAACTGGGGCCTTTCTTTTGAATGTTGGTATTCCTCCTTATAGTACTAACATCAGTCCATTAAACCTCAAACAAATCAGGTAAGGAACCCTTGTACCTTTATTGGCTGTATTCAAAAAAGCACAAATTTAAATCAGTAGGCTGCAGGGAGGTCAATTGAGCTTACTGAAAATCAGCTGGATTCAACTGAAATTTTATTAAATCTCAGCTTGTTTTATTAATATTTAATTCTAAGGACTTTTGCCAGGAGGAAAAAACATCTATACACACCTGATCTGAACAGTTCCTTTTTCAGAATTTTTAGGCAGCTTGTGGCCAGTAATCCATGGTCTAAACCAGGATTTGAAGTGGAGAGCAGTCTCCAATGTGTACCTGTATACATGGGACAGAGTGGCAGAAACAAGATCAGGAGAGCACTGTGACAGTAAAGGAGGAACATGAACATGTCCAAGGCTTTCTGGAGATTTCCAAACAAAATTCTTACACTACTTCCAAACATTGTTCAGAGGTCACTCAGGGCTTGAAGTGTCTGTCTTATGTATTTTATGAGTAGAATGAGTGCAGTGTACATCCGTTTATGTTCTGGGTGAAGTGTGGAGGACTGTGAAGAATTGCCCCACACTTATAATAGACTAAAATTATTTGGGTTTTAATCTTGTTTTGATGGGAGATGATACTGTAAAGATTTAAATATAATTTCTTAAAAATTTTTGAAAGTATATAAATTATCTCTTCTTAAGATCCTTTGCTCTGCTCCTTTTTCATAATCTTAATTTTCACAGTAAAGAAGGTATATAGCCCACAGGCACTAAAGACCCAGAACTGTGCTTGCAGCTGTAAGTTCTCAAATGAAGAAAACAAAACAAAACAAAACACAAAGCTAAAATTTACAGCCCAAAGGAATCCAACTCTCCAGTACCTCTCAATAAAGGATTCAAAGCCTACATCAAATGTATGTTTTAAATCCTAATACTGATTTGGAAGGCATTTTATTTAAAAGGCATATTCTGGCACTATGTGTGCATTTAAAATTTAGATGGATTTGCAGTTTCTTGAGATTATTCTGTATAAGTGGTTATGTGTGATATATCACAATTTCAGAGAAATAGAAGGCAGTACATCACAAAAGAGATCTACTTTGCAGTAAGGAGCTACAAACAATCCACATCAACTATTTGTCTACCTAAGTCTTCATTAACAAAACTGTAAGAAATCAGAGCTACAGTGGAGCTGTAGAAGAGAAGATAACCTGCTCACTGGATCTTTGAAGATTCATCCACCATCCATCATCCAAAAAAAACTTTACTTCTACTGTATAGAAATATATCACAGTTCATAATAGGGATCCAGAGCAAGTTCATACACTGATAAATGATGAGACTTCCATGGTGCTCAAAGCATTATCAGAATCCATTTCATACCTCATCTGTTATTATAAGCATAAAATATGCAAATGTTCTCTACTCCTGTAAATGTCAGCATGCTGGGGCAAAAGTTTTGATTTTCTATCAGCAAATAATATTAGATTATATAGTGTTTAATCATGCTTAGTGAGAGTGATAAACTTTAAAGAATGAGTTTCTTTCAAGTTACTCCATCTTCAGTTCTCCTGGAAACGGACATCATCATTTATAAAATCGTGAAGGTAACTTCCCCATCCTGGAAGCTTCGTAATGGTACAAGAATGATAGCAAAGCACTAAACTACAGGAAGCATTCAGGCATCCAAATTATTTTTGTTGAGGCAATCAGGTTTTTGAGCATAGAATTCCAAAGTTAACTTTGAAAATCAGAACTTCACACAAAATAACTCTGGCATTTTTTAGGATAGTGAATTTATTTGCATTTGTGGAAGACACTGCCCCTACCTGGTGTGATACAACTTCAAAACTGTTAATTTCTAAATAAAGCAGTTATATTTACCATGCCAGATTGTAAGTGGTTGTAAGGTAGGAGTGCTCTGCTGGAGTAACTGGAGGTCTGTGGCTTTATGGGTGTGGAGAATCTTACCTACACTCTCCATAAGCTCTTTCTGAATGTAAAGAATGGCTACACTGTCTGGAAGAGATTTTTTACAGAGGGCAAGAGAACATAAATCTTCACATCCCAAAGACATAGTGAAAGGTAATACTGCTAGTATCTTAGCAACCAGAGAAAGTAAAAGACAAGCTGTACAGGGAAATCAGCTATAGACCATCTTTAAGAGCTCTCTCTGATTTATATTTATTGGTGTCTCTGATTTTTAATCACACCATTCAAAAAGGCAGATTTTTTTCCTAGGAGAGCTTCATCGTTTTTTGTTTTTATTGATGGGAGCTACATTTTTATATTTGGATCAGTAATCACGAATTTATTAGAGCAATTTCATTAGCACATGTTAGGCTTGAAGGGCAGGTTGGAAAAGACAGCAAAGTTCTCCTGTGAAAGGAGGAGTAGGTGCTGTGTGGCTGCAGTGCTCCCACAGTGATATTCCCTGCTCTGGGGTAATGGCAAAGCCTCTGCTGCATTCAATGGACAGAGATAGCTGCTGCATTTACAAAGAACTATGAAATTTTCACTTTTTTTCTAATTAAATTGGCTCATCATTTTCACTACAGTCTATTTTTTTCTGGATTTTTATATCACCTCCGGTATATATAGATGGATATTTTTTTCTATATCAGTCAAAATAGAAACATAGATTTAAGAGCAATCATCTGGGTTGTAGCAAAATTTTTATCATGATGTAGAATTATTGAGAGATTAGACCAGTTTCAGAACATCAGCTTTCTACTCACGGTTTTGGGGATAAAAATGCAGAAATCTTGAAACAAGACGGAATTTGCAGAGTTATTCTAATACTAGGATAATAGATGCATATAAATGTCAGTATATTAAACCTTCATATTCACTTCATGTTCTTTTATTGTGAGAGTTTCAGCACCTATTGCTTGCTATTGTTCCTAACATCATTAACCTTCATGATAATGACCAGGAACATCAAAAGTTTGACAAATGTTTCACTGAAAGTCTGTCCTTTGATCTGCTCTATTTGTTTTATATAATAATGCTTTATTCTCATACTGGAAAGTTACAGTCACCAAAAGGCAACACCCCAGGAAATAGTCTAAAGTACAAATTAGATAAGTTTGCTAAAAAGCAGATAGTCGAAGACAGTGGTCTACAGGCAAACCTCTGTTTTGCAATTTATTTTGCTATGTTGTTCAGTTACTAATGAAAATCCTTTTAAAGGTTGACAAGGGAATGGAAATTATTCAGAATCTATCAAATGATGGCATTAGGGAAATCTTTTTTCTGCTTAATACTATTTATCTAGCTCTAAGCATCTTTCAGCTGACAAAAGGCAAACCAGGGTTTATTGTAAAAATACTATTACTAACCTGTGTATAGTTATTTCATTCTTAAGCCAGGAATAGTTCAACCCTACTAAACAGATATTTGAGAAGAGAAATGTGAACAATTTTTCCTGTGTTTCCAAGAAAGAAACTGTATGCAAGTGAATTTGAACAAGTTTCAGTAAGACTCAAGCTCTGAAAGTGTCTGCCTGCCACCAGCAGTAAGGTCTTACAAGTCTTGTTATTTACTAAACATCCATCCCTCTTCAGGCCTTTTGGGGCCTTTCATTTTGTTACCTGACTTGGAGTTCACTCAAGGGCATTTTTTAATTAGTATCTTGAAGCTAAGAAGTCACTTGCTGTCTACCTAGGTTTTCCTGAGCCAGTCCCTCAGGATGCTTTTCCATCACTGTAGCAGTCCCAGGGTCAGAAAGATGCAGGTGCCAGCAGCAAAGTGGATAATAATATGTTACTAAAACAGAAAGAAGCCAGACTTTGAGAAGCATGTATTTTTCTAGACCTAAAAGTGCAACAGATGGTTTAATAATGTCTCCTTCTGCAACAGCACTCTGAAAACCAAAATACATATGTACCCTAAAGTGCCCAGGGTGCAGCTGCCTTGCCAGGTCCCAGAGGGACCTTAGCTTGCACTCTCAGTCTGTATATGGAAAAAATAATCCTTTGCCCTGTCTGGCACAAGAGGGATGAGAATAAGTCATTCATGCTTCAAGTCATTGCTGGCTGGGATGCTGGCAGAAGTGCAAGAGTCAGAAGAGGGCAGGAAATGATGGTGCCAAATGTTGAGCAAACTCAGATAAGATTCATCAGTAAAAATCCCTGCTGTTGTCTAGTGGTTTCTTGCAGCCTTATGAGGACTAACAGAGATTATTTGCAAGGGAAATCTGAACAGAATCACAAAGTGCAGGTTTTAAACATTAGTAATTTCAATAGTTAACACCTTGGAAAATAAACTGGAATTAGCCTCTTACAAGTACAAATATATATCATCACTGCCTCATGTTCTGCCAGCCTAGCAGCTGACTCCATGGCAATCAAATTCCTTTAAGTCCTTCCAGTCAGTATTAACAAGACACTAAATACTCAGATGCACCTGTCCCTTAGACTTAATTGACTAGTTTATTGTCTTCACAGTCTTTTGAAGAGTGATAAGCACCAGCTTTGAACAACTTCTAGGAAAAGATTGCTTGATTACAGCCTTTGAATCTGTTCTGGGAGGTGGCTGACAGCTGTCCTTTCTGGTCTGGAAACAATCAAATTAGTCTGACTGCTAAGTGATGATGCTACTTGGAGAAAAAGCTTATGCAACGCACTAGCAGATGATGCCTCAATCCCCTTTTTTTAGCTGTAAGGCAAAGACTGGCAAGAAAAATCAGTAGAAGAGGTTAAGTGTTGTGTTAATACCTGGAGACTCATTGATGGCAGAGAGCAAGCTGCTCAGTATTACCTGAGATGTTCTTAGTATAGAAGACAAAAGTTTTCATTTTAAATCATTGTCCTGAGTTTCTACCCAGGGCAACAGGCAACTGAGCAAGGGCTGTAACTCCATGCTGATTTGGCACTACAGCAGGTGCTCCTCTCTCTTCCAGACAAACTGTGAAGAATTCTGTTTTCAGGCACTAAGTAGCAAGCGTTTGGGGTGAGATTCTCAGCTCTGTCACACAAGGTACAAGAGGCCTTTTTCTTCAGGAACCAGCTGTGAAAGGAGATGCACATTAATTGAGGGTTTGACTTTTGAAATAATGAGAAATGTTCCCCATCCCTTTCAGTACTGTCAGGGAACTTTTAAAAGTTTTTTCAGTGACAATTACTTTCTGCTGCACCCACTACGTGGATTTTTGCTGGCTCAGCTACAGTGGGAACAAACCCAAGCTTTCTAGAAAAGGGATTTGCATCAGGCAGATGGGTGGGCAGTAGCATCTTCATCTTGGCCAAAAGCTAAGTGCCAGTATGTGTATGAAGTAGGTTTTATATCCCCAGATTAATGTGAGATAAAACACACTGAGCCTACATGATGATTTCTCTGAGCCGTAACCTTCTCCTTCAGTCCTGAGAGCCTTGCTGCTTCCCAAGCCAGGACCTACCAGACCTTTCCAGGCAGGGAAAATGAGGGAGAAATTTCAAAGCTGAGCTCACAGTGGCCATAGACAAAGGATCCTTGTGCATGAATGTAGGTGCATCTTGAGGGAAAGAGGCTACCAAGTTTTGCACCTTGCTCTACATTTTTACAGATTCACTTTCTGGGTCACTGTTCCTTGCACAGATGCAGCCTGGCTTTATATAAGCTTTGTGAAATGAGCTCTCTCTTCATTAATTTTTCACTTGCAATCCCCATCCATTTCTTTTCCTTTGCCTTCTGATTCTTCTGCTTGGATGTTTTCCTTCTGCTGCTTATTTCTGAAGGAAGTACCTAGACATGAAAAGCAAGAGCAGAGCCGAGCTGAGCTAATTAACAGCTGCTTTAAGCTATTGTTTACCCTGCACAGGAATACATGTCAAATCAATGCCAATTTGGATCACAAAATTGTTGCTAGAGGAAGCCAGGCCAAAGTCTTGAAAGCCCATCAATAGCAGCCCCTTTTCCACTCACAATTTTGCAGAAGCTGAGCCCCACTGAGAGACCTTTCAAGGAAATTGTTAGAAACACATTTCTCATCTGTTCCATGTACGTGGAAACACCTCATGAACACACCTAGTTAATGTAGTACTGTTAGTCTTTTTAAAAAATATATTTAAAAAAGGAAAATTATGTGAAAAAATAAAAGGGTGTTTGCTCTCTTCATCCTTTTCCCTACCATAGAGCTCCAATATTAGCTATTATGGTTCCAGCTGCTGAGAAGGAGCCAGAAAATAATCTGCTGCTTCTGATTCAGGATCCATGGCATCAGAATTGAATCCTCTGTCCTGGGCTCACAAGTACACAGGATGTGTTTCTGGTGTGGACACAGGACCTTCCTTCACTCTACATGTGGTTTAACCACTCTTCCTGAATGCAAAGTATTACAAAGATGATGCAACCTTCAGATCAGCTGAATTCCATCTCAATGCAGGCCGGGAAACAAGGATTCAGCTACAGCTTTGATAAATGCAGTTCAGGTTAGGAATTATGAAAATGTTATTTTTCTGAATCAGTCTGTGAATATTGTTTCTCATGCAAATATATGTATTTGCTCTGATTTCCCTGAAAACAACATGGGAAGATTTGCATTGACTTTATGAACTGGTGAAAGGTGTAATTTAAGCTTGCTCGCAGTTCATAACAAACCTACAATGATTTTGCAGAAAGAAAAAAAGGCTCTATCAAAATGAAAGCAGACTGTCTGGTTGAAGTCACTGCATCAACATTGCGAGCTCTCATTTGTTCGTCAGACTGAGGTATGACACTGTCAGCTAGCAGCTTTTGAAGGGCATTTAGACTTGATGGTGCTGAACTCAATAGAAAAGAGTTAAATTAATTTACAAATTTATACTTAGAGCAAGTGTCAAAAGCATCATGTTTGACATAAAAGAAATAACAGTATATACAGGAGGAAAGGAACAAAAAAAAAATTTTAATCGTGGCAGCTATGTAGTGGGAGAATTTAAGCTGAGTAATCATGAAATGCTGCAACCCTGGGAAGCAAAGATGTACGTTTCCCTGCTTTGAAGGTCATACACATAAGATTTATATGCATGTATGAATGAATGTATCAATGTATATTATTTTAGATAAGCTCCATGTTTTTCCAGGTACTGAAGGAGGAAGACAAATTAATGTGTTAAGTTTTGCCCACACTGTTTAATACCTTCTACTACATACAGCTCCTCATTCTTCAGTAAGTTCATAGCCTCACCTGCTCTGCCAGCCCACCTGGAGATTGAGACCTGGAGCTCCAGGATGGTCTGTAGTGTTGAAATCCAGCAACTTCTCATTATTTTAGACAGAATTACTGCTTTCAGAGCTACCTGGGTGGAGCTCTGTATATGGGAGACTGCAGCAAAAATTAACAGACCTGATGGTTAGCAAACTGTAGGCTGATTTTGGCTGATGGATCAGATGTAGTGAGGATCATGTCAACCAGCCAGTTTCTTTGATATATGAATTCAAATTACGGGGGAAAGTATTAATGAAAGCTAAGTTAGGCTTAATAATTTGTAAGGAGGAGTCCTGAGTAGTCCAACACCAGAAAGGCAGGGTCCAGGCTCACTGCTGCACAGCTGAGAAGACAAAGTGCCCCTTGCGTGATTTTCTAGGTTGGATTTCAATTATTAAAATCTTTCACAGAAGAAAAAAATTTAGCCATGAAACCTTCCCAAGAATTATCAGACCTGTAATACATCAGTGCATGTGCTAAAAGGGAAATAGAAGTAGCAAAGATTCTAGAAAAAGAGATGAGTGGGTACAAATTGCATTGTATTGGCTATTTGTTACATTATTTCTTTACCTAGCTGGCCTCTCTGTGTGTAAATCAGTTCATCTCTGCATGCATGCTCCTGCTCCAGTACCTGGTTGTCTCTGAGTTTACAGTTCCAGCCATTCATCACCCTCCAGGTCAGCAAAGGGCCTTCGCCAAGGTGGAGGAAAGAGAAGGTGCTAATGGGATCTGCCTGCAGGCTTGTCTGAACAGGCTAACCCAAAATAGATCTAAGAAGCCTAACAGTGCTTTAAATCAAATCTGAGTCTAGGAAACAAGTTTGAGTGTTTAAAGAAAAAAAATACTAGCAGGGAAACTGGAAAAAAAGATTTTGCAGGTATTCATTAATGGCTCTACCTCCCAAACTTCTCTGCTTTCCTCCTGTCTCCTGTGATCCTTGAGCTTAACCTGTGTTAAAACTGAGACCCAGTAGGTTGGACACCTAGATGCTGGAAAGCAGCACTGCTCCTCTGGGCTCAACAGGACCTGTCATTTCTACCCTATTTGGGAACAAGTGATAATTTTGCTTCCTTTATACCCAATTAGACAGAGAGGCACACACCTCCAGCATGCTCCCCTCCCTGGCTGCTGCTGGCTGGTGAATGGAGATGGGCTGGAGGGTCAGGCAGGGCAGCTGCTGCCTCCCTACACACAAAGCCAGGCAAGTATCAGAGCTTTATTTCTGTTCAATTTAATTGATTGATCTTCATGGATATCTTCTTTGTACATCCAAAGGCCAGGCCAGGTGTCACTGACTATTTTGGCACCAACCTCTTTTCTATACTTTGATAAACACAGGACCTAGTCACATACATTTTCTTCCCTTCACACCTGAGTATAAGTGTAAGAGGAAAAGGGTCCCAGTTTCCTGGAAAAAGCTGCCAGTGGAAGCAGCCAGAAAGTCTGGCTTGGAAGGACATAGGACTAACCATAGCAAATAAGATGGTGAGGCTTTCTTCTGCTTCTGGGAGGTGTCTGGTTTCTTCATCCTTCAATAAAACTGATGGTAGCTGGCTGACCTAGGAGCCTGGCTGGCATTCAAGTCCTGGCTGCTCAGCTGGGGAGCAGATGGGCAGGAATGAGTGGTTGCCTTAGGTACCTACTGAGCCAGGACAAACAGACATTTTGTTAAACACCACTGGCACAGCTCATCCTCTTCCAGAAGCCTGAAATAAATTTCAGATTTTGTGATTTCTGCTCCAACATTCAGATGCTCATGGATCTGGGCTCACCCTGCTTATACAGGGATGAAAGCATCTCACCCATGACCAGCTCTGCGTGGCCCCAGGGAGCATCAGGACAAGCAGAAAATGAGAAAGAAAAAGAAAGGACAGACCAAGGAGCTCATTCCTCAGCAGGAGAACAACATACTGTGATTTGCAGCATAGTCAGTGGGACATGGTACTCAGATGTGCCCCAGAAGGTAAGCAAGGGCTGTGTTGAATGCAGCTGGGAGAGTGAATCCAAGCTCATGGAAAGACTTTTCAGAGCCAGCTGCCTCTGGCAGCAGCTTAGGGAATCACAAAAAAACCACTCTGGCTCCTAAACCCACTATGCTGCCCCATGGTTCCTCCCTGGCACACAAAGGGCTTACAGGATCAGACCTTTTAGGGCAGCAGATTTGACTTCCAGATTCACACAAAAAAACATTAATGGGGATACTAATTATTCCCTGAGTGTTTTATCATTTTCATGTCTATATTTGCCAATTTTTCTTGCAGCAGCTGAGCAAGGAACAGAGCTCAGATGCCACAGTCACCAGAGCTGCAGGTTTGCTGGGCACATTGGCACAATGTGGGTGCTCCTGTAAAGTGGGCTCTTGGTGGTAGTGTTGGGTGTCTCATACAAGGTAAAAGCACTATTGCTACCACAGTGGTTAAATATGATTTTTTTTTCCCTTAAGAACATATATACCAGAAGGTCTCTCACTGATGTATACACATGGATCTATGTTACAAAGTTCCTGTAGCTTCATGAGAAAAAAATTGTATTGAGCCATTTCTCTCTTCTGCTGGCTCTATAACAAACATCAATAATGACTGATGGTAATTAAAAGCTATCTAATTCTGTATTTGCTGCAGCCAGTCAGAACATTTCCTACTCCACAGGCTAGGATGAAACCAAAGCAGATCAGAGATGCAATTCATGCTCATCATGATGCTTTCTCTCTCCCCCTTCTGTCCTCAGCTCCCTTCCAGACACAGAATATTTTTAATGAGAGAGAATGAGCAGCTCCTTTTGTCCTGAAGTCAGTGAGCAATGCAGATTGCAGTGCAAAGAGCTGAATAGCAAAAGCTTTGCTGCCTCAAAAAAAGAGTGCAATAGAAGGTAACATGATAATCCCCCCCAACAATAACTCTTCTCCATAGGGCTGAGATTTTCTTATTATCTTTTTGTGCTCTCTCTAGGCAGGAGCAGCCTAGGATTGAGCAGAGGGCACCAGAACAAAGTGGTTTGTGACAGACAGCAGCAAAGGGCTTCCCTTGGGATTGCCAAGAGCCTAACAAGGGATCCAACAAAAGAAACAGTGAAAAACACAGTTTATTTGATTTTTTTTTCTGACAAACTAATTAATCACTGAGGGAATCTATCTGTATGGCATTTGATCTGGCTTTCCAGAGTTTTCAGTTCCCCCTTCCATCTGTAATAGGAACTATCTATTGCATTTTGTTTTGTTTTGTTTTTAATTAAACTTTCCCTTTCTCATTTCACCCCTTCTTTCACCGACACAATAATATCACAATTTATTTTTTTTTATCATTACATTTCTCTAGAGCTACCAAAGAAAAGCTGTGCTGAAAAGCAGCTGTAAGCTCAGTGGAAGTCTGGGTTTCTTCATCATTGGGAGGGTCCTGTTTAGGAGACAAATGGCTTCATTTTGGAGGGAAAAAGTTGGGCTTGTTGTATACATACTTTCCAATCCATTGGCTGATGAGGTGATGAGCTTCAGTTTAATATTTTCTCCTGTGGTTTTGTCACAGCACCAGGTACTTCTACTTCATCTTGCTGATAGAAGTGACAAGTGCTCAGAGAAAATGCAGCATTGATAAAGTGATTGCTGGTGGGTGGAAAATACCCAGGAACACCCTGAGATGTGCCTGGATGAGCACACAGTGAGGTACCCCTGGGAGCTGATGTGCAGCAGCCACAGGGTGGGAACAGCAAAATTGGAAAGGCAAAGCAAGCCCAGCATAACTTCATCTCCAGGTGTTGTGTGCTCAGTGGCAACAGAAAATCAGTTTCTGTTCTAAATGGATAAAAACTCTTTGTATTAATCAAATCAATGCAAATTATGTAATTTGGAGGCCTGGCAGCTTTAACAGGCTGTATGATGATGTTCTGCCAGCTCAGGTGGAAGTGGGAATGCAGTCACCTCTCAGAGCTGAAGAAAGAGCTCATGGCTGAAGTTAAAATTACAGAGGTAAGAGAAACCCTTGTGGTCTACTGTTGGACCAAGAGTGTCTGTGAGGTTAATGGGTCTTTTCAGAAGAGTTCAGCTATAGATGTGTCTCCAGTTCTCCTGCAGGACTGCACTTGCAAGCAGCTGGTGGTTCAGATGAGTTCCCATGCTGTGATAAACCTGACTGGGTGTTGGAAAAGGCAATTCCCTGCTATCCCATCTGAATCCATCATCTGAGATTAAGCACATATGGCCTGAAGGGTCCTTCCTGCAAGCTTATTCCCAGTGTGCCTGCTAACATGCTGTCACTGGGGTTTCATCCAGAGTTACTGATGCTGCAGGCAGGTAGCAAAACAGCCCCTGAAATTCCCTGGAGAAGGAGCTTCTCCTCACAGCTATTCCTGCTCTTACACTCCTATTTGACCCCCCCCTGGGCAAAGGCACTGATTTAAGCTGCCAGTGACTACAGTCACAGTAATCCTTTGACTTTGACTTGAAATGGGTTCTGTCCTCTCCAGGCTATTTATAACCCACACAGAGGTATCCTCTGCTTGCTCAGTCTCCTGAGGGATTATTGAGTCACACCGTGGATGGCTCAGCTCCTGCCACACATGATGATGAGCAGCTACTCTGCCTCCTGTGTCTCTCCACCTTCCTGCCCTTCAACCTTGAGGCACAGGACTAAAAGTCTTCTGGAAGCACTGTGCCTCCCTGGAGGGTGCAGCTACCACCAAGGTTTAACCCTAGGATGGATGGAAGTGGAGGGAACTGCTCCAGGTATTGGCTGACACAACAATTCAACAAAAAAATGAGGATGCTGAAAATTATCCTTTTTGGCCTTGCAAAGAGGACTCCCACCAACTGTATTAGGTAACTTGTGGCACTGAAAAGCTGTTAGCAGCAGCCAGAGTCTGGTGGATGTGGGGCTGCATTCCTGCACCTTGGGGTGCTGGTAGCAAAACCCAGAAGATCCACCACACACAACATCCTGGGAAGGAGAAGCCTCGGTGAAGGACGTGGAGCTTGCAGTGTCCAGGTTTGCTCCTGCTGGGCCCAGAGGTTGCGTGTTGGAGAGTTAAAATGCTGGGAATTGGGACAGCAACTGGAGATGGGCTGGGAAGCAGTAGCATTGGGCCATCAGATGCCCATCTGGGAGTTGCAGGGCTGATGGAACCACTTAGCCTCTACTGAAAAAGGCATAAATCCTCCAGTCTGGCAGCTCTGCAGAAAAATGAGCCATCAGCATTTCAATCAGCAGGACAGCATGAGCAAAACCAGGACCAGAGGAAATGGATGGAAGCTGTGCCAGGGGAGGTTTAGGCCAGATGTTAGGAAACATTTTTTCAGTGAGAGGGTTGTCAGGCATTGGAACGGCCCAGGACAGTGGTCACTGTCACCATCATTGGAGGCATTTAAAAGGCATTGGGACCTGGTCCTTAAGGACATGGCTTAAGAGTTAGCTTATGGTGTTGGTAAAAGGTTGGACTGGATGATCTTGGAAGTCTCTTCCAACCTAAACATTCTGTGATTCTGTGAAAAAGTAGTGTTTTATGCCAGAGATTAATTAATTCTTTAGCCACTGTCCTCAGCATGTACCATGAGATGCAGAGATGAACTCTCTTCCTGTGCCACTCAGGGCAGTGATTGTAATCCCTTCGTTTCACTCAAATCTTCTTGATTCAAGGATCACCCCCAGGACACTTCTCCAATTCAAACACCCCAATATTGAGTCCAACTGGCACATCACATTGTATTTTACAGACCTCATATACGGTAAGAGGACACTCCTCCAGCTCACACCAGTAGTTTCCCTGGGGTTCTGTAACGGAATAAGAAAAACACTTTAAAGACAAGAAACTATATTGAGTTCTCTTACTCCAAATCAGATTACCATTTTAATTTTGCTTAATTAGTTAGCTGAAGGTTTTTGTACACCAGTTTACAATGTTGGGGAAGTGTATTTTACAACTCTGCACATACAAGTAATAAATTGTGCAACACAGATGTTGCCTCTAATTGTAATATTTTAAGTTGCGAGAAAAACACTCTGTTCAGCTTTTAATTAGGTTTATTCCATGCAGAAACAACAATTAAAATGTACTTGTGTTTTAAGTAAATACTATTTGCAATATATTTCTATGCCACAGCCTAGTGCAAAGAATAACTGCAGCCTTCTCTGCTCCTATGGTATCTTCTTTAGGGTTGAAAGTCTCTTGGTATAGTGAAGGGAAATGGTCAATAAGGGCTGTATTGCAGCATGGCTCTGATGTGAAGTATGTCCCAGCCTCTCTCAGACAAGTTTCAGGCTTGAGGAGGTGTTCTTGATAGCAGGGTAACCCCTACCTGTATGTCACTCTGCCCTGTGGGACAAGAAGGAAGACTGTCGCACCACAGGGCAAAGAGGGGATCAGGCAATGGGTGGCTGAACCACATGCACCTGTGCTTTGGTACTGTGTGGTGTGAAAGCAGCAAGCACTGCAGGAAGCAAGCCAAAAACACCCAAAAAAAAAAAAAAAAAGTGTAAGTGTAATAACCCCCCAGTACTGGCTAATTTATATTCCCACCCCATTTTGTGTTTCTAAAGCACAAAAAATACCAATGTAAATGTCTGATGCCCAAGGAACCAGGCCACATTTGTCTCTATTTACCACTTTACAATTCCAGAGTTCACTTCCAGCAGCACAGATGTGACACATGCAAAGTAAGCAGCTTAGTTCCATGTCAGACCATGACAAGCATTATTTCTGCCCTGGGACCCATGGCAGATGGGCATCACTGGTGGGAGCAAGATGAGCAGCTCCCAGGCACTCCTGGCATCAAGCCTGCTCATTACCAAAAGCCTTTAAACTCAGCCCAAGGGTGGAAAAGCAGGATGTGCTGCATGCCTGGCAGCTGAACAGATCCCTCAGCTGAAAAGGATCTGACCTCCTCCTTTTTGCTGTGGCAATTTAAGCCTCTCAGAACCATGGAGACCAAAGGCTGTTCCTGCAGAAGTGGCAGCAGCTTTGCAGGCTGCATTTCTGCACCCAGGCAGTTCCCCTACACCTCACCAGACACCTCTTCTTTGGCTTCATGTTACTTTTACTTGTCAAAAGTAAAACTACCACAAAATAGCCTCTTCACAGGTGTTTTTTTTTTTTCTTTTCTATATGCACACCTGCCCTTACAATAAAACAGGAAACCAAAAAAAAAAAAAAAAAAAATTGCCCACCACTGCTTTTTTTAGGGGGAATTTTACATCTACACCCTCATATCCACTATTTCTTCCAGACTTATTTCAAAACCCACCCAAAACCAGAAAGGCTAAAGCCATGGTTGGAGCCACCTCCAGTTGGTGACCAGCTGATGGGCTCCATGTTCCTACATGTGAATGTCAGACACTGGGGAAGGGAGGGATGTGGCAGTCTCTGTGTCCTCTTCTTGCAGCTATAGCATGGGTTCATGTCTAAAGCAAGCAGAACCAATACCTAGAAATCTATTTTTTTAATTTTTTATTTTTTTATGTTCATTTTTTTTTTGCTGTCTTTAATTCTTGTTCTAGGGAAATGATGGAGGGGATGGGAGGAAAAGTATTAGTGAAAAGGGCTTATTGTGCTCTCACACAGAGCAAATAATTTTATTTTTTAATCAGCTGCCTCTAAAATCTTGGGGGAAATTGCAGTCAGCCCAAGGGCTCAGACCAGCCCTACCAAGAGGCTCTGACTGTGGAGCTGCTGGTGTCCCCAGCCTGGGGACCCAGATTTCAGTGCCACTCACCCTCCACCAGCTTCTGCTGGGGTTCAGCCTCCTGGACTGACTGCCAGGCAGCAGCCTCCACATAAAATAATTCATTTAAAGACACCTATTTTCTTTGTAAGAAATCTTGTAATATTCCAGGTAGCCCTGCTTTGCTTGTCTTATTAATTTTGCTTCAGCTAAATGAAAGCTGATAAAACAGAAACTTCTGGAAGACCCAGAGAAAATTAGGTTATGAAACCTCTTTTTTTATTTATTTATTTAGCATGATATCAAAGTTGTTTCTTATCACTCTTCAGGTACATTGTGCTCAGGAATAAATTAAACTGTCCATTCAACAAAGAGGAGCTACTTTTTCTACTGCTCATTTTTGCTCTCTTTCTCAGTTCTCACTCTATTATTAGGAAAAAAAAAAAAAAAAGAAGCAGCAGCTTAGCTGAGCCAGAGGAGCCCTTCCAGCAATTCCCCAGTGCCATTACCTCATGTAATCCAAATGGTCCATCTATCGGCCTCCGGCTGATACAGCAAGCACCAAAGTCAAAAGTACAATGATGTTTTTCTTTACATAATTACTTGCTGATGTTGACAAATGGAGTGACAGCTGTGCCCTTTTTAGGGCAAGATTTGTGCAGAAACCAAAGTCACGGAAATAATATCCCTGGGTGGGTTTTTTTCCTCCCTGTCCCTCCCTGTGCCCACAGCCCCAGCCATGTGCCCGGCTCCCGGGAGCAGCCGCACAGCCTGGAGCTGCAGATGGGCTCAGATGGATCCTGGTTCCCCAGGTGCCAAATCCCACTGCCATCAGCTTCTACCAGAGCTTGAATTGCTCCCACTGCCAAGTGGATTTGGGGTTTTTTTATAGGAGTAATGGGAAGAGACAGCAGAGACCTCCACATCCCCTGAACTCCAAGGGGAGAAGAGGGGAAGAGCTGCAGACCAAACCACCTCTTGGGAAATGCAGAGGTCTTGGTGGGTTATGGTCCCTTCCCAAACTGGCACTGGAATTTGGGGGCTGGGGACAGGGCTGGCACCCAGAGCCTTCTGACTGGCATTTGCAGGAAAAGCTCAGTGCTTCCCAGGGCTGGGTCTGTGCTGGAAGCATCCAGCCAGGTGAAACAGGGTCTGGCAGGGTGTGGGGTTCTGGTTATGGCCAAGAGGTCACCTCAATGCCAGGGGGATCAGTGCCAGAGAACACTGACCTTCCTTCACCATATGGGAAAAGCATGAAAGTACAAAAAGAAACAACCCTTAGAAAATCCACCCCTCCTCCTTAAAGTGTTCATGGGGAGAGGAGCAAGTTTTCCAGAAATTGTGATGTGTTTCTGGGGATGGCAGACACATGGGTGAAGGTGCCCTCCTCAAGGTCACCAACTCAGTGGTTACTGATGGCTGCAACCACTGCAAATATATATAATCTCTACCTCCTCTAGCCTCATTTTATTGCTCCATTTTACCCAGAGGGCAGCAGCATCTCAAATCCCCCATGCAGGCATGATGAGGAGCTGGGGGCTGCTTACAGACAGGGTGCTGAGCCAGTGTTTCCTGACCACAAAGGGTTGTGTGATGCCAGAGTTTTGGCTAACACCAAAGAGCATGGTGGCAAAGGATGGGATTGGTAGAGAGAAGGGGCAGCAGAGTGTACTCACAGGTCTGCCTGCATGTACATATGGGGACCAGGAGGTTCCTCTCCCTGTGTCTGTCTATCTCATCACATGGCACTGGAGAGATGTGTTAAAACAGCTAATCAGAACCTGAGCCAGCAAATGGATGATCAGTTCCTGAAATGCACCAAGGTTCAGCTCCTGTGCTAATACTGTAACTATGTTAATCTCAGTTAGATGAACAGTCTATACTTATTAAAATTATCATCTTTCTATTTCACATGTGTTAAGGCAAGACAGAAGTCAAGTGACTGGGTGACACTGCTGAGGGAAGGCACAAAGCCCTAGGGGAGGAAAGCTGCCTTTTTTTTTTTTTTTTTTTTTTTTTTTTAAAGGCTAGTATGATATCAGGACTGCTGAATATGACAAGATCCTGTCTGCCCTTGTGAGCTGTGGTGCCTTTCCAGAAGCCCCAGGGACACAGCAGAAGGTGCCATGAAGGTCTCCCCAACCTGCCACCTGTGAGACATCATTCCAGCATTCAGCTGGAGGAGAGGTGCTGTCTAATGGTGAGAGCACAGGTGAGAAGAGGTCTGAGGAACAATCATGTGGCAAAGGCACTAGGAAATCAAATTGCTAAGGAAGGGAAGGGGGAACAGGAGAAAAGAGTTGCTTCTCAGTGCAAGATAAATGATTCCAGAAATTTTTACCCAGTGTATTACAATGAAATGCTGCAGGAGAGAAACATTTTTCTGTGTGTATCTTGTGGGTGTTTACATGTGCTTTGGTCCACCACTTCAACCAGAAATGGCACTAACAGGTAGGTGATGTTTTTCATCTTATTTTTAATGTGACTTTCTTGTTCTGCTCCTTCTGCTTCACACCTGCTGGCCTGAAAATGGCAGTTCACCAGTTCAGATTTCACCATCAGCCTTGGTAGTTATCACATTTGTGCTTACATAAAGGCTATGAAAGACTTCAGTTCTTCTGTTCAAGTTAGAAGGAAAATCAATAATTTCTTTACTTTCCTTATTTTTTTTTCTCTCTTCAAATGATAACAAAACTGTGAACACAGGTAGGAAAATAATTGATGCATTCTGAGAAACTGTCAGGTGTGAAAAATGTTGAAGGCTCAACAACCCTATTAATGCTATGAGAAGGTGTTAGCAGATTTATGTAACAGCAACAACACAGCTTAAGATCTATATGACAACAATACTCTATGAAACTATTCCACATTTTTTTCTTCTAGAAACAGTGCTGTGACACCTGATCTGAAACCCAGCAGCTGACAGAGAGAAATGGGGCAGGTCCACCTAGACAAAGATCCCCATCAGCAATAAGTAATCCCTGGGAATTCTCACAGGGGTTTGTGGAGCACATGATGTCCCCAAAGTGACAGTTAGTGCCCTGCTCCCCTGTCACCAGCCATGCATATGGTTGTCTAGGTCCATGCTCTCCCTTTCCGTCATCCCAAAGATGTGTGAGTTCCTATAACCATGCTCCTCTGAGAAGCTGAAGATAAATACCCCCAAAACTAGTCTGGTCCTCTTTGCTTTCCAGTGTTTGTGACCAGGCTTAAAGAACTGAGGGCACCTTTAAAAGATTGTGTGCTGACTTTAGGGCCCCCAGAGGAGTTGGTTTTAGTGATTACCTCTTTCCCCATTTTTTTATCTTAATCTGCAAGGTATTCTGCCCTGACCAGGTTGAGCAAAGGGTCTCCCTTTTCCCATCCAGCTGTGGATAAGCCCATTGAAGAGCATTTGCTTTGTTTGTCTAAAGATACAGCAGAATGATAGAAAAAAAAAAAAACATTCTATAATAGCCTGAGGTTTTTATTATTTTACTCTAAAACAAAACAAAACTTGTGGAATGCATAAATTTCCCATTAGAACTGATAATCTTCTGGCTTACTACAATATTGCCCTGGCATTTCACTGTTCTGCTGGCATTTCAGAAGTTTTAAATGAAAAATTAGCTTTCAAAAAAGGAGTATCTTCTTGATTAGAAAAACTTGTTGAAACCGTAATGGAAAGATCAGAACAACTTCATTAGTCTTCATTACATAAAATAAATGTTATTTTTATTCTCTTCACATACAATCATATGTTACAACTACTAACATTACAGAGAGATTTCTTTTGTCTCAGAATTTAATGTATAAAGCTGCAAACCTCCTTGCATGAAAAACATCTTACGATCACTAGAATGACATGCAGTTCATCTTTTTTATGTTCATTAATTTTCTGTAAATAGAGCACAGTCACTCTGCATTGTTTGCACTAATGGAGAGCTCAGAGCAGTTTACCCTGTTCTTATTTATTTGGGTGATAATTTTAAAAAGCTTTTAAATTAAAATGATAAAGATGGTTGAGGGGGAAAGATACAGCCTTTCAGAATGTTTCAAGTATGATAGATTATCCCAGTAAAAAGGATGCTTCTCATTTATGAGACTTGCCAGGGCTGGCTGCACATCTCAGTTTTTTCAAGCCCCCCACCTTGTGTCAGGCACCTTGCCCAAGGCCATTTTGGAGCATAATGGCACCAACCTCCCCCTCTCCCCCCAGCCTAGGGCTCAGCCCTGTTCAGCTGGTCCTTGGGGCACCTGCCAACACCCAGGGTTGGCTTTAACCCAGAGCCCAGGCTATGAAGAGTGGCCCATCACAGCTCTGCCCTGGGTCACTGGGCACCAAGTAAGGGTCTGGTGGTACCTGTGACTGCCACTACAGCTCTCATCTCTTCCAAGTCCCAGACCACCACTCAGAGCAGGAGTCATTGCAGTGGGAGCCTGGTTCCATATTTATGGTCAGATGCACACATTTGTGAAAAGTGCTCATATTTGTGACAGGGACATTGCAACCAAAGAGCCCAAGGAAAGGCAGGACCCCTCCTCCCTCATCTGCCACCTTCTGCAGTGCTCAACTATACTTGGTTAATTTTTTCATTTAATTTCCCCCTCACCCCCAAGGTTTAATAATTATCTAATAAATTATACTTTTGAAAGTCAAGCTCTTGTTGCTCCTCCAAGTCCTCCAGCCCCTGAACCAACACTGCAGCACAGACCAAGCCAGGTCCCCCCACCCCATCGTGGGACAGGACACTGTCCCTATCCCTGTGGCCATAGGTGCCAGGGAGAACCCTTGGGATTTGCTCCAGGCTGTTAAAAGGAGGCAAACAGCTTCACAGCCAGGCAAGCTCTTCAGTAAAGTCAGCCTGGAGAAAGTAAAGGAGTATCTCTGGTAGCTGCATCACCATGGTGGGATGGGCTGTCATAGGGCACAAGGTGTGATCAGCATCCCTACTCCCTACAGCATTCCAGCTTCTCACTCCTCCTGCAGTGGGGCTAGCATGGAGCTGAGGGAGCTCACCAATTGTGCCCAAAATGCATCTGTTCCCACTGGCACCTTTATGAGCTCTACTTGCCAGGTCCTCCCAGGGCTGCACACTGTTTTCATCAGGTGTCCCAATGCCTGTGGGAGGGTTCCAGCCATGCAGCTTTGGGCATAGGAGCAACTGGGACACTGGCTGTGTAAGAGCTCCTCCAGGAAATTGTTCCTCAGCCAAGGTTTATGAAATTTAGAAAAGGGAAAAAAAAAAAATAAAAACATTCACATATTTCTGGCATTAATGGTTAATTTGTGCTGCTATCTAGATGTGCCCTTATCAGTCCAGGCAGATACTGAAGAGGGAAGCTTGTTTAAAATAGTGGAAGTGCAGATGACAAGAGTCAGTTCAGCACACAGCAAGGCAGGTGAGCATGTTTTGCCATGGGCAGGAGCAAAGCTGCCCAGGTTGATCTAACCTAGATTTAAAATATTTTTTTGTTTGTTTGGAGCTGTGTGTGACAGACGGTGCTGGGTTTGACGTGTTAGCTCTCTAACTAGCATCTTCCTCTGTTCCTACAAGGGGTTTGGTTGCCTGCCAGAGGGATTTGGAGTGGGTAGGAAAACCTGGCCAGCTCAGGGGAATGATTTAATTTTCTCTCTCTAATCTGGTTAGGGGCTTTGAGACAAGAAGGATGAGCAACTAGCAGGAGCAACTAGAATAGGTACCCTAGAGGCAGCTTATCTGTTTCCACTGGCTATGGAAGTAGCCTAAAACTGTGGCTGTCTAACTTAGACACAGAATTTGTGGGTCTAAAAATAAAAAAATTTAAAAAAAAAAAAAAATTAAAAAAGCAGCCAATATTATAATTCTCCTGACTGACCAGTCCCTTCAAACCTTCCCTGTGTACTTTCATCACAAACTGCCTATTTTAGTACATTGTGCCTCCAGATAAGATGCAGAAGAAGCATCTTAACCCTGCCAGTCATCTTCAGACTTGCAGCCTCCTCACCTGAGGCTGATGGGCCAGGACTGGGGCATTTGGATGGCCACCATGCAGAGGAAAGTAGGTCCAAAGCATGATCACTACTAACTTGATTCTTATGCCTCCCTCCATACAGGTTACTAACTTTTTCAGGCCTTTCCTGCCCATTAGCTAGAACACTTTGCTCTTCTAAGGCCAGCCAGAACATTCATCTAAATTTATGTCAGCCATTCATCAGCCTTCCTTATCTTATTGCTGTGCTTATATTATTATTGTAGCTTACCCTGGCAATTACTTTCTAACAAACAAAGGAAAAAACCCAACAATTCCAGCAGGCAACCCAAACAAGTCTCATTTAACAAAATATCTTTCATTTTCCTTTTTTTGCCCACTAATACATGTAAGTGGTAATTTCCTCTGGGTAACAGGCTTACTTTGACTAAGCTTCTCAGCCCTGTATTTCCCTGCTTGCATTTTTGCAAAAATCAGTAACAAACATTTAAAAAATATATTAATCCAGGCAGCAGCATGTTCCCTTTTCATCTCTAGATGCTGGGAGAAGAGGTAGGCTCTTTCTAATCTGAAACAAGTAACACCAAGTACCATGCAGTCAACTGAGAAAAATCCTTTTTTCTTCCAAAGTCATGGGCCATGCTGGCATCTGGATGCTGAGAATGCCTCCGAGCATTATGCAGCCAGTGAGGCACTTCTGGAAACTATAAACCTAATGTAAAGTTAATACAGAGCCATTTTGCAAATATTCTGCAAGCTGGGCAGAGACAGAGGGCTTGGTTGATATTCCCCATTTTTTTAAAAAACATCAAGATGCTGAGTAAGAGCAGGTCAGAGTTTATCATCCAACATTTCCAAATCTGATCTCTTTCATTTCTTGTTTCAGCAGGTTTAATATTGTACGTCCATAGAAAAAAAATGTGGATGATTATAAGAAAGAATCAAATATTATTTGGTATCTGTTGTAAAACGAGTTCATCATAAAACACTCGAGAGTGGCTTTTGCTCGCAGGATTAGATTTGGGGAATGGCATATGGCATATCAAGTGATTACAGCTCTAAACTGTACATTTAAGGCCTGCTCATAATTAAGTTCTTGAGAGTTTTGCAATTAATGGGAGAATTGGGCCTTTCATAATCTATTTAAGTAGAATCTATCATGCATCATGATACGCTCCACAGCAAACAAGCTGTCCAGGCATTTGCATCCCCTCAGAGCCCTCTGCAGCACAAAGGGTCCATGCAGGCAGGGTCGGGGGGAGAAGAGGCACAGATGGCCAAACGCTGGGAGTTCAGCAGCATGATGTCCCCAGCACCCACCTTCTGCAGCCTGACAGGCACCCAGCATGAATGCTTGCTTTACCCAGGGAGTTTTTGCCATTCTGGGTTTGTGGTCCTCTTAAAATAGCCCCGACGACCTCATCCTGGGAGCTCAGCTCTCGCCCAACCTCCCTCCTGCTCTTTCTTTTCACAGGCAACTTGTAAATTCCTGACAGGAAGCTGAACATGAGCCAGCAGTGTGCCCAGGTAGCCAAGAAAGCCAATGGCATCCTGGCCTGTATCAGGAACAGCGTGGCCAGCAGGTCCAAGGAAGTGATTCTGCCCCTATACTCAGCTCTGGTGAGGCCACAGCTTGAGTCCCAGCTTGAGTGCCCAGTTCTGGGCCCCTCAGTTCAGGAAGGAGATTGAGGTGCTGGAGCAGGTCCAGAGAAGAGCAAGGAGGCTGTGAAGGGATCCAGCACAAGTCCTGTGAGGAAGGGCTGAGGGAGCTGGGGGTATTCAGGCTGGAGAAGAGGAGGCTCAGGGGAGACCTCATCACTCTCTACAACTCCCTGAAAGGAGGTTGGAGCCAGGGGGTGGTTGGTCTCTGCTCCCAGGCAGCTCTCAGTAGGACAAGAGGGCATGAGCTTAAGCTCTGCCAGGGGAGGTTTACAGAGAGGGTGATCAGGCATTGGAATGGGCTGTCCAGGGAGGTGGTGGATTCTCCATCCCTGGAGGTTTTTAAGAGACCAAAAGTGGCAGTGAGTGCCATGGTCTGGGAACCACAGTGGGAGTGGATCAAGGGTTGGACTTGATGTTCTCAGAGGTCCTTTCCAACCTGGATGATTCTATGAGTCTATGAAAACAAGGAATGTTAATGGGAGTGCTGATTCAGCCTGAACTGTGCTGTACCAGCACAGAAAGCATTGAAAAGGTAAAATAAAAGGACTTTACAGACTCCATTTCTGTGTGCCTGGTGATTTTCTCCAGGGAACAACCTGGCAAGTTCTCTGACAATACCCATCCAGAGAAGCTTTGGTTTGCCTGTGTGCTCTGCATACCAATGAGGTCTGGAATAAACAATCCATGCAGCAAAGTGGTGTATTATTTATGCATCGTCACATCCATCTATAGAGAAAATTGTCCCTAAATTAAAAAAACAGGTATCAATATTGCCTATGTGCTGGCTCCCAGAGAGAAGCTTGAGGGAAGAAAGCAAAATTTCAGTAATAATGCTCTTTTCTCCTATTGATGTAAACAAACAGCCTATGCCAGTGGAGCAATGTTTATGTTAGCAAATACCCCGAGGTGTTTCACCAAAATCAATCTGCACAGAAAAAATTGCCTAAGAGAGTAAAAATTCAGCAACTGCACAGCTCAAGCCCAGGCCTTGTTGCATGTTTGGGGCTGGGGGTGAAGGGTGAGGAGAGCAATGGGTCTTTTAATTTTTCAGAGCACAGCTCATGAAATCAAAGCCTCTGAGTCCTGAACACCACAGGTTTCAGCTTGGTTCAATCAAATTCAAGGACAGGAGAAATTGCAGGAGGGAAATAAGTGGTATTGGCTGCAAGCTGCAGGAATACATGTTCTGAGAAACTTCTGCAGTGAAGTGAACTGGGAGGGGATGGCTCAGTACAGAAACCAAATGATTTGGCAGGTAATTTTCCATCCTCCTCCTGTGGTTGCTTTATTCCCCTTGCAGCAGAACCAGGCCAGGCATGGAAGTCTGGGAGGAAATGTCATCCCTGCCTCTAACACCTCAAGGAGCCTCATGCCCTGCAGTGGCTGTGGCACTGAGAATGGGATTTTGGTTTCACTGTAAAAAGCAAGTAGGATAAAACCTTGCTTCACTGCAGTGGATAAAGCAAGAGATTGCCTGTGATTGTGGTAATTTCTGTGGCTATTCTGCATCTCGGGTTTAGAAAAAACAAGGGAAGGAATCAGCTAGCTCAACTTTTAACATACACACAAAGCCAAGCTTTGCTCTAACCTTCATCCAAAGCTCCCAGCATTCCTGCAGCAATGACATTTTGTTCTTTTACTCATTCCATCTCCTATGTAGGATGTGAGTACCCCATCTCCTGAGGTATGGGACTGGCCTCTGATCACTCCATAGTTCAGTCAAATGCAAATCTCTTTATTTAGCTTTAGCTGCTCTTTAACTTTCCTCCTGGCCTCAGAAATCATAACAAATTTAATCCTACCCTGTGTAGAAAGATTGGGCAATTCATTTATTGTTATGAGATCCCTCTGATCTGGAGCTGCTGCAGGGTGCCCAAGCTTCATGGTGCTCATTGGTGTCAGAAAGAGACATGAAAATCCTAAGACCCCATCCCCCAAGTCCAAAAAGCCCTGAAATCCCAGAGACCCTTTAAACATCGATCTTACCTTTAGTGATGCCCATGAAATATCCTGAGCAGGTTGTCTACATAGGGTTTGAAGCTCAGGTTAGGTATTCCCTGGAGTCTGACACAATGAAGCCTTAGCACACTCAATACAACTGCAAAGAGCTGGAAGAGAACAGAGCAGTACAAAACAGAGCTGAAGAGATTAAGTCACCTCTGAGCAAGAGGTGACGGTGCCTCTGGAGAGCTGGCTCAGCTGGCTATTCCAGCTTTTGCTTGGTTGTTCAACATTTCCAGCTCTGTAAATTTCAGATTTCTGATCACATTTGTCTTTATAAGGTTTTTGGTTATCACAGGACAAGAGGCAAGGCTGGTGCTATTTCCAGCATTATCAGAAACCCCATGAGAACTCATTCCCAGCAGGACCATCATATTACCAAAGCTGGCCAAGAAAATGAGGGAGTGGAAAGGGGTTGGGTTAAGAAAAAAAAATGATCAAAACTTTCTTTTCAAATCTCAAACATGTTTTTTATTCCAATTATCAATGAAGATTGAAGTTTGCTTTTGTTCTATCGATTGCAAAAGGGAATGATGGCTGAAACTCATAGTGGAAAGGACGTGAGATTTTTACAGAGGTGCTCAGATATGATTGATTCACCTCACTTAGATTTAGAAGGCTAAAGAAAATCCATAAAAAGGATAAGGGGGGTGTTTCAGATTTCAAACACCATCAAGGCTGGAAATGCACTACTGCTTTTTGAACGTGAAAAACACACACATTGTAAGAAGTCTTTTGACACCAGCAGTTTTAGCTCAGCCACTCTCAAGACAGATTTTAGGTTTCTGAAGCTGAAAAAGGCCAAGCAAAAATGTTTAGAGACAGAGATTTGAGTCTTTAAACAGCAAAGGTATTTATTTTCGGATCCGGGGAACTCCCAGCTCTTATCCGTTGGTGGTGATATCTTTGTGTTCTTCTTGTGCGGATGTTCACATCATTTGGTGCACAGCTGGCACCTAAATGGCCTTGGCAGTGTCTTGCTTTAAGAACAAGACTTGTTTTAAGAAAAGAGTTACAGAAGAAAAGACACTTTTAATTATTCCCGAGCTAGAAGTTAATCCCCTTAGGACCTTGTATTGGTTACATTGTTCTAGTAGGAAAATGACGTCTCAGCTGCTTTGTATGGGAAAGTGAAATGTCTCAGCTGCTTTGTTCACTTCTTCCTCAGTTTAACCCTGATTTCTAGTAGTTATGAATACAAGTTCATTAGCATATATTACAAATCTTAATTCTACATAAAGTAAATTCACACAAACAGCTTGGCCTGATTCACTCTCCTTACAGGAGTTAATCCTGTCAGGATTTTTCTCTTTTTCATTTCCCCTCATAGTATTTGCCCCTTATTTCATCATCCTTTTCACTATAACTTAGGAAAAAGCCAAAGCAGGTTACTCACAACTTAAAGTCCTGACACTCACTGCTCTTTGTAACATCTTTTGAATATATTTGTTTAGAAAGAAAAAGACACTTTGATAGTCAGGAGTAAATTCTAGTGGTGACTCTTGAGATTACCTTGTCTGATCACACTGATTTCTCAGACGGTTCAATGCCTCCACTAAGAACCATCCCAAAGCATTTCAGTGCCTTTGCTAAGGGGACACTAAAGGCAGAACCTGCTGGCCAACAGGCAATGTTACAGGCCGTTCCCTCTCTACTGTTGATCCTCTCTCCAAAACAATTCCCCTCAGATGACTTCTAACTTTCCTGCTGCTTTCTTTAAGCTACATCCCCCAACATCAACATACAAGCAATGACAAACAAGTGTCATAAAGCTAACAAGACCAGCAGATTCCTGAGAATAGGCTGATTTCCTTAGTCTCTAATAATAAAAAGAAAAATGATGAGGATTTCATCTTTTCCAGCACATTTGAACTGTATTTCTTTCTCCTTTACTTTGGCTAAGATACAAGGTGGCTGATATTTGATTCGGATAACAAGGAATCAAAAGGGGTTTGTTTTGCTGCTGCTGGCAGCCTGGCAACCACTGCAGTCCCTTGGGAAGAGCTTTTCTCCTCCTGCACCTCTGGAAAAGTGCCCAGAGCCCCCAGCAGCCTCTGCTCTCCTCTTCCCAACCCGCAATGCTGCTGGAGCCTTTGGGGGGGGCAAACCCCTATGCAGGTAGGCAGCACATTCTGAAAGGAATCACACCAACCTTCCAAATCTTCCAGAAGCTCTGGAGATGACCAGCAACCCACACAGGTCTCAGGGGGAGGCTGCTCCCTTCCCTGTGCCCCAGGGATGCTCATCAGCCTCCCCCAGCAGCTCAGGGTCCTTCACTCCAACACTTCCTTGCAGTATCTACCCGCACTGACTATTTAAAACCATCAGAGATTTACATCAGGAAACTTTAAATATAGAAGTAATTTTGTGTCAACTCTTGCCTCTATTGCAGCTCAGAAAACAGAAGGGAGGGAAAAGCCTTTCTTTTTTTAGACTTGGCAGGAAACAAGCAGTTAAATAAGTGAAGACTATAAAATGGAAAAAAAATCTTAAAGTGATTACAAATATGAAAGGAGTGAATACCAAATTGAAACAGCCGTTTAATCAAGATAAAGTACAGATATCCAGCAATTGGCCTCTTTCCATGATCCTGTAGAGCTGTGCAGAGGAGGCAGCTTACTGTAGCATTACCAAGCTCAGTTTCTCACTGCTGACTGCCAATACCCCAAAGTCTTCCACCCTTTGCAGCTTTTCACATGCAAAATGCCTTCCTTTATGGATCACTCTTGATGTAAAGTGGCTTTAATTATTCAAGCACTGAAATAAAAATTAAAAGGTAATTGCATTTTAATTGCCCTAATAATGCAGGATGCTGCTCTGTGACTTAAATACTGAAAGGTGAAGATTAACTTTGTTTGTTAAGATGCTTTTCCTTCAAACACAGCTTTTCTCTCTTTTCTGCCATCTTTCTCTCCCTCTCTTACTCAGTAACCAGTCACACCAGCGTACGCCAGGCTGAATCTTAAATTCCTGGGATATTTTGGTCTGTTAGACCATGGCATCTACAGATTGGAGCTTTTACCATAAGCAATTTTAAGGTTGAGAGATTTACTTGTAATTTACCAGTAACAACCTTCTCAGCTTGAGACAGTTGCTTTCCCCAAGCATCTGCAGCCTGGGCAATAACAATCCTTTAGAGATGGATGACGGCAGTGGGTGGTTGCACAAATGATGTTATAGGGTGGGGAAATGTAATTTAAGGGGCAGTTCCTGCTGGCTGACAGACTGTACAACTCTGATAACCCCTAGCAAGGAGAAGCTTGAGTTGGTTTTTCTTGCTATGGGCATTTGGAACACAATACACCCAGAATTTTGGAATGGGGAGGGCATTTGTTTTCTCTTAACTGTACTTCATGTGTCTGTTATGCTAAAGTTTAGGTGGGAACAAATCCTGTCAACCAGTCAGAGCAGTGGGAAGCAACCTCACCAGGCAGCCTTTGGCACGGAAGCTTCAGGACCTGACCCAGGCTGACATTAATAGCACTTTGGAAATTAGTGTGAAACCATTGCTCAATACCCATGTATCACCTCTGAATGCCTCCTTTACCACAAAGATTATTTTTTTCCCTCTGCACAAGGAAGTTTTTCTGCTCTTGCTGCCCTCTCTGCCACAACAGGAGCTTTAACTCTTCACACCTCCCTCCTTCCTACTAAAAACCAGAGCACTCTCTCATGCACACAGTTCCTCCTGGGACTGCACCATCATCGAGTCAGACAAAAGAGGCTCAAAAAAAGGAAAAGATGCAGGTGGAATACAGAGTGAGGCTGTTGATTTGGTGAGCCAGGCATGGGCTGGAGTCGACTCCAGATGTGAGCTGAACATTAACGAAAACCTTGTGCTTTATTTTTAGAGTACATGGAGAGATGTGCAAACAATTGCTTGTAGTGAATGATTTCAGGCAGTCATTAGCCTCAAACTGAAGGAATAACACACATAAATACACAGGCAAGTCTATTGTGAGCAGAAAAAAAAAAAACTTATGAAAACAATTTTAAAGAAAGGTGGGGGAAGAGAACTTCATTATCTCGCTCTCCCCCCTCTCTGTATACATCAGCAGACCCCTGTTCGATGAGTATTAGAGTGATGCAGGTTGAATAGACCCACTTCCCACCAGGAATGAAACAGGAAGAGAACTGTAGGACACAAAATGTCCTTTCTGGTTCCCCTAGGTGTCCAGGAGACCTACAGCTCTGTCAGTGTTTTTGCCCAGACAAGCTGAGCCCAGGAACTGAACATGAAGAACATCACATAAGGATGCTGTGGGATGAGATGCAGCCTACTGAGAAAAGATTTTGCTAAGTTAAAAGCAAGAGTAAAGTATTATATACATTCTTCAGTCCTGTGTAATGGGAATACCACCATAGTTAGGGCTGAATTGCAATTTGCATTCAAAAGTAGGAAGAAATTACTCTAGTTCACATTTCAATGAATGAAATTCAACTAATGAATTAGCATATGTTGCTGTGAGACAACTTCCAGTTTCAGAGGAAGCCAAATTTTGTGCACATGGCTTTAAAGATAAAATATTTCTGGTTTGTTTGTTTGTTTGTTTTAAGAAGTACTCTCAAATGTTCCTTGCTTAAAATTCTATCTCTTCCCTCACACAACATCAGGGCAATTTGCTCAGGGAAGCTTCCAGATTTCTGTTGCAATGTGGAAGTTTTGTGCAGTCTCTTAATGTTTTTCTGCTCAGGAAAAGGCCATTTTGTGACCAGAGCAACAGGAATGTGCAGTTGTTGGGAGGGAAGGATCTGAGGAGGGACCAGCCCAGGAGCAGAAGGGGCAGCAGCTCTAGAGGTGGAGTTGCAGCCCACCACAAGCAAAGGGGCCCAATGTCCAGAAATGTCACTGTGCTTCTTCCCAGGAAGCCTGGTGCCTCCGCAGGGCAGTGATTCTTTATGCATAACACATCCTGTTATGCAGTTTGTCTCTGGATGCACCACCAGATGCCTCAGCAAGAACCTAACCAGCCCAGCACCTTGGCATCACAGGATGCTCTGAGCTCCTCTGTGCTGTGAGCACCCACAGATGGTACCCTGACTCCTACCCTGCTCTGCTCTTTGCAGGATTATGTTTGAACACTTCTTGATAGGGTTTCCATCTCACTTCTAATTGGACACATAAGACTTAAATATTGCAGTACATATATATATGTATATTCAGTAAACCAGAAGAACACAGGGGAGATGGTGCCAATGGGCACACGATCTTGAAACTTCAACCCATGCCTATAGTCCTATGTTAAATTTAGCAACCCTATAAGAAAAATTTCTGTAACTGATTTGAAGATAGTTTGAGCATAGGCAATATTTTCTCCCCTTGCACACAGCTTAGGCCCTGTGGGTAGGCAGACCCTCTCTGGTGAGCTGCCTGTATAAAGGTAAAACTTACCCATGCAATATGTGAGAGCCCTTGAAGTATTCTTCCTAACACCCTTAAATAACAAACCTGTAGGAACTGCAGCATTTTCAGGGTCATTTTCACCTCTAAAAAAGGGTGCTGGCATGATCCAGAATGGCTGCACAACGAAGTCTCACAAAAACAAGCTTTCTCACCAGGTACTTGTGCTTCCTATTCCTTCTTTTAATACAAATAAAATAAAATAAATATCTTATTGTTACCACTAAAATTCAGCACCTGTGTTTAAGCCATCAAACCTATTATGAACAAAGTGCTAGCATATTTTAAAGTAATGAACCAAGCACAGTATCTAACTGTGAGGCTATTGCATTGTTCTTGGCAAGTGCAGTAGAAGGATGAAATTATATTTGTGACAAGGGACATCACTCGATTTGAATATCAGCTCTATTAAACAGAAAATAGCAAATGCATCAGCTCTACAACACCTCTGACAGCATGCTGAGGAAAATATTTGGTAGGGTCAGGAGGTAAAAACTGAGCAGAATAATTCTCCTCATTGCTGCTTTCACAGGAAGCTCCAGAAGTAATATGTATTTATGGGGAAATTTAACTGAGTCTATGGAGATTTATTCCATGAGAATTTTCCTTTCTTCCATGGTAATTGTTTGGGTTTCCTTTTGAGTTTCAGATTATGAAAATGATTATTCAGTTGGGAAAATAGCATTGTACGGATACTACTGTGCAAACAGCAACTTTCTGTAGCATAAAACATGATAATCAGAGAACAGTGCAATTGGATTTACAAGGGAGCAGACAGGAAAATGTGACAGCAAGAAAATAAAGACCAGCTCTCACGGGGTGAAGCCACCTGTAGCACTGATGTGGGATGATTGTGCAGAGCCTTCTCACCAGCTTGTGCAGCGGCTCTGCACAAGAGGACCCAGTGGTCTCCAGCAGGTGAATGAAAGCCCATGGGCTTAGCCCTAGTCTCCCTTCAGCAAAAGCTTCCCAGAGGGTATGCAAAGCCTGCTTTGCTAAAGGATATTTCACTGGGCTGTATGTTAAAATTCAGCTCAGCTGTTTTAAGTTAATGCCTCTTTCTAGACCTCTCTTTACCTCATCAGGTTCCCACTTCTAAGGCAGAGCCCCTTTGAATCCCTGTTCCAATCTGAGCCTCCGCTGGCAGCTCACATGCTGGCCTAAGGCCATATATTATAACCAGTCTGGAGACAGTTTCAAGAAGACCATAGGAGAGAACACTTTTACAGAAAGCACCATCAAACTGTCAGTGGCCTCATTAACAGAGAGCCTCTCGGTCCCCAGATGCACAGGGAGCAGCACGTGGGCCATTAGGAAAACCAGGGATGCCCTGGGACACAGCTCTGGCTGCTGCAGGGCATACAGCACAATAAGCCTCCTGCCCTGGCAGAGGAGGAGGCAGAGAGGTTAATTAGTTCATACTTTTAATTAATTTGCCTTTCCTAATAGATGCTACAGACAGAGTCCTGAAGTCTTGATTATCTGACAAGGTAAATTTATTCCACATTAAGTGGACAGCATATGCCTTCCCAACCAGCTGTGCCCACGTGTGTGCAAACACAGTTCACATAAGCTCTGTCTAACTGGGAGAAGGTATTTTAGTCTCCAACGCTCACTCTTTTCTTTCCAGACTGACCACTAATCCAGTCTCAGACAGCCTCCCCTCCGTGATGTGTCCTGTGCGTGTGCACTGCTTTGCCTGGGTGTCTTCAGCTCCTGGGGTCCCTTCTTGCTGCTGAGAGCAACCCTGTTTGAGCCTGCCACCTTTTCTTCCTTTCTGCCCCCTCTCAGCAAGGGGAAAAGGGG
Organism: Calypte anna; assembly: GCF_003957555.1. NCBI lineage: Eukaryota > Metazoa > Chordata > Aves > Apodiformes > Trochilidae > Calypte > Calypte anna. The sequence continues at coordinate 6,240,493 of NC_044259.1, read as the reverse complement.
TTGATTCATCACCTGAGGTGAGACCTGACCTCGGACAGAACTGCTGGGAGGCAGGAGGTAATTTTGAGTTCCTCCCCAGCCAGGCAGTCAAGGCCAGTGATGCTCCTGCCAAAGTCAGACCACAAATCTGGGGCTTTTGCCTCAAAGCACAGGCATTTGCTTAGTTTAAGCCATGAGAGGCATCTCACCTCACCTCACAAAAATAGATGCACAGGGACTTGAAATTAATTCTTTGGGCAAAAGCCTGCGGGACCAGGTTTCTGTTCCACAGTCAGCACAGCCTGAGGATGCAGACTCTGGTAGCCCCTAAGATGTCAAGCCCCTTCCTCCATCAGAGCCATGGCACAAAGGGGCAAGGTTTAGCCCCAGCAATTATCATCTGAGGACACTGAAATGTCTGCCAGGCTTCCCAGCAGCTGAGGCACTGCAGATGCCTACAGGTAAGGCTCCTGGAACTGCATTTCAGCTCTAGGCAGCTCCCCCAAACATCACTGAGAAAGGTTAGAAATCCAGTGCCAGGTGAAGAACAGCAATTCTGGTTTTTCCCTGTTGCATGAGGGGAAAAAAAAAAAAAAAAAAAAAAAAAAAGAGAAAAAAAGGAGGTGGGAGAATCAAATCTGGATGTTTCCAACAATAATTAATATCAAATCTGGGCGGCGTACACAGAGGGCTCGGTGGCATCCGTGCCTGTTTGAGCCAGAAAGCTGGTGAATCAGCTGTGAATATTGATGTGAATAACAATGATTTGATTTGGAAATCAATGTGAAGGAGATTGTTTGCTTGCTTTGTCCAATTTAGTCCATGAAATGCTGGCTTCAAGACAGGGAGAAATTCAGCCGAAGCAGGAAGGGGATTTTGAGAAGGGGTGGAGTGGGGTGTGTTTGTTATTTTATCAGACATCCGTCTGGATTCTAGCTGGTGAAAACTTGAGCATTCAATCAAATGTTTTATGTGTGCTTATAATAATCCTAACAAAGGAACAGCTGACAACTCATGATCATTTAAAGATAGAGCAATTTCTATTTAGCAGTCTTGTGACTGCATTTTCTGTATCTACGTGCAAGGCTTCCTAATCATTATGTGGGTTTTGTTGCAGTTTGGCTGCAAATGAAACACTGCGAATTTACAGGAAACCCAACACAAACACTAAGTCTTTAAGAGGAATATTAAGAAGCCATTCCCCTGGGTCACAAAGCAAAGGGGCTGCATACACACACCTATTAAAGGTTTGCCAGGTATGAGTTGTTGCTTATATTCTAACCCCATGAGAAGTGATAATTCACCACGGATAATTTGTATGAGAAAGGAGAGAAGTGTTTTTTAATTTTAGTCACATTTAGTTGTCTCTTACACTTTAGTTCTAGGGAGCTGTTTCCACCACAAACTCCTAGGAGCACTGCAAGAACCCCTGGGTAAAATTGTTGTGGTATGGGCTGGGAAGTAAACTAGTAAGTAACTGATAAGTAGTCTCTCCTAACACAAATATATTTTTTGAAATATGTGAAAAGCTCAGTCATGAAATCCTAGACCCCATCTGAGGGTCTCATTCCACCACATTAATAGCAACTTTCTCCACAGAAAGTTAAAAAATTAACCCAAAGAAAAACAGTAAATGAAACACCAGAGCTGGAATCTCTCTCATCTTTCTATTGCCCTTCAGAAATTTATCCTCCTTAAAATCAGCAACTTTATCAGTTATGACAATTGCTTCATCACTTACAGTGGGAAATTTAGACTTTGTCCCCTCCTGCCAATCAACAGGCCACTCAGATTCCCGTGAAACCCTTGGTCTCTTAGTCTGGAGCTACAAGACTCTCCCTGGCTCTAATCAAGATTAGATGTCCAGCACTAAGTCAATCACAAATGAGGAAAGCTGATGCTACTCAACAGCACAAGAGCTGTGAGCAGGTCAGTCCCACAGCCTCCCACCAGCACAGGCTGGGAGGAATGCCAAGAAGCTCTCCCTCCCTCACAGCTTCTAAAGTAGCATCTCTCCTTGGATACAAATGGAGGCATTTGGGTCTGTTCACCCAAAAAAAAAAAAAAAAAAAAAAACAAAACAGGAAAACAGGGCAGAAAGGAGGACTGGCTAAATGGTTTATTGAAGTCACAGACATGCCTGGTTAGACCTTACCCCCTTGTCCTTGCCACCTCTAGAAGCAGCTTCTCCATAGCAGCTCTTCTTAAAAATTAAAACTTCCATGACCACAGCAAGTTCTCACCTTTCTGATCCAGTCAGTGACCTGCTAGGAGCAAAGAACTTTTTGACACAGAAAATCCCATCTGCAATGTTACCACCACAACTGTGGTATGTCCATCCATGTAGGTCTGGACTCCTTTGACAGAAGCCTCCCACCAGCTGAAGTCACCTCTGGGTCTGTTGCAGCTCTGCTTGCTGTACCAGGACATATTTCCCCTTCAAACATCTGAGGAAACTGAAATAGCTACAGACCAAGGGTGCTGCCAAAATATCAGCTTAACATCAGAACGAATTAACACATTTTACAATCAAAAGCACTGAATGGAGAGGTTGGATTATTCTATTTGGACATTGGGCAATACTGACAGAAGCCAAGGAAAAGCAGGATAACAGTCTTGCACTAGAAAAATGCCATCAGCAGTGAGGCTGAGCCCAGGCTGCAGCAGTTAGAAAGTTAAAATGAGTATAGCAGTTTGGGCTGTGATCACCTCAGAGGTTTTCCACAAACCTTTTTTCTCCAACTAAATTCTTCGCAGAGCAGACAATTTGAGTAGTGATTCAATTCACTGCAGTCTCCTCTGTGAGTCATTACTGACACAACTCTTAAGCAAAAGTTAAGCATTTTAAGTGAATGGCTCTATGCATCTTAAGAGAATGGCTCTACCTTTCAAGATGGGATGCAAAACCCAGTCGGTCACAACAAGACATTCAGGCAACAGGGACTTCAATTCTCACAAGTGAGAGCCATTTACATCCACTGATGCATTTTTATTCCAGCAATTCAGTGCTGTCCTTCAGCCTCTTTGTGCAGCTACTCAGTGAGTCTCTTTATCTCTCTGTTAAGTATTCATAAAATTTATTCACATTAAAAAGACCTAAATGATCTGGACAGCCGACACAGCTTTTCAGATCAAAAAAAAAAAATACCCCAACCATTAAAATTATTAACTAATTGGAAGAGCTCTGCAGTACTGGCAGCAGAGGAAACTATTTTCTCTCCTGTCCATGGAAAAGGAGCATCTTTGATGCATTTTGACAGTGCTAGGTGAATTGTTTCCATTTCTGTAATATGCTCTCCTAGAGAAGCACCTGAAGAGCTGCCTCTTTCTCTTTTATTCCATCACACTTTGTACCTTCACAGCAACAGGGGTTTTCAGCCTCTGGCCAGACTGAGCCAGCTAAAAGCTTTCTTCTGCCCCCAGAGATCTGCACCATAAGGATGTTCCACTCTGGGTCTGGATTCAGCCCTTGAGGCAATCGGCTCTGCAGCTCGATTTTAAGCTCAGCAGCTCAGTATTAAGCTGAGGAGCTCTCTGGGCTTCTGTACAGGCCCAGTTGTACATAATTCCAACACCATTCAAAACTAATTCCACCAATGCCTGTAATGCAATAGCTGAGCAGTACCTAAACTTCGTGTGTGTGTGAGATAAATACTACCCAGGTTCTTGGCTTGCCTATTAAGGTGTTTGCCCTGATGTTCTTACTGACATGGGCTCTGCCTGACAAAAAACAAGTAATGCATTTTAATAAACCTGGAGAGCTGTGTTTGGCTCCCCAAGTAGCTCTGCAGTCAGCTTGATGGAAGGGAGGTGCACACTGCTGCAGACCTGGCTGCTTCGGGGAGGAGGGAAGGAGATGGAGCAAGTGTTGCTCAGGTTCAGATGAGCAATTTCCTGTGCTAACAGACACTCCCTGAAGCAAAGGCAACTGCAGAGATGATATTTTGATTAAACAAGCCTGGGATCACTGAATTTCTTCTTCTGCAGCACCCAGGAAAGAACTAGGATAAATTCCTAATGCCTGTGAGTGGAAATAACGGTGTTGAGAACAGCCCCTTACTGACTTTACCCTTACCACCTGCCAATTCTTTGCTAATATTTTGCTAAACTCATATTCCTAAAGCAAAACACCTTTCACAATTGCTGCCTATAGAATTAACTGGCACAGGTTCGTTCTCTGTGTTTCCTCCTAAAATACTTGACAGACACTTAACAACCTCTTTCACTAGATGCCCACATCCCAGTTTGCACCCCTTTGCCTTCCCTTTCTTAAATGAAAAACCTTATTAGAAAAAAAAAAATTAAAAAAAATAAATAATTTTTTTTTAAGAAAAGGAGTGCATTAACACGGATCCTCCACCGCTCTCTGAAGTCTTTTCTGTTACATTTCTGCCCTCTGCTGTGTAAAACGAGCTTCGCAACTTTTCTTGCTATTTTGAGGAAGGAGAGGGGAAACCCCGGAACACCAAAACCATTTCGCTCTCTCCAGCCCGGCTGCAGCTCTGCCCGCACCCTCCCGCACCTGGGTCAGAGGGCAGGAGACAGAGCTCAGAACCCTCCTATAAATAAATAAATACTTGTTCTGCTTAAATAAATATCCACCTTTCCACTTTCCCAGCCAACTTTGAGGAGCTTGCATCAGCCAGCCAGACTTTATCATAGGATTTTTTGAACCTCAAAAGGGGTTTATACGAGATGGCTTTATTTAACCAGAAGTTCAAAGCACTTTTTTTTTTCCCCCGGAGGATGCGAGCTACAAGATCAAGGGGAGGGAGAAAAATCCCCGAAGGAAAGTAAAACCAAACAGTAGAAATATGAGGCCAGAGCTTGCCATGTGCCTAGCCAGGATGGAGTAATGAAACTTTGACACTGAGAAAATAACTGAGACAAATTTCTTAGTTACCACCCCACCAGATTTAGCTAGAGAACTCCTATGAGATGGTGGAGAGTAGTCCATCTTATGTCATGAACACAGATACGTCATAAACATCACATTATATCTGAAACAAGGAAGCCAAATTGATGATAGCCAGATTTTTAAAGGGTCCTGCAAAAATCAGTAGATTTGTTTCAACAGAAGAGACTCTTAGCACTTTAAGAGCTTGTTCTAGCCGCTCTACCAGGGCATTGGTGCAAAATGTCAGGGCAATCTCAGCAGCCACAATCTGCTCCAGCAACAGTGAGCAAAGAAGAGATGCAGTGATTCCATGGGTCAGCTTTTTAAAACAGCTTTTGTAAGGTGTAGTTCATGCATTTACTTCATTAATCCCTTCCAGTTCTGAGCTGTTGTTAGAAATTGTTTCTGTGTTCTGAGTAGTGAAATAAAACTGCCCCTCTCTTTTCTTTTCTTTTTTTTTTTTTTTTTTTTTTCCAGTGGCAAACTAGAGATCAAAACAAACTGTGGGTTTCTTTCCAAATTGCATTTTTCATTCCACTATAGTTTGGCTAAAAGCAGGGAACTGCTGAGAAGAATTAGATCTGTCTACATCTGTCTACATCTGTCACCATAAAAAGTGACTGGGAAAATTAACATTAAAATGAAACCTAAGCAAAGGATCATCAGCTGCAAGTTAACTTAAACAGTTGGACTTGATGAGCTGAGAGGTCTTTTCCAACCTTGATGATTCTGTGATTATACAGGGCACAAATCCTAATGATGCAAATAATCCCAGCATCATTCCCTGTCATTGGCCATCTAATTGTGTTCACTTTCTCCAGCTGCTGAAAGAAGCCAATTTGCCTTCCAAACCAACCAACCAACAAACCAGAAAAGCATAACAGAGCATAACCAGCCTTTCTGACAGAGATTCTTGACTGCCCCTATGCAAAGTGAAGGCAATGGGGTTTCCTTTCTGAAGTCAGAAACATTCAGCTGACAGTCTGAGTGCCCCAATACAATGTCCTGAAGTGGATGGTGTTAATGCAGTTTTAATCTACAGTTTGGCCATGCTCCTGCCCTACCGACATCATAGGGATGGCAGCACAGCAAAGCCTTGTGAGGCTGCATGCTGCATGAGACACTTTCTGAAAAAGGCAGAAGAGCTTTAATCCTCAGGGCTGACCAAGTTATTCTCTGCATTAAAATCCAGTGGAAGAGCAGGCAGACATGAGGAGATGATGTCTCTGTAGCCCTGGACCTCAGCCTCTTTCATGCTGCACTGATTTATAAAAGATCTCACTGGTACTCAGAGAAGTACCCTCATTCAGCTGCCCTCATTCCTGAATGTTCTCCATGCTAAAGGCATGTAGGGCTCTGCAAATCCTTTGAAATGTGGTTGTACTGTGATAGGGAAATATGACAACATAAAATTGCTAATGTCTAGATCCTGAACTCGGGCCCTGCATCTCCTTGACGTCTCTTAATCTCTCTCAGAACACTGCATGGTCTAGCCTAGAAAATTCCTTAATATCCCACCCAACCTTAATTTCTTTGATCCTTCTAAATTCTTACTGAACCAAAAACTTCCCACTCCAATAAAACTGTAATTCCAGCCCCTTTGGCAGCTTTTCTAAACTCCATTAGAGCTCCACAACGCTGAATAAAGCATAGTTGGTTTAGCGCAGTCAATGGACCACAAAGTTTTATAATTTAATTTCATCTCTTTTGCAGTAGTGCAATTCCCTTTCCAGAACCCTGCCTATCTAATAGGCACATATTCTTCTATATCCTGGTCCTGTCTTATCTGATCACAGCAATAGACATGGCAAATGAATCAGAAGTTTTATGTCCACTGTGCCAAGAAGAGGGTGGAGACAATGTCAGTCAACCAGAGGAACAAGGGAGGGCCAGAAAGTGTTGGATGTTTCACATCCTTTGAATGTTTGCTCTTAGATGCATTGTGAGAAGTGTGATCAATTCAACTCTTTTTTTCCTACAGTTAGAAGAAGAAACACAAAAATCCTCTTTGAATACCTTGAGAACACCTTCTCAACTGGCTCATTATACCCTATTGTGAGGCATTTCCAAAAAAAGAACATTACACTACATGGGTGGGGAATAATCCTGTTTGTATAGATAAAAGGTGCCAATGCTCAATTAGAACAACTTGTGGTAGCTGAAGAATGTGTCTCTCCACATCTCAGACACCTTCCAGTGAAAACCAGTAGCTTCAAACCTGCCCAGGCAAAAAAATACCTGAGTGATGGGGCAGTAGTCAGATACCTACAGCAGCTGGAGGCAAAAAACCCCATCACTAAGAGCAAACTTCTCCACTACAGCATTGGGAGCTTCCTAGCAAAAAGCCCTTGCTGTTTCAGCTGTAATTACATAAATCTCTTCGAAGAGTTTGTGTCAAAACCATTGATCAAGAAACAGCATTAATTAGACCTAATCCACACTTCGGAGGCACCAGAACATATCATCATGGCTCAAGGGGGTTTAGGGCAGCAGAGTGTACATCTCAGCAAGGCTTCCTTAATTTTATCCTCATGATTTTGAGGGTGTGAATGCATAGAGAAAAAGAAAAAGGAAGAAAACAAAGAAAAAAAATAGCAGCTTGGCAAATTTAACTCTTCCAAGGTGTAGCTAGCACTCAGAAAATTGCCTGAGGCTAAAACCTCCTGTAGCTGTACCCAGAAAGGTTGTGCCCTTGAGAAGAAACACTGAAATATCATTGAAGTTCTGCCTGATTCAACTGCAAACACACTTATTTGCTTTTCTCAGAGCAGGCAAACACCTGGCAACTGCATGGGCAAAGGGCTGAATAAACCACAGGGGTGATTTACTGGGAGAAGGCAAAATCTGAAATCTCTGGCAATGCTTCAGCCCTACCAGCCACATCCCAACACAACTGGGTACCCCTTTCCCTCCACCATGCCACAAAAAAATAAGCAATCTGCTAGAAAGAGCAGGAGGCACTGACAGGAGGAGTGGGCATTGCTTAAAGCAACTAGAGGAATCTTAAACAAAAGGGAAAAAAAAAAGCAAACAAAAAACCCACCCATGGAAAAGAGCATAGTGGAGGCTCTCACAACACAAACTTAATGAGATTTTGATAAACCCCCCTTTTAAAAAAGACTATTTCTATTTTAAAATGTACAAACCCTAAAATCTTCATCAGTATCCTAATAAGAAACTTCTGCTGCTGTTTTAGTTTCAATTGAAATACAGAGCATGGAGGTTGCCATAGATACAAGCAAATTTTTAAATAACTGTTTTTCATCAGAGCAGCTGCAGTATCAGGCAGAAATGAGGGTGCAGGGGGGAAGCTGGAAGGAATCTGACCAACTCCAAATTCCTAATCAAGTGACTCCAAGATTTTAATGAACACAGCATAGAAACTCTTAATACCCTTCCAGCTTTTTAAAGAAAATATTGCCCTTTGTTATTTGGCAGCATCCCAGCAAATGCGGTCAGGGCTGGATTAGGCCTCAGTCAAAAGAAAAGCTTTGTCTTCATGCTGAAAAAGATAAAAATTTCCACTGCTAAGCCAGTACCATGGTACAAGGACTCAGATACTGAAGGATGTGCTGTGGGTGTTGGGTCTGCTCTGGAGAGCTTTCTGCGTGACCTGAAAAAAAAAAAAAATCCATGAGAGCTGCAGAGTTCTGTATCCAGGAAAATATCTTCTTTTCCTGAGCTTTCACACGAAAACACAGAAAGGAGGAAATGTGAAAAACAGGTGAAACTTTAAAATGCAGGAGGCTTTTGAAGTGGGCTTGTGATTGAGCTGTCCTGCTTCTGGTGATGGTTGATGGTTTGTCAGCATCAGCAGGCATTTTCCTCCTCTGTAAGAGCTCTCCCTGGCAGAAACAGGCAGAGGAACTTTCTGAGCAACACTGCAAGCAGAAAATGGACATTTCTGCTCAGTGGGCATCTGTTCAGAAGAGGCTACAGACAACACTTACAGCCTCTTTTATTCTCAAGCCTCTCAACCAGTAATACTAACTATGGCAAAATTCCTAGAAAATTTCAAATAGATTCATTTTGTGTCCTCAGCCAAGTATGTCCCTGTGTCCCAGTCTATAAAACGAGAATAAATAAAGAATAACATTTCTCACAAGAATACCAAGTGTAGTGGGAGGAGCCATTCTTGCTCCTGAAGCTTGACGAGCTGCTGGTCTCTTCCAGGACTCCAGCCACCACACAGCGCTTCCAGGGTAGAAGTGTAGCAGGAAGAGCCTTTCTTGCTCCAGAGGCTCGATGAGCTGCTGGCCTCTCCCTTGCCTCACACCAGAGTGAGCTGAGCTCCCCTCTGTGGGTGTGTGTCCCACCTTTATTGGCCCCCTGGTCTTGCTCATGCCCAATAGGGGCCTGTCCTAATCAGGCACAGGTGGACTCACACCCACTCTTTGGCAACTCAAGGCACCTGGTTGACAATGTCTCTCTACATTTCCCCTTTTTTCTTTTTTTTTTTTTTTTTTCTTAACACTTATTACAGAATACAAACATTTTACAAACATTTAACACGATTTAACATGATTTTTACAAACATTTACACTTATACACAGGATTTTTCTTCGGGCCCCGCGGGACACTCAGCTAAGAGCATCGAGGGGGCACTGAGGGGCAGTACAGAACACACTTATACAGGATTTAGACATAGACATACAGGACTTTTACACACAAAATTTTTTTACACAAAAATACACTTACGACTTACGGGATTTAACCCTAGCTTAGGCAACCGTTCAATGTCAGCCCAGGCACTTTTTCACAAAGTCTCTGTCTTTTGTTCACCTTTCAGGGAGAGTGTTAGCCCAGGCATTTTTTCAAATCGGGGATAATGTTCCTGTTGCCAGCTCCTCACACTGCCGCTTCTTTAGACGTCTGTATGTTGCCCGCATTCTCCACCAAATGTAGTGGGAGGAGCCATTCTTGCTCCTGAAGCTCGACGAGCTGCTGGTCTCTTCCAGGACTCCAGCCACCACACAGCGCTTCCAGGGTAGAAGTGTAGCAGGAGGAGCCTTTCTTGCTCCAGAGGCTCGACGAGCTGCTGGCCACTCCATGCCTCGCACCAGAGTGAGCTGAGCTCCCCTCTGTGGGTGTGTGTCCCACCTTTATTGGCCCCCTGGTCTTGCTCATGCCCAATAGGGGCCTGTCCTAATCAGGCACAGGTGGACTCACACCCACTCTTTGGCAACTCAAGGCACCTGGTTGACAATGTCTCTCTACAACCAAGAGATTTAACACCACCATAATAGTAATTGAATTGCTATCTATAGAAAGTGGATATGCTTGGCTGGGTTCTTTTTTTTTTTTTTTTTCTAAACAACAAATTCATGATCATTATTTGATACACTGTTATGAATTGGAAAGAATTATCCCTGTAATTATTATTATTATACAAATTGGTTCGTTTATCTATAACCTGCTTTCTATGAGGTACCTCCAGTGGAAGTGCTGCCTGGTACTTTGGTGGAGATGCAAGAAGGTTTGGGGTGTTCTGCCATCATCTGCACAGCAGTGGAGCTTCCAGGAAAGCAACAGACATTAATCCATACAGACAAGTCTTCTGGGCAACATAATGTTATTTAAAATCTGATTTTAAAGGAGGAGAACAAAGGGGAAGACAGTCAGAGAAAACCTTAAAAATATTTAGAAAAGGAAAATAAAATATCCTATGTTGGCAAATTGTTCTAACAAATTATATTCTTTGACTAATCCCAAGTATTTAAGGAAGTGTTCAAGGTCAGGCTGGATGAGACCTTGAGCAACCTGGTCTAGTGAAAGGTGTTCCTCTGTACAGAAGTGTTTTGGAACTGTATGATCTTGAAGGTCCCTTCCAAACCAAACTCTTCTATGATCCATAAGTGCTGAGGCAGTGTGAGACTTATCTTTAGAACAGGGGGGAAAAAATATATAAAAGTCTCATTTTAGAAATTAGGCATTTGATGGCAGACAGAAACCTTTGAGTGACTCAGTGAGATAACACTGTCAGCTGGCATTGCCCGAAACTCCTCTCTCTCCAGATCAGCAGTGAGTGGTCAGAGAATGGGAAATAAGAATGACTACCAGAAATACAGCCTAACAAATCCTAACAAATATCTTTCATATTTATTTTAACCGAATACCAATTATCAAAGTGTCTCTTTGCCAATGCAAAACTGGGCTAGTGAGGGAGGGATGCCAGTGAACAGAGATTTCTATACTTGAGTGCTTACATCCTGTCAAAAGGACAGACCTTCCAGGATATCTTTAGGTATTAACTTTCTGATGTAGAGGGTTTTTTAAAGGAAAGAAGCAAAAGATAAAAAAGCACAACCTGCTGTATGGTTGGGCTGCCAGAAAAACAGATTGTGAGTCACTGAAAACTAGTGACCTTAGTCAGCATATTGCAACTCTATAGCTTTTAAGACCTGCTGTTCTGTTTCCAAGGCAGAAGAGAGGCTTGTCAAAGCTGTAGTTGCCATTTATACACATGCTCACTCATGCTCACAATACAGTGCTATTTTCCTCAGCTGTGCAGACATCAGGCTTACTGAACCTGACATAAACTCATCATTTTCCTGGAAGCAAAAAGGGATGCTAGCCAAAAAGATGAGCCAGAGCTGGCAATAGCTATCTTGTCTTGGGGTACCAAAGGGCAGCAAGTGCAGAGCCATCTCTAGAGGAGTCTGCAATGTGCAGCCACTCACTTGGAAAGGCCTCAGATATTTGCTGAGATGCCTGATTGCAGCCTGCACTAACTCCTCTCATCAGTATTCACCAGACAAGGCACACACAGTATAAAGAAGAAATGCAGAGGCTTAAGGAGAGGATGATGGGTGAGAAGCAGCAAGAGTGCTTAATGCCACAGGGCACTTTTCTCACCCTACCTGCAACTCAGAAGATGCCAGCACCTACAGACTTCCTTGTTGCTGCACCAGTTGTTCCCACTCCCCTTTTAAAGCAGTGCACAAGTCCCTTCAGCACTCAGGAGGTTTGCTTTTTCCCACCAGATAGTGATGCTTTATTCCCAAGATAGTTTCCAGCACTGTCTTGAAACAGGGAGAAAACAGTCCCTGGGGATGACCTGGAGAAAAAGAAAAAAAAAAAACAAAACAAAAAAACTCCAAAACCAACAGATCACAGGACAAGTGCCCCAAGAGAGGCAGGGAGGGATCAAGGACCAAGAAGTGGGGACAGAAAGTCAGTGACTGGAGGAGGAGGCAGCAAACCACAGAAACAGCAGCAGTGGTGACACAGAGGTGCAGGCTCATGCCAGAAGATGTAGGTGTTTGTCCTGATTTTTTTTTTTTGTTGTGAAGAGTAAGCAGAAAGCCACAAGTGAAGAGTAACAAGCATGCAACAGAATTCAGGGCTGGTGTTCCACTTTGGGCTCTCAGCTTATTCTTTTTTAAAATGTAGGTAGCCTTGCTGGGCTGCCAGAGCTGTGCCAGGGGGATTCAGCCCATTTATTTATTCAGAACAAAACAAGCAGAGGAAGAACTGTGAAGAAGCACCAGAAGGTGTCATAGGTCAGCTTGGAAAAGACACAGAGAGGTTATAGCTTCCAGCAAATGCTTTACTTGTCTCCAAATCAAATTTTCAAATCTATAGCACTAATAAATACAGCGCAATTCATTCTGAATGATTTCCTCTAACAGGAGGAAAACCAAGTACAATATAAAATCAGGATTTCACTTTGAAATGAAACATTTCAATGACCAAATTAAAGAGACCCATTTTGTAAGCCAGGAAACAGAAAGATCAGAAAACCCTTGAGAAGAGATGCAGGCAGCAGATCAGCTCTGGGATGCTTTCACTTCTGAAGCCTGTGAACAAAGCTGATGAATTCAGTAAGGATTTGCATCATTTAATACACATGACACGTCCTGCATCTCACAGAGCATCAGGAAATGAGTCAGTGAATCATTTCACCTTCAGCAGGATGACAGTGCAGTATTCCAGTGTGCTGGGAGACAGGGATCCCTGTGTAGGATGCCTGGGGTGGGAGCTGCAGGCTGAGGCATCCTGATGATTGCCCTGGGTACAGTGAAGTAGAATAAATGTGTATACTGAGAGGCAGGATCATTAGACAGCTAGAAGGTAAATTGGTTTAAAACTGTAAGCTAAAAAATATTTTCTATTCTGCTGGACAGACAGCACACAATCAATAGGATAGCCTGGGACTTGAAAACTTGGCTGGTTTAAAGAGATGAAGGATATCCAAAAAGAAGATTCTTTGTCATCCAGGGCAAGGAAGGTTTGAAAGGAGCTACAGTAACCTGGAGTAAAGGAAGAACACACTGAATGATCTGGCATTGCAGGACTGGAAGGCAGCATTGCTTCTGCTTTCAGAAGAGCTCTGTGCTGAATCATTTTCATCTCTTCTCTTTCACTCAGCAACAACTGGAGAGCGCAGAAAACACCGAAGCAGCTTGAAAGAAAAAAGGTTTGAGAATAACAGACTCTGGGAACAGCTCTTTCCTTCACCATTTTTCACCCTAACACCTCTGATCAGAACATTCACTTGCTCAGGACACACACACCAAGTACATTTTCATTACAGTTGAACTGTAATGCAGGCTTAACACCCACGGCGAGCTGGAGCTCAAGAGATAGACAAGTTTCATGATTTTCAGCTAGACAGTGGCACTGGGGGAGGTTCAGCACTGCCAGCCTTTTGGTAGTGACGTCCCCTTTGCAGTTCACCAAAGGTGTGTGTGAATTTGGGGAGGGGTGAGGAAAGGCACTTTGGGGTTACACATGCACAGCCCTGGCCCTTCTTGCATGTGTGACCACAGGCACAAACCTGACAACCCTGGAGCTATACCCTCAGTTGTGACCCATGTCACCCATGGTGAATTGCTCACCCCTCCATGTTTTCATGACTTAAGCTTAATCTTAGATAACATTAGTAGTGCTCTTATTAGTTCGTAACCTACTGTAGACTATTGAGAAAAAAAAAGGCATTACTTACACCACATTTTGAGTGCTGCCCTCAAAAAGATGAAGCTGCAAAGGCTCATGTAGCAAGGATCATCCAAGTTCATCAGTGGCTTTGTGTAGTTCCCACTACACACACCACATCTTCTCAGCTGGAGCACTGCCTGGAGGATGGACTTGATAGTGAAGGAAGTGGAGGAAGCTTTGTGCCTTCTGACAGCCACCAGGCTGCCTGCATTGCACAAACTGCTCTCTCTTCTTCTCCAGATTTTGCTAATTTTGAGCTCAGATTTCATTTCTTCTTTCTGACAGTGATAACAGAGGAAATGTAAAAACCAAGCTTCACTATCATCCTTTGCTTTGTGCATTTCTCCTTCTTTAATGTCTATTCCCACAGCAGGAGCTGGTGGAATTGGAGAGCTCCTCCAAGAACTGTAATTTCTAGGCTGGTGAGCACAATGTATTTCAGACAGCCACAGAGAAACTTCAAACCCTAGAATAAAAGTCTGTATGAAAAGCACATCAGTATGAAGGTACATCTGTATCCACAGGCAACAGTGATTATATCTGATTTTTTTTTTAGTGTAAATACATTTTCAGAATAAAAGGCACATGACAGTTTTAAGCTACTTAGCTGAATGCCCTGCTCCTGCACCTGTGGGATTTTACTATTTCTCTGCTTTTAAGAGAATTGTATTACAGGGATAAGAACAGTGTGTGATCTACTTTACTGAGTTGGAAAAATATACTTTAGGAGGGTGTTATTTTTGCAGGAAAGAGGTGGAAAACTCATTGGTAATTATAACTTTTTACCTGCTTAAAGGCCCCAAATATTATTTTGCTGATTGTTGAATGAAAACTTTGAGTGTAGATCCTTCAAGGAAAAAAAAAAACCCATCAGCCTATGACTTGCATGAATCCCCCTACAAGGGGATGCTTGCATTTCTGGACCTTCAACATCACAGACATTGTCACACTGATTTTACAGGAAGCTCCCTAATCCAAACTCTTCAGGAGCACATTTCTGTCTCCAGGAGAGCAAATCTGTTTTTTCAAGGGTACTGGTGGATGATGGAAATGCATATTCTATACACTCGCAACTGAGAATTTTTTTACTTTTTTTTTTTTACCTGAAAGTAGGCATTTGGTATAGGATATGTCAAAAGAAACAATAACTGCACAGCAGGAGGTTACTTCAGATTATCGCTGGCAAACCTGGCATTCAGGCCAGGGAGGTGCAGGGTTTCAGTGAGTTAGTGCAGCTCACCATAGTTACTGTCAGGAGCACTGCCCCATTTTGCAGTATTTGGGGACTTTCACTCAATCAGCAATATCTCAGGGATTTCTACTTAACCTTTATAAAACCAAGAGGAAAGAAAAGAATGAATTAAACAGTCAGCAGGCCTATCAGCTAAGAAAAGATTGAACCACTCTATAGGTATTTAACATGAGACAGCTTGGCCTTTGCAATAAAATGCTTCATATCAGTCATTCTTTCTCTCCTACTTGCTGCTACCACCATCTGGAAGAGTCAGCAAACCATCTAATGCTTCTTTGATCTTCTGGGTATGTGAAGACAGAAATATCCAAGCTGAAGAACTGAGCCCCATGGGTCTGACAGCAGATTCAATTACAACCCATGGAATTCAGTTCTCAAAGCTGAGAATACACAACATCCATTTTAAAGCTCTCCTGATGCTCAGCAGCATCTCAGGCTCCTGTTTGCTCTCTCCAGTTTCTGGCCTTCTTCCAGGGGCTGTAAAACAGAAGAGTGAAACCTTCACTGCAGCCAAAATTGCTCTGCCCAGACTGTGGGCCAGGGGCAGAATAATGGCTTGAGGAGAGATATGTTGAAAAAGAGAGGCTATTTTTTATTTTCTTTTGGCACCAGAAGTAGCCACACGCATAGACAGAATGTGCCCTAATACATAGCAGAATTCTTAGTAATAAAAAATGGAATTTATAGGCAAGGAATATAACAATATAACATTTTGCACTTTTCTGGAAGCCTTTGAGAATTTCAGAGAGGTAACCTTTAAATTTCCTTCCCATCTTCTTTAACATGATGACACAGAGGTAAAAATCTTTCAGAATCACACAGTAATCTTTGTTAACAAAATAATCCATCCAAAAGCTCAAAAGAAGGAAATCAGCCACTGGTGCAGTCCTTCAGAGCTGTCAGACTCTGGGTGGCAAAAAGACAAGCAGAAGCTTTCAGTAGTACAGCTGCATGGTTGTACCCTGACAAAGCTTTGTCTGATGTGACAACCACATCCCAGGGTGACAACCTCACCCAAAGGCCTCCAGATAAACACTGTTCAAACACACTGGAGATGAAAGCTGACATCTCAAACAGGAAACATCTCATCACTTCTGACAAACCTAAGAGAAGTCACAAGTTTCATTAAATTGCATGCCCCAAACTTGGAATTTGAGAGGAAAAATAGCTTGGATAAGATGTTGGGTAATGCATTCATCTGTAAATTAGATGTTATGTTCTGCACAGCACCATGTGTAAACAATGTTGGTTTATCTATTAATTTTTTTTTTAAAATGAGATTTATTTGGATTTTTTTTAAATTTATTTCTTTATGTTCCAGTGAAATGAGACATCACCAAAAAAAATCCCTTTGGGCTAAGTGAAAAGAAATACTTGTTCTATAATAAAATATTTGGAGGTCAAGAGGATTTCAAATTAAACCTTTCAGCCTTAAAAACTAAACTTAAATAAACTTAATTAAGAGAATGGTTCAAATAGAATAATTACTTTGTTTCAGTATTGCTTTTCTTAAATTATAAATGAGCATACTTTTTCTTCTTCCAATAAAAATGTTGAAAGAATATTTAAAGCATCAGGGAGTTTCTAGCTTTTCCCTGAGGCAGGAGTTTGATTCAAAGCTGCAAAGTATTTCCAATTTTTTTTTTCTAGAAAAAAACCCCAATTTATTCCAACCAAACATTTGCCCAGCCCTGGCAGGAATTCCAAGCTCCCTCCCTGAAGCCTGATGGTCAAGCTGAATACAGGGGCACCAGTAACAGTGTAGCCAGGGCTATGGGTATATGAAAAGGTGGGTTTTTTTACAGCCTGTGCTAGAGCAATTACTATCTGAGTTTCTAAATCACTTAATTTAGCTTGCAACCCACTCTTAAATTTATCTCTAAAAACCTTCATCTGAAACAAACAACAAATGTCTGAGAAAATTGCAATGAAGGATTCTTGCTAACACCCAGTGTCACTTTTTCAGCTAAATTAGTGACACATGCAGCCAAATCAGCAGAGGCTCAGCACTCAGCCTCTTGCTTGGCAGGGCATCCAACAGCTCTGCTGCTGTGGCATCCAACAGGGTGCCCATGGCTTTATGGCTCTAATTGTTTTCTTGGGCTGTTGAACCAGCCAACCAAACAAGAGAAATTAAAAATATGCTTCTTTAACTATTTCTCCTGCTGAGAGGGAAACATCCAAACAAACATTTTCCCAAAGCAACTGATGGCACCCCCATCCCAGTTCAGCCCCACTGATCTCACTGGTTGATCTCCCACCCACAGGTTGGTTCTGTGAGGTTGGTACAGAAAATTAAAAAATACAAATTAACAAAAGGTACATCTTGTTAAGATCCTTAAATAAGATCTGACTTTATCTGTAACTTTGAAATATGATATCATCGCAATAAATTTTGCTTCTCTACTTTTTCTGTTTGGTCACTGGTGTCCTGTCCTGCTTGCTGAGAAGTCTGCTGGTGGTGACAAGCAAGACATTGGCCAGCAGCCCAGCCCTTTTCTGAGAAGTGTCCTTCCAGGTTCAAGCAGGGAAAAATCATCAAGGGATCATCAATGAAAACATGACACAGTAAAACAGTGAAAGGGTCAGAAATAACAAGGATGGAAGTGCCCAGCCCCTGGGACAACCACCCCTCAGAAAGTACCTGGGAGGAGCTGGCAGCCCCTGGGCCACCAATGTAGTCAGCAAAATGGCCAGGGGCACCTAACTGTGGCACTCATTGGCATTTTACAGTCAGACAGTAATGAAAATCAAATGACAGTAATGACATCAAATGACATTAATGACATCAAATGCCCCTCCAACAAAGCCTGGTAAGGGGACCTGCAGCAGGGACCTGGGCCAGGCACCACTGGTGGCCCTGCTCCTGGCTGAGCACTGGTTTCCTTCCAGCAGGATGAGTAGGGAGAGCAAACATCCCCAAAACAAGGAATATGCTTAAAGAGAACTATTTCAGACTTGGAGGCCTGCAGCATCACCTCCCAAAGCTCTGGGTCCTCCCTGGGGAGGAGAGCTCAGCAGAGCTTTCTACCAGCAGAGTCTGTGTTTTAATGAAATTCCCAAAGGAGACTGGGGCAGCCTCAGTCCACAGCCATTTTCAAGGTAAGTTGGCTTTAGGGGTTTTTTTAACTAAGCAGGAGAAAAGGTCAAACTCTCTCTCAATTTGCCTGCTGAGTTTGGCATCGTCACAGTGCATTAGTTCTATCTTAAAAAAAAAAAACCCATGATGTCAGTTTCAGACACATTCTGCTTTGACCCTTTAACAGCTTCACATGTGCCATCCTCTGTCCTTTCAGTGTCACTCCTGGAGTGTTCCTCTCCCTCTGAGAACTCAATTACTCAAGGATTAAATTCATGTATTTGCAAACAAGGAGATAGCCCATAAAACTATATTGTTCTGCCTTTGCAAGGGCAGTGAGGAGATGAGACTTTTCAATAGGCCATAAATTACTATTTGAAAAAAACATTATTTTTTTCCTATTCCAGCAAGGTCACTGAGTATCTTACAGCTTGGAGATCTTATTACACCAGAATTAACTATTTCTATAGGACAGATACTTAATAGGCAATCATCTTATAAACTTTTACTGCTACACTGAGAGGCAAACCTTTTTAGAATGATTAAGTAGTGTTAAGTGCCTGGAGACTGTTCTTCCATAAGTTTCCTTTTGAATTAGATACATTTTCACAGGAAAAAAACATAAAGAGCCTAAAGCCATCAAGTTAATGGGATGTGTAAAGTCTCTGCATTTTCCTTATCATTCCCTGCTTTTACTCTCTGTGTTGCCATTACTACATTTCCTTTTAATACATCTACATTTGCCTGAACATACAAACAAACAGTGATATTTTAATGCTTCTTAACCAGTCAATGATCTACCACAGTTTCGCATGAAATCCAAATACTTTTCAAATGAGCTCATCATGGGTGGTAATTAATTAGCACCGCTGGGGAACTTGAAATAAAATATGAATATGGTCACATTTCATTAGAAACATAATGTATCTTCTTCACTGTTATACAGTTAAATAAACTTTTTCCCACAGCTAGTGGAAAAATGCATCTCTCACAGCTACACTGACATCTGGTTAGTTGAGACAAGATGGCAAAAAGGAAGATTAAGTCATTCTTGAGACCTTGAGGTTTAAAAAAAAAATAATTCCCAGCCAGAAAGGCCCACAGTGACAGCAGAGTGACCAAGCTCAGTAGAAGCTGTCAGGTTAAATCTGCCTGGCTGGGTTTGCTCTTTTTCTTCCATTTGCTGATGGGACAGCATCATTCCCAGCTGCACTCCTGCCTCCCTGGGAGCCTTTGCCTCTGCTGAGCATGATGAAACCTCAAGAGTTAAAACCCAAACCATCAACCTTAAAAACCATCACCTGACTTCTGGTCTTCTCTATTTGAAAATTCCCCACCAGCTCTTTCTGCACTGCCCAGATCTTCCATCACTCCCCCAGACAGCAGAGCATCTCTGCACAGGAATTAAGGATCACCAAGAAAGTCTTGGTGCTTATGTTTAACACTTTTAAATACCTTTAACACACTTTAAATAATTGGTGATACCTTTTAGGAAAGCTAAAATACATGTTTATAGGCCAAGACTGTTCACATACAGAGAAGCTATTGATCTTCCCTTGCTCTACAAAGATCAAATTCACCACTGAAAAACCAAAGACCAAAGTCTCATTCCAGGCTTTCCTCTTGATCTAATCTCTGCCAGTGTCAAACTGTTCCCATCAGCCTCGGATACACTGGTGCTAAGCACAACCTGCTCCACAGTTGCATCCTGCCTTTTGTACATGCCTGTAGGTTTTCCTTCTAAACCCTTCAAGATGACAACTGAAGCAGGTCCACATTGCCTTCAGTCCAGCAAACACTTGGTCGCCCCACCAGAAAAAAAAAAGAAAAAAAAAGTTTTAAAAAGTTTCACATCTCCTGATGTATTAGCTCAGACACACATTTTGGGCTTGGCAGAAGCAAATGCATTTGTTCCCAATATACTTTCCCAGTTATTTCCTGGATGCATTTTTAATTTCAAGCACTAGATATATTTCTGCTGCCAATATCTATGTCATGAATAACAAATATTCAATTTCCTCTCCCATAGAATTACTCCACTCTGCTTATCTGGAGGTTCAATTCTGTTGTCTCCATTTTAATCACATTTTCCAACAACACAGTACTTTGTGCAACCGACCATTTCCCTTCATGAAAGCCAGAAATGGTTGCATATTCCATTTCAGGTTTTTTGACCTAAAATTTACTAATGGCTTTTGCATTTTTTTCACTAATTTAAATAAAAAAATACATGTTAAAATACATACCAGACATAAATCACCAAGAAAAAATATGTATTTACACATAATCACTCATCTCTATACATTGCAGCTGTTGTGAAGAAAGTAATAAGGAAAAGTGCACAATGAAAAGGTCATTTCATATTTTTAAATTGTTCTGGACATCATCCATACTAATAAAAGATTTCTAATACTATGTTTAGTATTGTCTATAATATATATTTGCAGTACAGTTACAATATCGTTCTGTTTCAGTCATACTCACAATAAGCCATAGTAACTCAAAGTCCTGAAAACCATTTCAGCAAGGTTTTTTATTGAAAAGTACAAACATTTTTAGGCTCCATAAACTTTTAATATATCTATATATTCTCAGACGACAGGACAAATAGTGTAGAGGAATGTAAATAGTCTAAACCACAAATTTTGCACATTGATACAACTACAGTAACAGCTGTATTGAGAGCCCCCAGATGTTGTAAGAAATAGAAAGAGTAGCTGGAAAGCCAATTTTCAGTGTGGGAGGAAGAGGGAAAAGAAGTGAGAAGTCAAAAGTCCCTGCAAATTTGTGAAACACCATCTCTATCTATTCTAGAATTTGTTATAAATAATTGTTACTCTAACCAAAGAAGACTTTTCATAGCAGCTGAGTAATAACGAGAATGACGAAGGAGAAGGCCCTACCTCTTGGACTATGGAGCTGTCTCCAAACCCAGATCTTCCTTTGGTCAGGATCTCTGATCCCTGTACCCAGAGCAGCTGCTGGACCCAGGCTGTCTCCCAGTCCATGAAAATGCAGGCAGGGTGCTCAGATGAACTGTTCATCTAGACCAGTTCCTAAAAAATGTAGTAGAATAGAGTGAGGACCAAATGACTGGTTGATCTCTATGCTCCAAATGTGATCTAAACACATAAAAATATAGGAAGAGGGGAAAAAAATAAACGGGAGAGAAGAGCTGGCCATTTCTTATTCCCTTCCAGTTTCCATATTTTTAATAATTCAAGAGAACTGGCAAAGTTTCAACTACTGAAAGTACACGTATGCTTACAATATTTGTCACCAAGTAACTGCTAGACTATATGTTGCTGACCCAGAATGGGTAAGCTCTGTATAAGCAGTTAAACAAATAAGAATTAATCACCTTTTTGTAACATTCTCATTATTTAAAAAAGGTATGAGATGATCACCCAGCAAGGACTTTCTTTGGAAAAACACATTGTAATAAATAACTGTAATGTTAGTAATCCACTAGAAGCCAGAGATTTGTTTTTCTTTAAGTGGGTTCCCTATGAAAGCATTTGAAATATGAAAGATTAGTGCATTTATATTTTATATTGTGACTACACTGTAGTTATTGAAAATAAGGAAGTCTACGAAAAACAAATTCAATATATACACAATCTGTTTCAATATTAATTCATTGAAATAAAGCAGCGTAATATTAAAAATAATGAAACAACCCAAGTACTGTGGAAACTGAGGAGGCTCCAAGAAGACCTCATCACTCTCTACAACTCCCTGAAAGGAGGTTGGAGCCAGGGGGGGTTGGTCTCTTTTCCCAGGCAACTCTCAGCAAGACAAGAGGGCACGGTCTTAAGTTGTGCCGGGGGAGGTTTAGGTTGGAGATTAGAAAGAATTTCTATACTGAGAGGGTGATCAGACATTGGAATGGGCTGCCCAGGGAAGTAGTGGATTCTCCATCCCTGGAGATATTTAAAAAGAGACTGGATGTGGCACTCTGTGCCATGATCTAGTATCTGCAACGGTAGTGGATCCAGGGCTGGACTTGATAATCGCTGAGGTCCCTTCCAACCCAGTCTATTCTATGGTTCTAAGTAACACAGAGAGAGGTACATGACAGTTAATAAAACAGTCTGAGAGGAAGAAATTTTCACCCCTCTCTAACCCCTGCAAGCTCTCAGGTTGGCATCACTGAGAAGCAGAATCTACTCCCTGAACAAGCACATTTAGAAGACCAAAAAAAAAAAAAAGCCCCACACTGTTGGCACAAGCACTGGCAGAGTTGGGAGCCAGTTTCTGGATGCTGCCAGGGACTGTCTGCAGGTGCAGACTGCTCCTTTTCAGGCCTGTGAAACGATCCAAGAGGTTTGTTTCAAAGGGACTCCCCTGGAACAGGCTGAGAATCGCTGACCCAGGCAACCACGGGGACCTGAGGATGCTTTCTTCTGGGCTACACTCACCTCCTGCTCAGGATTTTAAATCTTGCTCCCCTGAGCTCTGATTCTAAAGAAAATTGGTTTAGGTGCTTCTTAGATTCAATCTAATCACATCTAGAGCATTTAGCCAAGTGTGTTGACTACAGCTAAGGGTGATGGTGAAATGTCTGCACCCACAGACTTCTCATGTAAGCTCACTGGAGCAGCCAGTATGGACTTGGATATCCATTAACCACTAGAGGATTAAATGCAGATTTTAACCACGTTTTTTTCAGGCTTCTCCTTAATTAATCCCCCCAAGAAATTCACAGGTAGTCAGTGACATATTTGAAATCTCTGTTTCAGAAGAGTCTCCATTGAAACCTCAGGCCCTTCTCCTGCAGTCACAGCAATCCCCAAACTCCCTTTCCCCCAGGAACTCCAGGCCCTGCTTATCCAGCAACAAAACTATTTTAAGCACCCATAAAGCTTTGACCCCGAAGCAAATTGAGAGGGAAGGTGGATATCTGAAAAGCCACAAAGTAGCTGAAGACTTACTCGTAAAATTAGGGAATTGGTTAAAAAATTATACACAAAATCTCTTTCAATAATGAAAATTGACTTTTCTCCTTTCTGTTTTAATTGGGGAAATAATGGATAATGTGTTTAATTTTATGAACAAAAAGACATCAAAATAATCATCAAAATAATTCACATCTTCATCACAATTGAAATCTCAGCATTCTCATAGATAATTGTGAAATATAGCTGGGTCCCAAAAATGGTCTGCACCAAAGCTATGGCAGTTAGCAATTTCTTCACCCAATAGCCCAGAAGAAGAAAAAATAAGGCAAAGGAAAAAAGTCATTTGGCTGAACCTGGAAATATTTTTTCATCATTTTCTGAGGAAAAAACGCATTCGTTTTAGGTACATTACAAGGGATTTTGTGCTTTAAGCCAAATAAGTTTGTTTCTTCTTTGCTGTTAGTATTATTGCATGAAATCAATTAAGAAAATTAAAATAGTATTTTTGAAGATAAATTTAAGGTCTAATTTAGAAAATGTTGAATTTTTTTTTTATGATTTAGCTGATACTATTTGTTGCACTCTGTTGAACTTTGTAAATAATTTCAGTTTATCCAAAGCTGCATTTTTCAGCAAGCAAACTGTTCAGAAAAAGAAAAAGGTAACTGCCTGGCTTAATCAGGCTGATAGAAGTATGGGAACTACCTTACTCTGCAGACTTCAGAAACCCATCTCTGAACCCTTCCAACCCAACAGGGAATCTCTTGGAAATTCCATCACGGAATGCCCTGGTGTTTCCTTCATCCTTTTTTTCCATACTCTAAAACAAACTTTTGGATACGTAGATAAGCTCAGAGCACATAAATAAATTTTTTTTAAAAAAAAGTAAAGGTTCAGTGTGAAAGAAACCCAGATATATGCCCAGTGGCATTTGATGCAGAGAGAGAAAAAAATACACACATCAATTCACTCCCATCCTCTTCCAGTTTAAATAGTTATTTCAGTGGGTTAATATACAGACATAAAAAAAATAATATTCATTAAATTGTAATGCAAGGAAAATATTAATGCTACCACCACTCCTTGTATCCAAATTGTCATTGGGTTCAGAATAAAGTCATAACAGTGCTGGAAGGACAAGAGCAAAAAATTCCTGCCCAATGAAGAGAAGCAGAGAAACACGAACTCCCTTACAAAACAGTTTTTAAAAGTCATTCTAAATTTCTCTTTGCTTCACCATATAAACAACTCAAAACAACTTAACACACTTGGTCTCAATCCTGCTGCTGTTTACAAAACATAAATCCTTCGAAGCTGATAGATTTACTCTGGTTTAAAGCTGGAGGAATTGGGGATGAATTAGTCGTTTTGATTAAATCTTTAATGTGCAATTTACCTTTCACGTACCCAACCGTACTGGCTCTCAGGCAGAAGATAAGCATGTAATAAATCAGCTTACAGTTTTTCCAGCTCTTACTCACAGTGGAATCCCCAAAATTCATTTTATTTTATTTTTTTCCTACTCTTCAGCTTTTTCTCTTCCGTTTGCCTTCCTCCTCTTCAATCACCACAGGTTTGTTTTTCTCATTTTCTAGCTTACATCAGTCCGCTTGGTTCTCTACAATGGAAAGACAGACAGACAGGCAGAAAGACAGACAGACAGACAGCAGAGAGGGAGAGAGAGACATCCAGCCCAAGGTAACAAACTCGGACACCCACATTCTGGAGGATCTGTGTCTCTCAAAAACATTTTAACTTTATAAAGGGAAGGGAATCAAAATCATTTGCATACAGGTTCATTCCATCTATTTAGCTCACATGTTTATAGCTCTGGAAAGTCCCTTTCTGATTCCCTGCTTGATAAAAACCCAGGGAGGCACTACAGCAGCAGGGAGAGGTGAGGGCTGGTTTGCTGACCTTGCAAGAGGGTCTTAAATGAAGCACTCCACATTCACCTTGCTCAGACGACCCAACTGGGAGATTTGGGTGCTTTTTATCCTTTAGATTTCAAGGCTCAGACCCTGAATGTAGAGCTAAAGATTCAAGTCAGAGAAACCCCCACTCCTGCACAGGAGGAAGCTCTGGTCAGGCGCTCAATACTTCAGCTTCCTGTCTGTACACTCCGTGGTCTAATCTGGGGAAATCCTGAAAACATTATCAGATGCCTGATAAGCTCTTTAGCTTTCAAGTACATAGTGATTCAGTTTCGGTCAAAACCTCATTTGAATACAGTTTTTAAATCTAAATAAAAAGCGAGACCCTAGAGGAGAAGAGATTAGACTTGCAGTCGAACATCTCTGGTATTTAAAATAAAGTGACTGATGTTTAAAAATGGCACAAACAAATCTATTTTTCCATACCTGCATCAAACTGCTCAGGGTGGGTAATTCCAGCTTATTAAAAAGGGGTGGAATTGTATGTTTAATTAAATGCCTTCATTTATCCACAAACAGTGCATCTGAAGCAGCAGCACAGATGCTTACTCCATCCTGCTGATTGTTTCTGAGAGGGAGGGATTGCTTGAAACTCGGGTGCCCACTCATCCCAAAGCTGGCAAGTGTGGCAATCCTTCTTTTGTTCAATGTAGGCACTTGTTTACTGGGCATTAGGCAGATTTTTCCAAACTAATTTCACAGTCACACATCACAGGCTGACAGCAAGGCTTGACTCTGCTTTGTGAATTTAGCCCTGGAAGAGTAAATCACCACCACCACAGTCTGAACACCCAGCATTTTCCAGTTCAGATGGGTACTTATTTCACCCACAGCAAATTACTCCCACTTCATTGGTTTCCTTCATCTCAGTCAGGCCAGGGAGCTTTTGTAGGGTACATTCTAGAGGGTTCTCCTTCACACACAGATTTGGAAGATCTTGGAGAAACTCACTCTATCTGGACTCAACTAGGAACATTTTCCAGCTATCGCAGGTCTGCAAGCAGTCAGGGTCTAATCTATTACCAGAGCACAAAACATATCAAATGCTTTTCATGAAAGTTCTGATGTTTTCTGCTAAGGGCTAACATAAAAAACAAGCTCATGTATGGGCCCGCTATTTTGGGGAAGAGGAAAACTGAGAAGATCTTTCTTGTTAATAACCGCATCCCTCTGAGTCAGCGCAAAGGCCCAGGTTGTCCCTGTTTGGGTCAAAAGTGTGCAGTATGTACCATCTTTTGTTTGAAGCCAACTGGTTTTCAGATCTCCAGTGAGGCTAAGACACAGGATACACTTGCATGAGCAGAGGTTTCAGACACAAACCCACTCACCACTTTAATACCTGTGTCAAAATACCTACTAACAGTGGTTAACACTGGAAGGCAGATTCACTGAGCCCTGATCCAGGTGGCAAATAATCCCAAAGTTCTGAATGCATCTCAAACTTGGGATTTGCTTTTCAACAGCACGAGAGACCTGGTGTTGGGTAATAAAACACCATATCCAAGCTCAGGGTCAAGTTTGGGGACAGAGGAGCAAAAGCCTTCATAGGGCTTATCAATAAAGATGCTTAAATAAATTTGTATGCATCATTGCACAGGAAGAGAGGGATGTTCATATTTTGGGTTGCGATCCAGCTGTATTTGAACTGCTCACTAGTACAGCTTTCAAAATGCACCCTCACTCTAGCACCAGGTGTAAAAACCTCTTTGTAAAAGATACTGAACTAAATTAGTCTGTTCCCTGAGGACCCATACATCCTTGCTGGTTCTTTAAGTAAAGATTATCCAAGTTTCCTGGGTCCCAAAAGGCAGGTTTCATTATGTGCCTGTGTCACAGATGGATAAACTACAACAGCCTGAGACTCCTGAGAGAATCACGTTCCCCAGGCTTCAACACATCCTCCAAGCAAAATGTGACCAGGAAAGCCTAAACATTTACACAGGACTTAAGAAAGATGACAGGACAGGTTCTCCACTTCGCTTTGTGAAACAAAAGCAGAGACTAAAGGCAGGGAAAAAGAAAGCTTGTGCCCAGCACCTGATAAAGGAAGAGACAGAAAATATTCTGTGCACTGCTCTTTGCAGCTGACATCAGTCAGGATGGTTATTATCAGCTTAGCATCTCCTCTGGAAAGTTTTGACTACCTTATTTTGGTTTTTGACAGAAAGTATAGATGTTACCTTAATTCAGTGGCTGGAATTTCTTGAGGCAATATTATGTTAGGCCACACAAGGTAACACCACAGCCCTGAGTGATGCTCCAGCAGAAACAGTGTCTGGCCATGCAGTGCTTTCTAAAGGCCACAGCCTTTAAATCATAGCCCAGGTGCCAGTATTAACACCACCAGGTAGTTCCAGTTTCTCTGCTTTATTTATTGCTGTCCACTGTATTCTGTATAAACATATATGGCTGACTTTCTTCCTTCACTGGGGAGGAAGGTCGTCTTAGGAGGGAGGATTTCTTCCAAGCTAGTTACAGCAGTATAAAACATGCAGGCATCAGAGATAAATCAAGTCCTGTATATAAAATATCTGTCACAAAAACATACGTTTCAGAAAGCATAGTAAACATACAGTTACTTCTTGTATGATTTTCTAAATCTTCCGTCCCTGCTTGTATTATTTCTTTGTGACAGACAGTGAGATAATACCAAAACAAATTCCAAAAAGAGGTGGAGCATGTCCCGTTGAAATCTATGGCAAAATCCAGTTTGCTTTTGAAGAATTTCTTACTCAATATTGGGAAAACCCCACTTTCATTTATCTCCCTTAAGAGGTGAGGTCTATGGGTCTTTTTCTATAACAGAGAGCCTTAGACAAATATATGTCTTATCTTTTAATTTTGTACAAATATGTTTTATATTTTACTTTCATGCATTTAGTTGTTGGGTTTCTTTAACCTGAATTGGCTTGTTAACTTTACAAACTCTCTCACTGATTTCTGTCTCATTGCTTTAATACCCCATATAACTGATTCAAAAGGGATTGAGCTGACATAGAAACCTAGGAAATACTTTATAAATCATGAGCTTCCCACAGACCACTTTACACATTTACAAAGGTTATGGTCATATAAGAAGCCATGCAGGATTTTACTGCAAAATTTAATTGTTACTTTAAATTCCTTATATTAAAAATCCTTAAATTGTTACTTTGCACCACGATAGGCATATAAATTGGGCTACAGATCTCCCATCTCTTATGCAAGCAGCAAAGAGCTACATCAGGCATGCTCAGGTAGCAGAGAAGGGATGGCAGGAACAGCCCTTCTGTGTAATCCTGATGGCTTGTGCAGCCTCCAGAAGCCACAGGGCTCTGCTCATGGACAAGATTCACCAAAGAAGGAACATGTCAAGACAGGAGAGGTGCAGCTACCCTCCATGACATGTTTTTTCTAAGCTGGGAAGCATTCCCAGTAGGAAATGCCTGCAGACATTCATCCAGAGGTATCAACCTTCCCCCACTGTATATCTGAGTGCATGTACATGCACAGATTTCTTATCTGAAAAGGAAGAATTTTGCTCTGTAGTGGCACAGAAGGCTTGGATGCTTTGCTCAGGGTCCTCCCAACAGCCACTTTACCTGTCCTGCTGTCTTCAAACTCGGCCAGAGTCATTCTACTCAGCTTTCTTTTGATTATTTTGCTGTGACTGCCTTGAACATCTGTGAAAGCAAAACTGTTAAAGCCAGAAAAACCACAGTCAGACCCCCCCACTAACTACACTGTGCCTGCAGATCTGCCAGCACAGCTCAGTCCCAGCCTGCAGCATCTCAACAGCCCCTGGTCCTGGGGGCACCCTGAGCCTGTGACAAATGGCTCCTGCCAAGACAAATGCAGCATTTTTGGTAGGCAAAAAAAATATTTATTGCTGCCCTAGCAGCCAGCTTGAGTGAAAAGAAAGGATGCAAAATAGTATCAGGCAGCACAGTAGGATTTCTGTAACAGGCTTCATCGACAACTTCACCAGGGGCTTTGCAGTCAGAAGTAAAAGAAAACAGGAAGGTTTCAAATGAGTTACCAAGTCAGGAAGTGAGTCAGCCCTGAGAAGGAGGGACAACCCCTTCCACTGCCCCAGGCATGGGACAGTGGCCGGGACATCCAGAACCAGAGGGAAGGGACTGAGGAGCAGAGATCACCAGTAGGGCAGGAACAGACGGAAGGAAACAGGGATGCTGCTTCCCTGAGCACAGCCCAAAGGAGGGCAGATTTTTCTCCATGCAGAGGACTGTCTTCTAACCAATTTTCTTTCTCCTTGTAGAAGCAGCCTAACCCACCCAAGCCCCCAGCTTGTCCCCTCCCTGTCCGGGGGCACCAAAGTGGAGTGGTTGAGAAGTGTCCTCCAGAAGACTTCAGCTGGGGTCAGGATTTCTCATGCCCTTGAGCCCCTTGGAAATCTGAACACTGCCCTCTCACACACAGAGATGAGTACTTTGCTATTGGAAATAGAAACACCAATACCTCCTCCTCAGTTGTCAGACTGCTCTGCCCATCACCAACATGAGAAGAAAGTGCTCTGAAATGCACCTCAGCCTCCACAGAAGAAGGAAGCCAAGGAACATCTTAGCAGGGTTTAGAGATAAATGAGATTCTAGCTGCTTGCCTAGAACAGCCGCAAATCAGAGAATCCATCTGGAATAAACAGAAAACCCACAAGCCATCAGTGCTACCACAGCTCAGCACCATTATGGCAGGAGTTCTGAGGATCTGCAGTTTGGGGATAGTTACAAAAGAGGCCCAAATCCTTTTGTAAATGTACCTTCAGGCTCATAAATTACATCTAAAAATAGAACCTGAAGTCAAACACACGGCTTTGAAAATTATATCTAGGTATTTGACAGTATTGCTCATCAGACAAAAATGTTGCCTTTCTGGTTGTAGTACCAGGAAATAATGCTCAGCCCAGAAGCCTGGATAGTTGCAGAAGCACTGAGACCCCAGATGAGTAACAAATTCCTACCAACTTTTGCAGGCTCCTAAGCAGGGCAAAATAGTTCAAGAATTAGCCGTACCACAGGTAGTACACCAGGGTTCTAAAAAGCTGGCCTCTGTTTCAAGTATAATGTTGTACCTATTAGGAGAACATAGGATTTTTTTGGTCTCTTTATTAATCAGAAAAATAGGATACTATTTCCAACTGGAAAAAAAATCTGGAGAACAAAGAGAAGTGCCTGAGTTCCAGCATTAGAAAAAGCCCTTCCCCCTCTGCTTCTTCTGAAAATAATTCATCCATCAGCAAATCACTGCAGCAAAATTTAAGAGTCACAGCATGGCTACATGCACCAGATTGGAGAAACAGGACACAACTGAAACAGAATACAAGCTCCCACAATGCAATTAGATCTCAGTGCAAAGCATTTCCAGATCCTTCCTACTTTCAAAAGAAAATCAGAATAAGGTGTGGGAAGATGGGCACAAAAGAATAAAACACTTCAGAGGAAAGTTTACTAACACTGAAGCTGCTGAGAACTTATCTGAAAAAAGACTGGGACAAGACTGTGTAGAAAGTAAAAAGCAAAATCCAGTATCTGGTTGCAACTTGCAAGTTTTGAACCCCTTCCAGTGGAATAATTATTCTTAGAAAAGTGCTGTGTTGTTGAAATCAATTTCCCACAGGAATGTTTCCATTTTCATTTTGATGTTTTTCCTCTCACAAGTGCTTTGGTAGGTCAGCTCACTAGTGGAACCAGAGGACATTGCATTTACAAACCTAAGTTTTATTCCTATCTTTTATGGAAGAAGATTTTGTAAGTCAGATTTGAAATCCAAAGCCTTGGTTTCGTAAGAATGGGACCAGTTCAGAGGATCAGAACTGATTTCTCCTGCCTGAAGTTTCCACAAGCAGCAGGCACAGAGAGCCCAAGTTCTGGCTGCTCAGATCTCCAAAAAGAGGTTCCATGAAATGCAGACCCTCTGAACAAATAAATTCCAGCAGCACCATGTGTTTGATTAAGGAGCAAGACAATAGATTATCTAAATGTGATGTTAAGTTTTGTGAGTCCTGAGGCTGGAATGGTTTTGCTCACCAGGCTTACAGAAATCTGAAGCCGAACAAAAACTTCAAGCTTGGTTTTGTTGGGGTTGTCATTCCAAAACTGAGTCATAGAGATTTTGCAGAACTTTCACTGGAACAAGAGCCAAAGAAAATATTCCTGTAGAGAAAACTTTTCCTCTGAAAGGTGACAGCCCCATACTGGGGACATCCCAGCACAGAGGATGTTTGTGTCCTCTGAGATCTGCTGAGTGCCACTGCCTGTCCCTCTTGAGCCAAACGATCCTGGAGCAGCTATCTTACCCCTGCCCTGTAGAAGGATTCAGGGCAGTTCCTCAGGTCCCAGCAGGGACCTGTTCAGCACCCAGACTTCTCACACCTGTCCAAGATGCTTCGGAAGGAAAGGTGGCCACATTTTTCACCCCACAGGCTGG
Organism: Calypte anna; assembly: GCF_003957555.1. Lineage (NCBI taxonomy): Eukaryota > Metazoa > Chordata > Aves > Apodiformes > Trochilidae > Calypte > Calypte anna. The sequence continues at coordinate 6,209,088 of NC_044259.1, read as the reverse complement.
AGAATTCAGTATTGCTCTGGAGAACAGAAAGGTCCTGAAGGGCCCTGCTGTTGGGATTTCCCTGCAGCAGTCCCAGGGGCAGCCCTGACTTGTGTTTTGTGTTTCCGTGGATAGCAGGGAGTTTACCAGGGAAGGAAGAACAGGGTGATTTGTACTTCATATCCCCAGAAAGTCTGCTTGCTCTCCCTTGTGCTCCCACTCAGGCCCCACTCACCTTCTCTCACTCTTTTGAGGTGCACACTCACAATGATGCTGGAATAACACCTTGTGGGGTGCCAGCCTTTTATCCTTCATAACCTGACTGCAAAAAGATACCCATTAGGGCCATTTTCTAACTTTTCCCTTCAGTTCTGTAGATCATTTAAGCACAACAGGCCAACTATGCTTTTAACTGCAGTTGGCAGTAAACTTATCAACTATGGTATTCTTACACACTTTGTAAGGAAAAAATACATGTTTGTAGTCAGATCCCGAACAACAAGTTAGTAAATACCTGTATACTGTGTATATAAACCTCATTATAGACATCTCATGAGTGTCTGTGTCTCTTGGAGTACAGCAAGTACCACTTTGGGGTTAGAGGGACATAATTTTTTTTTTTTTTTTGCTAACACTCATAAAGCTACAGTGGAACTACAAGTCACAGGATTCATGGCTTTGCTAACCCTAGAGAGACCAACTGCCTCTGAGGCTTCTTATTTCAGTTCTCTTTAAACAGCAGGAGATAAAAATGCCTTTGGCTGATATTCCCTGTAGTTACAGGATGGAGGCACACTGGATTCCTCAGTGCTGACTCCTATCCTCCATTTCCCATTAATGAAGCAATGAAACCCAGTACAGATGCCTTCACTGTGCAGGATGTACCAAAAGCAAACATCATCACATCCCAGCTGCCAGGTTGCAGGAGGAGAAGCTGCACTCCATGTTGTTACTATTGTGCCACCCACTGCCCATGTGTTGCAAATAGAGTGAATGAGCTGATGTGCACTGAAGTAATTTGGCTCAGCCTGCTAGGAAATTATTTTTATATGAATCTCCGAGTTCTCCTCAAAGAAGCTCAGGTAAGGATTTAAAAAGATGCTCACAGCCAGAATGCTGTCAAAGAAGATGCTTTACAGAGTGATAATCAACTAAAAAGGAACCTGCTCTGTGTGCTTGGTTCCAATCCAGCCTTCCCACTCAGGGTACACAGTCTCACTGGTCTATCAAAGCTTCTTCAAAATAAGAACAAGCCACCAAGCAAGCATTCATTTGCATTTAAAATCCCAGATATCTTAGATCCTTGCAGGAAGCATAAACGGATCAAGCAAATAAACCAAAACATTACAAGCAGTTTGTTGTGCAGGGTAGAGCTCAGACAGCATTCTGAACAAAACTACAACTATTTCTGACAAAACCCCAACAGGAAATAAAAACTTTAAGTGAAAGAAGCTGCATATGATAATAGCACCATCAAACTAGTTAGGGAAGTTGATTTTTAAATCACCAGTGGAAGACAGTGTAAATGCTTAACTGCAATGGCTCCAAGCAGTGTGACATTCCCAGGCAGTGTGACATTCCCAGGCTCCAGGGTAGGTGGGAAGCTCAGTCCACAGACTCTCATCCCAGCTTCAGCCTCATGCAAGTCACAGGAGGAGGTCTTTTCCTCCAAACCCAGCCAGCTGAGCTGAAAAGTACATGAAGTGGGGAAAATAAAAGCCAGCTGAAATAAATGGATCTTTCTGATGAATGTTTATCAAAGAAAGCTTTGTAAAAGCAAAAACTTTGACCTGCATTAAGCAGAGGTGCCAATGAAAACAAAAAGCACAAGATGAGGGACTACTGTAGGAAACAAAAATATTCCCAGTCACCTAAAATTTGATGCTGAGAATTAACACCCAAGCAAGATCTAAGTTAACTTCATCATTCAGAGAAACTTAATTCTGGGTTTTGTCGTATATGTGTCTGAAATTGGGCATTAGCATTTATTTATCTTTTATTCTAACCCAAAAGAATTGTTGCCATGATTTTTAAGAGCTAACCAATCTTTAAACACTAAATATTGATCAGCCACAGCAGCAGCAAAAAAAAAAAAAAAAACTAATTTTTGCATTGTGTTGCTGAATAAAGATTTGTATCCTATACTCACGATTCCAAGCAACACTCCTGTCATGGCTCAGAGATGAACTAGAAGATGAAACACACCTTTTTGATCTCAACTATTTACAGGGAAAATTTTGAAAAAAAAACCTCTTGCTTCTTACACAGACCTAACTTTGACTGGCTTGTGTTGCTTGCAGTATGTGGAGAAAAACAGATGAAACACCTCAAAAAGATCCTACAGAAAATGCTCCTCTGCATACAAAATACCCATTTGGAATTTTACAGAAACAGTCAAACTGGAGATGGGTGAACAGCACAGAAAGCTTGACTGTTTCTTTTTCCCTAGACTTTGAAAGGATTTAATAATTTAAGATTCATTAGTTCAAATTCATTTATTTCATTTTAGCATTATTACCTCATGCTCTATACTGCAGCAGCATTTCTAGACCAGCAATATTCCCAAGTCTGACTCCCACTGTGCTATCTGCACACACATTCCCCTCTCCCCACGTGTAACAACCTTTGGGGTTTCAGGATCAAAGACTATCACTAGGGTTGTTTGAATCATTTATCACCTTTTCAAACATTATAAAAATTCTTGTCCATTCTAATATTAAAAAAAAAAAAACCAAAACATGTGGGCATGATAAATTTATTTCTGGAGGTTAAAATAATAATCTACGTGCTTGATCACTATGGATATTTTAAATAAACCAGAAATTATTTTACCATTATAAACTTCCATAATCCCTACAAAGCACTAGTGTCTCTCTTCAGACAAGATGTCTTTTCACACATATAAAAAGCTTTGTCACATCCTTATGGTATCTCACAGTGCATTATTTGCTGATTTGCATACTCATTACTGTTCCTATCTGGGTGGCTGCTTAACAAGAAGCCAGAGGATTGCATTGTGTGACAAATTTCAGTGCCTCAGAGACATTTTCCTATAAAAGTGGCTTGGACTTTTCTCCCAGCACATTTGAATTTTCTCTCTTCTACAGATGCCATGGTTAACTCATTGGGCTGGTAGACTTTATCCAGCAAAGTTTTAACTCATTAATTGCAGAGTTATTCCAGAACTATTAACTATTAAAATGCAGTTAAGTATCAGCCAAAACTTAAAATCTGTATACAGGACTTCCTTAATTGTATTTTTTCTTTTGTTTAGTTTGATATTCCTCTGACTTTTGAGGTCTCAAACCAAAGGCAAGAATCTGGAGATAAAGACCAGCTATTGCATGATTTATTACAATTTAACACTTTGACTAATACCCTGACAACTTTGAAGAAGAAACCATCTCAGTTTTCATTTCAGATGTCTGATCATTTAGAAACAGGAAATTTCTAGTTCTAAGTAGATTGAAGGTCAAAATTTGCAACAGCACAATTCCCAGGAGGCCCATCTACCTCCTGAGTAGTGGGAAAACACAAGGGTTCCTTTGCTGCTTCTATTTTTGTTTCCTAGAAACAATGACAAGAAAGGAATGATTACCCATCCACATCCCCACATTATCAGGTGGCAGCCATACATTATGCCTCCAAGAAGCAGAAATCAGGGATGCAGCACTGACCCACACCAAATTAAACCCATTCCTTCCCTAGACCATTTTCATCTTTGTCAACTTGCAAGCATTAAAGGATATTTCATGGGGTTTTTTTTAGACACCACTGTAAGCATGAGCTTCTTACCACTGCTCCAGTATACCAATAGCACATGACACAGCAGTTCCTCCTGTTCAAAGATCAGGAGGATCATGGCAGAACAGAAAGACCTTCTGCCTTCACAGGTGACCATAACACAGCAGAATATTAACTCATGGTAAGGATGAGGTAGCAGCTGAGGGCAACTCAAGCTGCTGTAAACTGACAAGATTATTGCCCTGGAACTATAAAAACAGCTTAACTTAGGGCTGACCACTTTCTACAACTGATTTCTTAGTTGAGAAACAGGAGTTGAGGCCATTACAATGCAAAATGAGATTATTGAACATGCATGCTTATAATTTGAAGAATGGGGTTCCACCACCTTTTCCTCAGAGCACAGACAATACCCTGCAGTCAGAGCCACAATGATATGACAATTTAAATGTGAAGCCTACAGTAGCATAAAGATTCAACATGTGCCATCCTGGACAGCAACTGTGATGAGCAAAGTTCAAGAAAGGAAAAATGCCAGTACTTACACTAGATCTACAGATTAATTTTAAACCCTTGCTTGTTTATTGGATAAAGGTCAAAAGGACACCTTAAGCTATCATGACCAGTTTGATCAGCAGGTACCAACTCTTGGATACTGTTCACAACAGTCTTGCTAGAAGCTCATCCAAGCTCTGTTCTAATTGCTTGCCAGAAAGGCTCCTTTTGAAAGGATTATAACATCTTGGGTCTACTAGAAATAGACCAGTATTATATAGCTTACATTAACCTTTATTAAAATACAGAACAAACTTTAAATTCAATAGAAGCTTCAGTATATACATTCAAGGTCATAATTTGGAGGTGGCATTTCAATGATCTCATCCAGGGTAGCAAGAAAATCATTTGATTGTAGCAAGTCTGAAAGAGAGGAATAGAGCAAATCAGTTTCTCATGAAACTCACTTTATACTCCAACATAAGCCAACTCCCAACAGAGTAGCATAAGCTTCTTGAATGACTAAAGGAAATACTATTTGATTACAACCCTAACCATTCTATGATTCTACACAAATCAGCTCCACCTAACTGGTAGTTAACAGTCCACTGCAAAAGATTGCTCAGTAACATCACTTTGAGAGCACCAGTTGTTGTAGTAGGGGATACCAACTTAAATTCAGCTTGATTAAGCACCCAAAACTGTTTGATATTATTCTGCTGTGCTGGCAGCTGGAACAGCAGTGGCAGTTCACTACTGCATCCCAACCCCTGATGAGCACTGGATGGACTAAAACTCATGTTAAGTTTCCACTTACTGGACTCCCATGAATCCTCCTCAAGCTTCACAGGTGAAGGAACCATCTTCACACATCTGTCATATGTTCTTTCAAATATCATGAGAGGAACACCATGCAGGTTGATATTGCTCACTTTTTCCTCTTCAGGAAGATCAAAACTCTCAAAGGCTGTTTGAGGAAGACACACTGTAGTTTAGGAAGTGTACAACAGCAGTAGTGTGGAAAACTTGAAATTCCCCAAGACTAAAAGAAGTGGTAGCAGGTTCAAAATACCACAATCCAACAGCCCCCTCTAAGGGATATTTATTGGAAGCTACACCTAAACTGTCCATGAAATCTCACACTTATCAAATTCTACAGTGTTTAACAACCACTAATGTAAAGCAGAGGCTTTTAGTTTAGTGAATTACCAGGTCAAAATCACCAAGCACAGCATGTTTTACATACACAGAAGCAGTTGGTGGCACAGCAGATTTTTGCATACTCACTTCCATACTCACTGGATTGTTTCAGGACACACTTTGAAGGACTGAGATAGCACAGCCCACTGCAGAGATTCTAAGAATAGGTTTAGAAGTTTCATTTTCAACCATTATATCCTATAGCACTAGGACTCCCTCAAGTTACAAATTACTAGCTTGACATACACTCAAGAGAAATCTACTCTTCACTACTGCTAAAGTATTCTTTTGAATACTTGCCTACCAGTTGTCATTTAATGAATTAAGACTATAGCATGGCTATTTGAAAGTAGTTTCCAGCCACTATAATAATGGACTCTGACTACTTCATAGCTGGAGCACAACTCTTGCTGTTAGAAATACTTAATCAAGAAGACAATATTGCAGAACTGGCAATCACCCTTATGTTTAAGGACAGACTCCAGAGAAATTCAATTCTACCCTGTTTGCCACAGCAGCTTGGCTCAAGTCATTCATGACTTGACATGATTTTCTTGTTTTAATGACAGCAATAATTCTTACTTTGAGGATCATAAGGAAACATTTTTTCTATTTCCGGCCAGTCTTCTTCAGCCACTGTGTCACAGCTTTCTACTCCAGCAGTCTTTTCAGTTATCTTAAAAAAAGAAAATCACATTATTGAAGTTACTGTAGTTTCCCACTGCTGTACCTTTGCAGTTGCTTTCCTACAGACAGGAATGCTTGCCACACCCTCTGTTATGCCCAGATTCCAATACCTTCAACATAAGCTGGAGATGGGCAAACATTTCAATTAAGATTTAGTGCAGGACTCTATGCAGTGGCAACAAGTTATTGCACTACAACATTAAGGCTCTAATATTAAAGGTCTGATACTCAGCCTGTGAACAAGACATTAACTCAGACCATTTTCTCCAGAGCCACTTCTCCATTAGGTACCCCAAAGCTGCACTCCCTGGGCCCTGGTCTTGGCTAGAGTTGGTTTTCTTCCTGGTAGCTCATATAATGCTATGGTTTTATTTATGATTAAAACAGTGTTGGTAACCCAAGGCTGTTTGAGTTTTTGCTGAGCATTGTTTACACAGCACCACTAAGCTGGGGGTGCACAAGAATATGGGAGAGGAAGCAGCTGGAACAGCTTATCCCAACTGACCAAAAGGATATTCTATACACAAAGCAATGGAAAATGGTGGGGCGCCCTGGAGGGCTGTTATTGCTCAGGGACTGGAAGCCATCAGTCAGCTGCTGGGGAGCAATTTGAGAATTTAGTTATTAAATTGTCTTACTCTCAACCCATAAGTCCTCATTTTTATCTTTCCAATTCCCATTGCAGTGAGGTGACAGTGAGCAGGCAGCTGTGTTGTACTTAACTACTTGCCAGAGTTAAGCCAAAAGAGTAGGTAAACTATGGATGCATCATACTTTGTTTGCAGTGCAAGACTGAGTTTTCTCTCCCTTCTTTTCCACTTTGCTTGTGACTCCTGAAGTTCTGTTCACATTTCCAAGAGCCTTTCTGACAGAATGAGACATGGCTGGAGAGGTACCAATGGCTTTCTTGGGAAGTGGAGTGTTAACTTGTGTTCTTTCAGATAAGGCTTTTGCTGGAGAGTGGGAAGTAAGAAAAAAACCAAACACAACACAACTTTAACACTACATAAACCCTAAAGTTTGCTTCAAGTACATGTGCTGGAAAGCAGGCTGTCATAAAAATCATTGTTTATCATTTATACCTTAGTAACATAAGAACTGTTTAAAGAAGTAGAGAGGTGTTTTCATTTTTATATCAATTTATGATCTTAGGAGAACCGGTTAGATTAGTAGATACAGTAACAGGAAACGACTACTGTTCAAAACAGAGAATAACAAAGCACTTGTGCACTTCACTTGCCCCCCAGTGGCTTAGGGCAGCACATACGCACAGGGTCCTGCAGGGAGTCTCAGCCGACTCTTGGTAGCACCAACTTCACCATTCTCTTGATCGACAAAGATGAGTGTTGCCATCTTCAGGTTGATGAGGCCACACTAGAAAGTTCAAACAATTTAAAAAAAAAAAAAAAACCCAAATAATTTGGTATTTCTTCCACCAAGAAACAGCTTTGAAACAAGTCACATTTCAGGCAGGCAACACAGCTGCAGTGTGAAACCCTAGAGGAGGGGGAACAAATCCCTATTTCATGTCAGTTCCCAGTAGTTTAGCTGCAGAGCCTTTATTTGAAGGCATTATTAGCACACCTGGGAGGCTGATAGCCCTCAAGGACCTTGTGTGAGTTTGAGAAAGGTCTCCCTACCAAGCCCACATAAAAGCCTGTATACCCTTGGTTTGCTGTGACCCATCTCTAATGTTTAACTGGTTTCTCAATACAGCTCCTACCTTAGCAAGCCAGTCCTCAGCCCAACTTGTAGCACTGGAGCAGCCAAGAGAAATGCCAATTATCTTACCAGCAGGAAGATCCCTTCCCCAGACAACAAAACCATTAGAGGACACCCTAAACAAACAGATTCCCCCCACCTGAGACCCCAGACCAGAGCACTCCCTTGTACTGGCATAAGCAGCTCCACCCCAGAGCTTCTCACAGGTGGAGGAGTAACCCCTTACTCAAGAGGGGTCTGCAGGAAGAGCTGCTTTCAACTGAGACTTTGAAGGCAAAACCTTCCGCACAAAGTCCAAGCCAGACTTCGAGCCGCAGATCTCAGCACAGCCCTTGTGGAGCATCGCCTCCCGGGACCCCTCCCCATCAGATCCCGCAGCCCCCCGTACCTCCCCAGAGACCCCTCCTGTCGCCTCCCGGGAATCCTCCCCTCAACTCCCTGGAGCCCTCTCAGCACTTCCCGGGAGCCAGGGGAGAGACCGGCACCGAGAACACCGTCCGCCTGCCCTCCTCTCCCCCGTCACCCACCTCGGGAACCTCCGACAACTCCCCGTACTCAGGCGGGACAGCAGCCCCGACAAAGGCGACGACTAGGTCGCTTCCGGGCCAGAGGAGAACCGAGAGGGCCCTCACCTCAAATACCAAACCCACCCAGCCCCTCAGACCCAACCGCCACCCGTTTTAAACCGGCTCCGCTCCGCACCGCCCATTGGCTGCTTCGGCAGACGCTCGGCAGCCGATTGGCTGCGCCGCGCCGCTTCCTCTTGCGCCGCGCCGCTTCCCCTCGGCCTCCTGCGGGGGCGGGGCCAAGGCCGCGTTACCATGGTGACAGCGTGGCACCGCCCAGCAGTCCGCGAAGCGTTACGGCCGCGGTGCATTGTGGGGCGGCCTACCCGGTAAACAGCGGCGGCGGAGGCGGCGGGGAGCGGGAGGGCCTCGGGGTACGGGGGGATCGGGAGCTGATCCGAGGGCGGCTCTGTACTCACGTCCGAGTACAGGCGCAGCCTGGGCCCTGCTGTAGCGCTGATCCGGAGCGGTTGCTCTCTTTGCCGCGCTTTCGCACTACGCGTAGGCCCAGGCTTAACGCCTTGTGCAGGGCCTTCCGCCTGTCCTCGGGCTCTGTGTTGTTGTCGTCGTCGTCCCGGTCTCTGTCCCCCTCCCCTCTGGTTTCTGTCCCCCTCTGGACGAGCTGTCAAAGCCTGGCAGTGCGTGTCCTGCCGCCGTGCAGAGCCTCCGGCCTGTTCTGTATTTCGTAGAGAAGAGGAACGCTAATCAGGTAATTTCTTTACCAGCACTGGTGTTTGGTTTTGTGGAAAAAAAAAAAAAAAAACAGCTTGTCAAGAATGTGAAGAAATGCAGCGTTTCTGGTTTAACTGTGCTGCAAAAGAGCTGTGCTGTGAGATTGTTCTGGTCTGTAAAGCTTTTGCTTTGGTTTTCTTCTGCTACAGAGGAAGAAGGAAAATGGCATCAGGGGCAGTAATGAATGCCACTCCTTCAGGAGGATCAAATGATGTGAGCCTGGAAGAACCAAAGAAGATGACAAGGGAAGATTGGAGGAAAAAGAAAGAATTAGAAGAACAAAGGAAATTAGGAAATGCACCTGCTGAAGTGGATGAAGAGGGAAAGTAAGTTGTGTTAAAGCTCTGGTCATTCTAAAGCTGTTGGGTAAAAATGTCTTTTTTTTCCTCTTGTGATTACAGAAGAGTCATGAGGGTGATTTCTCTATGAGTCATTGGGGATATCAGGAGCTGAACTTGTGAACTTGCTTTTAACATTCCAGTCATTCTCAGAAAACAGGTGTTTTACAAAAATATGCAGGTTCAGCATTCATGGTTGACTGACAGTGCTGCTTGTAAAGAGCCACATATGCAGCTACTCACAGGTGGTATTTTAAAAGTGTCCAAAACATTGTACTGGGGAGCTTGTGCTGCTCACCTTGTCTCTTCCCCTTTTCTTGCTTCTGCAATGCTCATTCCTTCTGAGAAGATAAATGTTCCCATTTTTGTGCTCAGTAAGGTTGCACATTTGATTTGGAGTCAGGAGGGGATTGGATGACAACAGAATTTCAGTGAAAGTCTGTGCTTATCTGGTTAAGTGAGAGGTTATTTTGCAGTAACAACTCCATTATTTTCTTATGGCTCTCAAAGTACTTATCTTTAATGTGAGAGTTATTTGTTAGGCTGAGGTGGTTTGGGCTTTTTCTTTCCACATGCCATGTATTTATTACACAACATTTTTTACAGAGATATCAACCCTCATATTCCTCAGTACATATCCTCAGTGCCATGGTACATAGATCCTTCTAAAAGACCTACACTAAAGCACCAGAGACCTCAGCCAGAGAAGCAGAAACAGTATAACTCTTCTGGAGATTGGTACAAACGAGGAGTGCAAGAGGTATGCAAAAGGTTTTTGGGCAAAAAAAAAAAAAGATGTGGTGAGATTCTGTGAGAAAACACCTTCTGCTTCAGTGTTTGTTAGGGAGACAGAGCTGGCAATTCTCACTCAGCAAGCAAGCCACTTGCAAGTGTTTGGTCTTAATCAAAATGAGTGTTCTGGGTTGAGTAGACCACACAGGCTTTGGTTGCATTGAGAGAAGGAATTTTTTTATTTGGAATGTGTATGGAAGTTGCCATAAGTTTGTTCCACAAGTTTGTTCCACACTGTCTTTTTTGGTGTTGTTTAGAATTCTATAGCAACAAGATACAGGAAAGGAGCTTGTGAGAACTGTGGTGCCTTGACACACAAAAAGAAAGACTGCATGGAGGTAAGTGTGACTTTGGTTGATATTTTAATTGTTTGAAAACAATGGGAATTCTAATCTTAATAAAAAATTGCTAGCAGGTAAAGCAAAAATTACTTGTTTTGAAAAAGCTATTTTGGAAAAGGTTAACAAGTATTGAAAGGTGGGTTGAAAATTTTTAAAGAAATTGTTATGTAGGCCAGAATGAAAGGTAAAATGATATTATTCAGGGTTTTGCTCATGAGTTCCGTTTGTGATAAACTCTGCAATAGGTAAAAATGTTTAGTTCTCCATGTCAGTTTGCTTTAACTGAAGTGTTGCTGTGCCCATCTTTCTGTTTCATGTCAGCCAGAAGCCATCCCCAGAAACTGTTTTAATTGTGGAAAGTAAGGCTAGAAATTGGTGGGGTTTTGAGTCAGTTGCACTACTTTAAAATACAGAAATTGACTACTTGAATTTATTTACAACTCCCAGGCTTATGGTGTTGATTTTAACTGGCTTTAGAGAAACTCAGCTGAAACTATTTTTAAAGGGGTGCCTGAGTGAATAACATATTTTAGTCTAGTGGACTGATCCAACCTCTTGTTTTTTCCTTTCAGAGACCTAGGAAAGTTGGAGCAAAGTACACAGGCATGAATATTGCACCAGATGAATATGTGCAGCCTCAGCTGATGTTTGATTATGATGGAAAGAGAGATCGTTGGAATGGTTATAACCCTGAGGAGCACATGAAGATTGTAGAGGAATATTCCAAGGTTGATTTGGTATGTAAGAGCTATGGTTTAGTGTTGGCTTGGCTGGGAGGAGGAGGTTTGGTGTGTGCACTGTTAATATTAGACCTGGGGCTGTGTTCATAACAGAAAAGCAAAATGGATTCTGTGTTTGATAGCAAACTTTGCTTAAACTAAAAATTCAAAACTGGCAACTGAGTATGGATCTGCCCAATAAATGAAGTGTCCCTCCAGAATGCTTCATTTTTTACAAACAAGCCTTAGAATTTATTACATGAGTTGCAAATTGAATTGCAGGCAAGAAGGGAATTTGTTCACTGCCTGTGTGAGAGCCAATAAATTTCTATTTTGTAACCTCATTTGTGTTATTTTACTTATGAATCCTTTTTGTTACCATGATGGAACAGTTTGTACAAGTCTCTGTGCAGATCAGCACCTTGCTGAACTTTGTCTGGACACGTAGACACTCTTTTAACTCCTTAGTATTAAAAAAAAAAATTCACTACCTTGGCTGGATGTTGTCTGCCTGCTTTAAAAGATAGTTTGCCTTTAGTTAGTTAGGTGCCTAACTAACTCCCTTTGTTGCCTAGCCATTATTTTCCTGTAGTGCCTAGGGGAGTTAGTGCTAAATGTGATTAATTGGTGCATGTTATGTCTAACAGCAGTGTTTAAAGACAAAGCCAGTAGCATCCAGTGACAGGACAAGAAGCAGTGGGCACAAACTGAAGTACAAGAAATTTTGTTTAATTATAAACAGCAGGGGGATTATCCTTGGTAGTCTCCAGAGCTACCTCTGGTATTAACTGTTCTGGGGTTTTGTTATGTCAAATATATATAAAAAAATCACTACATGCTGCTTTGAAATACCACTGGAGATGCTGGACTTTGGTGCTCTGGATGAATCAAAAATGCTTGCAGCATCAGTCATGAAGTTCATTAAGCACTGAAGTTCCTAACTGGATTATGACACAATAATAAAATGTGTTCTGAACCACTATTGAGCTCTCTCTTTTTTTAAGTTAGGATGCACATAATAATGGTACAGCTGCGTGAGCTCTAGTAAACTGTTTTATTTAACAGTAGATTCCAAAATAGTTAAATGGTCAGTGTAAATATCGAAAAATGATGTGGTGAAGCATAGGAGTAGAGGAGAAAAGTTCTAGGCTGCTGCTGCTTTTACAGTCACCTAGAGAATTAAAACCTTGGGTTTTTATAATAAGGAATAAATTTTGAATTACAGCAGTCAGAAAAGATGCTTATAATAATTATTACACAGTTGCCATTAAAATGAAATACTAAAACAAATATATTTTGATGATACACAGGCCAAACGTACACTGAAAGCCCAGAAGCTTCAGGAGGAGTTAGCATCAGGAAAGCTAGAGCAAGTGGTAAGTAAACTAAACCCTCATTTTTAGGCTGAAAAAGATGCAGCAGGTTACTTCTACTCTCTGATACTTTTATTTTCCTTATGAGGTCTGCTACTGGGTTTTATGCCCTTTAGTAATTTAAAAATTTTCTGAGCACCAGCATATTCACACTCAAGAATTTGAAACATTTCCTTTCAAATTAAAATGGCTTTGTTTTCCTTTTATAGACAAAAAATCTGTGTGATTCGTATGATGGTTTAAATAAATGACATGGTATTTTTTGGTCAGAAAAACTTATTTTCTATGTAGTAGTTTTGTGTGTGTCCTGAAATGCTTTTTTGTATTTAAAGATTGTTACATATCTGAACTAATGTTGAGGTATTGACTATTATGTGACTGTGGATTGTTTTGGTAATGCTCAATATAAATTGGAATAGGAGAGTATTTTCTTTATCTTAGAACCAAACTTGTTTCTCCTTCAGTGATTGTTATGACTATTTGCAGTGTCTCTGGTTATCAGAAGGCTGAACATAAGTATTTTCTTCTGTCTGCAGAGTTTGAATCTTCCACTAGCTTCTACAAGCTTCTCTTAAAACATAAACAATTCTTTTGATAATCTTTGATACAAAATTCTAATAACTATCATTTCTGATAACTTTCTGAGTTTATAAAGTGGGGAAAAAGTAGAGACTGCTTCTGGTCATAAGTAGGGTGTTCTTGGGTTTGTTTGGTTTTTTTTTTCAATCAACACAGTAAGAAAACCTCTAGCAAAAGACGACACACATTTTCCAGAGGTTGTCACCTTCCTTTGTGTCACTAGATGGCAGAGCGAACTAAATCTCCAACCCAGCACAAACTACAGCATTCTGACCTTCCCTGTAGAAAACATTCTTCCTCTTTTTGATGCCTGTTTTCATCAAAGGACAAACATTGTTGGTTTCCATATTGTTATTCTTTATAAAATGAAAAATTCTTTTGAAAGATAAGAACTATTTTTGATGGAGAGGACCAAGACATTTGCATAGTCAGTGCTGGCTAATTTGGTGATAAAGTCTTCATGATACGAAATATTCTAGTCCTAAACCATTCAAAGCCCCAGAATCTCTAAGTAACAGTGACAGTTGTAGAACTGGCTGTTTTTGCAGAGGCTTGGAAACTTGTCTGAGTGTACAGGTCTCCAACAGGTGTCTTTAGTAGACACACTTAAAAGCGCTTTCCTAGAGCATTATTAAGCAGTCTTTGTGCATTATGTGCCACAGGTAAATTGTATTTTGCCTCCAGCATTGAGTTCTGCTTTATATGCTTTTCCTATCCCTGCCATCTCTCCACAATCTTGTTTTCTCTGCTGATGTGCTCTTTGTTTGCTGCAGAACTCCCCAAGACACCAGTGGGGAGAAGAGGAACCAAATTCACAGACAGTAAGATAATTACCCACTGCATCACACCAGGGGCAGAAAAAGGACCTATAGTTAGTGGAACAAGGGTGGCATAGGAGCTTGAATGCTGGGGTCATGCCACTGGCTGCCTGTTCTTTCTGGCAGAGATTGTGTTTCAGTGTGTTTCGTGTGTGTTTGATAGAGGGGGTTTTGGTTTTGTTTTAATCCCTGCATGTTGTCAAATCTTAGGCAAGACAATAACATTTTTAATATGTGGTATATTTTGCCCAAAATAACTGTTGTTAATATCATCACAGTTATATTTTTGTAACTGTTTCCATATGAGGAAGTGGGAAACCTTCAAGAGGAGTGTTTTTGAAAACTGTTGAATATTAGATTAATTAAAGAGCACACTTAATCTCAGTAAGTGATGTCAGCTTTTAACTACAGGGACTGCAGACTTTAATGAAACAGCTGAAATCGGATTCTCATGCTTATCTCTAGAGTGAATGTCCTCTTTTATTTAGAAGTTTCCCATTTCTCTTCAGGAAAGAGATCATAACAGTGAAGATGAAGATGAAGATAAATATGCAGATGACATTGATATGCCAGGGCAGAACTTTGATTCTAAAAGACGCATCACAGTTCGAAATCTACGTATTCGTGAAGATATTGCAAAAGTGAGTAAAGAATTCTTTACAAGTGTTCTTTTGTATTCAGAACAGTTAATTTAAAAACCTGTATCTTAATTATTAATGGGTTTGCCTATGGGTTTTGGGTGTTTGGAGGTTAAGGTCTGTCCTTGATTCTGTTCCTGCTCTTGTGATGATTTCGTCATCCTTTTACACAGACACAACTTTTTAAAATGTCTGACCTGGGGGATGGATACAGGTGTAACTTCCATTCCTTTTCAAAACTTAAATGTGTAATATTTCCTACGTTGTTTTCTTTCCCTAGTACTTGAGGAATCTAGATCCAAACTCTGCATATTATGATCCCAAAACAAGAGCAATGAGGGAGAACCCATATGCCAACACAGGCAAGAATCCAGATGAGTAAGTTAAAATGGTGGTCTCTGTATCCAACAAAACTGTTAAAAATGAGATTAATAGGGTTTTTTTTTCTTTTATCTGTATGTCATTTTACTAATGAGTCTCGAGTCAGTTATGGATAAAAGTATTAGTAAACATGGAAAAAATGTTTTTATTCATCAGCACTTTTTGTTTTAGTATATAAAAGTGGTATTTTAGTACTGCTGGCCCTGTATCTGTGGGGATATGTGGACTACGATTTAGTGTAATGACCCATGCAAGGTTTAGAACACTGCTGTAGCTAGAAGTGATATCTGTAAACAATAATTATGCTAATTTAAAGTATTTCAGTAACCAAATCTTAAACCTTCATCCCTAGGTTTTTTGTGGGAGGCTTTCAGCCCATGAAGTGTCTGTGGTACCTAACTATGTGCTCTTGTATATTAATGAAGTCTGCATAGAAAGGGTCTGCAAGCTTTGGCATTGCCTAGATAGACAACTTTAAAATTAAAGAATGCCACAGATTGGCTTTTGGCTGCACATAAGGCTGTCTCACTTAAAACCCAAGTCAAACACTCAAGCTGTGACCCTGCCTTGACCTGTGTAGTGCTGTGGATTTACAGAGTAGACAAGCTGTGAGTAGAAGCATTTATTCAGAGTACAGTAATTGGATTAGCTTGCTGCTAGAATAGAGTGGCAGTGGCTAAATGCTAGCAAATAATGCTCTTTCCACCTCTCCATGCCCCCAGCTAAAATAATGCCAGTCAGTTCTTTCTTTTTCAGATGCAGATGCTTTTATTTCTCTCTAGTCGTAATCTGACCACAGCTGAATCTGTGTTTCTGCCATAGCTTTGCAGTTATAAATTTTTCAGTTTGGCTTTGGGGAGATGAGAAGTGTAGGAAATTAGATTGTTAACATTATTTGATTTTCAGCCCATGTTTCCTGTACTCACTGTCAATCTCTTCAAGGGGTATGCAAAAAGGTAACTGAGACTACTAAAGCTGTTACCATGTTTTAGCTTAGTAAAGTACACTGGATCTGGGTGGGAGAAGAGATCCACAAATCTAAAAGCTTATAATCATCCTGCTGGAATATCACCTACTATACATGCAAATTTATTGTGCACTTAGATCCAAGCTTGACTCATGGTGTTTGGTATCCCAGACAAAGCTGGGATACCAGCTTTGTAAAGTGTTCCCATGTAAGCAGAGGTATGAAGTACTCTGAGTATTCATGACTCTCTGGGGAGCCTTAGACACTCATTTCATTTGAATGCTCCTTCCTCCCCCTCCATTCTTAACTCTTGAGGCACAAAGGAGAATTTTTACTTTCCTGTTGATGTTCTGTGATTATATTTCTAAGAAAGTCACGTTATTTGAGTGCTAAGAATTGCTCTGTTCTGCAGGGTTGGTTATGCAGGTGACAACTTTGTTCGCTACACTGGAGATACCATCTCGATGGCACAGACTCAGTGTAAGTGGGTTTGGTGTTTTGTTTTTTTTTTAAAGGAAATGGACTTAGAGGAATTTAGTTAACTAAGCTTCTGTCTTGCAAACAGAAATAAATCTTTTTAGATAGAGGCTTTCTTTGAAATAACTGCAGAATTAAAGATCATAATTTGAATGCATGTCAGTTTTAGAATAAATACTGAGTGAAACCTCTTGTGTACACAGTGTTTGCTTGGGAGGCTTATGACAAAGGCTCTGAAGTTCATCTTCAAGCAGACCCTACAAAGTTAGAGCTACTTTATAAATCCTTCAAAGTGAAGAAAGAAGATTTCAAGGCCCAGCAGAAAGAAAGCATCCTGGAGAAGGTAATAGACATTTGGGTTTATTTAACAAGAGTTCTCTTAAATTTGGAGTCTGAGTCTTGGGGAACAAATATGATTAGTAATACTACATGAAAGTGCATCAGCTGTTCTCAGCAGCTTAGATTTATAAAAGGATTTTTATATCTATACACAGTATCTCATCAGTTGGATTAATTATTCTGTTCAATATAGGAACAATATGTAGATGTGCTGGCATTTCTTTGGATTACTGGGGACTCTTCCCTTAAGTCAGAATTTCTTCAGTAAAAAATCTGACAGCAGCATGAAGGAGGAGTGGGAGTTTAGATTCCTTTTTTTCAAAGTAATACAGGTGGTTGAAAAGATTTATTTTACTGGTTAAAAGTGGTGTCTTTTGTAAAATATCCAACTAATTCTTTCCCATAATTATTTTTAAACTTTTCTCTTAAATGTGAAAAGCAGAATTTTCAGACTTGAGTGTGTGTTTTTCTAGATAAATATTTCTTTTCTATATTGCAACTCATTTCTTGGACAACTGAGAAAGAACTAAAGAATTCATTTAGATTCTAATCTTGTCAACATTTAACTTTGGGTGGGGACAGGAAGTAATGCTCTTGTTATACCAGAACTCTTTGGTTTGGTGTGAAAACTTTTCCTGCTATGAGTGAGGAATATCACTGTTGTAATAACAACAATAAGACAGGACAACACAACCAAAACCACCACAATGCCCGTAGAAGAAAATGTACTTCTCTCTTAAGTGTTCATTAAGGATTGAATTGTCTCCATCTGCTTCTTTTGTGCCTTCTTCAGAAGGTACTGGAGGTGACATTGTTGAAGTGTATGTGTAACTACGTAAATGGTGAGGTTTCTTTTCCTAAAACTATTTTTCCATTTCTTTTTGCATTTTAGTATGGAGGTCAAGAGCATTTAGATACCCCACCAGCTGAACTGCTGTTAGCTCAAACAGAAGATTATGTGGAGTACTCTAGGCATGGAACAGTCATCAAAGGACAAGAGAAAGCTATTGCCTGCTCTAAATATGAAGAGGATGTGAAGATCAACAACCATACAGTAAGTCCTAGCTGTACCTGTAAGACTGATGTAAAATTGCAGAAGTGTTTCTTGTAACTGTCCCTTCTGGATTGTTTGAATGATTTACTTACCAGGATATAACCTTAGGAATAACTTGCAGCCTGCCTCTTAGGGGAATGTCATTATGGACTTCATTGCTATGGTCTCCTCTTGCAGTGCATTTGGGGTTCCTACTGGAAAGAAGGCAAGTGGGGTTACAGATGCTGCCACTCGTTTGTCAAGTACTCATACTGTACAGGAGAAGCTGGGAAAGAAATTGCTGTGAGTATTTTCTTAACACAGGCACTTGGAAAGAGCTTAAATGCATTCGCGTTCCTACCTAAGTTTTAGAATGTTTTGCCCTCTTATTTTGGTGGTTTATGTGGGGTTTTTTGTGTTGAGGTTTTTTGGTTTTCATCCCTTTTTACATGTCCTTGGTAAATGGTTGTCTTTTCTTTTGTCTCTTGTACAGAATACTGAAGCAAGTTTACTGGAAGAGCAACCCAGGGAGGAAGAACTCGCAACAAAACCCAAAACACTGATGGAGGTAAGTTCTTCCCATTTCTCAGGAAGGCAGATATTTTCCCTCAACATTTTAGGAGATGGAAAGATCTGTATAACTACAAAATCATGTTAAGTCATAAGGAGTCTGAAATCTGTTAGACATTACAGACATCTCAACTGAAAACTAAGCTCTCAAACAGCATTGACATTTGATGACTTGAATGTTACTTGAGTGTTTGCAAGTTGAATCTTAACAGTTACTGCTTTTCACCTTACAGATTCACCAAGAGAAACAGAAAGAGAAGAAAAAGAAGAAGCACAAGAAAAGCTCAAATTCAGATAGTGAGGGTGAAGAGAAAAAGAAGCAAGAAAAACTTAAAAAGGTGCGTTGTAGCCTTCAGTGCTTTTGTGGCATAAATAACTTCAAATACGTTTTCCAACACTGTCAGTTTTATGAAGCCTGTAATGCAGTTCTTGTGGTGTTCTCTGGGATGGTTTTGATGCTAATTTTGAGCTAAAGGAAATGAAAAATGCTGTTAGATGTTCTAAAGTATATTCCCTGTTTCTCAGGCAGATGTGCAATAAACACTTAGTTTTGAAAGATGTAGTTTAGATTATTTAGAATACTTCCTGTCTGGGTACCTATTACAGCTGTAGATCTATAAAAGACATTGCAGAACACAATGATTTGGGTATTGGTTTGGGAGAGCACGAGCACAGTAGCTGCCTCTGGATATTCAGAGTGTGAAATTAACATTAAACTATGGTTAATCAAAGCATTGTAGAAGTGTAACTTCTTTTCAGTAGGAAGAAAGAGCAAGAACAGTAGTCTGAGGAATGGGATAACATGTATTTCAAAAAGCATTTTTAAAATATGCTGAGTGAAGAGGATAAAATCCCACAAAAAATAAACCCACCCCCTAAGATGATATGCTTGCTTACCTGGACCAGAATTGCATTTTAGGGAAAGGCAATAAGAGATAAGAGTATCTTGATTATTAAATACCATTTTACTCTCATTTTATGTTAAAAACTAGAAAACTAATGTTAAATGAAGTGTGCTGTAGATGGGCCAGACAGATGTGCATTGCTTATCCCACCATCCCACCATTCTGCCTGCTGCTTGTTCATTATACTGGAACAAATTTTCTTTTTTTTTTTTTTTTTTTTTTTTTTGCTCAACACTCATTGTGAGTTTGTTTTCTTCCTTGGCTTTCATTCCAGGCACTAAATGCAGAAGAGGCTCGTCTCCTTCATGTTAAGGAAATCATGCAGTTAGATGAGAGGAAGAGACCATACAACAGCCTGTATGAAACCAAGGAGCCAACAGAAGAGGAGATGGAAGCTTACAGAATGAAACGTCAGAGACCTGATGATCCCATGGCCTCTTTTCTTGGACAGCAGTAGTGGTGAAAACCATTCCAACACACAAGACTTTTTTTTTCATACTTGTTTGCAGCTCTGTAGATACTTGCTCACCTTTCAGATATCCAATAAAATGCCAGAAATGGCAGAGACTTTTTTTTTCTACCAAGGAAGTTGTTGAAAACTTCTTTCAACATACATAAGCAGTTCAATACTTACAACAATTTTATTTATGTGTGCATATATAAAGTCAGAAATATATATACACACATATAAAAAAAGATATGTATAAAATGCATACACATACTCTGTGAATTCTTTGTTGGAAAAGATCTGATACTGGCTGGAATTCTAAGTTCATTTGGCCAACTAATATATGGATAAAGTCATGATGCATTCAGTAAAACTCAGAACTTGAAAGAAATGGTCAGCAGGTGTCAATATAGAACAAAAATTGTTGAAAAAAAGTGATACAGCTACTGAAGCCGCCTCTTTGTCAAGGAAGCTGCCTGTCATATGGCTTTAAAAGAAGAAATAGCTTCTTCAGGACTTTGTAGTATTTTGGAAATGTAAAAATTGATGGCTTTTGTACAGTTTTGGTTAAATTAATATAAAGGTCTTAAATGCTGACCAGCATTTTTAATGAAGAAGGCTGTAGAATTCTGAATTTTGAATTCTGATTTTGTTTCTGAAGATGCTGACATATAAATTTCAGTTGTAAAGATCTGAGTTCTTCGGTTGTCTGTCTGTGAACATTACTCATTATGTAACTTGCAGAAGCCTGGTACATGGTGTAAATACCAAGTTGCAGGCTCTAATACCTTGTGATTATGTGAAGCAGCATCTGCTTTGTGTTTGGCAATATTAGTCCTAAAACTGTGAGTTTTCCCCTTTAAAAAGTTGAAAAAATGAGTGAAAAAACTTCACAGTGCTTCACTTTGGTGCTGGAAGGCTTGAGAATTATTTCTGTTACAGCTTAAACTGGCTTATCAAACATAGCTTTTATAGCCATATTTAATGTGATTATTTTAATGATGGGGCAAGGAGGACTCTGTAATCCTGCCTTTTCTTTAAATGAAGGTGATTTACAGTTTCCACTTTGTAAAAAATTAAAGAGTTGCTGGAAGAAAATTAAATACCTGTAACACACTGTGCCTGCAATTTCCACATATAAAGCTGGGTTCCTTTTTATGTTAGATTTTTCTCTGAGTCTGTTTCCCTTTGGTTTTGTTATGGAAATACTAATTCTGAATGCAGACTTTATTTTATAAGACTTATAAACCAGACTCTGGATTTCTGTTTTCTAAAACTTGTTTTTAAAATCCTTTCACACTTTAAAAAAAATTTAAAACCAAATAGTGAGATCAGAGGGGGTAGGATTGTTAATGTAACCAAGTACCAGGAAAGAAAAATTATGGAGTAGAAATCAGCTTTTGCAAAAGCTGCTTTTTTGAGGTTTTTTTGGTTTTTTTTTTTCCACAGTGGGGATTTAGACAGGAATATGATTTCCCTTCTGCTATA
This sequence comes from Calypte anna, assembly GCF_003957555.1. Lineage (NCBI taxonomy): Eukaryota > Metazoa > Chordata > Aves > Apodiformes > Trochilidae > Calypte > Calypte anna. Next base: position 6,187,757 of record NC_044259.1, on the reverse strand, counting down.
CTGGTGACTCATGCTCTAAGTTTCTGTGTCTGTTCATGTTTTGACCTTTTTAAATTACAGATGATTTCAAGGAAAAACTGCCCAAGTTCATTACTTACAATAAACATACATTGAAGCATTGTGTGTTATTTCACAACTGCTTTGAGGACTGGGTGTTGTAATTTAGCATACAGAGCTAATAATAGAAATTCTGCATTAGTCTGCAATGTAGTTTTGTATTAAATCTGTGGTGCTCTCCTTGATGATCAACATTTTAGGTTGACTATTGCTCCAGAATTCCTCTAGGATGACCTGACTGCAAGCTGCCCTTGGATGATTTTTCCAAATTATCTGACTTGAAACAGTGACCTGTTCTTCACCTCAGGGATGTAACAGCTGAAGTTCTGGCCAGCATCTCTCCAGCTGCAGAAATCCAGTGGTCAGTGCCAAGTTCAGTTTGAGGGAAGACAAGATGTCAGAGGGGTCCATGTTACCAGTTCCTTGAGCTATTTATATATAAAAGCAATTCAAAAATAACACTGAAAATGCAGAACAAATAATTCGCCAGTCCAGGCATCCTGTAAAGTTCAGAATTAAACTCTTTTTTTAGTTAAAGGTGTGTGTATTTTAGAAGGCAGCTTCAGGGGAAAAAGCATTTGGTAGTTTTATTCAAAATGCAGTTCCTTGAGCTTGTGAAGGATGCAGAGTAGAGCTCATCTGGATCAGTCTCAATAGTTTAAGGACAAACAAAGCTTAAAACATGTCCTATTTACATCATAAAGGTTAAATGTTAAAGAGCACTGTGGATCCCATCATGAGGATTAATTTTTCTCCATCTGTTTCCCTTTGGATTTGGCATGCAATATGACTGTGTGTATCCAAAGGCTGCTTCCTATTGCACAAGATTTTTTTTTCCTCTCTAAAACGAGTTTGAAACGAGTTTGTAGGCTGGCTTGGACAGAAACAAGCAGACAATGGAAACAAGCACATTCCAGCAGGAGCAGCTGAAGTTAAGAACTGGTTTTTGTATGGACAATGATAGGAGAATGACAGGAAATTCCTTAGCCTGGTAATAAGTCAAATACAAGACAGACTCTCCAGCACAGTCAGGGTAGCTTTCTCTGAATCTCCCCCTTGGCAAAGCTCAAAAAATTAAATTTCTTAGCTGCCTTCTCAACAGTTGCTTCAGTTGCCTCATCCTGTTGAGTTCTGGTTTTCTGAGGCACACTCAGTGCAAATGAACTAACCAGCTGATGTGAAGACATTTGAATTTTTAAAACAGATTAAAACCTTCTTTGTTATTTGTTGAAAAGCTTAACACTTATCTTTCGAGGTGTGCCAGAAGCTAGTTCCTTTATTGTCTCTACATTTCTTTGTAAGTGGATCTTTATGGCTTTCCCCGAGTGGTTTAATGAAAGAGATGCATTGTTCTAGGGGAGTGTAATTGTTTTGGGCTGTTGAGGGATCAGAAAGAAGCAGCAGATAGCAATTATTTAAGGATAAAATGGATTTCAGCTTCTAGAAAAAGAAAAAAAACAGGAGACAGGATTTTCTATGCCCACTAATGCCTAGTGCAACCCATTGACTGCCGTTTTCCATACCACTTTAGGTATAACTTCAGCTACTTCATTCCAAACATCTTGGGCTGAGCTATGTGCAGACAACCCCCTGACTGTTCCGTTAGCATTCCAGTTTGCATTTGTTTTGTTGAGGGTTTTAACACCCGAGAGGCAGCACAGCCCCACAGTATAATCTGCCAATATAGTAGTAATACTTAATACTTTAGGAAGAGCTGAAAGACCATTTTTAGCAAATTATCAAGGCTCAGAACAGAAAAGCCAGCTCTAATGCAAAAATTCCCTGCTTGGAAAACAGCAGCAAAGGGGATTTTATCAGTAGTGTTGTTATCTGCACAGACTGCCACGGCTCACACGCAGTGTCAGTGATTTTTCACTCATCTCTCAGGGATGCACTTTTGCCCTGAAGGACAGAGGCACTGTACTGTCACATGGGGAAGTGACATTTGTTGCTGGCTTTCCTGGCTTGGGCAAATGCTGTCCCAGTCTGTGCTGGGACTGATGATGATGATGATAATGCCACAGACAGTAGCATTAACGAACAGTTTTTGTATTTTGGGAAATACAAGGCATTTTCAGAAGCCTCCTTTTTGTTTAACTATGTTATTAGATACCTAGGCAGGAGCCAGTTGTGGCACCTCAAACAGATTGCTAAATCTCACTTTGAATTAGAAGGTGCATGGGACAAAAGAAAACACCCCAAGCTTAACAAATCTGCACTGTGGTGGCTCACTGGTGCTGGGACTGGTTCCCATTTCCCTCTTCCTAAAATAAGCTCTATTTATTTTTATCTTAATGGATTAAGACTGCAGTTCCTAAGCAGAGCTAATGGCCTCAAGGGCATCCTTTAAATTTAAGCAGAGATTTGACTCATTTTTATGGGGTCTTTTGGAGAGGCACAATCACTCTCTGAAGGCTGCTCGTAGACTTCCAAACTCCTTTTAGGCAAGCAATAAAAATTACTCAAGTCACCATTCCATGCTAAGCCAGAAGGCCTGTTGGGTAGAAAAATGCTTTTTCCATCCCATTAGTATCTCCTCAAAAAATCCCCAAAGCACCAACACTTCTCTTTGAAGAGCAGTACACTTTCATCACCATCACCCAGTGCAATGGGGAGGCTGCATTTTAGGTTGCTTCCAGCCTCTGGGTGACCTGCAGCTTTTTTTTTTTTTAGCATTTGCTGAGTCATTTTATTTAGTTACAAAGTCATTGCTGCAAGGCTGGTATCTCTTAGGTGCAAAGTGCTAGCACAAGGGAAAATCCTGGCAGCCTGGGGCAGGAGTTGATCACACAGCTGGAGGCACTCACATTTCTCACCCAAATCACATGCACAGGAGGCACCAGAGCCAAAATTATGCTTTTTACTCTGTAGCTGCTGGATGGGGCACTTTTACTATACAAGCTGTGCATCCCCCCAGGCAGCTTTATCTAAAGGATGTGAAGCCACAGGATGTTATCCAGGGGGTAGGGGACAGGACCAGGGCAGGCAGGAGCAGTGCAAGGAGCATTTCCCAGGCTGGTGTGGGGGATAGGACACATGCTGGGGACCTGGACCCCTAGCATCCCTACACATGTCCCATGAGGGTCTTCTGAGACTCCCTTAACCCCCAGCCAACCCTCCCTGCTCCAGCAGCCACCTGCTTCCCAGTGATCAGTGGTGAAAGCCCCGTTCACCACCACAGGGAGGCTCTTGCTAAAAAGCAGCAAAGAAGGGACGCGGTGTCATGTAAACCCTGCAATCTCTTGCTGAAACAAAATGAGCTGAGAGCAGAGTCTCAGGGCTGCTCTGTTTCAATCTGAATGGGCACTTTGTTTATTTATTTATTTAACAAAATGTGCTGCCAAAGATGTTCTCCAGCAGAGCTGTCTGGGACCCCGGGTGAGCTCAGCTCAGATTTTCCATCTTCCTGGCAGGAGCTTCCCAGCCTCTCCTCACGCCACTGAACTAGGTCAGGCTCTTGCTGCCTTCAGCATTCTGGGGAACCAGGCACAAAAATCCCAGTAACCACAAATTCCCCAGTCACACCTTGACCTGCCAGGGGACAGCTGGATTTTCAAGCATCTCTTCATCCCTGGCCCATTTCCTACCCCTCCTAGAACCCTGGTGCACAGCACAGCTGCCATGGGGCAGGTTGGGGATAAGCATGGAGGCTTTTTCTTCTCAGCACCATCAGTGTTTAAGGAAAGCACTGTGGCTTCCCAGGGCAACCCAACTGGCACCCTGGCAAATCCCCTGGTTTCATTGGTAACCTGCAGCAGGACCCATGCAAAGCTCTGAGCCTCTTGACTGACCCCAGCCTTACAGCTTGGGAGGGAGGGAAGGGGAAGGGGCTCTCCAAGAGGACTGTGTGCCTACAAATTTTACGGGAAGAGGGAAAAAGTGAGGATTCCTATTCCAGTATAGGAATAGAGATGCTCCAGGGGGAAGTGGCCCTTAAAACCACTGTCTGGGGTGTTCCCACCTCTGCTCACCCCAATGCCAGGGGGCAGTAGGGCTGGGGGCTCTGCAGCTGTATGGCAGCTTTTATAATACAGTCCTTATCCCAGGGAAATTTAATGAATTTGGGGAAGGGGAGGGGTGTTGTTTTGGGGTTGTTCATTGGCAGGGAACACCACTGAGCCAGCTAGGGGTGGGGGCACCAGCTCTGAAGGAGCTGTGCACAGCATGAACAGTCCTGTGCTTCCGCAGCCAAACATTCCCACCCCTCCCAGGAGCTGCTGAACTGGCTACAGCTCACAAAGCACACAGTTTGCATGCTTCATTTTCCCATAATATCCATTCCCACCGTGTTCCAACTGCAAATGTAGGGGAAAGTTTAAAATACCCCAACATAACAGCTCTGATAAGGGGGAATTCTGGCAGAGTAAGGAATGATACTTCCAGAGTATTCCAAATCAGGTGATAATCTGCACAGAAGAGAAAAATGACTGGTAGGAGAGCAGCAGGGTGGGATCTGAAGTCCTGCCACAGAACACACGCCTGTCCTGATCTCCAGATAGGATTCTAGCCAGGACAGAGCAGGAGCTGCACACCCACAGGATCCACTGCTACCCTCCTGGCAGGGTGAGAGATTCCCTGTAACACCCCAAGCACCCACAGGGCCAGGCTCTACATCTGGGCCACCTTTCAGGTCCTGTTTAGACTCTCACCTAACCTCCTCTCAAAAGTCAAGTTTGATCCTTACCAGCCCTGGCAGCATCACAGAGCATCCCACACAGCCGGGAGGGAAGGAAAGGGAGGACAGGTGGGGAACAAGGTCAGGGACACTCTTCAGCCCCCATTTGTCTGGTGCCTCTGTGCCTCCCCAGGAGTCATCGGGGAAATGCTGCCTTTGGTGATATATTTTGGGTTGTAACACATTTGCAAATTCTGGGTTTAATGTCTGGTTTCAGCCTGGATACCAGCACTGCTCAGAGCTGTAACACTGACTTGCTGCAGCAGACAAGTGAGAGCAAACAGGGATTTTGTGACTCAACACCTGGGTGTTGGCACAGCTGGATGGATGTTCCCCCCAGGACTGATGAACTCTGGTTCACCCACTGCTTCCAGGGTTAGTGCCTTAAGCAGTTCCTAGGGGGTTGTAATTACTCTGAAAGCTTAAAGCAAAATCCCAACCCTTTCCAAAGACAAAAGCATTCCTGCCCTACCATCCCTATGGCAAAGTCTGTGTTTTGCCTCATGCATCCACCTGAAGCAGCCCTGAGGTTCATGCAACTTCCCCTCAAAATTCACATTTGCAAAGCTGCTGCTTCTCAACAATGTCCTTTACTTCAAGTCTGCACTACTTAGAAGTGAGTTTCCACCCTTTTGGACAAGATTTTCTTTCCTTGCTAATGCTCCAGGACTGAGTGTGAAAATTGTTCCCCAGTACAATCCATGTTGTTCATCCCCTCAGAAATTTTGCTTGTGCAGGCAGTGGCTACAGCAGAGAAATGCAGAACCAGCCAGAAATGATCCAGGACATGACTGAGCCTCTCAGGAGAGGCTGGAAAGGAAGAGAGAGAAAGGGAAAAGCTCTGCAAGCACCAAGAGCTTGCCAGCCATATGTGCATAAAGATTTCTTCCCATGCCACGTGACAAGGGAAGAGGCAGAGATCCATTACACAATAATAAAAATATGCCTTTGGCAACATCCAGCCAAAACCTGAAGTTGCTGCAGGAAGTCAGCAATCTGCACAAAAAGGAGTCAAACGTTAATAAAAAAAGCAAGAGCAGAGAAGTCAGGACCTCACAGCCCTCTGAAGGACACTGCTGCTGCAGCACCACAGAGCTGGGGCTTGACAGCAAACTAGAGCAGAACATCTGCTGGAAATTGTGTAGGTTTCCAGATCCTGTCAAGATCTTACTGAAGAGATTAGTCTTGGTGAGTAGATTCACTTTTCCTTTTTATTTTTTTCCCCCTCCCTCTTCTTAACCTTAACATTGCAAACTTACCAAATAAGGTTTAAGAGATTGAGCACTCAGGTTTCCAGTGCCTGGAATCCACAAAGGCAACAGTCACCCATTAAAAGAAAAGAAGAAAATGTTTCTTTCCCCGAAAAAAATGTTCCTCTGACTTTTGCTGGGAGCACTCAGTGCAGCCACAGCCGCTCCCTTCGTTCTGCTGAGGATCAGCAGCTCCTCTAAGAGGGCTCTGTCTACCACAGAGCTGGGAAGGCTTTGCCATGGGCATCCCCAGCTGCCTACAGCTGAGCCAGTGACTCAAGGTCAGGCACAGAAGATTCATTCTTCTCCTTTATTTCCTTTGACCCTGCTTTGGGCAGCAGCAGGAAATGTACCCCACTCACTATCTAGTATAACTAATTCATTGGCTTTCTTAACATTTAAATGCATCCATTTCCGCTGCTGTTACCAACACCACACCTTATTTTATCTAAATCAACACTGGCTCCTTGTGCTTCCAACCCGGGGATGCTGCAGGGACACCGCCAGAGCCAGGAGCTAAGCTCACAGGGATAGTGATTAATTATCTGAAGACTAATTAGGAGGTCTTGAGCTACACTGGGAAATTCTGACACAGAAAGATGGTTGCTTTGCTTAAGAAAGCCTCAAATATTTAAAGGAAACAGTTGGTTGTTTGCTGCTGGGTCCCCTCTCAGGATATGGGACCATCCTTCTCCTCCCTCCCCCCAAGCAGCAATTCCCTCCCAGTTCTCTGCTCTGCTACCCCTCTGAGCTTTCCCTCCCCATGGGCAGACACACATCACCACCATATGGCAGAAAGTGGCTTCCTCAGCCCAAAATCCCTGTCCAGCCATCACAGGGACCACCAAACCACTCCACAGCTAGCAAACCCTAAGGGATTTGCCCTCTGATAGAATTTAAAGCCCAGCTGCCCCATATGCACCAGAAAGTACATTTCATCCTTTGTGACTCACACTTAGAGGTAAAATATTTTCTTAAAGAAACACCTGTTTAATGAATATATATTTATAGGATTGGTCTGGATCCTTAATTGTCAGGGGGCTCAGGGTGAGGAGAATGTGGCACAGGGCCTTGCAGGAGCCACACAGGGCAGGAAATTGGTGGCAGCCAAAGCTCTAAGGGACACATGCCAAGAGCTGTGTCCCCCCAAAGCTCCTGCCTCTGAGACCCCTCCAGCAGCAGCAAGCCCAGCCCAGTCTGCAGGGACCAGGAGGAATGGGAGCAGCAGGTCAGGAGTGAGGGCTGCACAGAGCCCTGCAGGGACACAGCTCCAAGGGATGGAGGGTCTTGGGTGACAGTGATGGGCTGTAGCTCCAGTGACAAAAAGTATCCACAAAAAAGCTATTAGAGAGAGCCTGGGTCCCTCTCCACAGATGCTTCATGTGCTTCAGAAGCTCATGGGTTGCTCAGATTTCAGCAAAGAGGGGTCAGGTGCAAATCCACCCAAGTGTACAAAGTGTCCACTCCAAAAGAGGCTGCTCAGGGCATCTGGGGAATCAGGCAGCTCACCCAATCCTGTCATTTCTTGATCCCAAGGAAATCCCAGTCTCCCAGCCCCTGTGTCAGGGGCAGCCTCTGCGAAGGGCCTGAGCTCAAGCAGAGGAGAAGGACCCAAAGCCACAAGCAATAGCAACAAAATGTCATCAGACAGAAAGGGGATGTCACATAATGACCATGGAGCAGAGTCAGAACATCCCATTGCAGATGCAATATTGCTTTCAATCATTCATTACATTTTATGACATAATTACTTGTGGCTTGTTAGGAAAAGCCAGTAGGCACTCAGATCTGCATATATCAAACCTGCAAATCAGAGATGTTCTGTCTTTATTGCTTTATTTGCCCTGAGGTATTTTCTGTGAAGGAGAGCTCCAGCTCTAAGATTCAGGTGTGAGCATTTTCCAATAGGATATATTTAAGCATTGGGAAGAGAAGTATTTCTGCATGTGTGTGATCCTATCCATCCCCAACATCTTCTCACCAAGGGAGGCCATGAAAGGCTGAAGCACCTCTGCTCTGGCCCAAGCTGGGCACCAATCTGCTTGATAACCTCAAGCAAGTTCTGGTGCCACCCCAGGCTCTGCTCAGCCACCCAGACCTGTGCTGCAGAACCCAGAGCTTCCTCATTTAAAACAAGCTGGTCCAGTTCTTTTTCCTGTGCCCCACACTGGTCCCCCAGGTGCAGAGGTGCTGAATATTTGCATTTCAGTGGCAGAGATGAACCACAGCCATGGCCCAGTTCCTCTTCTCTGGAATACAACACAGGATTTCCTCTCCTCCCCAAGCAGCCCAACTCCACCAGGCAGCTCTCACAACCCCTTGGGCTATGGTGCAACCTAACACACTAGAGGCATCAGTCATGGTCCAACCAAATCCCTATTTAACAAAGCCATTAATTAAAATGTCATCAGAAAAGTCAGACCTCAGCTGGAACCATGCTGCATGGCCTCCAGTGCCAGGCCTGCTGCCCATACTGCAGGGAGGAGAGATGCTGATCTGTTTCAAATTTGCTTTTTGGAGCTCATCATATGTTCTACATGGAGGAGCAATTTTCCTTTTAAGGTGGAACAGCATGAGGTTTGTTTTCTTTCAAATAGATTTCTTTAAGAGGTTATTTATAAATCCTCTTGTGAATGCAACTGTGCTTTGCATCCCACATGCACTGCTGTGATGTGGGATGAAATGTTCTTGTGGAGCTGTTCATTAGCTCTGACTTGGGAGCTGCTCCAGTGCAGGATTCCAGGTAGTCAAATATTCCCTGTCTACCAGTACTACTTACCCCCCAGCCTCAGGGAATTTTATGTTTTTTAATTTTTATCCCATCAGGTCAATTAGCTGGGTTTTCTGAAGGTAACAGAAGTACTTATGGGGAGAGACTTTAAAAGAAGGAGGTAGCCTCCTGCCTTGTGCTCCCTCCTGCTCATTTTTCCTCTACATGAAGCAGTCCCAGCTTTTTTTTCATGTTATGTTCCACAACAACATTTTACCTTACAACTTAATAGTGTTATCTACCTCCAGACACCTCTCACTTTTCTTCTGCCCCATTTGAGGTGGTTAATGGGAAGCAGAGATGCAGCTTTCTTTAGGATCTCCCCACTCTGCAGATATTTTAACACCCTGTTTCCCTTCCTGGGAACCAAGAAGCCTTTATTCAACTCTCCGCATGAACACTGATGGGTGAGTTCCAGCCCACAAGGCCATTAAACCAACACCTTTCACCAGCAGCAGATACACTCGGGTATAAGAAAAGCAAGAGAAGTGAAGAACAAAATGGCTTAGCAGCCAAATGCAGCCCAGAGATCTTTTGTATTTCCCACTTCTCTGCATGTTTTTAATTATACATATCACAGAACTGGAGGCCTCCCACTCAGCATTAATGTGTAGCACATTGCTGGCTGAATTTGGCACTGCTACTCCTTTCAGGAGCTGATATTGAGATGAGAGTGCTAAGGCCAACATTAAATTTATCCAATACTTCAAGCATTTAATGGGCAGTGCAGGACATTACAGTACTAGAGAGGTGCTAAAGCCCCCCATTTGTCTGGCTTAATGCCATGCAGGACCTTGGCTGACAAAAAAAACCACCAAGAAACTGAAAGGTCTGTGATATTCCAGCTCATCCTCTATTGCATCTGTGTTTAACTACAAATTTGATTCAGCAAAGCTTGAAGAAACATGTGAAAGGCATTTTGCTTCCTTTTCCATCCTCACTTACATTCTGTATTTCGTTAGCAAGACTTCAGGATGTGATAAGAAAGCCCATACAAATGGATTATTCTGGTAAAATATTTAATTCCCTAGCATCAGAGGTAGTTGTGATAAGGGAAAAAACCTGAGTTTCATAGGCATCTTTTCCATCAAGTGAGAGTGTGCACCTCTTAGCCTGAGGTGCTTTCATCAAAGTGATACTCAGCTAATTTTTTTTTCTTTTTTTTTTGTAAAAAACTCTGGTTTTAGCTTGATCTCTCCTAATCAAAGAGCTACTGAGTGAACAGTGAACCAGCCACAGATTTCTGAGGCACTTTTAGGTTTCATGTCTCATTACTCAAAGGGTGATTCCAGTTACAGAAGCTGAAAGAAAGAAGAATTTGCCCTGAGGATGCCTTTCATCCCTCACTTGCTTCATCCCAGCTTGTTTCTACATTCATGCAACTGGAAAAGAGCCCAACTCCACCAGAGTCTCCCCTCAGCTTGTGGTCAATGCCCACCAGGGAGCCCTCTGGGGAGCTGATGGCCATGTCCATAATCTCCCTCACCAGCAAAATAAAAGGAGGAAAAAGTCCTCAGCCTGGGTATGCTCTGCATGGGAGGGGATGGCAGGAGCACCTGTACCCATGAGTAGTCAGAAACTGATACTGTAGGGGAAATTGTGGGGTTTTAGGTTTTGTTTTGTTTTACACTTTATCCATAACTATATGCAGAACCTAAATTCTATTTTGAATACTTTTAATTCCCAGAGTCTTGGGTGGGTCCTGCATGAAAATGGACTCTCCCCATTCAGCCTACCACACCTAACAGCTACATCCCATCTCCTTTTTACAGGATGCACCATGATCTCCACTGTCCTCCTCCTCTGGACTGTGCCCTGTGTGGCAAACCACATCCTCGGGGGTTTTGCCAAGGGTGGGCTGCAGGAGGGTCCCCAGCTAGCATGCAGCCTGCCCGGACCCCCTGGGCCACCTGGGCCACCCGGTGCACCTGGGACTCCAGGGACAGTGGGCAGGATGGGCTTCCCAGGGAAAGATGGCAAGGACGGGGAGGACGGGAATAAAGGAGAGCATGGGGATGAAGGTAAGAGAAAGGTGCTTCCTAACACAGCAAGGGGAAAATGTAAAAGCAACAGCACAACAGCCCCATTAACAACAACCTGACACCCCAAATCTGAGCCCTGGAAGAGATAACATCTCTTTAAAAACTCTTCTAGAAGTTTCCACTCTCCCCCACACCAACTTGTCAAGCCCTGCAGTGTGTGTGTGTATGCCTCAGACTCACACCCTATTGCTGTGTGCAATCCCTATTGGCTTCATTTCATGATGAAAAGAGATTTCCCCTGTTCTGATGTGTGCTCTCTCAATGAGACAAAGTGGTGGTCTCTGACTCCTGCTCTCAGGCAAAACAAAGTCAGGTGAACAAATTTAGTATTTGCACCTTGGACAGCTGTATCCGTGCTCAGTCTAAATCAAACCCTTCTTTACTCCTGAGATGGGGCTCCCCTTCAGATCCAGCCTCTCAGGCACTGCAAAGCAGAACCAGTTGTGAGAAAGCAGCAGTTTCCCTCTGCCACACTAGGGCGCACTCCTGATTCAGCATAACCCCTGTTTGCCAGAGCTGAGTCTGACTCTCTTCTCCCTCCCCCGAAACAGGCAATCTTGAAAGTAGGTTTCCACCCACAGCAGCATTTAAATCTAGTCTGGCTACAGCAGCTCAAGAGACAGAGTATAAATCTCCATGAATTTGTCTGGTATCAGATACTTCTGCAATCAACACTAGCCAGCAGCTTCAGCATCACCACGCCAGCCCAGCTCATGTCCCAGCTCTGGGCAGACTTTGCACCAGGTTCATTCCCCAGCTAGGCTGAGCTTTTTACTGCACCTAGCAGTATTTTGTTGTTGTTGTTTAAAAAACAACAGTTTCATGTTAAATGTTAAAAAAAAAAAAGAGCCAGTACATTCAAAGTACTCCATCTGCTCAAAGCTAGGTTCCAAAAGCTTCACAAACCTGCACTAATCTTGAAAAACCCAAACGTCTTAAAGCTGGTTCTTGGCAAACTTTATGATTAATTGATTTTTTTTTATTTATTTATTTTATTTTTTTTTGTCAAGTGAGACAGATAATTGAACCAGCCTTTTGGTTCTTAAAAGAGACAAACTCTGCTCCTCCTGAGTCTCATTTTTACCTTCCCAGCTACCTGCCTAACCTGGTTAGTGAGTCTTGACAGATGTCCAGCTCCAGGTGGTATTTCATTAGGATTCTCACTAGCAAGGTTTTCCTCCTAAATGAAAATACAGTGCTGCAATGATACAACTCCTTTCCATTTGCCCTGTCATCTCTTTCACTGAAAAATTTACAAGGTTATTTGTCTTCTAGGTCCACAAGGCAGAACAGGAAACCCTGGCAAGCCAGGACCAAAGGGGAAAGCTGGAGCTATTGGCAAGGCAGGCCCAAGAGGACCCAAGGGTTTAAAAGGAAATCCTGGAAAAAATGGAGCACCAGGAAAGAAAGGTCCCAAAGGGAACAAAGGAGAGACTGGGATGCCAGGACCCTGCATCTGTAGTGCCAACAAAGCCAAATCTGCCTTCTCTGTGGCTGTTTCCAAGAGCTACCCAAGGGAAAGGCTGCCTATTAAATTTGACAGGATCCTCATGAATGAGGGAGGACATTACAATGCTTCCAGTGGGAAATTTATATGCAGCATCCCAGGGATTTACTACTTCACTTATGATATCACTTTGGCCAACAAGCATTTGGCCATTGGCTTGGTCCACAACGGGCAGTACAGGATCAAGACTTTTGATGCCAACACTGGGAACCATGATGTTGCCTCTGGATCAACCATCCTTTCCCTAAAGCAGGATGATGAGGTGTGGCTGCAGATCTTTTACTCTGAACAAAATGGGCTCTTTTATGATCCCTATTGGACAGACAGCTTGTTTACTGGCTTCCTGATATATCCTGACCAAGATTATCTCAATGAAATATAGGATGAGAACTTAGCCTGTGGTAAAAAATAGGAAATGCATGAAATGAAACCTCAGGCCAGCAAAGTGGAACCTATGCATGGATATGTGGGATCATACAATACCACCTTTTTTGGCACTAACATCCAATACTGTCTCTTTAGATTTTGACTTGATGCCATCAACTAGTCCACAGGGTACCAGGACCAGTAGGCTTCACTTTCAAGCAGCCTCATGAATCTCTAAATCTCAAAGTCACCCTTTTGTTTTCTGCAAGATTCCAACAGGGCATGGACATGAGACTCAAATACTGGTGCAGGATGCTCTGATTATTATATTCCTATTATAAAGCATGGAGCCCAACAACCATTTCCTGAAAGCTGAGGTCAGAAGTGCCACTGATGCTGGAGATAGTACCACTGCACTGCCTTCCCCTACACCCCATAATGCTAATGATCCTTGTTAATACAGAATTACATTTTACCAGCTACTTAAAAGCCAGGAAGCTGCCATCTAAAGATGTAAAAGTAAAAGCAGCTCTGAGCCTCATCAAAGCAGTACTAACAAACAAAGGCATCCAGTCTAAATAGGAAATGACACAAAAGAGAGATCTCAGTTTTAAGGTTAAAGGTAAGACACAAGCTGTTGCACTGAGCATCACTGGAGTTTTTCAGGTTTCAGCCTCAATATATCACCACTGGAGCCCTGCATCTGGTTTCAGACAGGCACTGGCAAGCTGTGACCAGAGCCTAAAGTGGACTCTGCAAACCAGATACCTGGGGACCTCCAACCCATGGCATAGGGTGGAATTTGCTGATAAGACTCAACAGTCAAAGACAGCTTGAACCTTCACTCCAAAACCATACTCATTAACACTCCCTCCATCCCTGCCAGCCTTTGCTAGAGCTTGTGGTGCTGCCAAGATCCTCCTCAAGAGCTTAGTGCTACAGATAGACCCTACCTTACTGATATTTTGCTTTTTTATGTTGTATGGCAAATATTACAGATGATAAACCCCCCAATGTTCTAAATTATATGGAAAAAAAGTAACAGGAAAATTCAGAAGCCCAGCTTTTGCTCAGATGAGATTTTTGCTTGTGCTAAGTTGAGCTTAGCATTTTTTTCTTCCTCCTCTGTAGCAACTGATACAGGGATATGCTCCAAACTGGTTCACTATTACCAGAGCAAAGAATTCTCCTGCTATAGAGACTCATTCTGGCTGCCTTGGCCCAGGGTGTCCAACACTCCTGCAGCACAGTGGTCTCTTAGTAGCCAGATGGCAGGAGTCTTCCTCACTATCAGATGCATCTTCCTGAGTTCCACTAATATTCTCATCTCCTTTCTCACTTAATGAAACTCCCATGAACTTCCAAGTTCCTCTAATCTCCATATTTAGTCACTGAAGGGATATCCCACATGAACAAAGGTTTGGGGGGTTTTTTATCTTATTTTCTCAAGTCAAAATATTTGCATGATTTTTGTGAACTTCAGTAACTGTTATATGTTACAACGATATTTTCAAATACATTTTATAAAATAAAGCTGAACAAAAACACTGCTGGAACAGTCTTGATATTTATAAAAGTGGTGTCCCAGAAGGCATTTCCAAACTGTGTTACTGATTCCACAGGTATGGCTGAGTTTATCTAGAAATGGATTTTGCAGGGGCTCCCTCCCAGCCCAGCAAGCCAGGCAGTGCACAGTTTTTTTCTGCTCTCTGTGCACGAAAACCTGCAAGAATAGTAGAATAAGATCTGTCTGTTCCCCTGAAGCTGCTCACCCAGGTGGCAAGGTTCCTTTCCCTGACAGTGAGTGCTCAGATAATACATTTCTCTTTCCAGATCTTCCTCATTTAGGGTATCCTGGGGTGCAGTTTTGCAGGCAGCTTCCCAGTGACAGCAGCAGTTCCAGAATTGCTTTCTCTGTGTGCCTTTCTCTATGTTCTCTCATATTATGAGCTGAACACACTTGGCACAGGGCAGGTACAAGAGCTAGGAGATCACCACAGGGCATATGTCTAAGAAGAAGAGGATGGAGGGGAAGAAGCAGTGAACATTTAGATCAGCTCAGCCACTCAGTCTTCCCTTATATCTCCAGAGAAGGCCCTGGCAGGGAGGGTTTCAGGGGGACACAAGCTGGTTTCCCCAGATGAGAACCAAGGCAAGTTACTACCTGGCTGGAAAAGCATCCTTTTTATTCTAGTGAAATGAATCTTAAATATGAGCTATCAAAATGCAAATTATAGAGAACCACCAAGTGCTCAGTTTGGGTCCAGGAGGTCCTCTCTGCAAGAACAGCACAGGACTGCTGTCCCCAGCCTTCTTCTGTCCTCCCTGGGGAACAAGCCCAGATGTCCCACCAGGTCACAGTGCTGCCCCTGCACTGCACAGCTCAAACCCCAGCCCCAGGCATCAGCTGCCATCCAGGACTCTGAGCAATGAAAACCCCAAAGTGATAAAATACAGAGGGCAAGAGAGAAAGGAACAGCTTCTCTAGTGTTTAACCTCCCATTGGGCTGAAACATTTTAAAGATGCCATGTACTGTATTTCTGTGAGAGAGGTACAAGTGGGTTCCTCTGAAAAAGATTCATTTCCTCCTATGATGCCTTAAGAGCAACTTGCATGCTGAACAAAATGTCTCCTCTCAGCCCAATCCTGCAAGAAGAATCATCTCAAGCAGCTCTGGGCACCCCTCCTCCTGCCTCACCCAGGAGAGGAGGGAGGGAAGGGCACGTGGCAAGGTCCAAGTGGGTCTGGGTCACTACAGGGCCAACTATTGAAATATTAAGGGGAAGGACCCCCGTAAAACTCAAAATTACTGGCCCAGACTTTGAAGAATTTTAAAAATAACACATTCTGGCTTGCTCCTGCATTTTCAGGCTGCATTTTGGTTTATGCTGCCTTTGTCCTCCAGCCAAACAGTTACTTATTTTGTTTTGAGAATACAACTGAGATTTACATAAAGTGTCCCTATTCCAGAAACACCAAGTTGCTGGAAAAACACCAAATAAAGAGCTCTGGTTCTCACAGCAAAGCTGACTCAAGGGAACACTGCTCCCACACAAGGTCCAGCTGCCTCCACTTCAGGAATGGTGGGAGAAGAGTTGGGAATGGTGGTAACTGAGTGAGCACATGGGCAAAGGCCATCAGAAGGAAGCAGAAATGTCCTGGCCAAGCAGGATGCCATCTACACCTGCTACCCATGAACAAGACCTGTTACACTGCAGCAGCATCCTTCACAGAAAATGTCAAAGCTGCCCTTTACACCATGTTTTGGCACAAGTGAGTCCCTGCAGCATATCTAGGGAATTGAGGCAAGGAAAGGCAGGAGCAGCCACCTTCAGTGTCCAGTTAGCAAGAGGGAAAAGGCTCAGGTGGTGAGACCAGCATAGACCTTGCTGTGAACAGACTTTTCTGTCTGGGTCTCCTCCCAAGGCAGAGGAGGGTTTTTCTGCCACAAGGATTCATCTCTGCTCTCTCTCCTATGTCTGTCCCTGGTGTCACACAGCAGTGCACTTCCAGCTCAGGCAAAGCTGGGATTTCACACTGTCTGAGCACAAGTAGCAACAGAGCAGGGAGAGCTTGACACTTGGCTGAGATCAGTACCCCTGGTTTGCTCTGCTCCCCAGGTTAGTCTGCCCGCTGGTACAGCAGTCAACACTTGAACAATCAGCATCCCCATGCTTAAAAAAAATATATAACTACATCAATAAATATAAAGAATAAGGGGGGAAAGTGTCTATTTCCTGTTCTTTCAGGTTTTTCCATTATGCTGCCTCACTAAGTAGTGCCATGTCCCTGGAGCCCATCTCAGGGCAGAGCCATGGTGACACCACACAGCCCTGGGGACCTCCTGCCTGCTGGCAGCTCCCTGCACTGTCCCCACTCTCCTGCCATGGCCCTGTTCCCAGCCCCTGTGGCCATTCCCACAGCTGAAAGAAGCCAGGTCCAGCAGTGGACTGAGAAGATTCATCAGGACAGCACCCATGACCTGCAGCTCCCTTGCCCCACAGTGGCACTGTCATTTCTCCCTTTTTTTTCAGCACCTGTGTGTCCACTGGGGGCTTGATAGGCAGGTTTAAAAGGGAGAGATCTCTAGAAGGAAGGGCATGTTCACAGAGTTTTTCATTTCCACATAAACCACTGGCTGAGAGGAGGAATAAGGAAATGAGTGCCCGGACCACGAAGAAATGGGGATGAGGGAATAGTGTGCTTGAAGGGGAAATTCAGAGGGGGCTGGCTTGGGCATCACCCCAGGTCACCAAGATCAGATATCTCAGGCTGCTGGGTGACAAAAGGCCCACAGGCCTCCTTTGGGGGCTCTCAGTGCCTCAGAGCAAGGCACAAGCATCCTGACTCAACCCACTCAGAATCAGCAAAAATCAAGAAACATATAAAAGCCTTTGAATAAAATTGGGTCTTCAAGGTACATAGAAACACAACGTTATTCTCAAATTCTAGAGCATTATCTGTTACAGTGTCCTTTCCTTGCACTGTCTGGCATGGACACACACAGGAAGTTACTGGGCTTAAGGCACTTCAGACCAACCAGGGTTCATAACTACAGCTCCTGAGGGCAGTCCTAATTCTGTGACATTGCCTTTAAAAAAAAAAAAAAAAATTATAACTTTCTCACCCTGTCCTTCTCTCTGCAACCTTTCACAGCACACAGCTCTTGTGTCTCTGATGAGCTTGCTAATGTTTGTGTGTTAAATCTGATGCAGTTAAGTCAATAAAGTGTGGGCATAGCTCCACACTGTTATCAGATCTTCCCCTGAATATTTTTTTGCCAGATCAGACCCCCACTTCCAGCCCCACCAGTGCCAGCTCTTGGAGGGAACAGGAGAAGGCAGATTTGGGCACAATGGTGGTCAGAAATCATCCCAGTTTAACAGTGCTGAAGGAAGAGGCACTACTTAACCCCTTGCTGCTGAAGGTTCTGCCTCTAGGCTGGTGGCTTTACACTGGCTTCAGATCTCTCTGTGAACCACTATGACTCTTCAAAATGGCAGAAAACTGACCCAGTAGAAAAACTCATTTCAGTAATGTAGATCAGATAACAAAAACATGTGATATAGGACAGAGGAGCTCAATAGTTAGGGCAGTGGAAGGTAAGGATGGACATAGAGAACCAGAGTTGATGAAGTGCTTTCTCCACACCAGAAAGGAACCACTGTACTGTGTAAATGCTCTCAAATTGGCTTAAAATAGTGCTCAAGTTGCTGCTGAGATAATCCAGCTTTGGAATCCTGGTGAAATGGGAGGCACCTGGGTATTTAAGGAGCTGGGCTGCTCACCTGAGGAAGGAGGGAATCTTGGGAGGGGTGCAGGGCAGCCTTCCTGGGCACAAGGGAAGGGCCTCTCCACCTTTAGTACTAAGGTTGAGGGGTGAACAAGTGGCTGCTTGGTGTCTTCCTGACACATAATGTCCCTGGCAGGAGCAAAGGCGTGACTTTTGCTGCTTGTGTTATACCTGACTAAAAAGCCCCCCCCCTTTTTTTGTTTTTTTGCTACCCAAGCTCAACCAAGAGCAGCCCAGTTCCTTGCTTAGATGGTCTCTCCTTACTCTCTCCTTACTGCAGAATTTCCACTGCATCACTTTCCTGATGAGCCCCTTCCTCTTCTGAGCACTTTGGGATGGAGGTAAAATACGGAGCCAGTTTTTGGTCACTTTGTGGTTGGTGTTCTCAGGTATTTTCAGAGGGTTTTGTTGTCTAAAAGCAATTTTGTTATCCCAGTGCCGCAAATGGTAGCACTAGTGATACAGATACAAATCAATTTCATTGAGTTAACTTACAAACTCAACTTGTTTTAGAAAGTTTAACTGAATCTGCACCTGTGCTTTACCAATGACTTACTAATGGTGAAAGGGTAACATAAAACTTCTTAAGATTAATATAAACTCTATGCAAACCTACTTTTGAGTCTCAGTGGATTTTACTTTTATCTGTTTTTTTTTTTAAATACTTGAAAATTAAACCAACACAGTTCTACTGTGGCTAAAGCTTATATCCTAACCCAAACTTTGTCTGTTACATCAGAACCCAATGATGATTAAATGATCTATTTAGATGGAAAAAGACACTGCACCTGCAGTCAATTTTTACAATATCAGTGCTTGATTTTGTAAAATCTCAGACAATGAATGTCTCTGTGTTGCTCATTGGACTATCAGGTGGAATAGCACTGAATTCCCTGTTTTCTATCAGATGGAATAGCACTGGATTCCCTGTTTTATGTACGTGTCCTTGCTGGCATTCCCTTCTCCAAAGTAATGCAATCCCAAGGTTCAAGGCTATGTCTGAGCTTTTATCAAGTCCAGAATTACTGCCCTCTCTGATTTGTTACTGTGACTTTTTTCTGATATCAGACATGGTGGTTGGTTGGTTGGTTGGTTTTTTAATCAACAGAGTACTTTTAGCCCTGCTGACAGCCATACTACAGAAAGAACCATTTCCCTATATGTTTCTATTTTTAATATCAATGCAGTTACTGAAGGAAACTCTTGATACTTTTTACTTATTTTAAAATGGAATAAACAAAACACACTGCTCATAATCTGTTAAAATCAATTATTTCGGCTGCAAAATTAAAACCAACATAATATGGAAGAGCTTTTCACCTTGTGTGAAATCTCAAGATTATTTTTAAAAATAATTCAGATTTTTAAAATGGAAGAGTTTAAATCATGCTATGGACGTGACTTTCTGAAAATCTGTGCTGTGTTCCTATTCTTAATTTCAAAGAACTGATACTCTTTCTTTCGTAATACTATTGATTTGATTTACACTAAAAAAAAAAAAAAAGAACTATAATGATATATTACAGTTATATAAAAACTGTGACAGCAAATCCACCATAAACAGACTACTTGCAAAGAAATGCTCCAGCTGTTGCTCAGCAAAATAGTTGAGCACCACAAGCTCAGTTTTAGGAAAAAGACTATCATGTCTTTTTGCTTTTGCCCCAATTTAAGACATCTAAATACTTTGTTTAGGGCATACTGGGATGCTTTGAAAAGAAGGAAAATTATTCCTGATGGACACTTGGTGACAGCTTTTATCAGTCAGCTTAATAGCTCTTGCCACTTAACTTCACTGCTCTTTTATAGCAAGGGGAAAGCCAGCAAACAGACTATAAACAACTGGGGTATGTTTTCCCCAGAAGATGTGGGCAACAACTTTCTTTGATCACAAAAATATTTTCCCACTAAGAAAGCAACACAAATATTTACTTTGACTATAGCAGGCAGATTTTTGTTGTTCCTTTCCTTCAGTAAAGCAATGGAAAAAAAATGTTTTATTGAGCTGCTTCTGCAAATTTGAGTGCCAAATGAGCAGCAATTATTATAAATAAATATAATTATAAAAATTAAATTTAGTTCTTTAAACAGAAAAGCCATTGCTAGGCCTTGTAGGCTTTCTCATGAAAATTCTTCATCCTTCATGGATCAACAGTGAGATTGGGTATAAAACGGTTTGTGTGGTGAGTTTCTTGGCTCCTGAAGTGCTAAGTAAGACTTGTTGAAAGATTTCAGTTCCATCTGCTCAAATATCCACTGGACTATAAACACAGCCCTCAGGAACCTGGGAATAAAGCTGCCTGTCAGTTTCTGGAATTCTTTGAGAATAAACCTTTTAAAGGATGAGGGTCCTCTGGGCTTCCAGTGCAAAACAGTGATTGACACCCTGTTTTAAAGTTTTAGTCAGGCTGAGATCTGATGGCAAACTAATCCTCCAGGTTCTGTGGCAGCAAGCCAGGGTCCTCCCATAGCTGGTGCTGTGCACTGCTGTGTAACAAGGATGAGACCTTTCCCAAAGGCACACGATGTGGGTTACATCTGAAGCACGGAAAAACAGAGGGAAGGGCATCCTCTGGCCTCAGCTCGGTGCCTGTGCAGGACAAAGTTGCTTTCTGGCAAGCTCTGTGAGAGGGAAACCTTGACATATGGCCTGAAAGGGAGCTGTGCTCCTGCCAGACTTGATGCTCAGACATAAGCAAGCACTTTTATCTATGGTTTCTGTCAGCTTAAGATAAGGTATCTTGTATTCAGAATCATAAAACATGGAAGAAGTCAATCTCCTCTGTTAAAACTGAGGATACTTACTGAGTGTGCAGAGCCTTCATTACTGGGACAAGCTTTATATTTCATTTCCTTGGGCAATTTCTCTTGCACCTACCCTTTCCAGTCCAGCTAAAAAGATGACTCAAGGCAGCAAGACCCAATCCAGCCTCCCCCGGGGTGCAGGCAGCGCTCCCAGGTCTTGCAGCTGACGGCCCGGGAAGGGGGAGGAACTTCCCCAACCAACCTGGGCCACTCGGCTCTTTTTGAGCTCCAATTAACCTGCGAGCAGCACCGGCGGAGGGGGCGGGAAAGCGGGGGCCGCGGCCGCCCCCTCCGGGTTCAGGCCACCCCGCGGAGGTTACGCGCCGCGAGCAGCGCTTCCGCTGGCGCCGGGTGGTGGCTGCGGCTGCCCCCGCTGAGGGGAGGGAGAGTTTTGCAGGGCCTGGGAGGTAATCAATAAATCAATAGGGTCAGTGACTGGGAGAGAAGCTGGTGGGGCGCGGGGGAGCCGGCGGAAACAGCCGCGGGAGACTTGTCCGGTTTGTTCTCCCTTCCCAGCAGAGCGGCCCCGTGTCTCGTCCAGACCTTTGTCTGGATGGGAAGAAAAAGGATGGAGGAGGAGCAGTGGTGGAAAGGAGAGCTGGCAGCGGACATCCACCAGACCCTGAGGACGAAGGTTGGGTCCCGCTTTGTTCCTTTCCCTCCTCTCCCGCACTTCCCTCCGCTTTTCCCTGCCCCGCAGAAACTCCCGGGCACCGGCCTGGGGCTGTGGAGCTGCCCGGGATGAGGCGTGGGGTTGGAAAATTCGCCTTCAGCGGGTCTCAGAGGTGCAGGCATGAGCTCTTTCCTGTGCTCTGCTTTTTGGTCGAGACTGGATAAACCCAAACCTGTGAAAACCGCTACCTAAAGATACCTGCCAGCAACTTTTCAGTAGCTTTAACTTAGCTGGGGTGTGGAGGACTCGTTGCGCTCAATGCCCCGTAAAAAATATTCAGCGTGTTGTGAGACCTGGAGAAACAACTTTACTCCTTTTCTGACACGTTTAAGGTCCAGTAAGAAGTAGGATACTGTTCCCTGGCAGAATGTAGAGGAGGTGAAAGATGTACAGGCGTGGCTCGTAATGGCTTTTCTAGAATTTAGTGTATCATTTACACGTGGTTTAGAAAACCGGTAAAACGTCCTGCAATAATCTAAATGGACCGCTTGCTGTTCGAGCTGATGTCCTTGAGCAGGTAGAACTAGGGCTAAAAGTTCGTTTACTTTTCCCATTTCCTTGGGTAGACTCCCAGCTTTGGAGGAGCTCTAAATACAGTTCGTAGAGTAATGTGAAAGAGCCCTCTGCAAATATTGATTCAAATATTGTGCACTGGGCTCAGCTTTTAAGTGACGAGAGTTATGGCCAGCAAAGTGAACACCCGGGACGTTCCGTTCCCTTTGTTTTCTTTACAGGTATTTAGCAATAAATGATGTCAGGTGATTTAATTGTTATCAGGTCTCAGGGAATGGGTTGGGTGGTTCTCCTGTCCTCCAGCTGAGGCAGCTCAACTGGCCCTGCTGTGGGGGAAAAATAAAAGGGAGAATCCAATTGACTCGGTGTTAAAAGGTGTGGGGATACTTTGATTTTATTTAAGTGTATCTGCTCTCTTTTTAAATTGACTATTTCATTCTTCAACCTTTCTGGGTGTCCCTGGCTTCCGATTGCTGAAATCTCTTCTTTTTATATAGGTACTGACCTAGGCCAACTAAGTGACAAGAACTATTTAAATTTAAAAAACCTGCAAAGAGGGAGAAGGGTCTCTGGGGTGCTCTCCTTTTTTCTGCTCTGACACAGGTCTTTGACTCTTTCTGCTTGGACAGTTTTTATACTAATTCTGCCTGCATTGTAAGGATTATTTTCCTTTTTGAAGGAAGTACTATATGAGAATCTGGACTGCAAATTTATTGAGGAAACATAATTGCAGCCAGACTTTTTTTCAGTTCACTTTGGGATTCCCCCCCCTCCCCCCCCAAGTAATTCTACAGAAAGACTTTTGAAGTGTATTGCTGAGGTGTTGGGGGGGTTGTGTGTTTTTTTGGCTTGTTGGTTTTTTGTGCGTTTGTTTTTTTTTTGTTTTTTTTTTACATCAGTATTTTGTGTAGAATCAGAATTTTCTGTAGAATGTTGTGGAACTCTTCAAAAGGATTCTTCTGCAGAATTTGGGAAGATGAATAGCTGTGAGCTTCGACCAGTTTTAGGGATGACTGTGGCATTGGCACAGAACAAATGAGGCTTCAGAAGTGGCACCCCCACCACAGTGTTAGTGTGTTTACATGTCAATACTGGAATAGAGAAAATTCAAGCAATGCTACCCTCAATCTTGAATGCTGTCACTAGTTTATGATACTTGCTGGAGAGTTCTAGTCTGGAACAGTGTGTGCTTCTGATCTTCTTGGGTGAGAATAAACAGGTCTTAGTTTTAGAGTGTGAGTCTGACAGAAAGGTTATTTAAAGATGCTTGTCAAGGAGGCTGAAATGCATGTTGCAGGCTAGCCCATGCTTTGAAGAACACACTTCAAGTTTGGGTTTAAGGTAAGGATTAAAATGTCCCTTATAATAATAACTCTTTTCCTAAAACAACTGAAGGACTTTTTTCACTTTTTCACTTTTTTCCCCAAAATAATTCAGACACAAATATAGGAGATGCATGCCTACTATGAAACAACACAGGTTCAATGTTAATAACAGCAAAAAATGTTATGCCATCCCTCCAATTGGATTTGGGAGTTCTTAATCTCATCAAAAGTTGGTGTCCTTTGTGACAGATGTTGTGTGCTGTATCTGATGGATATGTTCTGCATGAGACCAGACAGTGAATGTGTGTGGTACACCTGGCTTCTAATTCAGAGGGATGAAAGATGCTGTGAGGCTTTGTGGCTTCCCAAAGGCCATAGCTCAATGCAGATAGAATAAATAGCTCTTGAACTGTCTGACTAGGAAAATATCTGTGCTGTGATGGGACAGTACTGTGTTAGCTATTGAGTGTGCTGACCTAGTGAAGCAAAATTCTGCAAATGCTAAACGCGTCTTTAGACTTTAAATGAGAAGTTAAAGTATTCCCCTGCCTCAGGCCAGAACATTAAATTTGCTGCAACACTGAGGTAGGAAGGAAAATAAAACCTGGAGCCTGCTGTGTGTACCAGGAGTCACACCAAGCCAACACACACAAAGTCAAGAAAGGTGCTGCCTGTATGTACTTATTTCCTGGTGCTTCAGCTGCTTCTACAATGGCCCTAAGTTAGTGATAATTGAAAGGAACTACTGGTGCCAGACAGCTGATTTCCCTGTCAAAAATCAGAGCCAATGGAACTACTGCAACATCTGTGCCAAACTCTTCAGACTGCTTCAGGCGCCCTGGATACCCCACAAGTGTGGAAAGCTGATTTACAATTCATTGTTGGGGTGTTTTGTTTGTTTAAAATACTTTTCTCTAGAAGGCAGTCTGAGTGTCCCAGAAAAAAGTGGTATCTGGTTGCTATTCCTCCCCCATTTTGGCACTTCTGGTAGGACTGTATCCTTCCAGGATATGTCAATTTTATGCAATTAATGAAAATTTCTAGATCTGCCTGCATTTATTTCCCTTTTTTAATCTCTTGTAAAGCTGCTCAGAGCAGTCAAATTTTACAGGCTGTGTTGTTAGTGAATTTAAAGGGTTAATATTTGTAACTTGATCTTTTTAAAGGCAGTCCAATTTACTGTCTAAAGTTACTTTCAGCCAGGTGAGGAGAACTGATGCTCTTTCTGCTGAAAGCAAACAGTCCTTTGCAGTTAAGTAATAAAAATGTCTGAGTGATTTCCTCTAGGTGAAAGCTCCTCCAGACCTATCTCAGGTTCTGGTTCCTTGTGGGAGATGCATGTGAATTTGCTGCTACTTTTGAGTGTGCAGAACAGTAGTAAGGCAAAAAAAAAAAAAATCTTTATTTGTGGTTTTCTATTTGTGTATCAGTGGAATGTATCATAAATCAGTAGGGGCTGCTGCTGGCAGAACTGACCCAGGCTGTGTGAGTGAATTGAAGCAGTTCCTCTGTCCATCTGATTAGATGTTGAATGAGAGGGGAAATAAAAAAATATATTGCCTGTGTACCCTTCCTTATTGTATTGGGATCTTAAGTTTTTAGTGGAGATAGGGAAAGGAGCTCTCTGACTTCCTTTCTGAAGTATTATTGTGTCAGTTTTGTCTCTTTCTAAGATAGTGAATCAATGCTGTGCAATGCTGGCACTTCTCCAAGGGCCTGGTTAAGTCTTAAAAGAACTGAAGGTTGCTTAAAGTATGGGGGATGCAACCTTTCAGGTCTTGGAGAGATGGTTACAGCATGTCTGAAACGAGGAGTAATCAGCTGTTCCTTATGGCTGGATCTTCTAACAGTTAAAATCATTGGTCCCTCTGTGCTGTCAATGTGGCTTGTGCTAAGCACAGATGAAGCTGCTGTGGCTGTTTCAGAGACTTTCACCATTTGTTTCTGTGAGGAAAAACTGTTGGCTCCTACCCTAAGAGCACTGTCCTGACAGTTACCTTTGCCCCTTCCTTTGAGTTTGTGTGGCCAATTTGAACATTAATAAAAGCCCAATGCATCAGCGGGGCTCTACTATCAGGCCGCTCACAAACACACAACCTTTCTGACTTATTAATTGAACTGTAATCTGCTGCCTAGGCTTAGAAACACCAGTAAGTTTCATGTGAGTGGGTTTGTTACTGGAAGGCATAATGCTGCAGTCTTTGTCTGCACAGAGGCAAAAGGATTATTTCTGTTGTAGCATGATATTAGTAACAAAATTAAATTGGTAGCATACCTTGTCCACTGCCAAGAAGCATGCAGAGAGCTGTGGATTTTCAAGCTCCTATAAAATCAGGATAGTCTGAATTTTTCTTTGTAATTGTCTTCTTGCCTGCATAAATAATGTGTTACAGAGGAGTTAGCTTTCAGTGTTCTGTCATGAGAATTCAATAATTGTATAATTGTATAGAACAGGTCGATTTGGCACCTTTCTTCCCCAGCTGGAAGGGTGCTTGGTTAGAACACAAAACAGGAAGGAGTTACTCTTTTAATGAACAGCTGTTAATGGCCTGCTATAGATAAGCTTTCCTTCTATTTTTCATCCACAGGCATTTCTTTTTCCTGTTCTAATGGCAACAGCTTTACAGTATCTGTTATTCTTACAACAGGAATTTGAAAGGATCTGATTCAGGTCACTTACATTTCTGCAGTACATGCAAGATACAGCAAGCTAAAGGATTGTCATGGTTTTCAGTAGTTTACTGACTTAAATACTTAGTAGTCTCTTTCCTTTTTTTTTTTTTTTTTTAATTTTTTTTACTGGGGTGCCTTATGTTGACATTGCAAAGTGGTGTCCAGACTTTATGTATTTTCCCCTGTACTAAGAAGAATCACAGAGATCACGTTGAAACTTTAGTTATATACCTTGAATGGGTATTTTCTTCATAATTTGGAAGCTTTTTTCAGATTTCAGGTTAGGAGTGGTGGTTTATCATAGAATCATAGAATTGGCTGGGTTGGAAGGGACCTCATAGATCATCGAGTCCAACCCTTGATCCACCGTTGCGGTTGCTAGACCATGGCACTGAGTGCCACATCCAGTCTCTTTTTAAATATCTCCAGGGATGGAGAATCCACCACTTCCCTGGGCAGCCCATTCCAATGCTTGATCACTCTCTCCGTAAAGAAATTCTTTCTAATATCTAACCTAAACTTCCCCTGGCACAACTTAAGACCATGCCCTCTTGTCTTGTTGAAAGTCGTCTGGCAAAAGAGACCAACCCCCACCTGGCTACACCCTCCTTTCAGGGAGTTGTAGAGAGTGATGAGGTCTCCCCTGAGCTGCCTCTTTGTCAGGCTGAACAGCCCCAGCTCCCTCAGCCTCTCCTCATAGGGTCTGTGCTCGAGTCCCTTCACCAGCCTGGTTGCCCTCCTTTGGACCTGCTCCAGGACCTCGATATCCTTCCTGAACTGAGGGGCCCAGAACTGGACACAGTACTCGAGGTGTGGCCTCACCAGAGCTGAGTACAGGGGCAGAATCTCTTCCTTGGACCTGCTGGCCACGCTGTTCCTGATACAGGCCAGGATGCCATTGGCCTTCTTGGCCACCTGGGCACACTGCTGGCTCATGTTCAGCTTCCTGTCAATCCAGACTCCCAGGTCCCTTTCTGCCTGGCTGCTCTCCAGCCATTCTGTCCCCAGCCTGTAGCGCTGCATGGGGTTGTTGTGGCCAAAGTGCAGGACCCGGCACTTGGCCGTGTTAAACCTCATCCCATTGGAATCAGCCCAACTGATTCCAGGTCCCTCTGCAGAGCCCTCCTGCCTTCCAGCTGATCCACACTCCCCCCCAGCTTAGTGTCACCTGCAAATTTGCTGATGATGGACTCAATCCCTTCATCTCAATCATCAGTGAAGATATTAAACAGAACTGGGCCCAACACTGATCCCTGGGGGACACCACTAGTGACCAGCTGCCAACTGGATGCAGCCCCATTCAGCACCACTCTCTGGGCCCGGCCCTCCAGCCAGTTCTTAACCCAGCACAGGGTGCTCCTGTCCAAGCTGTGGGCTGACAGCTTTTTCAGGAGGATGCTGTGGGAGACGGTGTCAAAGGCCTTGCTGAAGTCCAGGTAGACCACATCCACAGCCTTCCCCTCATCCACCAGTCGGGTCACCTGATCATAAAAGGAGATCAGGTTGGTCAGGCATGACCTGCCCTTCCTAAACCCGTGCTGGCTGGGTCTAATCCCTTGCCCATCCTGCAGGTGCTGTATGATTGCACTGAGGATGATCTGTTCCATGACCCTGCCAGGCACTGAGGTCAGGCTGACGGGCCTGTAGTTTCCTGGGTCCTCTTTCTGGCCCTTTTTGTGGATTGGCGTGACATTCGCCAACTTCCAATCATCTGGGATGTCCCCAGTGAGCCAGGACTGTTGGTAGATGATAGAGAGAGGCTTGGCGAGCTCTTCTGCCAGCTCTCTCATCACCCTTGGGTGAATCCCATCCGGTCCCATAGACTTGTGGGGATCCAAGCATCTCAGTAGGTCACTGACTGTTTCCTTCAGGATTATAGGGGGGCTGTTTAGATTCATGTCACCTTCTATAAGCTCCAGAAGCCATCTGTCCTCAGGGTAACCTGTCTTTCTGATGAAAACTGAGGTAAAGAAGGTGTTAAATACCTCAGCCTTTTCTTCATCTTTGACAACTATATTCCCACCCGTGTCCAGTAAAGAATGGATGTTTTCCTTGCCCCTTCTTTTGCTGCTGATGTATCTGTAGAAGGACTTTTTGTTATCCTTCACAGAGGTGGCGAGATTCCGTTCACATTGTGCCTTTGTCTCTCTGATTTTCTTTCGACATGACTTAACTATATTCCTAAATTCCTCCTCAGTAGTTAGCCCTTTTTTCCATAATTGGTAGGCCAAGATCTGTGAGCTCTTGATTCTGTTTATATATCCAGAAACAAAAGTGGGTAATAAGGTTAAAATAATAATAGAGAAGTATGAAGTTCAGAGTAGTAAACAAAGCCTGCATAGGATAGTATTGTAACAGCTGGTTCTAGGTAGCTTTACTAAGTTTAGGTGTTTCATTTTGCTCCAGAAGTGAGAAGGTAAATTTACTGGCTCTCCACACAGTATGCAGCACTCTGGAGATGTGTGCAAGTAGCTGAGTATGTTGCAGCTGAGATGTCTTCTACCAAGAGATAGTGGAAGGTAGAAGCACAGGAGCTGTTGTAGGGACTGAGGAGATGTTGCATGTTTGACCTCTTGGACACAAGATCCTGACTGAAGTCCTAGAGCTCTGACATGGTCCAAAACCAGATTTGGTTAACAACTTTAACTTCAGAATCCCAAGTATATGCGTTAATGTTTCATTTTCCTTGTCAAAAAGCCTGAAAGTTTTTCTGAAATACCTTGATGTATTCCACTTCACTGAGAACTGATCATTATTAGTGTTATTTTATTAACATGATGTCGCATCACTTGACACTTTTGTCGCCTTGTTTTTCTCTTGACTACTTGTCACTTCATTATTAGTCTTATATCGGTGGGAAAACAGTTGAGGAGAAAAACTGGACAGAAAAAAAACGTGTGTGTGTAATATCTTGCCATGTTGAACAGCCAAGTACACGATGTGTATCAGTATCACTGATGAAGCTGAATGCTGGGCAGACTGGCCTGTACTGGAGGGACTGATTCTGTTAGGTTTTATTCGTCACTATTTCAGTCGCTGTTTGGCTGACCTAGCTGAAATGGTCGGCTGAAAGCCGAACCTTCAAGTGGTTGCTGAAAGCTGTAGTTGAGCTCTTGTTTGCCCGAGATTTCCTTTGGAGACGGATTCTGAAGTGCGTTTGCTCAGCCCATCCAAAACCATCCGAACCACCGCTGAAATCTGATTTCCTGAGCCCAGGTAAGGAAAGGTGCCAGGTGTTGAGCTGTGTCTGCAGCCGATGTTGATCTGCAGGCTGATGTCTGGAGCCTGGCTGTCTTTCAGATGTGATAGCCGAGGAAGGTTTGTCCTCTTTAACACCACTTAAAAATGTTTACACTGATTCTCTTTTGGGATATCTTGAACCTGGCAGGAGGTGGTGGCTTAAAAGTTGTCTGTGCCCTTAAAATCTCCGTCCGAGACTTCCTTTTCAGGTTTTGAGATGAAGTAGTGATCTCTTTAAATGCCCTGTTCTGCCTTTCTGGAGGTTGACTTTTCGGCTTGTGTCGGGTCTGTTTGGTTTTGGGTTTTTTTGGTTTTGTTTTGTTTTTGTGGTATTGGTGTATTTGTGTGTTTTTTGTTGTGTTTTGGGTTTTGTGAGGTTTTTGTTGGGGTGGGGGGGTGGGGTTGTGAAATTTTTTTGTTGTGTTTTGGGTTTGGTTTTTTTATTTTTGAGAGAGAGACACTGACCGCTATGTTGTGCAAAGCTTGTTAAATCATTTCCGACACACCTGTGAGACTCGTAAGTGCCGCCGCTTTTAGCATTTCAATGCTGCTCTGAAGCCCAAAGCAAAGTTCTTGAAGCAGGTACAGCTGACCAGGTCGAAGACAAGCAGAAGCAGCAGATGCAAGGGCAATTCCAGCAGACAGGACTCCATTTCCTTTCTGTTGCTTTACTGAAGATAGAGGAAAAAGATGTGGAAATGATTTGTTTAATTTTTGCTCCCCCAAAATTCAATTTTCCCCATAGAGTTATATTTACTGATCCTGCATCACTACAGCAAAGGCATTTTCTTTAATTAAAGGAGTAATATTTTAAAAATTAACTTATGCTAAAGAACCCTGTGGGGGGTTGATGGAAAGGGATGCATACACAGATGTGTTGGTAACTCCAACTTGTAGTGTTAAAATTTGTACCACTTACTTTCCTTTAAAAGGAAATCTCATCATGTTCTCATTGAACTAATCATTAGCAGCCTCGCATTGTGTGGTGCCAGGCCAGGCTCTTGCCTATAGGAAGATA
The DNA here is from genome assembly GCF_003957555.1 of Calypte anna. Lineage (NCBI taxonomy): Eukaryota > Metazoa > Chordata > Aves > Apodiformes > Trochilidae > Calypte > Calypte anna. Next base: position 6,157,549 of record NC_044259.1, on the reverse strand, counting down.
ACGATCCTGGATCAATTAATAGTTAGGAATTTGATCGTGTAAGAAAGCACAGCACGGGCTCTGTTTCTCCTGACATTAATCCTGAAGTTTATTCTCATCTGTGCTGTCAAGTGTCTGTATATGGAAACTCAAGTGGGTTTTTTTGGTGCACAAAGAAAGAATGCCTATCGCTTATGCTCTCTGCCATAACCAATTTAAAAATAATAATAAAAATTACTATATATATAAAAGCAGAAGTATTACAGGGGAGTAAATGTCTGTGTGAAACCAATAGCAGCATAATACTATTGGTTTAAATTCAGTGCTTGGATTTTGTAGCACAGTGGGATGAGTAGGGGTAGTTCTGATTCTGAGAATCTGAAGTTTGGATGCATATCTCTGGATCTCTGCTTTATTTTGAGTCTCACCCATTGAACTGTAATTTTTAGATATGTAATATTTTTTTACTAGAAGTGTAACTGGAGTTACATATATATACTTACTCTTTATTTCTTGCATTTGTTAAGATCTAACAAAAGCAAACTTCACATTAAATATATACATTGACCTCATAGCATAATTTTGCTGGGAGACTTAGCTGTCAAAACAAGAAGTACATATAAAAGAATAACATTTCAGTCTTCTACCAATCACCTAGAAGAACAAAATATTTTTAGAAGAACATTAATATTTGTTACTTGATCTTATGGTAGCTTGGGTTTTCCATAGATACATTTTTAAACGTTCTGTTGTTTTTACTGATGAAAGCACTGAGTTTGAATCCATTTCTGCCTGAACATTCGTGTTATGGCTATACTAAGAATTCCTGCTCTGAACTTGTGTGTGTCAGTGGTACAGACAGCTTGAAATCTCTGTACATAAGGCAATAGAAAAATCAAATTTATGGGCTTTTTCTGGGTATAAAACAATGGGGGGGAACATGTTCTATTGTCTCCCTGCTTTATAAATTGTTACTGGTGGGTGATTTCTTTATAATCCCCCAGTGGAGGCTGTCCCAGTTTTCAAAGGGCCGTTTGCCTGTCCGCAGCGTGTGTCCCTTCAGCCTGGAATGTGGGTTTTTTCATTGACTTTTAAAAAGGCCTGGGAAGCAATCAGCCGGAACAGCTCTCGGCTTGCTGCCTTTGTGAGCTGCTTCTCATCCCGGAGCCTCCCTGGTTTCCAGTTCTGTGCACCCCTCTGAGCCTGATTTTGTAGCTGTTTTTTCCTGATAAGTTGAACCTCCCCGTGGAATGTCTCCTCCGAGGGGATGAAAGGAGCAGGGGCAGCCCAGGGACTGTGTAAGGTGGTGCCGTCTGGAAATGGAGTAGCCAGTGGCAGATACTTTCTCTGAACACAATTTTTGAGGAAAAAAAAAAATGTTCTGATTTAATTAGTAGAATTAACAGCTATGTACTGCTTTGTATTCCACCATAAAACACACCTGTCCTGGAGCACCGTGCCTCTTCTGGTTTCTTTTCAAAGAAATGCAAAATGAAAATTCCACGTGTGTAATTAGTTTGAGATTTACCTGGATGAAATGACATTTCTCTAATCTGTGACTATCAAGATGTATTCAGCCTCTTTTAACTCAAGTCTGGCTGTGGTAACTGCATTAGAATATGACCATGTCTAAAGTGAGAAAGTGTCAACTTTTAAGTGGCTGCAAACCCGGGTGTAAAAAACCTTGCAGGTGAAGATGTAGCATAGTTAGACCAAAACTTATATAAAGTTTGCATTTTAAGTGGAAATCTTTATATTTTATGTGAACTGACAGTCTGCCAGTTCAATAATTGCCTTTCATAATGCTGAAATAGATTACTACAGGAAATAATGGAATTTGCAAATTCCAAACAAAATAGTCTATTCCAGACAAAAATAGACTTATTTAGAGAAGTCTAATTGCTCTCCCATGTTTTTTTCTTGTTGTCTATTTTTGTTTCTTGCTGCAGCCATGTACCAAGTGATTTTTTTAAATGTTTTTTTTCAAATGTTAGCTGTATCTTGTTTATTTCGAAGACCTAACCATTTTATTGACACAGGATGTAGTAACACTTGGGCAACTGGCAAAGAAGCAATATCAGAGGAATACACCTTGCCCTCCTTGCATATGAAACTTTACTTAACAGTCCAGTTTGGGTGAAAAAAATTAAGAAGGTGTCCTTCAGGAACAACTTTTATGGTCAAGGAGTTTACACTGTAGAAAGCAACAGTGAATTGTTCTTGGGTAAAATTAATTTAAAATGTTTGACAGTGTGTGTCTCATGCTCGTGAGGAAAGTGTGTGGACAACACAAGTGTCAGAAGTTAACTGGCTGTCAAAACTATTGCAGCCTTGGTTTCTGTGTCAATCAGTGCTGGAGCTGCCAAGCCTTTGCTACAGCAGGCGCTGGGTGTTGCTTGGGGATTCCAGACACTGGAATATTTTTTTCCAGTACCTTTCCTTCCCCCCTTCTTTTTTTCTTCCTTTAGGAGCTGAAGTTGCCGCTGTACAGGGCTCACTCACCACAGATGGGGCTGCGTCGCTACTTCATTGAGCTCCTGACTGCCCTCAGCAACCGGTGCCGCCTCTGCCCCACAGCCCGGCACCTCGCTGTCTACTTGTTGGACCTCTGCATGGATCGCTACGATATCACTGCCAGGCAGCTCTACAGCATCGCCGTCGCCTGTCTGCTCCTTGCAAGTAAGCTGCCTGCTAACTTGGAAAATACTTTTTTTGGCGGATTTTTTGTTGTGCTGGTTTTTTTTGGCTTTTGTTTTGGTTTGGTTTTTTGTTGGTTTTTTGTTTTGGTTTGGTTTTTTTTCCTAATTTTTAAAGCTTTTTTTGGTTTTATTTCTTTGCTCCTTTTTTTGCTTTTTTTGCTTTTTTTTCTTTTTTTGCTTTTTTTGCTTTTTTTGCTTTTTTTGCTTTTTTTGCTTTTTTTGCTTTTTTTGCTTTTTTTGCTTTTTTTGCTTTTTTTTGCTTTTTTTGCTTTTTTTGGCTTTTTTTGGCTTTTTTTGGCTTTTTTTGGCTTTTTTCTGCTTTTTTGGCTTTTTTCTGCTTTTTTGGCTTTTTTCTCTTTTTTTGGCTTTTTTCTCTTTTTTTGGCTTTTTTCTCTTTTTTTGGCTTTTCTTTTTCTTGGCTATTTTCTTTTTTTGGCTTTTTTTTCTCTTAGCAAACGTTTTCTTTGTATATAATGTGCTCTTTTCCCAGGTGAGGAAGTGTTAATTTACCAGAGAGGTGTTTTTCCTGAGAGGTCAGACACGTTTAACTCAGGCTGGTGCAGAGGAGGGGAGAGGGGCTGAGGCTGCTTTATAAATGGTTGTGATACTGTAACCTTCATTTCAGACACATCAGACTGAGTGTTCTGGTAGCCTGGAGACTGATGCCTGCTCAGAGGGTGTACTTCAGATTTTAAATGATCTCTTGCTTTTTGGTTTTTTTTTGGGGGGGTAAACTCATAACAACAAGAAGCCTTGCAGCATTGCTTATGGTTGGTTGGTTAAGTTTGTTTTGTTTTGTTTTAATTTTGTTTTGCTATTCTTTTCCCAAGTGCATGGATGAATGTTACCTTCAGGAAAAGATAATAGGATTTTCTTTAGATAAATCTGACACTTTGAAGTGTACTCTTCTGTTTTTTCCTGAAATTGATGTTTTAACAGTTCTTCTAAGAACATTTCATATGGATTTGGAGGAAAAATTCATAGCTATGGTTTACATTTCCAGTGCTATGCAGATGAAAACAGTTCTGCCAAACTTATGAATTGGTGTGAGATAAATGAATTGCTACCCCAGTAGGATCTAGGGCGGATAGCTAACATAGTTCAGTATGTAAGATGGGAAGGGAGCTGGACTGTGAAAAAGCTTTCAAGACTTTCCGTATGTAAATTGCTGAAGTAAAAAGTAATTTTAGGTCACCTCTGCAACAGTGAAACAAAAGGAAGTTCACAAACTGTTCTATGATAACACTAGAGAGAAATCTTTGGCCACTTCAGCCTATTAAAAAAAAAAAAAAAAGGCAGTTTGCTTAAAAGAGCAAGCCTATGTCTAGTGAGCTAACAAGTGTGAGAATATTTCTAAAATTAAGGCTAGAGCGACACAAAAGCATGTATACATCTGATCTGGAATTAAATCATCCCTTCCAGGAAAAGAAAAAGGTCTATTACCATTAAGGCAGCTTTCCTACCAACATGTAGAAAACATTGAAAGTTGCTTCTGTCTTGGATCTAAGGAATCTCAGACTTCTCTTTTTCCTTTACCTACAAACACTGCCATTGCCTTTTTTTTGGTAGTGTACAGCAGTAGTGCTCTTGTGTTGGAGAATATAGCATTTTGCAAGATGTCCTTTAGTTACTTGTGGTTAATTTCTCTTGATTCATTCTAGAAATGCATTTTCAGTGGCTCATCAGTTTATCCAGTATTATCCAAATCATACTGCTCCAAACAAATTGCACTAACAGCCAAGTAATGTTCACATCAGGTTTGCTCTGTTGGGAGGAATGTGTACGGGGGAGTTGTCTTTCAAGTCATCCAGTTGTTCACCAGCAGGGAGATGGATGTTTCTGTGCAATGTATGCACAGTGTGATAATTCGAGAAGGCCTCTGGAAGTTCCTGCCAGAGTTTAGCTCCTCAGAACAGCTGTAAAAGCTTTGAAGTTAACTAATGTCATCAATGGTTATTATTTCCTCTGAGTCAGTTCTGAAAAAGATTTATAAAATCTGGTCACAGTTATCTAGAGGTCAACTGAAAGCTTTTGGTGGAGGGAAATTTGCTCAAAACCGTGCCAGTTACTTTAGAATGTCTTTAGAATAGTCTGTCTCTTTTCACTTGCATTAAGGGAAACTTTATGATCCAGAATCATAAATTAAGCGTGTTTTTGTAACAGAAAGATGTTGGCTGTTTTGGCTGAGTCTGCTATTAGAAGACAGAGTAGCTCTTCCTGAGGTCCACCTGTGGTGATACAAGAGGTCACAGGCGTTCCTGCTGCTTCAGGATCCTTAGTGAAGGAAGTGGTTTTGGCTGCTCCAGACAATCCAGCTGTCTCTTGCTTGTAACAGATGAGTGGTTGCTCAGGTTCACTGCTGTTAGGTCAGAGAAGTGCTGGCTTTGGGTGAGAAGCAAAGCTGGGTAGCTGGGACTGGTGATCTGCAGGCAAGCAGGATAGTTACAAGGACACCTGCAGAGAAGCTGGGGTTGCTGTCTCTGAACCAGGCTATGGATGGATGGATGCTCACTTTGCCAAGAGAGAATGAGTGGAAATGTCACCACTTCCATCTGCCCCCAAAGCACTGACTTCCTCCAGATAAAATAATCTGGCTGATGCTTTTTCAGTGGGTAGAATGACCTGGTTTAATTAACACTTTGCTTGAAGAACATTCAGTTCATTCAGCCTGCAGCTGAGATGCAGAGGAGCACTGCTGAGCAGCACCAGGTTGTAATGCTCTGAACTGCACCTTCATTGGGCAATTTATTACAGAAAATTATTGTGATAGTTTAAAAGAGCTCTAGCCCTAAGTGTTCTGTTAGAAAAAGGGATTGTGTAAAGGCATCTCACCTACTTTAGAGGTATTGCTTGGTTCAAATTGCCTGCTGAAATCTGTGCAGGCTGCTCAAAAGTAGATCAGAAGCACTGACAGAATCCATCCAAATGGTCCAACTTCAGCAGCAATAAATTCTGAGTGGAGAGCAAGCACCTGGGCATTGAGTCTTAACCTGCTGCAGCAGTTTCTTCTGTGAGTTTTCTAAGTGTGGTATAGAGGCCATCCTGTTAAGGTGTCTCAGTTTAGATAAAGAAGTGCAGCTTTTGCTTGTTGCTATGAAATCATAGCTGGGTCTTAAAAGCTGCTGGTTTCTTCCCTGAAGAGCCAACCCTCTTCAGTAGCAGGTGCTTCAGTACCTGAGAAAAGCAGCATCTCTGTGAGCCATTCATTTGCATTGAATGTTCCAGCAATTCTAGTTTTTGTTTCCTTCAAGAGGGTTCTGCTGCTATGGAGACATGAAAACAGTTTTTAAATTAGAGTATTGTTTTAAGCAAAGCCTGCTTGCTCTTTAGCACATCCAGTGCTGCATTGCTTCCCTGAGTGCTTGGGTGCTTCTCATGGTTTTCCTGGCCTTATTTTTCCCAGCTCCTTAATCTGCCAGTGGATTCTCAGCTGCTGAGTTAACTCAGGACAATAAAAAAAGTTGTTTTTGCTTAGTGGGCTGATTTTAGGGAATGGCTAATTCTTTATTGCCTAATTCCCCAGTGACACTGCAGGGCTGTTGTCAGATATCAGGTAGCTTTTCCACTGGACTGTGTTTTGTGACTCACTTTCCATTTATTTTCCTACCTTCACAAGCAGGTAACTGTTCTGGCAAAGGCAGGTGAGCACTTATTTTCAATAAAAGATAATCATGGATGTCAATCCAGAATATAGATTTGTGCAAAATTAAGTCTGTAGTATTTTTTTTTAATTTCTCTGTTGCTGTAAGGTGTACAGAGTATTTTCTTCAGTAATTAAAATTAACTGTAGTAAGGCATTAAAAACTAAGGTGCCTTGAGCAGAGTGGTTTCCATGTGTGCTAATTATTGTGCATGCACAAAAAATCCTTGACTGTTCACTTTGCAAGACACTGCAGAAAAAAAGGAATTAATCAGGTTATCACTAAAATAGTCTGTCTTTCTTGCCTTGCTTAAAGGACAGAAGCTGTGTTTGTATCTGCAGGTGGCATGGGAGATCGTCTCAAAAATTAGTGACAGCCTTAGGAAAAAATACAGGTAAATAAAGAAAAGTTGTCCTTCAGCTTTGTAAATAACTGTAGTTCTTTAGACTGGACTGGGTTTGCTGGACTGGTTTATCCTTCTTATGGATTGATTTTAATTGTTTATGGGACAAAAAGTCCTTAAACTTTAATGATTCTTTAAAATGGCAGCTCTTTTTGTTCCTTGGTCTTTTCAAGGACTCTGAAAATGTAATAAAACAAATTGCCTGCATGTCCTGCTTTTGTGTTGCTACCCATGCAAAACCCCAGGAACATCACCTACCAAAGTGCCAGAAATCAATCTGAGCTTCATGCTGGGTAGCTTGGTGCACCTACTGACTCTTGCCTCCTGCAGTGGATGAATCAGTTCTTCAGGGCACTTTTGATAGCAGTGATGCTCCTCTGAAAACATCAGTTTTCCTTAGTGAAAAGCTGGCATGGATTGATAATGTGACAAATGGACTAACGAAATGCACACTTTACAATTTAAGCCTGTTTCCCTTGATAGGAGGGCCTACTCTGCCCTGCATTCATCAGATCAGAAGTGTGAATGTGTTACTAAAAGCATTCACTTTTTTTTTTTCTTTTCTGGGGGAATATCTGATTGTAGAATTCAGAGTGGGACAGAACATGATCTAAAGTAGCTTGGAAAATCTTTGCATCATTAATTGCAGTAATACTACACACTTCAAATGCCCCAGACTGCCCACACCTATTTAGATTTTACAAAAAACTTGTTCACAAATGTAAACCTACATTGCATGTTGATCATATTTTATTCCTCCTATTGACCTCAGTGGGCTGCCTTGTATAAAAAATTGCAGCATTTATATACTACTTAAAAATCAGCATCCCTTTAAAGGCTTATGATTCTGTTGCCTGAAAACAAAACTTTCTGAGGGCAATAGTGACATCTAAGTGGTTTGTAAGGAGCTGGGAAGGATGCAGCAAACTTTGAGTGGCATTTCAAAAACATGCAAATGACTCCTACACAGTTATTTCCCAAAGCATGATGTTGATAAAATAAGCATTGTTTGGTCAATACTCCACTTGCAACCATCTTGTCTGAGCTTTTAATGTTCTTGCAGCATTTGTGCTGGAGATCCTGGTTCTTTCAGCATCAATGTTGTGCATAGAATCTGTTTCTGGTGGTTTCTGAAGGCAGAAAAATAGGAATTGTATATTCTGGTATCTTTAAATGGGGGAAATATAGGAACTAGAAAAAGACATGCTGAATTTCAAAAGCATGTTGAAACTTGTTCTTTCCCATCTTGCCTTTGATCTGTTTGATGTGCTGAGTGATTGAACTCACTTTTGCTGTCTTCTTCAGAGTTCAATTTAAAAATAGGTGAGAAGTGTTTGGTAAACTTGGAAGCAAAGTGTTGAAGTCAAGGTGGAACTGGGAAAGAAAACACAATTGATTTGCTTGTATGTGGCTTTAGAAAATGGCTTGCATTCAAATCTTAGTTTATTTGAAGTGAAGCTTCAGAGTTGATTTCTCTCCCCCTCTTGCACTCTTAACTCAGCTTTGGATCCTTTCTTCTTACCTAGCTATGTGTATACTCAGTGACTCCCATCTGCTGCAGTGGCCACTGTTCTCTACCATTAAAGCTAAGAACTAGTGTGTAGAAAAGCAGAAGGTGGACAACCTTCTCATTATCTGCATCACTAAATTACCAAACTCATTATCTGCATCACTAAATTTAGTTATTAATTTTAACTTGAAGGGAAAAGTTATTTTGATCAAGTCAAATAGCTTTGCCTTACATTGTTATAGTATCTTCCCAGCACTATCATGCTGCCAGTTTGCTCTCCAGACTACAGTCTGACTTTTTTAGACTTCCAAGGTTGTGTGGGAAGAGAAGGAATTTAGAGAAGCCAGAATGACAGATCTCATCCTTAGTCTCCTGGGCATGCAGTGATTTCTCCTCATTCTGCTAGCATGTTCTTCAAATTGCTGTATCAGGCTGTGGCATCACCTTGTAGGGGGAGAAAAACAAAGGGTTAATTTTCCTCTCAAATGTCATTTTTCAGTTCTAAATTCAGGAGACAGGGAGATTCATGAACATGTGTACAGACTCCTGAATTGTAAGGGATTTTTCACTGATATTGTACCCACAATCCTTTCCTGTTCTACTATGTGTGATTTTTCTTTTTCATTGTTATTGTTACACTCTCTTATGAGGAGGTGGCTGATAGATTACACTTTTAATGTATTTCATATCCACGATACCTGAGCAAGTTCAAAGATGGAAAATCAATTTTCAAATGGTTAAAAAGACACATAAGCTGCTAGTAGTACAGAAAACTGTCAGGTTTTTAATACACTGGAGACACTTTGAATAGAATTGCTATCCTAAATGGACAGCAAGATCTTATTTCCTTTGAATTTTTTTTTTTTTTTTTAGTGCTATACTGGTTGTAATTGTTTTTAGGTTTGTTGAGAATGCTCTGAAGCAATGTGACATGCTAATACCTTGTCAGCTGGGCTGTGCTGGTAAAGGGGGACTCTTGCAGAGGTAATGGAAAGCTGACTGAAGTAAGAATCAATCATGAAATATATGAAACAAAGGAAAAATAACTACAGATTCCTTTTAAGTAGTTGAGTTAGGATTTTGCAGCAGGGCTGGCTTTTTAAGCTGTACTGGAAATTTGTTATTACTGGCAATTGCTTGTTGCTAGCTCTTGAACAAGGAACAGCTGGTTGATAGGTCATTTTTGGCTTGATAAACCAATTTAAGACGACATAATTGTTTGGAGGTTTTTTAAGTTTGCAGCAAATTAACACTGATGCTTTATTTACTCAGAACTAATTCCATGAATTAAATCTGATATTGGATGTTTTTTATCAAAGAAGAGTGAATAGAACAAGAACCTGGTTTTCTGCACAGAATCAGAGCACTTCATAGTTAATGGTGAAAAGAGTCATTCTAGAGATGCTGTTGCAGTAGGCTGATAAATAAAATTTAGAAAAAGGTGCAAATTTGCTTAGCTATCTTGACTCTGAAAATGTATGCTCTTTTTTAACCCTATAGAAATGATTTATGTTAATCACTTGGTTACAGTGTACTTTTAGCCTTTCAGCAACCTTCAGCTAATGAGGCCCTCCAAGAAAGGAAGAAAGAAATGCAGAATTCTGCAGCAGTGAGGGCAGAGGTGGTTTTGCCTGAGGGTTTTTAATGTCTTCATTTATGTAGCATGTACATTTTGCTCCCATACCCAAAGGAGCTTTTTTTTTCCCCTCACTATTAGTTTTTTTTCTTGCCGTATCTTTTCCATACTGTTTGATTTCTTCACACTTCACTGAATGGCTTTCAGCAAACTGCTTCCAGTTATTGTCAGAAAAACTAACTGTAATCCTAATGAGTTTATAGTCTTGGTTCTGGCAACAAACAAAACCCTAAAAAGGATATAGGAATAAGTAGGCAAGTCTCTTGGCTTCTTATTTGTGTCACTCTATTTTCTGTCCTTCTTTAAAAAGCTCCTTTTATCATTAGACTTTCTGAGTCTAGGAGTGTTCCTTGCTGGCTTCTGGACAGTCAATCATTGGTAAATATTAACTGAGAACCCTCTTTTTTGGCAGGTAAATTTGAGGAAAAAGAAGATAAAGTTCCAAAATTGGATCACCTAAATAACTTGGCATGCATGTGTAATGTCAACCTGGTACTGAACAAGAAAGATTTGCTTAGGATGGAAATGCTGCTTTTGGAAAACTTCAACTGGAACCTCTGTCTACCAACACCAGCACACTACATTGACTACTACCTCTATGCATCCATTGGAGAGAATGACCTTCATAATGGATGGCCCATCACCTCCCTGACCAAAATCAAAGCTTATTTGGAGAAATATGCGTACTATTTCCTTGATTTCTCAGTGCAAGGTAAAAAGCTTTGCTTTATGCTAGAGTGATCTCCCATTTGGCAAAAGACAAAAATCTGAACAAGATAAGGGCTTTAAAACATCTCCTAATCCAGACTGTACAAAATTATCTGTACATAACCTTTTCTCTGTGCAGTTCTTTCATATGGCAAATGGTGCAGTGGGCTTTCCTTGTGCAGAAGCTTTATCTCTTTTCAGAAGTCTCTAAATGACATCAATTTTTTTCATCAGCTTAGAAAAATAATTGGAGAGACTGTCAGAAATGGGGTTGACCTTATGATCTGCCACAGAGTATGAGCTGCTGTCAGTTGCAGACATGATATTCTGCAGTTCAGTGTATGAATAGTTTTAATATTTTTAGAAGGTCTTGTGGTGCAAGACATGACATGTTGAAAATGATGGGGCTTTTAATGATTTGGTTTTCAGCATCACTTCCAATATCTGCCCATGTGAGAGGCAGTAAACTGCAGCATCCTCACAAGCTGGTTTCAACACTGATGTAAATGTGTGTGTGATTGCTATTGTTTAACTTCAGTTCAGTTGAGACCAGTCCACAAATTTCAGCATAGTTTATTTCATGGCTTTTTCTAAAATGAAAGAAACTGTAGTGAGGTTTTGATAGTACTTACAAACAAGTAGTACAGAAATCTCAGTTCAGTTTTGAGAGGTTTTCTGGTCATGAGTTAATACTCTGAGAAGCATGGAACAAAGCTGAGGATTTAATGTGGTCCTGTTTTGCCATGTATACACATAATAGGCTCACTGCAGTAGTTAGTAAAAATATATTCCTTGATTTTTAATTTTTTTCTTCTTGCAGATCCCACTTTCCTCCATTTTCCTCCATCTCTGACTGCTGCAGCCTGTGTGTGTGCCTCAAGGATCTGTATGCAGATTTCTCCTGCCTGGACAACAGAGCTTGAAGTGCTAACATTTTATTCCTGGGAACACCTTGCTCAGTGCATTGAAATGATGCTCATGTAAGACCAGAAAAAAAAGTAACCTGTTTTTCCTCTTAGGAAGATACGTTCTTAAGTAATTGTCAAAGATAATAAAATATTACACTGGTAATCTTGCACCTTCAGCTTGAGGAAAGTACTTAAAGGAAAAATCAGGTCACTTTACTAAATGTTGTGTTTTAACAATAGTCACAATGTGCACAAAATGCACAATTTAGTGTTTGCTTTCCTTTACTGGTTGTCTGTTTGACTGGATGGAAGCTTTTTCAGGTGTGTGATTGTCACGGTTTAACACTGGCCTCGCAATTAAACTGAGTAACAGACGCTCTCTGTTAATCTCTCTCTCCTCCTTGATAAAGAAAGGAGAGAGAATAAGGGGGAGAGACTTATGGGTTGGAAACTAAACTACACAACTTTAATGAAACAGTAATGATAAATAGGAAAAATGACTAAATATATACAAATATACAGGAAAATGGAAACCACATTCCTCTCCCCTTTTACCCAATAACTCTCACGTCACCACCGAGGCTGCAGGGCAGCCCTGGGAAAGTCCAGGCTGGACTCCTGGAGTCGGCAGCAGTCGGGAACTAGAGGCAGGAACACACAGATATGGGCTGGCATGGATCAGGAGCACAGGCAGAGGAACGGATGGAATCCTTCCAGGATGCCAGGTGAAGGAAGGGAAGCAGGAAAGGCAGGAAGGGCAGGCAGCCAGAAGCTGGAAGCAGGGAATCATGGCTTGGCCCTCGTGATGCCTCAAATTTATACTGAGTATGACGTATATGGGATGGAATACTCTGTTTGGTCAATTCTGGCATCTATCTTGTCTGTTCCTCCCCAAAGGAGGGCTGCAGGTGGTATCTCTTTCTTCCTTCTGGAGGGTAAAATGTTCTCATCAGAGCTGAGCAGTGTCCTTGGCTCTGCATACCAGTCTCTAGCAGTAACTATAAACATCAAGTGTTATCAGTCCTAGAAGCACACACTGTCTGAGAAACTTGCTGTTAATTTCAGCAAGTGCAACTACTTACAAGAGTCTTAGCTAAAAGCAAAAGTACAGGACAGAAAATCACTGGATTCCCATCACTGTCCCAAACCAGGACAGTGATGAAAGCTTTTTTCCCTTTGTTTTCTCACTGTCTCTGCAATATACTTGCTACAGAGAGTCACCATTTATCTCTAACATTGAGAACACAGTAGGGAACTGTGTTTCAGAACTATTCTTTGCTTTTTCTCCAGTAAAGGACATGACTGTGAGGCATAAATACTGGTCTGGTATGTAAACACATACAGTCTTAACAGAACATCAGAAAAGTTTAGTGGAATTATTTAGGTTGGTAGTGATGGTGGGCCTTAGAGCTAACTTTTAAACAAGGCCAACTGAGGTTAAATCAGGTGGTGTCTTCTAGTTTTGACTGTCTCCACAGACAGACTTTGTCACCTCTGGGCAACATGTTCCAGTGCTTCACTGGTCTTGATAATCAAAAGTTTCTTCCCAATATCTAGCCTGAATTACCCTTGTGCAGCTATGCACTTTAGTGCTCTGCATAAAACTTTGACTATTTTAAAATGTTTTTGTGCTGTGGACACAAGGTTTGAAGTTCATCAGTATAAATACTTGATACAAAACGATCCATAAACCTGCTGGTAGTGTGCAAGTATCACAGCAGGATGATTAGAAATCAATTATAAAGGATTACCATAAATGGCTAGGGCCAAGAATCTGATGATGTAGTCTGTCTGGTGAAAACTTTGAGATATATGCAAGGTCTGTGAATATAGCTGATAAATCTTAACTTATTTTTTCAGATATTATGGGAATGACATCAAAGAAGCTGGTAACATAAAAAAGCAAGTAACAATCCAACATCAAGAACAGGATGTAGTGGGAGACCTGAGCCATCAAGCTACTACTCAAGTTCTCTTCCAGCATTATCGCCCTTTGGTCCAGCACTCAGCTACTTTTTCCCATTTCCAGTCCCCAGTGCAAGATCTGTGCTCTGCTTATCGTAACACTTTACAGGCCCCCAGGCCCAGCAGTCTGCTTGCTGGGAGTACTGACAGCTCACTGCACTCCTACACAGCTCTTCCAGACAGCCTTCAGCCAGCTGCCCAGACTCTGCCCACCCAAATGCCCGTTGCTGTGCAGGTGGCATTAGGAACAGAGCCCAGACACTTTATTTCCATGGCTTATGGCAGTAGTTACTTCAGTGGTCATCATTCGTACATGGCTGGGTGTTTGATGGATAAATATTGACAGGAGGAGAAGGTGAGAGGAATAGAAGCTGAAGAAGAGATCTTGTGTGTGATACAAGATGTGTATCTGAATGAAAACTATGAAGGAATTGAATCCTTGTGACTTGCTCATTCCAAAAACACTAATCTGGATCCACTGATCTCTGGAACCTGGGTGCCTCTCTGCCAAGGACTTTTCCTTTGGCTCTCCAAGACAGAAATAGAAGTTCATTAATATACCTCACTTGATGTCACTTTAAGAGGCATTTGCATATAAACCCTGTCCAGTTTACTTCCTTCTGGTCTTCAGTTAGTGACTTGTCAGAGTTGGATGAAAGCTTATGTTGAAGAGTTATTTTAGGCTGGAGCATCTGTTGAATTTTTGGCCAAGTAAGAGTGTACCTAGAGGAAAACACAGGGTTCCTTCCTTCTCTTCCAGTGATGTTTTACTTGAACAGTGGCATCTTATGCTACTGGAAGCTTCTGCTAAAATATACTGAACATTATAAAAATATCAGTTAAATACATTTAAAATGTCAGTTAAATGTGAACTTCATTTATGCAGAAATCTGTGCATAGAACACTTTCATTTTCTTTAAGCAGGAGTGAGAGTTCATGAAGAAGACTTTAGAGTGAAAGGAATAAAAAAAACAACCCATAACTAGGCCAGAGGACTATAAGATAATTTTTAACTTAAAATCTCTTGTAATTTAAAAGTGGTGCTGCTGAACAGAGTTCTGCCTTCAAGTATTTTAGAAACAAAACCAAAACTTTAAATCGTCTCTTAAGTCTTTAATGTGATGCTGCTTTTGAGACTGGGGATTATTGTTAGTAATATTGTTCATGAGCTCTATCAGGGATTTTATGTTACTTGAAGAAATCCTCTTGGAATAAGTCCTGCAAGGTTCACTGCCTTCTATTACTTTGTGTTTTGGGGTCAATGACTTGTGGCAGTAGTTTGGGTTCAGGACAGAGGAACTGGTGTTAGGGAGATGGTTAACCTCACTGTGAAATTACTGTTTGGCTGCAGTGCTACACAATGCTGACTTAGGTTTGGTTTTGGTTTGTTTTTTTTTTTAATAGCAGGTTGGAGTTCTCTTGGAAAGTGTAGCTTGTAAATTGAAGATCATACTGCTTTGTAATGAGAGACACACCTACTGTCACATAGCTGAAGGTGTCATTTTCAACTGGAACCAGAGATAATGGTTCAAAAACATGGGATTTTTTTAATGTTAATGTAGATATATACAAGATATGGTCTTCTGCAAATGTGAAACTTTAGTTTTGATATGTGCAACCACTACTATAAATGTCTTTGAAGGCAGTACTCCTGGTTTGTCTTTTATCTGAAGGATCTCAGGACAACAATACAAGAAATGTGCAATATGCTTTTGCTGACATGGGTCAATTTTTTCAAGTCGTGTCACAGTGCTGTCTTAAATTATATTTTTTAGAGAACTTTTTTAAAAGGGTGTTTTAGGGTAGAGGGGAAAAATTAGCCTGCATGCTAGTGTGAGTTTGTGTAACTGCCTTCTGAAAATGCAACTTTCAGCATCTTCCCTTCAGTGAGTTAGAGCAATCTTGTTTTAATTTTTATTAAAATGCAAACTGATAAAGTGTTGGTGTATATAAAGAAGTACAAAGTGGGATGGGGAGATAGATGAAGAAACAAGAACATGTAGAGATGAGGTATGGCCATAAAATAATATATCAGAACAGATTGTTCCAGCTCATGTGGCCAGTGTGTCTTGGGGGTGCCATCTTACCTGAGGAGACTGAAATGCTGAGTAGGAGAATGCAGTTGTAGGTTCAGCCTTTTCTAAGCAGGAATTGCCACTGAGTTCTAGGTTTTGCTCATGCTGTTGTATCATGGATGGGGTTGGGGCAGAACAAGTCCAACAGCACTCTGAAATGGAAGAGATTTATGAGAATTTGTGTTGGTCTAACAGTGCTTTGATTGACAGCTCTCTTCTGATGCTTTATATTGTGGTGGCACTTCCACACATTTAATTTCTAGGTATTTCATGTGACTTGTGGAAACACACTTCCTCAGGAAGAGTGAATATAGAAGAGATCAGCCAAACTAAAGACACTTTTCTGAAGGCTTTTTGCCATAATTACTTTTGGAGGGAAGTGCATGCAAAGTTTATTTAATTTTTAAGCAAGTTAATTTTAATTAACTTTTAACTAATTAAATGTTTAATTTTTAAACAATTTTTAACAATGCATAGCATCCTACTCCATGCTTGTGCTGCTTGATGCTGTCAGCTGCAGCAGTCAGAGATTAGAATTAGCTTCCCTGACAGATTTTAAAGAAAGAAAGGCTGCTGCAAAAGCCAATGCAGTGAAACATGGCATACAAGATGGGGTGTGGCCATAGTTACTTCCTTATGTGGAAGGATATTGCAGATTTAACCAAGCAAATAAGAAAGCTGGCATTAAAATTAAAAAAAAAAAAACAAAACCAAATTGTCCCAGTGAGTATTGATGAGCTGCAGCAGAGGTACAGGTGGAAAAAATTCTGTTACTCTTGATCAGGTATTCAAGTATAAATGAATTTATTTTGAACAGATCTTAGAAATGTAGCTTGCTGCTTTTTAAAGAAGGAAAGGGAAACTTCTACCCTCTCCCTGTTTGTGAGACAGTCACAACTTGGTATTTGCAGAGTTGTCAAAGCCAGTTTAGTCTTTTTTGTTTTAGCAATCTGTAAACACTAGCAAGCAATTTAAAGTTGATGTAACACTGATCAGTATAATCAACTCATCAGTAAAGTGTACAGGCATTGCTTAATAAGATTTAGCTTAGTGCTATTTATTTTTACTGTGGATTCTATTTACTAGCAAATATGGGACAAACTGCTGAAGTCTTTGTGTTAATTTGATAGTTTTTGGTTGTTTGTTTTTTTTTCCAAGGGGTGTTTATTTTGCTGTCTGTATTACTATTTCAAGACAAAATTAAAGAATGTCCGCCAGTTGAAAAGGCAACAAGATTTTTTTTCCAGAATGAAAGCACCCCTTACATGCTTTCTAGAGAGCCCAGATAAACCCCCCCACCCTCCCTTCCAAAGCATCTCTGTCTGTACAATGAATTACTTACAGAATATGAAAATACAGTGTGCCAGTTGCACAAACCTAAAAATAATGACTTCTTGAACTGGAATTGGTGGCTGCTTCCTAAGCAGGAAATCACCACTGAATTATTTCACACTGAAATAAGGAGCAATCCTGAAGAGATCCCTTACTCTCTATGACCTCATAGCTGAAGAACAAAATTCTGTTAAATCACAAGATTTGTTTGTTGCAAGCACCAAAACACTGTCTCAAGATTTAACAGGTTTCAAGTTTGACTTATGTTTCTCTAACTAGAGTTCAGCATTACGTTTTGCCTTAGAAACAGGACTATACTGAGCACCACCTGGACAGAAGGTAAGTGCAGCCTGTTTTGAGTAAACTGATGGAGCCTGGATGAAGTCTTGCTGCAGCTGGAAGGTTTGGTAATCTATTGAGGGAAAAAAAAGTAAAAACCTTTTTGAAATTATTGGAATTATCAATCACACACAGTGGAATATCTTCAGTGTACTCAAGACACGTGCCCCTGCTAGTTACTGATTTGTTTGTGAGGGCTGGTGAATCCATAAGGCAAGACAGCTGGAAAAAGGAGTCTGAAAAAAGTTTTGTGGAAGTGATTTGAAACAGTGAACTCAGAAACTGTTGCATTTATTTCCTAGTCTGTTCAAGGAAACGTGTTTTCACATGCACTCTATGTAAATAACAGGATAGCACTGACGAGACACTCCAAGTTTCTTGTGGGAGATTTTAAAACCTTAAATGTCTTCTAAGATTTTGGGTCAAGAGAAGGTACTGATTAGAATGAGGAAACCATGAGAGCAGTATGAAAGTATATCGATTAATAATTGATAAACTAACTTTCTCTTGTTTTCAAGTTACTAAATTTCTGCTTTCCAACAGGGCAAAAGAGTTCCATTAGTTCTGGCATATTGATGTATGCTTGGGGCAGATTATTGTCCTATCCTCTAGACAGAAGCAGAATAGAGCTTCTATTAAGTAGGTGCTTGACAATATTTGAATATACTATGTATTAGATTCTTAAATACTTAGACTAGAGAAGCATTGTTATGTGTTTTTTTGCATCTTCTTACTTTTGCATCCTGATTTTCTGAGTATTTGTCAGATCTTTAGAATCACAGAATGGTTTGGATTGGAAGGGACCTTAAAGATCACCTGGTTCCAACCCCTCTATATGGGTGGGGACACCTTCCCCTAGACCAGGTTGCTCAAGGCCCCATCCAACCTGACTTTGAACACTTCCAGGGAAGGGGCAGCCACAACTTCCTTGGCAACCTGTTCCAGTGTCTCACCACCCTCAAAATAAAGAATTTATTCCTAATGTCTAACTTAAATCTCCCCTCTTCAAGTCTGAAACCATTTCCCCTTGTCCTTTCACTACACCCATGTAAATGAGAGAAATGAGGTAATCATTAATGTTGAGGATAACATTACTCTGAAAAATAATTCTTCATGTTTGTAATACAAGAAGAGAGTTAAAAGAATTCTGTAATGAAAGAGGGAGGAAAGACAATCAGTATATTTTATTTATTTGTATTGTTTGTTTTGCAGTGCAATGGATGAGAGTGGCTTTACTGCCTCAAGCAATTCTTTTGCTGGTTCTTTTGTAGACTACACCAGAAGAAGTAGAAATCTGGAACAAAGAACAAAGCAGAGATTTGGTTGAACAGTGTAATTGGAGCTTCAGTGTCACAGATGGAAAGACCTGCTGACCGGCTCACAGAAGCTGTCCTTTTTTGAACCAAAATTTACTCTTTGGCATAAGACAAATCTGGAGGATAAGATTGATGTCCCTGTCAACTCAGAAATACACAGATAAAAAAAACCTCTTACACAAAGCACAATTTCTTTTGGGATACCCTAAATATATCCTGTGTTAGATGTGGCTTCACCAGCTTATCAGGGTTGTAAACAAGTGAGATAAATTTCTCTAGAAGCAATAAATGATCGACACTACAACTTTCAGGGAGAGACTGTCCTTTTCTGATTCACAGCCCACCTTACTTCTCCATAATCTCTGTTGCAGATGCACTCAA
Organism: Calypte anna; assembly: GCF_003957555.1. NCBI lineage: Eukaryota > Metazoa > Chordata > Aves > Apodiformes > Trochilidae > Calypte > Calypte anna. The sequence goes on along the minus strand of NC_044259.1, from coordinate 6,138,657 downwards.
ATGCATGTACCTTGCACAGACATAATTCAGGAAAATGTTTCAGTCTCAGAAATCATGATGTTTGACAGTCCTGTCTGTTTTACAGGCTTTATTGTAAGTATTGGAGTTTCAGCAATCTTCCAAAGCTTTGGCTTTTTTTTGATGAAATTGGATACTACTTGAAATCTAAACTGTGAGTGGGTTTTTTGGGTTTTTTTTTCCTTTGGTAAGACTAAGGAAATAGGGTTTTACAGAAATTCTGTGAGGACTAAAAGCTAGACTTCCAAGAATGAGAAAAGTTAACTTTATAGAAACATGTTAATAGTAGGTAAAAATTTTTATGTTATTTTCTATTCTTGAGGGATAGGTACAGTGAATAGAGTTAAAGACATGGTAACTTGGGAATATTTCAGTCTGAACATTCCAGTCTTTCAGCTATAAAACCATCTATTTAATATCCAAGCTCTACATTTCAGTTTTTTAAAAATACATGATGAAAAATTTCCTCATTTTTGGATCAAATCTGCACAAAAATGGAGATAATTATGTATAATGAAGAAGAAAGCTATTTAATAGCTTTGCTTTATGTTATATAAAGATTTTTTTTTCTAAACTCATAATTTGAAGCTCTTTAGGTTTTGTTTGACTTTTTTTTTTTTTTTGTGAACTAATTTGGGTATCTGGGAACTCACCTCTACTAGTTTTCCTCCAGAAATCTCTGCAGTATGATAGTAGTTGGGAAAATCAGCTACTAGTTTCCCATCTTCCATTTTAACAGTTGCCTGTAACAGAGTAAGGTTTAATGAGTAATTAGAGAAAGGCTTAATGTTTCCTGGGGTTTCTGGTATTTATATGATTCTTTTGACAGTGAAGTAAAAGGTATAAGTTAATTTTGAGGTAGCATTCTCAGGTACTAATTACCTGCCTGCAAGCAGCACAAAAGTCACTGTGGTCAAGTGATGTGAATCTTTACACTGGAGCCTGAGTTTCATACCTCTGACTATGCTAGAATTTGTCTCATGACTACACACTCTGTAGCCACACCTTTATAAAATAATACAGAGCAGTTGCTACAAGAGCTGCTTCTGTATAGAAGAGGTATGTGAGGATGCTGCTATGAAGCTCACAAATAGTACAGCAGCTGACCAGCAAAACAAAGTATGTGGTTTGATCAAAAAATCAGTCTTCTCTGTATAACTAGTCAGTCATGCCTATACTTACACTAAATAAGCCAGGAATATTTAGAGGAGAAGAAGTTTCCAAAATTACTTGCAATTTTGAGTGGTGAGACACTGGCACAGGTTACATTTCCTTGAGCTGTGACACCAGGAGATACCTGACAGTCTGTTCTTGTTCATTACTGGTATGTATGGTTCTGAAGCACTGTCACTCTTTAAAACCAGATATTTTGATAAGGGCATCAAGAAATAGGGAGGAAATACTGTGTTTCTAAAATATGACAGATGTAAAAAAATAAATTAAGGAAGATGTTGCTGAAACAGAGTTGATTTTTCACCCAAAATTAAAAAAAAAAAAGAGTGTAGGATTAATTAATTAATTAATTAACCTTGAACTTTTTACCACCCATTGTCTCCATGTTTGCCTCTTTGCCAATTGTAAATGTGTTGCTTGTGGTGCGGCCTCCTGGGAAATGCTGTGTCCAGGTGAAATCATTTCCATTCTGTACCACTTCAGTGACTATTTTGCAATTCCTTCCCAATTCAGTCTTGTCACTGGGGAGACCTTAATCAACAGAAACATACAGTTTATCAAATCTAATAGCCTACCAGCTGTATTTGAATTAAAGCTCACTAATGGTATGTTTCTTCTGACACATCAATGTCTGAGCATCTGTTCTGTTTTTATGGGATTTTTTTTATTATTGATATAATGGAAAATATGGGTACATCAATGCATTTGCTAAAATAAAGTTCTGGTCTAGCATTCTTTTCCTTCAGAAGTGATAATATAGAATATTATATTCTATAATATAGAATAAATGTATAGACACAAAGTATATATAAATATTTCTATTTAATATACACATGCAGATGTGTAGAATTTGATTGTATAAACTTGTACCTTTGATTTATAGCTGTATATACTTATTTGCTATTGCTTTTTATTTAAATGAACACAAGCACTGAACTCGGATGCAAAGACTGTTGTGTCCCTGAGAGCTTTTATGGGGTAATCTCTGAAACAGGTTTGCAAAGTCTCCTGAAAGGATTCACAAGAAGCATGTTCCTGTGTAAGAGTTTGGTAGGCGTTTTCATAATGCATCTGTACTCCCACCAATGAATACTAAGGATAGAAAACGTGACCTTCATGATCATTATATTGCAAATGTCTTGGCTCTTCATCCTGTTTCGTGAAAAAGAAAACTACTTCTGTACAACAGGACTATTTCCTGTGACTGACAGAATGAAAACAAACTCCTTGCTGAAGTGCAAAGCACTCCTATCAGTCTTAGCCCCTGTTGATCTCTGCACTTAAATAGTGCACTGATACCTGTTAAAAAAACCCTTTTCTTTTTTTTCCAGAAAGATTTTTACAAATTTGTAGCCCTTAAGATTTATATGCCAAGATGTGCTTACCAATCTTCTTCACAAATTCATCATAGTTCTCATCTCCTTCAAATTCATATTTCCCTGTAAATGCCATGTTGCCCTGGTGATGTGGCTGCTGGAGCAGAATAGCAGCTGGAACAAAGAGGAATGGATAAGTGCAGATGGCTTGAGGCCCTTGTTTTTATCAACCAGCCCAAGCTGTTCAGCCCATCTATACCCACACCCCTTGGAAATAGACTTTTATGATCTATGAGTCACTAGCATGGATGCCATTGACCTTTATGAAAACCAAGGTTATAATTCAATTATGCATCCTTGGCAATAATTTGATAAAAGCAGAAATCAAGGACAGGAGCTTGGTTTTCATTTTAATGTATTTTTAAACTAAGTGATATATTTTTACCTTCAAGTTTTTGCTGATTTTGCCTTCAAGGTGGAATAGTGGCAATATGGTACAATGGAACAGGGAGAAAACAGCCTCAAAACAGCATCCTGAGATCACAGCCTTGCTCTATTTAGAAGCATACCCTATATTAGTTAAAATATAAGAAACAAGTTGTACAGATTCCTAAATAATTTTGGTAGGAGATGGACAATGACAAGATTCTGGTTAAATTACTACACCAACACACTTTATCTTCACAGAGAAAAAAAAATTATAAAATATTCTGCACTACTTAGATGCAAAGTACATTGGGTTACTCCATGGCACCATGTTTCCAGACCTTATGCATTATCAAGGGACAAATTGTGCTTTGTATTGCTTAACAAGTGTTTGCACAAAGTAAAAAAAAAAAAGAAAACTTATTTTTGAGAAGCATAGCTCTGATTTATGTAAGATAACCATTTGTTAAAAGTCAGGGAGTCTGCTGGGTAATTAAAAATGCATACAGGAGAGGTCTTATGCCTAATGAATCCATTGCCACACTCAGATAGCAGGGTAGGAAATTCCCAGCTGATGTGTGCTGACATAGCTCCACTGGCTGAGGATACAGAGCAACAATTTTTAATCTGAATAAAAACATTCCTAGGATTTATCTGAAAATGGTGTCATAGACTGTCAACTTATTGAATTATTAAAGTAATAAATTTAGGAAAGAACAGAAAATCTGCTTTTCCTCAGTTTTATAAAAATGTGGACAAATATATGAGTGTTCAATAAGCATTCTGTATGCAGAGTGGGTTCTGTTTAAATACAATTAATTTAATCCCACATGATACTGCAAGAAGATGTCTATTTAGAGTCAAGGAACAGATCAGAAGAAGAACAGGAACACAGACTGGGTGATTAAATGCATGGAAAACAAAGGTCCACTGAGCTTACCCACTGCTCTCCTTGGTAAACTTTAAAATAATGTATTCTGTTTAACCACTTCAGTATTTCTAATTAATAGAATTATCAATGCTCCACTCTGTCAGAGAATGAAATAAACTTCAGTAATAGGATGGAACTTCAGTAAAATGTTAAATATCATAGATTATGGTACATCTTTACTCTAGAACTATAAAAATTAGAAGCATTGCCATATCTAACAGTTTTGTTACCACCAAAATTGGCACCGAGTTCATGGTCAATGAACTCCTTAGACTGTGCTCTAAATCCTGCATCCTCTCTAATTAGTATTATTTTTTTATTTTACTTACTATGCTGCTTTTTTTCAAGCAAAGTCTGTGCTGTCTTAAAGTTATACAGCTTCTAAACCTGCTACAGAATATGCAGGGCATATGAGTTCTGAATAGGAAAATGAATTTCCTGTCTTAGGAAAATCTTTGCAGATTCAGAACTTTTTCTTACAGGGGTAAAATGAAAGGAATTCCAGAATAATGTGCAAACTGATGGCTGAAAAATATGAATCAGACAAGAAAAGAACTTCTAATTGAGAATAATTTTCTGACCAGAAAAACTTCAGAAAATTCCAAGTCAGTTTTTTGAGAGATTACACCTGTGGGCTGCAAAAGATCTTATCTCATGCTTACTGGTTGGGAATTTATATTATTTCTGGGGCTATTTTTTTAGCTACTTCCCCTTCTGAAGTCTGAGATGAAGTAACTCCAAAATCTTACATCTTCTGAAAGAAAAAATAAAACTTTCAAATGGAGATGTGGTTTTTGAAGGTGACAACAATTCTTTAAGTATTTCTTTGGGTGTATGCTCCTGGCAGGAAAGCAGTTTTCTAGCACAGATGCAGAAAATGCACAAGAGTGAAGCATAACAAAACCATGGTAAATTTGTAAAATAAAAATGGAACAAATATCCTAGGAACTGCTGCCTTCCTGCCCCTAAACCCTTCATTGTCTTCATATTTACTCAGCTTTAAATTGTACCATGCTGTGCAGTGGCTGACGATATTGTGCTGGAGTCGATGATGCTACAAAAGCCATACCATCTGCTGTCTGCAGGCAATTAAAAAGGATGTCTCCATACTTGAAACAGAAGAGAGCCATATACCTTCCCCCCTTGAACATTCTCCATGTCCTGTGATTAGCATTCAAAAAACAGAAATGCAGGAGAAAAGTATGAAACTGGGGTTTCTGTATCACTAAAAAATATTTAAGATTCAGGGAAGGAACAGAGAAATTTCCTTTGCCACCAGTGGATCCTTTACACTTTTGATTTACTGTAAAATTATCCTGACTGTCCTGCAACCATGTTTGACACTTTTTAAAAAAAGAAAATACCTTTAGCTTAATCTCAAGATTGCTAAACTCAATGACCAATTATGCAGGATCAGAATACTGAGAAGGAAACTTTCTTTACCAGCTGAACCCAGATGCTTAGGTCCTATCTGTATAAAGACAAACAGCATTTGTATGGAAAACAATAAATAGTTGGATACATGTAGAAGCATCAGTTTTTACTGCTATGGTAAATCCAAGTATGTACCATTTAAGCTACAACAATGTAAACTCCATGCCATTAGTAGAGGCAAAATCCCTAGTAATTTCAGTCATGCACAGATCCAAAAATATCATTGAAAAAAACCATAAGCCTATTTCATGCATGAGAAAGCAGAGACACTGAGAAAAAAGTGACCTATCAGACCTTATGATATAGCGAGTAGATGATGCAGCCTGTCAGAAATGTCTTAAAATGACTTTAAATGTCCAGTGTCCACAGGATAGAACATTAATTTAAACATTCTTATAATAAAAACATACTAAGAAGCAAACAAGGAGGGTTCTGAGCTGCCCATTACTCGCAGTCACCCAGGACTTGCCCCAGTGATGTGCTGTGAGCTTAGCACAGCTGGCTGAACAAGGCCCTAGGTCAGACTCTTGCTCTGTGTATATACTCTGTATATATACACTGAAAGATAACCATGCCCACCCCAACTGTGCTTTTGGAGAGTGGGAAAAGGGTGAGACTGTCCTCAGGTTAGCTGAGCACTGAAGGGTCTCTGCACTGGGCTCTCAGAGTTCCAGAGGGACATGAGTAACCCTGTGAAGGAGGCAAATGAACTCAAATCATAAACTCCTCTGTTCACATAAAACTTATTGGGGGACAATGCCACTGCTGTAATAACATCACATGGACCTTGGAAGATCAAACTGGATAAGAAAAATGCTACAGTCCTGTGAAACAGGGAAAAGATTATCAGATTATATGAGCAGTATTTGACCTTTTATGCTCTCTCTCTCTCAAGATCAAAATCCAGTGATAGCTTTCTTGTGATACGAAACTGCTGACATCTACACAACTAGAATACAATACTTAGATCTGGCCTGCAATGGGGATGTGGTAGGTATGGAGCCAGTCTGTAGTACAGCAAACTACTAATGAGTAACTATTCAACTAGGTGGGTCACTCTTGCCACAGACTAAGTGTGCATTTATTCACCTCCAAGGACTTGTATGCTACATGAGGGCTCCAGATCAGGTTACAGACATCCATCCAAACATTAAAGGTAAAGCTACACAGTGTTAGTAAAATGTGCTTGCACTGCAAGGATCAGAATCAGTTTTTAAAGTTTTGAACAACCGTGCCATCAAATGTTCTTGTTTGTGCCAAGGAGTTTTTAATGTGCATTGTGAATTTACACCCATGTCTCTGCTCACAGTCTGAGTTAAATCCTCATTTTGGTTCTGGCCTTTTTGTCTAATAAAATGTAATTAAATTTGATATTTTATTGGAGAATTTAATTAAGTAAAGTTCCACATACTGAGTCAGGATAAAGTTTATTTCAAGAATAAAGGAATAGAGGCCCTCTGACTTTACTGAAGTTAAAGTCATGTGCAGTTCCTCAGGTTAGTTACCCAAGTCTCTATCTCTTCAGTTTCAGATAAAACCCATATCCATTCAATGACCTTATACTTCGCATTTGTGTACAGTACTTGTGATTCTCCTGCCTCTTCAGAGCTCTGGATGTGAGATATTGCTTTTGCATACTTCTCCTGCAGTGGTTCTTCCTGAGTAGGCTGGCTTTGAACTAAATGGTGCAGAGAACGCCAGAAATATCCAGCAAAAAAAAAAAACAAACCACCACAAATAACTTATAACAACATTATCTATGTCTATGTATTTTAAATAAACTACATGTATTCAATCCATTCTAACTAGTACAACATAGAACCTGCACACTGCTGCAAACAACCTCAGTCATGTTGTGCTTTTGCTTAAGAGAACTCAGTTCAAATCCAACGGAATTAACAGCTACAACTGAGACCAGTGAAAAAATAAAAGATATTTTCCTGGCACAAGCTGAGAACTGTAACAGAGAAGGGCAAAATAATAAAAAAGCTTCAGGTGTAAAAGCTGAAAACAGCTTCTAGGACGTGGTCATTATCTCCAGTGCACTTGACACTATCTATCATTTTCAATGGAGAAAAATGCAGCTGTTCTTTATGTAGGGCAAAGAAAATACCACTATTCTGTAGGAGACTGCGTCTGCCATCTGGTGGCCAACTGGTAGGGCCCGTATGCCCCGCAGGATGAAAGCCCACCTCACACATGGAACACCCCGAATTCAGTTCAAGAATGACAGGTTAGCAACTAACCCTGTGCCACAGCTGAACCTTCAAGATGAATCTCTGATCCCCTCATTCTCGAAGTGTAATAAGTAAATAAATAAATGGTTATAACCAGCTTGATATTTGTCATGTTAAATGTATCACATGAATATAACATAGAAAAATGTATCAGTATTTATACAAGTACTTATCTTTATAGGCTTCATTTTGGGACACAGTTCTAAATGAAGATGATTTCTTAAGTGTTGGTTTACACCATTACTAACAAATCATATAGTATGATTTTTGCCTTTGCTTAAAGACAAATACAAACATCTGCCTTGCTACGTTGTCAACCAACAAGATACACAGCTGCTTCATATAGATTTAATTAAATATTATAGATCACAGGCCAAATGCTGGCTCTCCTGAATTCAGTGGTAATCAACTAGATCTGAACAAATTTCAGCATAATTTAATGAATCTAACTCTATGTGCAAATGCTATCTGAAGCAGGCTGGCATTTGTGAATCCACTGGGTGGATTCAGCTGTCACAGAGAGAAACAAGAATAAGGGTGGGCGTGCTTAGATGGAGCAGCACTGTTTGCAGACAGAATACAAAGAAATGGTGTAACCTTGCTCTGTGAGGTCTAAGGTGCACAAGCTTATTACACTGCATTTCTCTCACTGAGTGGGAAAAAACTCCAGAACATTAATTCACAGTTGTGCTTACCTACCTCTGAAACCAGAGTCACAGAGACAGTATCAGCACATGGTAAATCTCATATTTGAATGTATGGTTTGAGTATTATAGGCAGGAAACAAATTATTAGTTACAATAAGAAGTTATGCAAAATCTCAGCACTGTATTTGAGTTTACCAGGATGACACGAGTTGCAACTGTGTGGCTGCTGCAGACAGTTAGCATTAATAAGTTGTCGAAGGAGTAAAGCTCTTGTGGAAGCTTATACCCCAAGGAAAGGTTTGTCTAAAGTGAGCAGATAATTTCCCTGTCTCCCAAGTCAGCTACCTCTGATATGCAAAGCAGCTGAGTCTTCAAATGCTAGGAGGAACAGAGAGAACTTTCAGGAATCAAATCAAAAGCCTTCAATATCTACATTCAGAATTTACTTGCCACAAAGTCATAAATATAATGCTTTTGCATTCTTTTTGTCATGTCAGAGTCACCCTGCCCTTGAATGTCTCCCAGCACGCTTTAAAGTTTATTAACCTTTCAGATGTGTTGTGTAAAGCCAACTGAGATGCACTCAAAGACAAAATGGAGGTAAGCAATTTCATTAGTGAATGATCTAAGCTGAGTGACTATCTCTGAAGTGCTTTTGGAGCTGGAACAAGGAGTGTAGATTCAAAATAAAAGTAGAAACTCTCCAGTGAAAAAGAAAGTTACATTTAATGATGCTTTCAGAATGAAACCTGATGAAGAAAGCTTCTAAAATCTTTATACATCTGTATCTGGCAATTATTCACCAACTCTCCATAGTAACTGGCTAATGATTATTAATTCCCTAGGTATTCAGAGTAATAATTCATAATGAATTCAGATCTGAATTCATTTGGTGTTAATGTAATGTGTAATTCCATGGGAGTCCTATTATAATGTTGCCTTATTAAGTATCCATTTAGTATAGTACTAGGTGTTATGATTTGAAACTCATAAGCAGTAGAAAAAAAATTACCACCAAGCTGTGGCTGAATTATTGAAAACCTTGAGCTTGCATAGAGTCCAAATATTTAACAGAAATGGAACAGCCAGCTCTAGAGGTGACACAGCAGACTCTGTCCTGGCCCCAGCTGTAACATCCTGATGGGGTAGGACCTTCCTAACAAAAATAGGAAAGAAAGGATCCTACTAGAAGCTGAGAGATGGAAACATTAGCAGGGGAGGAAGACAGGTCTTCCAGAATCCAGTATTTTGGGACTCCTTAATAGGAATTTTATTATTAGGAATTATTATTAGGAAATAATAATAATAATTATAATTATTATTATTATTATTAGGAAAACTCCTAGTCTGTCTTTGACTAAAGACTTTTTTGTAGTCTTTGAACTGTCTCAACTGCATGGTCACACCCTGCCAGTACAACAGGAGGTGTGAGAGAGGAGGGGAAGAAGTGCATCATCATCATCATCAACATGCAGCCCTTCCATTGGCCCTGTGGTGACTGCAAACCATGCAGTGATGGAGAGCAGCCCGAGGACATGTCAGTGATGCTTAAATTGCTCAGTTGATTAATTCTTAACTGGCACCAGGGTCTGATTTGAATTAAAAATACCAAAGATAAAAGGTATTTTCCAGCTCGATCAGTGCTCTAATCCAGTTCTTTGCATGATCACACAAACAGCTGTAATGGCATAATGCAAGTATTGGCATGGAAAAGGAAAGAAGCAGCTGGTGGAACAGCAGCACGAGATGGCGATGCAACTGAAAAATACTCCCTGTAATCATGGTCTGAGTTATAATTTATCATCCATATTAATAGAATAAAGAAGCCCAGCCTGATCACTGTAAACAAGGTTCTGGAAAGGAAAAGCAGAATATGCTCGTGCTAATTGAGCTAGTGATGTGTGCCCAGTTCTGGTTCACTGAACAAATTTTCTGCAAGCTGAAAGCAGAAATTCTTCCTTTGAGATTCCCCCGAAGTGCTTTAGAGAACATTGACAGCCTCTTTTGCTAGGGTAAATAAATCAGGCTAAGCCATGCCAAACTGTTAGACATTTCTGAAAAGACAGACACTTATTCCAATTTCAGATAACTTTTTGGGAAACTCAGGTAACTGGGACATCTAATATTTTGCAGCTCAACAATGTTTCTTTGGTACACTCCCCACCTTTCAAACAAAGACCATTTACAAACTAAAATGTTTTGGTTTCACAGGAAAATTTGTACCATCATCATCTTGTGAATATAATGGTTCTTTTTTTTTTTTTTCCTTTGGGATTCCTGTCTTATTAATTTACCATCTTACACAAAACATCATCAACTGCAGCCAATTCAATGGAAATGCAGACTGATAGCAAAACTAGCAACCTATTTTGATTTTGGGGCTTTAGTAACAGCTACAACAAATCACCTGAAGATTTTTGTTATGCCAGTTTTGATTCATGTAATCTGAAAATGCACAGTCAAGATAATTTTGGCTACTGGCAACTTGGCTTACACAGTAATTGATAAGATTTCTTTGAAATACCATCTTTGAGTAAAGAGCCACTATAGATTATTTGGAACCTCAATGGTTATAGCCTAAGGCAGACAATTTTTAACAAAGTTACTAACATGAGAGGTGTAATTCAACTTTATCTGCAGAGACATCTGATAGAAGCAAACCGAGGTAAAGATACTACTGCTATATATTTATTTTTTCCATTTATTTATTCTAGAAGTATGTTACAAAGTAACTGTAGTTCTAATAAAGTTAGTAATTGACAACCCTAAAGGTAGGAATCACTACAACTACTCTTGAACATTATTTTCTGATTAAAACCCAACAGTCATTGCTCCCCTTTATCTACATAGCTCATGTGGTGTGTTGTAAAGATTTTATTACTTGATAGTATCTATGTGACTGTGATTGCTGACACACCAGAACAACATAGCTCCAAATGGGAGCTTATCTTCAAGGTAATCTAGTCTAATTTTGAGACTTCCATCAGATGGTTGGGGTCTTATAAACAATCCTCAGCCATCACCAAAAGGAGGAAAAGAATATAAATATTAATGTAAAATCAATGTGCACTGTCCCTGCATTTAAAATCAGTGGGAACTGATAGCAGGGAGGAAAACTGAATGCAATAGGCTGCTGCCACCACACACCAGCACCACCACCAAGGTAAAAAAAATCCTATTTTTTCTTAGCCATAATGAAGACACCATGCTATTTTCCATTAAGGTACTGTAATTTCACAACTTCCTTATTTTCATGCATCTTTAATTCTGTAATGTCAACACCTCTGCATCTGGATCATCAGTGGTTACTTATGTAAATACACAAAGCTGCAGAGCTGAAGAAAGGCCAAATTCACCACTTAGCCTCCCAGGGTATTCACTGCAAGGGTTACTCAGAGTTCAGTATGCATGGAATAAACACAGCATGCTGTATTAAGCATCCTACTTTTCAGACTGCTACTCCCCAGCCCTCCATCATTAAAGTAATAGTACTGTATTTTAAATACAGATTAGGTAGTTTGCCCCAGGTCACATGAGATGGGATTAATAGCCAGAATTCCTGATTGTTAAAACAATAGACATTGATTCATCTTTTAGACATAATAGTTTTTTCCAGCACATTTCTCTGTATCTCCACCAGTTTTGCTGAAGTCCATTAACCTCCAACTATTGCCCTTGTAAAGCCTGGTGCTTTTTTGTGCATATAAGCCCCACGCACAGTTAAATTCTGTTATTCCAAATGAGTCCGTCAGCTGCAGTTCCTGAATCTGTCAAAGAGAACATTAAATTTAGATTTATTTTTTTTTGAAAGCAAAACTGTTTTGCAGCTGACTTTTTCTTCTATTTTAAAATCATGTTTACAAGTTCCCTCTCATCTCCTTCACTCTCAAGCTTTTCTTCTAGTGTCTTCTGCAGCCCACCTGAACAGAAGAGTTAGATGAAACGTGCAGCTAACTGGTGAGCTAAGCAAACAAGGATTTTGTCCTAAAGAATCTCAAGGAAGGAATAAGAAATTAGTATTTAAGTCTTTTTCTTATATTAGTGCAGTGTTTGTAATGTGCCACATTGAAAATACTGATGCAGGTTAATTGTGCAAGAGCAAAAAGTTTGAAAATGCACAATGCAGAGAAAGATGCATTTCTTTTTTTCTAAAATGCCAGCAGCCAGTTTTCTGTCTATACAAGTATTTTTTTGAGCCTCGGCTATGTTTTGATGTGCATGATACAAAGTCACATCTCACTGCATAATTTACAACTATCTGAAACTGTTTACATTTCCTTAGATACATTTCACAGGACAAATAAATATCCTTTTGTAGCAGAGAAAATATATCCATCCCACATGCCATTTGTTCATCTCTAAAACAAGCAGATCTTTGCATTTGCTTGGTAATAACTTCTTAATACATGTAGCCTGTAGTGCCTCTCTTCCAATGGTTTTAGTTATTCTTGAGTAGGTCAATAATAAATTTGCTGCTATTAACCAAAGAATACTTTGGTTATGTAAATACTGATGTAAAATTGGAGAAATGAGGATATATAGTTAACAGCTGTGATTTTGTCTTAAACTCTGGAATAAGCCATATTTCTCTAAAATTTCCTTCTGGAATCAGATGGAAAATCTGGAAAACACTTCCGATCCAGAACTTCCCCTTCAATGTTTCATTACGTCATGGCACCAAACCCAGTATTTTCCTCCTAAATTATATCAATGCAGTAGGGAACAAAAAGACTTAAACAGTGACAATTGTTTATTTTTAAAAACTTCATTCCTAATCTAAACTTGCATTTTCTGAATGGCTCAGTTTGGTAACATACACAGATCACTTATTTTCAGAATGCTTAAACCTTTGGATGTTAGTTCAGTGACTGGTTATGGTACCAACCATATTGTGTTTCCTAAGATGGGAAACACTTTCACAAATCTTCATAAGGTCCAAAAACAAGTTGCACCCACCATTAATGCAGGATTCTAGTGCCCAGAATTATCCTCATAATTCCCCAGGTGAGGTTGCTGAGGTGGATCTAGAAACAGCCTGAATTTCTGTCAATGTTTCTGCAGGGTTAGGCATGGCCTTCCAGAGAGCACTCAGAAACACCAGATGGAGACCCCTGTGCCATAAACCATACTGCCACCTACTGATAAAGTTTTAATTCTGCTTCTTAGCTGAATAAAGGTTCAAGTCCACCACAGATGGACTCAGTTTCCAAGTCTGTGGCTGGTAAGGCAGCTTGTATCCTAAGAGACAGGAGATTTAAAGAAACCAAAAGTTCTTTCTGCATGATACCAGAATGTTTGTTGTGTTTACAAAATTCAAGATTTAGGCAGATTATTAAATGTATGGACTAAAAAAGTATGGACTGCACTTGCTTAGCAGCAACTCTTCCACCCACTTTCAAAGATCTTTTTTTTCCTAAAAGCACCTGATGACATTCTGTAAGCAAACCACTAGCATCTTTGCTTGAGTTTGCTCTGTTAACAAAAGGGCTCTGTTTGGCTCCAGGTTGCTAAGGACACCCTTGCAACACCATGTGACCTGGCTCAAGGTGAGCTGCCTTCTGCTTTCACTGTGCTTGCTCTTTTTATTTGGCTTCTTGGTAGGATGCAAGATTCTTCATGAAGAATAACCCATGATAATGATTCCTGCATACAAAGACATGAATAAAGTTCTAATACACTTTTTTCTTGCAGCTGTCAATATCCTTTTACAAACAAGTTAGAGAGGCCAGAGGGATTGAGCTAGTACTTTTCTCAAGGTTGGTAAGTGATGTCTGTGGGCCCACTACTGCTTACCACATCTGAAAATTTGTGTCAACTGCCTTGGTTTTGTGGGGTTTTTTTATTTGCACTGTTGACACACAGAGCATTACTGTTTGTAACCCAAGTGTCATTAAGATCTCTTTGGGCAGAGGCATTTACACCTTCTATGCCCTAACCCCTTCACAGCTGCACCACTGCCTCCAGCTTCCTCTCCTGGAAGAAATGCTTATTTCTCTTCTAAGAAATACTTACTACATTTTTGTTTCATGCTGCTATTCTTATTCTTGCACAGAGGCTGACCAGAGAGCTAGACAGGTCTGCTTTCCCTGCCCTCTTCAGACTCCTCAAAGCTGAAAAGCACTTTGCTCAGAAAAGATGTATAGACTGTATAGGTCCCTGTGTAAAGAGGTAAGGGTTGCAGAGAAGCACAGAAACACTGGGGTGGCTCTTGGCCACTGAGTGATACTCAAAAAGGTGGAAGCAGCAGGAGAGGTTTTTGCCCAGACTCTATAATTAGGCACTGAAGGCAAGCAGAATTATCAGTGTGGGGAGCTGCGGTGAGAGGTTTCACATCTCTTCTTTATTCCTAAGGAAGGATGAGGAAGCTAGAATTGATATATATGGGGTCATCACAGCACAAAAATATCAGGAAGAGAAATGGCTTGAATCAGCTTCATAGTATCTTGCTGCTGTGCACTGGATAAGCTTACAAGCAGGGGACAGGCAAGCTGAGAGCAGGAGTGCAGCTCCCTCTCTGCTCAGTCACTAGGAACTGGAATCACAACTGAAATAGCAGAGAACAGCAAAATCCTTTCAGCACTAATATTTTTCATCTTGTTTGAGAAAGAATCCTCCTACAACAATGGTATTTTTTGAAAGGTTTGTTTTTTTCTGGTCAGTGCCTTCTCTTTGAAGTCATTGTGACCTACATACAGACATGATCCAAATAAAAAATTAAAGAGAAAGAAAGCTTTGTGTGACATTGCTTGGCTGAACTAGCTCTGGAGTTGCTGTGGCCTCTGTATTATTTTTCCACACAGGGCCAGATATGACTATGTAATTCTTATTGGGTTGTTGGCTTTGGTTGGTTGGTTGGTTTTGTTTTTTCCTTAACTATCATAAATGAATGTTTTAATATTTCTCAAAAATAATTAGAGTTTACCCTCTGAAGGTGACATCGATGGACACACTCTTGCCAGTGTTGTTATCCTGGTATAAAAAAAAATTAAAAAAAAAAAAAAGGAAAAAAAAGGCCAGAGTTCCACATCTATCTGACCAAACCACAGGACTGAGGCACACAATGAAGTTACTGTGAGTTAATGTTACAGCTGAGCCATAGTAACTGATACACTGGTGCCCTTAGTGGGTTGCCAACATGCAGTACATGTTACCTTAAATTATTTTTACCAGGACACTTTGATGAGGTTAGGATGGCACAAGAAATTATTCCAGGGACAAGGAATCCAACTCCTGCTATAACTTACATTTAAATCAAGATTGGTAGGACCATTACTACCTGATGACTGCTCATTAAGCTTAGGTGAGATAAATTTGGTAGAGAGCTCAGCTCCCAGTGGTTGAAGACTTGCTGCAAACTGATTTCATAGCACAAAGGTTTATTCCATTTGGAATAACTGGGGTTAGGGACTGATCTCTGTCTGTCTGAATCACTGGCAGGAAGCAGAGTTGTGCTGCCATTTCAGAACATGCAGTTCACTGCCGTAGCTGGCACCACTTTGACAAACGCAAAAATAATCAAGAACTGAACTGCTCTAAAGGAGCCTCTGGTTTATTCTTTGTCCCTGCAGGTCAGGGCTGTATCTCACCAATCCAGCAAGAGGCACTGTCAGACACCTGCACTCTGGGTATAAACAGAAAAGTGCAGATCCAACTGCTGTCAGTCTGGCACCTTTCACTAGCCCTGCATTACTCAGCAGTCAGCAGACAACAGGCATTTCAGCACAGTGAAGGAGAAGCAGCTGGTTAGAGGATGAAGGAATAGAAAGAAGTAATTAGACTATTATAGCTATCAAGCAAGCTCACATCACTCTTACTTGTGCTTGTGGGTGCAAGGCCAGCTCATATTCACCTTTGCTGCTGATTGTTTTTTTGACAGAAATTGCTCCCTAAACAGCCATATTCAGTGATTATTTGTCTCCTTCCTTCTTCCTCTGATTACAGCCAGACTGGGATATCCCTGATCCGCATAGAAATGCATATTTAAAAAGTCAGTGCTGTCCTCAAAGGGGCTTGTGCACCATTAGGTCTCCAGATTTACTGCACTAGCAAAGAAGACTGTAATAATGAGGTAGCAGCAATAGGCTACAAATGGGAGGAAAGACTTGAAAGAGAAGGATTTTGTCTTGATACATGTCTGACTGTAAATTAAAATTATCATTGAGGTCCCACTTTTATATCAGGAATTGTCACCACATTTTTTAACCACAGTCAAAGAGCCAACTCTGTATTATAGTAACTCTTCTTGACTCAGCAAGAGTCAAGCACACACACTGTATTTCACCTATGATAATGAAAAGCTGGGAAGCACTGCTATAAAAAATAAAGCATATTTAGACATGACTTTTGATGTGTTACTGTTTTATGTTAAGTCCTCCTGTTTCTTATATCTCCTCATGAGTTTTCCCACAGGTAACAGCAGTTTGTGCAAAACAGTAACTATGTACCTATGATATATGACAGCAGCAGAGATTTTCCCAGAACTATTGAGAAAGCAGTTACTCATTGCAATATGTGTATTGAGGCTGATACATTTGGCAACAAAAATGCTATGGATGTGTCACAGCCTCATAACCTGCCTTCAGAGCATTAAGTCCACTGCCTATTTCCACGTTTTAATTATCCTTGTCTCCCCTCAAAAGAATATTCAAGTCCAAGCTCAAAACTATTCCCTTCTAGGTGCATAGCTTTATATTAATCCAAGAACAATTATAACAAGCATAAGGATCAGTCCATCTTTCCTCCACACTCATAGCTCTTGGACCTCTTTTCTGGCTATTCACCAGCTCTTCTAAGAGTATAGCCTTGAAGTCCAATTATTCTCAGCCTTGACTCACTGGGTGGACCTTCTCTCTCATTGAACCATCTACAGTTTTGTGGTTGCTTTATGCCCATAATGACTGTCTCTACTTGCTCAGCTCTCTGAACTGACTCATTTTTTCCATCATTTGGGAACAATTCAAGAGCTTCTTTAAGCTTGACCAGATCTGACTCACCCTGGGTAACTTCAGAAATTAGAATCAAATTGAGATTGTTATAGAAAAAGCAACACTACAGTCAAATTGTAGCTAAAGTCTCTCTAGTGATGTGACAAGGAATCCCTGGCCTCCAATCTGAATGTAGAAGCAGTATTTATCTGCTCTATCACTGATCTAACCTTGCATCAGTGAGCCAATAGGATTTTTTTCTGAGGAACAAACATGAGTACTATGAATCCCATTTATATTAAATTTATGCTAGAGAGGAAAAAACCCTTGGAATTATAAAAAATGTATTACAAGTAAGTTCTATTATTAAAATTTTTTAAAATGCTACAATATTAAATACAATATATGATGATGCCATTAGTGAGACTTATATGATTTCTAGGCTTAGATTTTGAAAATAACTGTGTGGGGTTTTTTCTGCTTAGTTCCATTCTGTTCAACATTTGATAAGATGCTACTATTGTCTATGAGCTATCAATGTTTCTTCAATGAAAAAAATCAAAGGAAAATTTATACTGGAAAAGAAGTAATGGATTGAATTTAGGTTTGGAAAATCAGTGTGCAAATCCTAAAGGAGCAAAACTTAACCTGTCTACAATTTCAGTGCAGCGCCTCATCAGCTAAGGCTGTCAATGCCAAATGATTGCAGTCTTTACTTATTTCAAGGACCTTAAGGACTTAATTTTTTGCATGTGGGGAAAAAATTACTCAGAGTAATGCTAAAGTTTAGATAGGTAGTTTTTTCTTCTGGAGGCATCAGTAATTTAAACATCTAACCCATAAAAAAACCCAAAACCAACCAAACAAAAAACCACAAAACCAACAACAAACCCAAACCAAAACAAAAAAAATCAAGCAACTCTTTCTTTTTTCAAGACAGCATCAGTGAAAGTAATTTGATAGCACAATGCAACTGAATACCAACATCCAGCATAACAAAAATGTAGCAAATCAGAAGTGTCTCCTAATACATCTTCCTTAAAGGGGTGGAGGATGCTTTGTGACAACTGATCATATTCCAGTTATTTTAAACAAAACTAGTTTTTTACATTTTGCTTCTTCATCTCAGAGAATATATGAGATTTTCTCCTTCCTTCTTTTGTCCCTTCCCTTGTGCTGTTAAGGTATTTGTCTGCTTTCATGCAGAATCCTGACTGCAACTTCTCTGTTATCATTAAGAAACATCATTATTTAATTCTGTTAATTCATTTAGGACGCACACCCTTGCATTGCATTACATGACTCACCTGACATCACCATAACCTATCTACGACCAAAATGCGTCACTTGACAGGATACACAATGAAATTTAAGTTTCCTTTCCAAACAATTTTATCATTTGAATGGATTCCAAAGCAGAACACTTCTATACAGTAGGTTGAAGCACAAGAAGTGGTGATAGGACATTCAGTAAATGTAACATCCAACCAACACAGGAATCCATGACAAGGAGGTGAAAGTAATACTGAATACCAGTGCTGCTCCAACATTAATTACCTAGACTGCAGACCACAAGAACACAAAGAATGATCACCTTGTAAGAAGGGTAGCATGTTGCAGTTTTAAATAATTCTCAGTCCCCATAAATAGCATGACATGGCACAGTTAATGTGGTTTTTTTAAGAGGTTTTCCTCTCTTTTTATTCTATTAGTTAACCTGACCTTAAATAGAGAAATCCTATAATCTTGCAAAAAGAGTAGTCATTAATACTTCATTCTGAAAGGAAGAACATGTCTCTATTATGATTTTATTTCTATATCTTTCAAACTAGCACAAACTATGTTGAGAAATATTAAATCATTTCTCAATGTTTTTGCAGCCCAAATATGCCTACTGGAGATATGAAGAAAAAACAACACATTTCTAACCCACCATTCCAGTGAGTAGAAATAAATTTAGGCTGGCAGAGGTATCATTTTCTAGTGGAGTATCTACTATTCAGCACGGTGGTTTTAGCTGTACTGGGGAAGGGACTCCATCTGTTAAACCCCCCCTGTGCCATACAACTACATCAGCACATCCTTTGATAGTGCAGACTTGGCCCTTATGCTGTGATAAGCCTTCACATGGAAATCAGATTGGTCCAACTATAGAGAAATTTAGCATAGTTAAACCAATATATTTCCTCACAAGGATGATGAAACAGTTCTTGAAGCCTTGCATTTTTCTTTTCATTACTTGCTGCAGGTGGGGGGAGAGTTTCTGTTGGACAGCTCTAGAAAGACAAGAATTTATGTAATAAAAGATGCTAATACTGAGTTGTATCTCATTCATATATAATTCAAGATCAGACATTACTGTCATTATCCCTGTGAAACAACATAGTGTGTTTAAACATTCTGCACTATTTCCATCCATTCCTCTACCACTTAAGAATCTGCAGCACACACTGAGCACCACTACTGAAGTTGTTTTCCCTGTAGCAGGTATATTACTTCACTTCACAACTTATTTTCTAGTATTTAAATTAACTGGCAGCAAAACAAACAAAAGTGTGATGACATTGAGTATCTGTCCAGAAAATACTATATTATATGATTTACTTATGGGATTGAAACTCTTGGCCAACAGATACCACAAGATACTTCGTAGCAAACACTGTACAGCCTCAGTAGATCCCACAATAAGAGCAAATATTAACCAGACAGAAAAAAATCAGGACTTTGGTACATGCCAAAAATACAAGTCTTCCAGATAACCTCAACAATACAAAAACTGGGCTTTTGCAGCTTTAGAAACTGCTTGACCGATGGAAGAATTTAAAAAATCTGAATAACCTCATTCCAGCTTTCTGACAGAGGCACATTCACAAGGTCCTGAATTCAGCTTTGCTGTCAGATTCCACGGGCTGTGCAAAGCTCTGGATAACTGCATGACATGAGTACAAACATTCTGTGAGAAAACACAGCCTTCTTCCTCAGGTCATTGTAGTGACAACCCCGACAGTACACCAGTTCATATTTTCTTGAAATGCCCTAAAACCTTGTTTGATGTCCCAAAATCACCTGTCAAAACTCTTCATGGATTTCTGCTAACAAAACAACCCTTTCTGAATATAAATAAGAACTGAGTTCTGCATATTTCACTTTGCCAAAACTTCCACTGACTAAAACTGTCAAGTAGGACACAGACAGTAATAATGATAAACAACAAACACAGGAACTCAAATGCAAGACCCAGTCACTTATGGAATAGAGTTAAAAAGGAACAAACAATGCTTTGTAAATTACCAAGATTAGTTCTAAATGCATCCATCTTCTGCCTGTAGAGTTGCAAATAGATACACAGAAGTCATGGCTAAATGCAGGGTGAATGACACGGTGGCAGAGACGTTGTTATACCTTAGTATTTGTAATTTTATGGATGTCTGTGACACTATATCAGAACCACAGACAATCTTCTTTTGGCGATGATGGATTGTTTGTTCCTATGGCTGTCAGGCTTGAGTTAAAGGGAGTTTCTGAATGAAGGCAACACAATTTCCCAACCATTGACAATCAAGCACACCCTTGAAAGATAACAGAGCAAGCTCTTAGCTTGAAGGATTCTTTCTCTTGATGTGCTAACCAATTGCAAATAGTGTTTTCTCAGGGTTAGAAGTTAAAAGATAACCTGGTAGGAGCAATTAAAAAGTGGCATGACTTTATCAGAGGAAGTAAATTGCCAAAGACCATGCAGGGTACTGCCGATGAGCTGTGACAGGAAGACGGGCTCAGCCTGTCTTGATAAACTGATCCTACCTGAAATTAGATTAATGGTAGAAAACATGCATATTAGATATGCATTAAGTATAGGTGATACATTTTCATTGTTCTGAAGTACTCTTATCATGACGGGTTCTATGACTTAAATTCCACAAGAAAACAGAATATAAGACAGTGGCAAGAGTAAAGATCTGTAAGAGAACAGAATAAGACATATGCAAAAGAGCAAGGTAGTTTAAGATCTAGAAAAAATTAGAGTGGTCAGAAATGCAGATATCTTGGTAATCAGGACCTAACATTCACATTGTTATTTCACTGTGTTAATGATTCAACTCCCCAATCTTGTGGCCTCTGTGTCTTTCTAGTAGTCTTACTTCAGGAAGCACTGAAAGTCACTGCATGTCAAGCATATTTTTTTCTCAATGTGCAGGGAAATGTTTGTGTTCTCAAAGCAACACAGCATTTTCTGCCTTGCATACTTAAAGCTCATAAGGTTTTAGCAAATAAAGTTCTCTAAGACTTTAAGCTAACCAAGCCTGGCTAAAGTGGCACAAATAAGAAATTCTGATGGAATTAAGGCATGTGACAACACAGTGTTGAAGCATAGCTATCTATTCTTTATTAGGTAAAGGAAGGTATTTCCCACCTGAAACTCCAAGTACCACACAGTTTCTTGATCCAAATTAAAACCTGTTCAGTATATGGCAGAGATGTGTAGAGATTTTGCAAGATCAATCTCATTGTGAAAGATGAGGTGGGATGACAGCACTCAGCTTCAGCTGCTGAATGCTAGATGCATACCCTTAGGCTACTGACAAGATGGCAAAAAAAACATCCTCAGCTAGTCCTCATTTTGGCTGAGGAGATGAAAAAGGGAGAAGGCCTTTAATATGAACAGCTAATATGGATATTTAAGGACAAAATTCTTCCCTTCTACCACCCTCCTCAAAGGGATGACTGAGAGCAGTCTCTGTAGTTTTTTTCCCCTCTATGTTCTCCATCAATACCTGTGGTACTTTAAAATTAATAACTTGTCATTTTTGTTAAACATTAGTGACCATTAATTATTTTTATCAAGAATGCAAAAATACACATAGGAGACAGGAATACATACATTTGGAGATGTATTTTTCAAGATCAGAAGAGCTGAAAATACTTCTCTGTGATGAGAGCATTTCTTGACTTTGTAAACCATGCACATCAGACAAGGCCTGAGGAAGTAACAGGGTGGATAAAAGGGAATTTTGCGGCAAGAGAGAAAGAAAGGAGAAAGAGCAAAGAAGGAATGGGAACCAATCATCTAGCAATATGTTTAAGAAGTTCCAGGAAAAAAAATAGCCTGGCATTGAAAATTGCTAACAGCAAGTTTTTATTCTTATTTTTGTCAGAACAGAGGACCTGATAAAGAGATGAAATGTGCACATCAGGCACAGAGATTAGCATACACTAATGGGCCATGACCTCTCCAACTGTTGTTGCTGCTTTTTTGTGTATGTTTGGAGACACCATGATGGACAAATTAATCCTCAGTGTAATTAGACTTAAAGGTCAGTGAAATTGTATCAGAAATTGGTATTATCCTGAATGCCTTTATATTGATATGATTAAATGGTATGGGAAGATTCCAGCTCAGTGTTCTCTCGCCTCACGTGAGAACTGCAGACTTTCAGTACCAGCTGGGTTTTCTTTTGGTTTTGGTTGTTGTTTCAGTTTGTTTGGTTTTTATCTAGAGTTTATCTGGACAATTTGGCTAAGCAGTATATTACATGTTTCAATACTTTTCCTTTGGCCTTTTGAAGCGGGGGGGAAAGACTTGAAAAACTTGGATACATTGTCATTTGTGCCACACCCCTCCCATGTGAACAGTTTCAAAACTGTATCACAAGACAGGCAGAAAAAACCCAACTTCCTGTGGTTTCCTGGGCTCCATAGTGTCTCCATTTTATGACTTTCAAGTCATCAGATAGATAGCAAATAGCAAACTCAGAGGAAGATCTGATTACCAAACATGGACAGTTAGGAATGGCACGTGGACAATAAGACAAGGATGTGAAACAAAAATTACTCACACTTACTCAGGTAAACCAGGAAGTCAAGGTGACTTCAAGAGAAACTGGCAATTTATAAGCACACTTTTGAAATACACCTGGAAAAACCCAATAGAAATCTCTCCTATTTTGCTGAGCTGACTGGAGTGCATATCTATGATTTGAAGCCAATCCATACAGAACTGTTGCATGGAAGGCAATGTCTAGCTGGAAAACACACTTGCCTTCACCAGCCATTTTACTGAAATTGGTCATGTAAACCAATTAGAAAGAAAGATGAATTGGTCAATAACTCTTAACTTAAGGCCAGAAATTAACTTGTAATTTATAGAATAACCACATGCATCCAGAAGACAAATTATCTGGTCACTGTGTCTTTATCCAGGGTTAACATTTGATAACTTAGATAACACTTTTTATCCTCAAGTTGTTTTTAAACATTTGCTATAATTGAACCATATTACACTTCTGTGAATGAAATGTTATTATCCATTTTTCACAGCCAGCAAAGCTCAGGCTACAAGTAAGTGACAAAGGGAAGGACACAGTGTGAGAGATGTGTTGGCAGATGCTTGCTTCAGCTCAGGAAGTACAATGGTTCCAAATGATTACTAGTCAATTCTATTTCCTCTATTATCCCACCTTATTAAGCTCTTTCAGCACAAAAACCTAAATGAGGACACATTATGTAGGATTCCCATTTCTGTACATAATTAAGGTCAATATTTTACCATCCCTATAATTCCTATTTGACATGAGATTTATCTCCAGGGATCTCAGGTAAGGAAGAGCCACACCTCACCAGATGTAAGTTCTCTTGATCTTGGGGTCACAGATGCAGAACAACCTCAGAAACACTACTATATTTCCACAACCAAAGAACAAAAAATTACCCTGCTAATTTACCTATTCTTGAATTTAGACCTCCCAGTTTATCTTAGATGCAGGGATAATGTCACCAATGCATTACAGGCATGTCAGTAACAGATGTGTTTCAGGCACTAGCTATGAACTCTTGAACACCATGATAATTTATTTAAGATGGGTACTTTTACATAGAGGCAGGAATGGGTCAAGAGAGGAAAAACATTGCAGTTACAGCATGGCCTGGAGGATAACATATAAAAAACTTTTTAATGTGATACAAATAGTCTATATCTGACAGATTGAATCAAGTATTATTTTAAGACAATAATACTATTCTTCCCTTATCCTATCTCACTCTCTTTTAAAGAATGTAGATTATGCAAGTTGGTACTTTCTAAAGCACTTTAAGAGCCAGTGATTGTAACAAGCAATGTAAGTGCCAGCTAAACATGATATTTAAAAGAGGAAAGAGAAGTACTAATATCACTAAAAAATAAAAAAAAGAACTGTATAAAAAGGACAGTAGGAATAAATGACTCAAGAAGTAAGCAAGAGAACTAAATATACTTGAGAGATGTTGGTCAAATTATTTTAATTTAGGAAAAATTATATCCTGTTCAACAATTTTCCTGTATATTATTTGCAGATGGCTAAGAGAAATATTTGTAACTAAACGGACAGGACAAATGAAGCCAAAATGAAATAAGAGCTATTAATGAGGAAGAGGTAGGACTGCAGAAACGTAAGGATTCCATTCAATTGTCAGAAATTAACTGAGCCTTTGGTGCTCAGCAGACATGAACAGAAGTCATGAATTTAAGAGAGCTACTCTTTACTCAGGCCTGCTGAGCAGCTGCCTCCAGCAGTTACAGGAATATGTGGGTGTTTACACCACTGTCAGTGATTTGCCAACTGACTCTAGAGGAAAAACAGTTCTAAATTTTAAAAATTAGCATTTGCTTTGGACATTGAAGATTTTCACCAACTGACTTAAGGTCTGTTTCCGAAGGCCCAAAATGCCTCTAAAGACATTCTAGTAAATGGGTTTAACTCTTACCCTGAAGGAAGGATTTATCCATCACACCTTAGAACATATTCTGTATGTTGATGTCAGTACTTCAAGAGAGGAACATCAAAATGTTTCTTATCAGCTGTGTACCCAATGCAAAACACTTATGAAGGGGAAATAATTAACAGTATTTTAATTTGCTTTTCCATATAACAAAAAACCTCAACACTCATCTTTAAAGGAAGGTCTATCCTGTTTTACTCAACAATCAAGCACATTACATGTAATTTAAAGGTAAGCATTTGTATATTTTACACTGACTTCATAACATTATACATATCAGTGCATGTGTTCAACACTAAAAATAATTTGGGGGAAAGGTTTATGAATGCCAGGGAAAATCCTGACAGATATTTTGAAGCAAGAGTAATATAATAAGGTGCAGAATCCCATGTTAAATAATATTTAGCTCCAGCAAGAAGGAACTGGAGCTAACCTAACTCAGGAACAAGGCAGCTCCTGTGCTGACAGGATGGTGTCCTAGCCCAACAATCATCCTCTTGTACATACACTGATAGATCTCTGGCCCACAGCACTATGAAGGCTGAATTGTTCTTAAAAAAGTCATGAAAAGGATGAAAAAACAGAGATAAGGTTTTATATGTTGACATATAAATGCCCCTGTACTCAGTGCTGGTGAGGCCACACCTCGAGTCCTGTGTCCAGTTCTGGGCCCCTCAGTTTAGGAAGGAGATTGAGGTCCTGCAATGGGTCCAAAGGAGGGCAACCAGGCTGGTGAAAGGACTCGAGCACAGATCCTATGAGGAGAGGCTGAGGGAGCTGGGGGTGTTCAGGCTGGAGAAGAGGAGGCTCAGGGGAGACCTCATCACTCTCTACAACTACCTGAAAGGAGGCTGGAGCCAGGGGGGGGTTGGGCTCTTTTCCCAGGCAACTCTCAGCAAGACAAGAGGGCATGGTCTTAAGTTGTGCCGGGGGAGGCTTAGGTTGGATATTAGAAAGAATTTCTTTACCGAGAGGGTGATCAGACATTGGAATGGGCTGCCCAGGGAAGTAGTGGATTCTCCGTGTCTGGAGATATTTCAAAAGAGACTGGATGTGGCACTCAGTGCCATGGTCTGGTAACTGCAGTGGTAGTGGATCAAGGATTGGACTTTATGATCTCTGAGGTCCCTTCCAACCCAGCCAATTCTATGATTCTATATGAAACACTAATAGTATTAGCAATTTTGCATATTCAAAGTTATTTTATTTTCTCTGAATGGAAAAATATGTGGAGATACAATGTGGATAGCATCAGCACCTACAGATGCACGAATTTCAGAAGACAGCAGAAATCAGTCAGGTTACAAGATAAGAGAAGAAGTAGTTTCAGACTCACATTTCTTTAAAATTATAAACTGAGTTTGAGACACATCAGCAGGGAGCTAAAGCCAGTGCTTTGCCCCAAGGGCTCACTTATAGTTGCAGATTCTTTAAGCAACCCCAGGCATTGTAACTGATTTAAATCAGTTCTCCATATGGACACTAAGTAAAGCCCCAGTCATTAACTTCACCACTTGGACACAAGAAATTTAGCATATAATTAACTTTTTAAATTACAGGGTAGAATTCTGGGCCATGTGTGCATGCACACAAATCCTTTAATGATCATTCATAAACCTAAAAACATGAGCTTTTACAGAATCATGGAATGAGCTGGGTTTGAAATGACCTCTGAGAGCATCAAGTCCAACCCTTGATCCACTACCTCTGTGGTTCCCAGACCATGGCACTCAGGGCCACATCCAGCCTCTTCTTAAAAACCTCTAGGGATGGAGAATCCACCACCTCCCTGAGCAGCCCATTCCAATGCCTGATCACCCTCTCGGTAAAGAATTCCTTCCTAATATCCAACCTAAACCTTCCCTGGCAGAACTTAAGTCTATGCCCTCTTGTCTTACTGAGAGTTGCCTGGGAAAAGAGCCCGACCCCCCCCGCCTCCAACCTCCCTTCTGGGAGTTGTAGAGAGTGATGAGGTCTCCCCTGAGCCTCCTCTTCTCCAGCCTGAACACCCCCAGCTCCCTCAGCCCTTCCTCACAGGACTTGTGCTGGATCTCTTCACAGCCTCCTTGCTCTTCTCTGGACCTGCTCCAGCACCTCAATCTCCTTCCTGAACTGAGGGGCCCAGAACTGGACACAGGACTCAAGCTGTGGTCTCACCAGTGCTGAATACAGGGGTAGAGTCCCTTCCCTGGCCCTGTTGGCCATACTGTTCCTGATATTATTATTATTATTTTCCTTTATATTCATATGGCTACAAAAATCAGTTACCAAACATTATGGGAATGACTGCTTATTTTCTCCTGCCAAATCAGTTTCCTGTAATAAATCAACAACGAAATTTGAAACAGCCTAGGTGTAATTTAGAGTTATTTTAAGAGCATTATTTTGCCAATTTTTTACAGAAGCAGCAGGTCCGCAGCATAGGATCAAGAAACAACCTTTACTTTCTGTTTGCTTGTATTCCTGTGCATTGCCTACATACATCCGCTTTCATTAGTTACATTGTTTCTTTTTAAATAGGAAAGCATTGGAAATTTCACAGCATTAACAGAACATGGCTTGCAAACACTGAATGATGTTAAAATGGGTTTTTTCCCCTTTAACAGAGCTTTTTGTGAGACCCTTAGACCTTCCTCAGAGTCACAGGAAATTGTTGTCACTACAGCAGACACAGGAAGCTATTGCCACGATGATTCATATTGACGCAGGGAGAAAAGTACCTTGTAGCAGTCTCAGTCTTGTTGCAGAAGAGCCAGCAAAGACTGGATCTACTGGATGGATCCGAACCACGATCCCTTTAACGTCACATTTTACACAGAAAAAATTCTGACACCCGTGTAGATCCGATGTACACGGATGTGTAGATCCAATGTACACCAATGTAGATCCAAACACGGATACAACGTGTCTACCTCATACAGGCATCATGCAGCCACATCACATCCCTTCACTCAACCCAAACTTAGTAAAACTTCTTCAGCTACCCAGCCTGCCAATGTGCTGCTAACACCTTCACACAGCTCTGCATTTTCCTGCCTTTGAATTCAGAGTTCTATTCCCTCCAATTCTATCAGTTCCTCTCTCAAATTCATGTTTTATTCTTTTTACTTCTGTCCTTTCTTCAACTTCCTGAACACAGAGAGACTTGCTTTAATCTACAGAAAGTGTTTTAGTGCAATTTGTTTCATTAACTTCATTCATTTTATTTTGGCAGTTTCTAGAGGTTCCAGGGTAGAAACAAGGAACCAACGATGCCAATCACTATGCAAACCAGCCACAAAAAGACAAACCCTATCCTAAAGAGATTAAAGGCTGGATTTAAAATAAACAGAAACTAAGTGGTGATCAAAGGAATTTAGAAAAGGATGGAAAAAATTATTAAGCCAACGCCTTTTTATTACACTCACAAGTTTTATCCTCCATCTGAATGCTTAATGTTAGTATATTTTCATTTCAAGGTTACTTATGGTATCATATTTCTGTTGGCCATTGGAGTGGTGTATAAATGTCCTTATTGGCCTCTTTTTAAAAAGCACAAATAGCACCTTTCAACATGCAAAAGATACTGTAAAAGAGCTGTTTACATTCCACTTTAAGAAATCCTTGCAGTTTAAATTGCCTGGGACAAGCAAATAATCTCCTCTGTTATTGCAGTGAAAAAAACCCAAAATGTTAATAAGCCATACACCCAGATCTGTTTCCCATGTTTAGCACAAGCATTGCAGTAGATGTATGAGATGACATTTAGCATTTTAAAAGTAAATGTCTGCCCGAGGAACACCTGAGGAAAAGCAAGGTGCATTTCAGCAAGCATTAACCTCGCTGAAGTTTTGCAAGAGGAAATTCTCCATTTTAGGCCCATTCCCTGCATAAGTCTAAACTTAACATAACAAAAGCCTGCTGGACTGAGCTGTTGGATCTTAATGTCCCATCAGCTCAAGGGCTGAGTAGTCCCTTGGTATTAGTTGGTAATTTCTTGTAGTCCTGGAATTTACTGCCATCCTCTTATACCACGCACAGCAGCACCAGAGAAAGGAACTGAACTCACCTTCTAGCACAATTACTTTCACCAGCCCTACAAACTAATTACACAAGCCATGCTTTTTCATAGCAAGAACAGTCCTGGCTGCCCCTGTGTGAAAGCTGTCTGGCAACTTTATTTTTGCAAAATTCTATCCAAAAGCAAGTGTCCATAAGCTTTTGAAATATAGTACTGCATCTCCTGAGCAACAAAATAATAAAATCAAAATAAAATTAATAAAATAAACAAAGAAATAGGAGAGCCCTTCCATTCCTACAACCATTTCTTTCATACCAGGCCTTCTTCTAAATGAGAACTCTTTAGGAACCATATGAAATTTCTTTGAACCTTTCAGAGCCACTATTCCTTGGAAGCACATATAGAAAAAAAGGAAATCTCATATCTGAATTAAAAGATAAATTCTTGCATAGTTTTGAAACAAAATAACTCAGTAGCAAAAGAAATCTTCTCATTATTCTCCAGAATTCTGGCAAATAACATATTGAGCCTTAAGGGCACCTAGACAGTTGCCATCTTGCAAAATATTATGGCCTCAGGATACAGAATACAGACCTCTAACAGTATGTAGGAAACAATATGAATGGCAGGTTGTTCTGAAAAATCTTACCATATCTGGTTTCTTTTAAGCCACAGATCACATGCTGGATCCATCTGCTGTGATACAGACTGACAAAGCTGCAAGCATGGCTGGAAATAAAATAAACTGGTAATTCAGTATCTACTATTCCTTCTCTCAATAAGCCCATTCTATTCTACCCAATGCCACTACCATTGATTTAGCAGGCGTGCTGGCAAACCATACAAAATGTATTAAGCAGCTTGATATTTAGCAAATTCTTTTAACTGTATCTCTAATGTATTTGTCTCCAGAAATCCTCCAGAAATCTCCAGAAATGTTCCCATATCTTCCTTACACACTTTATACCACCAGTAACACAAGCATTATGTTTACCATACAAAATAAACCACTATCAGATTCAAAAGGAAGAGTCTTTATGTCTGCTACCCAAGTCAAACTGTTATGATCAGGATAACAGTAATTTAATCATGCCCTGGCTATTTACTAAAATCCTATAGCTAGGAACCTGCAAGACCATGTTTTATTTGCATGCAGTTATGCATAGCTTTGTTGTTGTTGTTATTACAGAAGACTACTTATTCCATGTCCTCATTTACTCATTTTTAAAAAAATTACTGGTGTTACTGTAGTCTTTTAACTACACGCGACTCATTTTTCTACAATTAAAAGAAAAAAAGGTGACTGTAGTACCAGACCTTCAATCTGATTAAAGACATTTTCTCATCCCCACTGCAAAAATTTCACTAGTTCTTTATACCTGTAATTTATAAGTTTTCTACCTGACAACCTGGTGTGTAGATCTGTTTCTATTGTAAGCAGACAGTTGGTAGCAACTTTGAAGTCTGCCAATAAAAGCCACTAACATGGAAGGAAAGGAATATTTTACTTTTAAAATAAAATCTTAAGAGATTTGACTGGTTACTTTTCTGTAAAATTCACTTGCTGCTGAACACTCATAATAGCACTCAAAAGAATAAAACCATTGGTGCTGTAGGATTGCTTTTGCCTTTCTGTCTCCTGTTGCTCCTACTTTTCGATATCACTCATCCTTCCTTCTGCAAAGGACTCAACTTCTCAAAATGTAAAATTATACCTATAACACACTAAAACCTTTCCTTTTTAAAATTATTTTTTTGTACAGCAAACACAAGGTTTCCTACCTGGGGCGGGGGTGGCGGTGCGTATGCCCACAGGGGAGCAACTATTGATCCCACAGGAGCACAGATCATCGATTCAGAACATTTTAGGGGGAAAACGTTTACTCTTTCTCTCCCTTACTCCACACTGCGCTTTTCACCTTTAGCCGATGCTTCATCCAGTTCACTCTACTCCATCTTTCACCGCCTTCATTTACCTCACAGCTCCCCCGCCTTCCTGCCGTTTGCCCTCCTCTCCTAAGCGACCCTCCCCGCTCGCCACACTGTCACCCCTCAGCCCCTTAGTAAAAACCACGGCTCCCCCCCACAGCACGGGGGCAGCCAGCGTCCCAGGCCCCCAGCAACCCCTGGCCAAAGGGGCTGGGAGGAGAGGACAGCGTCAAGACAACCTCGGGACCCCCCGGGACAACCCCGGGAGAGCTTCGCCTCTTCCCGCCCTTCGCCACCTTCCCTCGCGCCCCCTCCCGGCCGCCCGCCCGCCCACCGCGCGGCTCCTGCCTCGCCTGCCTCCCCCTGACGGACGTTCGCGGCAGCCAATCGCCGAGGTCCCAGGGGGAGCCGCTCCTCCTCCCACCAATGAAACGGCAGAGCAGCCAAAAAAGCCCCGCCCCTCCAATCGGTAACGGCCTGGGAAGCGCCGGCCCGCGCCGCTCCCTCCTCTTCCCGGCTCTTTATTGAATGAAGACCCCGCTGGCCAACGAGAAGTTCCCACTGGGCTTGACGGACGTCTCCGCTCTCCAGTAGAAGTAGAAACTTGCTCGGCGTCCACCAATAGGCTGCCGAGTGCGAGCCTAGGGGGCGGGCTCTCCGTCCCAGGCGGGCGGGGAAGGCCGTGGTTATCGATCCCGCTGCTGGAGGGAGGCGGCGGTGAAGCAGCAGAGAAAATGGCGGCCATGGCTGCGGAGGCGGCAGCGACTGCAGCGGTGCCGGGCGATGGGGGGGGCCGGCGAGGCTGAGCCCGAGATGGAGCCGATCCCAGGCAGCGAGGCGGGAGCGGACCCACTCCCTGCCGTCACCGAGGCCGTGGAGTCGGTCGTGCCTGATGGGGAAGAGGCCGATGGGGGGCAGGTTGCTCCCGGCGAGGCCGAGGAGCCGCCGCCTGTGCAGCTCGCCCGGAGCCCGGCTGGGACTCGAGAGCCGGAAGCCGAGAGGACGGAGAAGCTGCCGCCCTCCACCCCGGAGGTGGACTCGCCCCAGGCCGAGTACCGGGGAGCGCCCAGCCCGGAGTCCGAGGAGGAGCCGCAGCCCTGCCCGCCGCCTGCTGGGCACCCTGAACTTCCCAAGGAGGAGCCGCAGCCCTGCCCGCCGGCTACTGGGGGCTCCGCGGAGCCGGAGCCCGGGGAGGAGCCGTCCCGGCCGGAGGAGGAGGAGCCGGATGCTGCTGATGCCGCCGCTGTCGAGCCCAAGTCCCCGGTGCCCGTGGCTCCGGTCGGAGGGGAGGCGGAGGCTCCGCTGCTGCCTGGCTCCGAGGTGCGGGTCACCCTGGATCACATCATCGAGGACGCCCTGGTGGTCTCCTTCCGGCTGGGAGAGAAGCTTTTCTCTGGGGTCCTCATGGACCTCTCCAAAAGGTGAGATCTCACGGGGGATCCCCCACCCAGCGGCGGGGGTCAGCGAGCCCGCCCAGAGCCGCCTGCCCGCTCCTCGCCTGCCTTTGGGGTGTGGGGGATCCGCGGCCCTCGGGAGGGGGAGCGACCCGGGCAAGGGCCGAGGGGCACGACGGCAGCAGCATCCCTGCATCCCTTCCCCTCCTTCCCCCGGGGGACCGGAGCCTGGCGCCCGCCTGAGGGCGAGCGGCTCCTGCCCCCGCGTCCTCCCCGGCGAACGGAGGCAGCAGCTCACGGGCATCCTCCTCATCCTCCTCCTCTGCCCCTCTGTCAGGGGGTGAAGGAGCGGGCAGGGTCCCCCCTCCCGCCGGGGCTGAACGCCCCGCTCCCCGCCCGGTGTGAGCGGTGGACAGGGCTGTCTTAACAAAAGTGCTGCTGAGGAGGGAGGAGAAAAAAGCCGGGAGAGGGTTGAGCACATGGGCACATCCTTTTGACTCGGTTGGGATTTGCGTCGGGCCCCCAGCAACCCTGTCTGCCGGGGGAAAAGGAGCAGAGCTGCAGCTTCGGGAGTTTATTCCAGTCTGTACAAACGTAAGGAGCCAGAGATCTGTTCTTCCTGTCGGCTTGGCTTGCATTGCCTATGTAACCTTATATTTCAGCACGTAACATTTTTGAATATAATTATTTTCAAGCCAGGGTCTTACTGTCCTGAAGTACAGTTATCAGTACTGATGCAATGAATGGGGTAAAGTTTAGTAGTTCTTCAACCCTTTTTTTTTTTTTTTCCGAGGAAGGGGGCTGTTTTGTATTACAAAACAGCTTAAGGCCTTATCAGGTTGTGAAGTTTGGGGTTTGCTTTTTACATTGCCTTCCTAGATCGAGGGGTTCTTGGGAGGCCAGAAGTCATCAGTGATACTGTGCATCTTTTAAACAATGTAACTACTGTTTGCAGGTGAAAATACCTCTTAGTGTTTGTCTCTTAGGGATATGAGCACTACACAAGTACATGAGAGAGAAGTGAACTTTGAGTAGGGTTATTATTTATAATAATTGGTATGTAAGTAATGTCCCCAAATTTAAACTGCTGGTATAGTTGGTCATATATCTTATCACTCCCTTATGTATTATAAGATTGATATTACAATGTAATGTCAATATTGTCAGTGCTTTCTAAAAGAAAAAGTATGAGGGACAAGAATTTCTGTCTGTCTGTCTGGGAAGTCCTTTTCTGAAACCCAACTTCTGCATAATGTTATGGAAGTGAGTTTTAAATTTATCGGTTTGAAATGCTAAGGTATCAATTTGTATTTTGAAGCTGGACACTAAAATGTGAGCTGAAAGCTGCACTCTCCTCAAGCGTGATATATTGAATGTCTCTGCCCAGAAATTGTTAGAACTGGTGCTGTAATGCTGGTTAACAGGGGCTCTTTTGTTGGTCTGAAGTTTATACCAACAAAATTACATTGCTGCCCCAGTTAGCAGGGTGGCAAAACCCATTCTTCTGTTCTTTGGGTCTGTATGTGTGAAGAAAGATAATCCCAGTTTCTCCCTTACTGCTGAAATCTTACTGGTAAACTTAGATTTACCACAAATATCCCCTCATTTGACTGAGGTTTTCTTGTGCACTGTGGATGCTTCAGGAGATCTACTGCAGTCCTTTGCAGTAAAGGCTATCTCTAGCAGGGAGACTGCTTCTTTTGCATTATGGCTTCAGTGGAAGCAAACTTCTCAATTTCCCCTGGTTTTAAGCACAGGCCCTGGAGCAAATCTTCAGAGTAAGCACTATGGAGAAGTGATACAGGAAGGTTTGTTCTAGTACTCCCAGATTCTCTTCTGCAGTGGAACCACTTAATTCCTTTCCATTCATATGATCTTGGGAGTTTCTTCAGAGGTGCTTGTTACATGGGAATCCAGAAAAATGAAATTTAAATTCAAAAAACCAAGCTCTTCAGAATGCATGGACAAGAAGAAACTGAGTTTCTAGACAGAAGGTCTATAATATTTGGCTGGTGACAAGTAAATATTTGTAGATCTATAGGAGTCTCTGTTCAAATGTCTCAGAGCAGGAAATGCAGTGGTAATTAAACTCAAACTTGGTACCTGTAAGAAATCAAAGCATTATCAGAAAACTGGTGTTGCATTAATGTCCAGGATTTAAATTCTATTCTAGATTATATGACTTTAGTGGTAAGTGACTGAATGATAGTACTATTTAGGTATCAGCTTTTTTTAAAAATATGCTTACTTTTTTGTAGCCACACATGGACTTCTTAGAACATGAACTTTTTTCCTGAGCCTTCCTTCTGTATCTGTGTCAGGCCCTGTAATTCTTCTAACAAGTTTTTCCACTGGACTAAAAAAAAAGAAAAGAAGAAAGGGTAGGGTTAAATCAAAATTGCCTAAATTCCAGCATGAAAACACTGGGTTTTCTAGTATGCAAGATAGGTGGTTACTGAAAGCTCATTCAGGTGTGGAAATAATCTTCTAAACTTTCCTAGTGCAAAGGAGATCAATACCTTAAGGCTGCCAGTTAGTATTAAATAACAATTTTTTTGGGTGTTAGAATTTAGATTCAGTAGCTTCAAAAAGTGATGTGTTCACTGCATGTGCTATTACTGTTTTCCTGGTATACTCTGAAGAAAGTAATTCTTCAGCTCTTTTTGAATCTTAATTTCTACTTTCCTCTCCAGGGCAATGAAGGTGTTACTTTACAGTACCAAGAAGACTGTTTTTAAAAACTGTCCACTGGACTCTTTTTAGCCTTCTCAAGTCACATTCAGAGTTACTTTAGCTTCAAGGTGAAAGAAAAGCAAAAAAGTTCCCATATATTTTTGGTCTTAAAAGGTTTTTTGTGTGTGTGGTTTTTGTTTTTTCTACTTTTTCCTAATCCCATTTCCATCATAAAAATGATGCATTGACTTTGCATTTTATTCTTGTGGACTTTGATATGAAGTCCACAGTGTTTGTATTAGTGGGTGTTTGTATTAAAGGTCTGGTTTCCTCTTCCACTCCTACTCCTTGTTAATAGGATGTCCATTTAGGAGTTGATAACACAAGCACCTCAATGTTCAGTGGACTTTATTCCTGCACGTATTTGAGGTAAGGAAGTATTTTCTCTGCCTGTACTAATGGCAGCCTTGTCTACCTGTCTCTAGCTCCACAGAAAGTTTTGAAAATCAGCAGTAAATAGGAACCCACATCTACAGAGTCTCAAATCAATTTCTTATGCAATAAGTAATAATTTAGAGAGGGACACATCCCCATTTTTGTTACTCTTGTGGCTTATTGCACAAATTCAAAGTGTGATCTGAGTGTTAAACTTTTTCACTCCTGTTGCCATTACCTTTTAAAGTGCCTTCTTGCATTCCAGGATAAGGTTCTAATGTGAATTCCTTGGTGTATACCTGATGGCATTGTGGTGATAGAGAGACAAGAAATGCAGCAGACCATCAGGCAGGCGAGAGGAGGCAATCCTGTCTTTATTTTGTTAGAATTGATAGTGAATGCTTGAGGTACCATTGTAGTTAATTTCCCTTGCTATAGGGACTGTTATTGAAAACTACTTGTTAGGGTTTAAAGAGGGCTTGTAAACTTGCATGTGTCCAACAAATGCCTGTTTGCTTGGAGTGTGTAAGATGTTAATGCCACCTGCTGGCTCAGAATTAGTGTAAATCTTGCTCTGCACCTGGAGGAAGTGTAAAAGTCAAAATGTAGGATTAAAAAGTTCTGCGTTTACTTTGCTCTTTTGGAGAGAGGGTGAATTATTTCTGCAATGTTTTCTCCTTTTCTTCCCAAAGATTAAAGGGAGGGGGACTAAGTTTATTTTCTGTTGTTTTGCCAACAGTCAGGGCTTGTATTTTCTACTTTATCATTTGACTAAAAATTTGCTTCTAACCTCACAGAATTGATGGACAGAAATGTCTTCCTCTTGTCTTTTTCTAAGTTGTTTCCCTTCTTACTTTTGTGTGATCATAATGAGAGTGGAAGGAAGAGCAAAAAGTCATTTTGTCACCTGAAAGCCACTGATAGACAGAAGGTGCCCATTGTATTGCTAGTAGACAGCTGTTTGAAATTAATCTTAATTGAGGTTTGCTGGTGGAAGATCAGGAAAGACTTGCACCAAATTGTGCATGAGCTATGTAATGAAAAGAAACTTTTATAGACAGCTTTAAATTCTTACAGTTCTCATAGCAGCTTTTAGTTATAGCATTATTTTTGGTGACTTTTGAAACCTACACTTTCCCCAAGTTATTAATTGAACTTTTTTATTGCAAAGGCATAAGTTTAAATAACAAACAGTTGCATGCATTCACTACTCTGTTTTGTCTTAATCTGCAAAACATCTGTTAGATTTTTAAATAATTTACATTTAGCACTTCTTCAAATTTGCTGCCTATGTACACTCACATTTTTTGTTTGTTTTTTTTTTGTTTTTGTTTTTTTTTTGTTATAAGCTCCCCAGGGTGAATCTAATGCCTTGTAAGAAAGAAAGAAAGAATTTGACGTGTCCAAGGAAGTTTGTAGGGAAAAAAATGTACCTGCAGGCTGATAAAATCTGCAGATGCAAGAAGGAAACAGCAGAATTTTTATTTAAATAATGTGGCATGTTTCTCTCCTGTTCTTAGGTTCTCTTTTAATAATAACTCCATGTAATAAATAGGGACAGTATTTTCTTGTCCTTGCCTGTATAAATTTTAAGTTCTGTAGGAGTACTGGTGTTCTGTGGTATACCTTCTCAACAGCAGAGAAATACCTGTTACTCAGGGTTGTGTAAGGCTGTGTTGTGGGTGGTGGTTTTCATTTTTGTTTTTTTTTTTTTAAAAAAAGACTCCGTTTGCAAGGTGTTCCTGGAAAGCATCACTTGTTCTTTTTTGTCATTTCTGGTATGTGTAAAGGAACTTGGTAGAATTATAGGCTTTAAGAAACAGCCATAACACTATTTTGATATTTGCTTTTATCCCTAGAGTATTGGGAGCATAAGAGTGATTGGTGTGGTTAGGAGGGTAAATGATGTATACCTTGCTTGGAACTGGCAGATGTTATATTGAGTGGTATAATGTACAATTTAGATTCAGAGGACAAGGTGGGATCAGAAGACCTTGTGGTACTGCTTTTAACTTAAATTTTTCTATGGTTTTTTGTAATATTTCAGTTTCTATATGAAAATAGTTTCTCTTGTGTCTCTATAGACATCTGAAACTTTATGGAGTGATATTTATGATTAGTTATCAAATACTTTTTGAAAGGCTTACTGATCTTAACGTTTTCACCTGGAAAGTGAAAATGGGTAACAAAACTGGAGTAGCTTTTAGGATTTTACTAGTATAGGTATAAAGCATGTTAAAGCTGCTGCTTCTACTGAAAAGGCCAATCTGCTTCTGATTTTGAGCCAGGACAAAGAGTGTGACTTTTACCTTTATCAAACCATTAAACCCTTATCTTGCTGGTAAATTTCTCTGTGCATTGTGCCTTAAACTTTCCTAAAATAGCTGTAGTCCACTGCTGTTCTTTGTTGGATTGTGATGAAATAGATGACAGTTAAGCTGTCTTTTTATTCTTATGGAATGCTTTCTTGCAACAGCATGGGTTGCTGTTGCTTTCTAAGAGTGGACTTGGCTTGAAGTGTTGAGAGAGAGAGAGAGAGTGGAGGTAAAATTTCCATCCTGCTTAAATTCTTTTTTCTTTTACACTGTTATGGGACTAAATTTTGTCTATCTTGACCCTAAATAGACTTAAAATTCACCCATTAATAAATAGTATTCTCTTCCATATGTCTTAAGTCTGACTGGCATGTAGATGATATTGTAGGGTATATTTGATGTATTTTATGCTAATCATAAAGTTTTGCAATTGTGTAACACTGCTAAATGTATCAGCAAAGCATCTACTTAAAATGCAGCTGACACTTGAAACTAGTAATGCAAAACATACTTAAAAATTAAAAGATAATTTCAATTTAAACAGACCTTTATAAGCATGCGAGTAAAATTGTGGTAGCAGAAATCTTACAGTTGGAGCATTTTATCTTTTAAAGTTTCCTTTTATACCCTTGATAGCACTGTAGAACTTTACAGAAAACTGAAGAAAATTCTGTGGATTCACTTGTAAATCCTTTCTAGCGAGGTGAAGCATCCTTCTGCTTATCACCTTAAGAGATTCTTCAGTCTCTACAGTAGATTATTCTTCAAAGTCTATGTCAGCATCCTGACTATGTGGGCTTCTGTGATTAATTTTCCTGGGAGTTGCCATCTTCCAAAGGGTTTCTAACCTCATGGAGAGATGTCCTGTAAGCTAGTACAGCCTTTGATAAATTTGTATATTGTTTAGAATCCATGAGTTGGTTCCACCTGTGCAGTGATTGCAGTAGAGGACCCAGGTGACAGTGGTTAGGAATGACAAAGATCAGCTACAGCCTTGGATACCTCCAGCCAGCTTTCTTGGGATAATCTTTCAAACTCAGTTCTACATCTACTGTGCTTTTGTCTTTCCTCTTACTTTGAGAGTGTATCAGAAGCAAGAGCTTGGATTTCAGGCAATCCTAGTGGATTTCAACCACTAGGTTTAACATTGATTAGTAAAAGACTTTGAGCATGTAAACTTCCTACTAGTTTGCTTGTAGCTTAATTTAAACTGTAATATCTTTTAACCAATTTTTTTCTTGGTGTTGAGTTTGTGAGGCAACAGCTATTCTTCTTCTTTTGTTATTTCCAAAGAATCACTTCCACTGCAGTCCTGTGCCATGTTTTTAGAGCTCTAAATGAAATAGGAATTTTCTAATCTGTTTAGCCTAGTGTTGCATTGCTGAGGAGGTGAGTAAGTAATTAAGTTGATAGTTTGGCTTCTGTGAATGCTTTTCCCAGTAAGGTGCTGGCTGTTAAACAATGTATTCCATACTGTGCTTTACTTTATGTTGTATATTTACTTTTTATCAATTAAATCATATGACTGTATAGGCTATTCCATAATCTGTTTTGAATACATGTAGTTTGGGGAAGTTCTGAAGTACTTTGTGTTCAAATAGCTGTGATCTAATTGATATGTTTTAATATAAACCTGCAGTTCAGGTACATGCATGAATTATATATACCTAGGTGAACATTATTTCTGTATATTATTATACTCCCAGCATTCAGAGTCTTTGAACTTGTATCCATGTAATAAAAAATAGTTCAGTTGTTGCTTATCTTGGCTTTTGCAAAATACCAAGGATGATACTGAGTACCAGAGCAGTGCATAAAAAGGTAATTGGTGATTCC
Organism: Calypte anna; assembly: GCF_003957555.1. Lineage (NCBI taxonomy): Eukaryota > Metazoa > Chordata > Aves > Apodiformes > Trochilidae > Calypte > Calypte anna. The sequence goes on along the minus strand of NC_044259.1, from coordinate 6,099,217 downwards.
TGTAGTCTGACTTAGTGGTGAAAATGAGTTTTGATCATAGTCTAACAACATGCTTAAATTAACACCACTACACTGGAAGTTCCTGTGCTTTGTTTCAGTGTGTTTGCAGACAAATGGGAAATATGTCTGGACAGGTACAGTGGGTTCTCTTCTTTGTCTCTTGGCTTTTTCATTTTTGTTTCTTTTAATAGAGAAGTAAAAGTTAGACAGTGGAAGGTAGCAATGAGAGCTTAGGGCTTTACATGGTAATATAAACCACTTTGCTCCAGGACACATTTTTTACATGTTTATGTACATACAGTCATGGATTTAAATGGGATTTTTCCCTTATCTCATGTTTGTTTGTTTGTTTTAAATACTCTTAACTGTGCTGGTTTGCATTTAAATTGAACAGTAATATGTATTCATTGCAATAATTCTGCTATAGAATTTGAAAAAAAAGTGTTCTTACTTTGCTTGATTTACTTAAATTTACATATCTGCAGTGCAAATCTGTATGACTTTTAAGTGGCAGGCTTCTAAGTTTGATAACCAAACTAGCTTTTACATAATTACAAAAAAATTCCATGGTTGCCTTTTCAGTAACTTGCAACTGAGAAACCATGGAAATAAAAACCTGACTGTTTTTGTCATATTTCTGTCTCTGCATGCCCCAGTCAATTGAAAGCTTCTCTCAATGTAAGATTACTGAACTGCCAGAATTGATTTTGTCTGTACCCCATTAGTCTCGTATGTAAATACAGTTTCTGATACTCCTGTAGCTATTTGACTTTAATGCATACATATATTGAAGTGATAGGTAGAGCAGAAATATGATTAGATCCTACTGGTTGCTCTGGTTACTTGTGAAACCTCTTAGAGAAAGGTTTCTTATGATGGGTCTCAACTTACTTCCTTCTCTTTTAGAGATGCCTTTTCAAAGGTAAAAAGAGCCAGGACATCTTTACAGGAGAGGCAGGTGACAGCATGGAAAACTGGCTCTAGTTTTGATTAGGTATGAAGCAGCAATACACTGCTTTCCAGAACCACCTTAAATTAGTTTGAAATACGTATTTCTTTGGTACTCCTGAGAGTTCAATTTTCAATCCTCATCAACAAATCCTTCTAATCCTTTAAGTGGTAGAACTAAGTTATGGAAGAGTGAGTGGTACAGTAAACAGCTGGAACTTGGGCATGATTATTATTATTTATTTTTTTAAGCAAACAGTATTTGGAGGTTCTTTTTGCAAGAATAGAATTTTCTGGAGGAAAGTAATATAGTAAGGACAGTAATACTTGGGGACAAAAAACTAAAAAAAAACTAGTTTGCTGTTAGAATAAAGACAGAACATTTCCATGTAATACTTAAATATGTGACAAACTAAACATGTAGGTAGTGTCACTAATGTAGCACAACTGAAATGGCTTCTTTTAAGAGGTGATCTTCTACTGCCCAGTCATTGATGGACATGTGATCAATAAATGTCATGATTCAACTTGAGTTAGTTAACTTGGGGTTTTTTTTTGTTTTTTTAACCTTTTAAAAATACAGTAACCTTTTAGTGCATCTTCATCTCTGTAGTAGGTGACCCACATGGTACTTCTTGCAGCTTTTATGTCTGATCTACATACTCATGGCACTCCTAGCTATTTCAGACATGTAATTGGTATTATTGCAATTGTATGAGAAGCAATTCAAGGTCCACCAACTGCATGTATGAAAACAGGGCTAGAAATTCTAGTATATGTAATGAATCCTTGTGTTCACTGTTGAAATAATTAGGTGCTGTGTCATCCCTTGTCTTGAACAGGTTTAAGATCACTTCTTTCTGCTTTTTCTCATAAGAAAAATACATAATTATTTGCTTTGCCTCGCTCTCATCTTGTTGTTTTCAGTCTCTCCTGTGTCATTCACTGTTCCATTCCTAAGTTTCTTTGCCACTGCTCTCTCTTCTTGATTTGTGTGTCATTCTTCCAAGTTGCATATTTGCCAAGGAGGAAACAAAGATCTTCTGAAAACTGAATGTAGGCACAGCCTGCTGTGGATGGGGCCAAAGAGAAGACATCACACAGTCAGCAGTAGGAAGGAATATTAAGTCTCTGGGCCTAACAAATTGATCTGGTACTTCAGGTGGACTTTGTCTTGACTAGTTATGTCTTTATGTATTGACACATTTTATGCATTTGAAATTCTAATTGTGCTGCTCTTGCTTGCGAGACAGTAGAACAAAAATCTAGGAAAAGAGAGATTAATTACTTGAATGGAATCCTTCTGGAGAACCTTCTTGCATTCCTCTTTATCCACTTCTGCCCTGGTCACTGCTAATAATGTTTAATTTCCTAATGCAGAGTCAGCATAAATGTCTTTTAGAAGAAAGGCATGTACATGGAAATGTCTTGTGAGGGGCAAGGAAATGCAGTTCCTGAGAAAGTGAAGAGAGTTGTAAGTGATGTTGTTCTGCATGGGTTTTACCTGTTTGATATCATGCTCCTCTCTAGTTCTAGTTTGTGGTGTGTTTGTCTGAGATTGAAATGTGCACAGCAGAGATCTTGCTGTGTCTAGGAGTTCTTGTTCACAACTTTTTTCCCAAATCTGTAATCTTTATCAGGTGGTGAAAGGTGGCATCTGGATCATATTACTTTTAAAAAAGCTGATGCAAGTAATGCTGGAAAAATAATGCTAATTTAATTATCGGCTGATAGTTTCTTTTAAAGCCCTACTTAGGATTTAGTAACTTGCTCATAATCCTTAGTGGGAGGAAAAGTGTTCATGGAAAAGAAACTTATTTACGTTTGGTGGACTTCTGGGACTTGGGGAACTTAAAGCTTGGTTATGCGTGAGTCCCTTGTGCTTTATAAGCCAGATGGTAGGCTGGAAAAAAGCCTTTATTGGCTGCTGATTTTTTTATAGCTCACTGCAGCCTTCACTAGTGCAGTAGACTGTATTTAGTTAGACTGCTTGTTTCTGTAGGGACAACTGAAGTTCAGTTGGAGTGGACCCAAACCTCAAAAATTAACTTTTGTCAAATGGTGTAGGATATTTTGTGGTAAGGAGCATTCTTGAGCCCATGGATAAGGACTGAACTGCTCCAGTTGCCCAGCTGGGCTCCTGCCTCTGTCTCCAAGAGCTTGCAAGTATGAATGTAACAGTACCCAGGTGCAGGATGATAACAGTGCCCATGTTCATATGAAACTGCAAATTATCACATGTTCAACTTCCTTTTTTTTTTTTTTTTTTTTCCATGGTGAGAGAATAATTTCGTTCCCTTTGCTTAGGCTGCCTGCTGTTTCCATTCTCCCTTTGTAATGAAGTGCAAACTGGATGGATAATTTAATCTTGGATGGGTTGTTTGCTTCAGTTGCAATTTTTAAATGCAAAGAGACTTAACAGATAAGCAAAAGGGCAAACAATTGATATCTTCTGTTGGTGACAGTGTAAAGAGCCTTCTAGCACATCATGGTGTTTTTTTTTCAAAACCAGTTTTGAAGAAATAAAGCCAACATGTAGGCACTTGTATAAACTGTGGGCTTGTTGTAGGAGTGTGAATGGAACATAGACTGGTATTCAGCATTTATCTTGTTGAGACACAGCTGTAGATTGTAAATAAACCTCAGTTCAATCAGTTAAGGGGATGTTGCAGTTGAGCAGCTCTAGTAGAATATGAACCAGCATTAACCTGAGGACAAATTGTGAGTAATAACTTCATTTTCTTGTCAGGTGGGATAAGCATGATGGTCTTTTTTTAGCCACTCAAAATGGATGATGTGGAGTATCATGTTGTTACTGCATTAAGGTCAAACTATTAAAATACCATTTAATACAAGCCAAGTGCTGGTGCCTGAATGGGAGCTGGAGTTGGGCAAAGCTCAGGAGCAGCAAACAGCCTGGTGGCAGCTCTGTAGGGCTGGGACCTCAGCTGGTAGATTGTGGAGTGGAACAGAAGGAAGATTAAAACAAGCTTTTGTGATCCCTTCTGCCCTGTTCTGGGGATGGAAAGGTACATTGTTGTAAAAGGAATGTGCTTATCATGGGATCTTTTCTCAAGAGAAGGCAAGCATAATGCCTTGCAAACTGATAAAATGTTTCCCTTAGCACAAAGCTCTGCAGAAAGTATTGTTTGCCTGTTAGGCAAGGTGTTACTTCTGTTACTGTAGGAAAGTTGAGCTAATGCCTGAGGCAGACTGGAATTTTTCATTCTCTTTTCTCAGCAGATGATGGAGGTGAGACATCCTATGTGTATCACACTGGGCAGCAGAGATCTAGAGCTGTCTGGAGAAAAGTAGGCAAAGGTTTAAAATATTGCTTGCTTGCAGAACAGGGAGAAATGGTTTGTGCTGTGTTGAAATAAGAGTGGTTTTGCTGGAAGAAACTCAAACTACTAGGCCTGCGAGCTTTGTGCTGTAATGCATCAGCTCAAGTGCTAATCTTTTGTGGATGAAGAATGATGGCACTCTGTTCAATGCAAGCATTTATGTGGTTCATATTTGCCTTGATTAAATCCAAACAATATTTGGCCCTTTGTGCTATGCTAAAAATGGAAGAATTTGTTAAAAGTTACTGAAGGTGCCTTCTTCACATAAGTTGACTGAAAACAAAGATTAATGTTGGGTAGATTTGGGGTTAGTTGATGGGATGAGTGAGTCCCTTTTGTGTTCACAGACACTTCCTAAAAGTATCAAGTTAATTCATGTACTGCTGTGTCTAGGGAATTATTTTTTTTTGTCACACTTTCAGGGCATCTTGCTGATGTAAGAGAAAATGATAATAAGTGAAGCTGTATATGTCAAGTCTATGGACTTGGTTTTGGAGCACTGCTTTTTCCAAGAGGGTAAAGGGTAGATATGAAGCCTGAATTTTCCCAGATCCTGTGGCTTTCCAATGGTGGTTATGTAGTGTGGACAGATTTTCAAATTAATTTTAGTGAACGCAGCATCAGATCCCCTCAAAACCTTTAATTTTTTTTTTTTTCTCTTTAAGGTTTGGACCCCATGGAATCCCTGTGACCATATTTCCTAAAAGGGAGTACAAGGATAAACCCGAAGCCATGCAGCTCCAAAGTAAACCATTCCAAGATGAGGCACAGGTGAAGTGTGAATCTAATGCTGCAGTCCCTGATGACTCTTCTCTCACGCAGCCATCAGAACCCAGCATAGCTAAAAGCCTATGGACTTCTAAACCACCTCCTCTCTTCCATGAGGGAGCACCATATCCTCCTCCTTTGTTTATCAGGGACACATATAACCAGTCAATACCTCAGCCTCCACCCCGGAAAATTAAGCGGCCCAAACGTAAAATGTACAGGGAGGAACCCACTTCTATCATGAATGCTATCAAACTACGACCCCGACAGGTCTTGTGTGATAAGTGCAAAAACAGTGTTGTTGCAGAAAAAAAAGAAATTAAAAAAGGTGGCAATGCAAGTGACTCTTCAAAATATGAGGAGAATAAAAAACGAAGAAACGAGAGTGTGACTACTGTGAATAAAAAACTTAAGACTGACCATAAAGTGGATGGAAAAAGCCAAAACGAAAGCCAGAAAAGGAATGCTGTGGTCAAGGTTTCTAATATTGCTCACAGCAGAAGCAGAGTTGTTAAAGTTTCTGCACAAGCAAATACTTCAAAAGCGCAGTTAAATACAAAAAAAGTTCTCCAGAGCAAAAACATGGATCATGCAAAAGCTCGGGAAGTCTTGAAAATGGCCAAAGAAAAGGCACAAAAGAAGCAGAGTGCAACCTCCTCTTCCAAAAATGCACATTCAAAGGTCCACTTCACACGGCGTCTTCAGAACACCAGCTCAGGTTCCCTCCCACCCCGATTGCGTTTAAAGCCACAAAGGTATCGGAATGAAGAAAATGACTCTTCTCTCAAGACAGGACTTGAGAAAATACGGAGTGGCAAGATGGCAACTAAGCCCCAGTCTCGCTGCTCCTCCACCCGCTCAGCAGGTGAGGCCCCTTCAGAAAATCAGAGCCCCTCAAAAGGCCCTGAAGAGGCCAGCAGTGAGGTTCAGGACACAAGTGAAGTGCATGTAACTGTTGAGCAGGATGAACACCAGACACTGGGCAAGAGAGGCAGCAAAAGCAATATAACGGTTTACATGACCCTTAATCAAAAGAAATCTGACTCTTCCAGTGCATCAGTTTGTAGTAGTGATAGCACAGATGATTTGAAATCTACCAACTCTGAGTGTAGCTCTACTGAAAGCTTTGATTTTCCTCCAGGCAGCATGCATGCACCTTCCTCCTCCTCCTCCTCCTCCTCCTCCTCTTCTTCAAAGGAAGAGAAAAAGCTCAGTAATTCCTTGAAAACGGAAGTGTTTTCCAAAAACGTCTCTAAATGTGTCACACCAGATGGCAGGACCATATGTGTAGGGGACATTGTTTGGGCCAAGATTTATGGCTTCCCTTGGTGGCCAGCCCGTATCCTTACCATAACTGTGAGCCGGAAAGATAATGGCCTTTTAGTTCGCCAGGAGGCTCGCATCTCTTGGTTTGGCTCCACGACAACTTCTTTTCTTGCTCTTGCACAGCTCTCCCCCTTTTTAGAAAGCTTCCAGTTGCGCTTTAATAAGAAGAGAAAGGGGCTTTATCGCAAGGCCGTCACAGAGGCAGCAAAGGCTGCTAAGCAGCTGACCCCCGAAGTTCGGGCCCTGCTGACGCAGTTTGAAACGTGAACGTGGAGAGTAAGGTAGGCAAGAAAGCTGGAAAGGCTCCCCAAATTTTCTAGCCTAGGGAGAGAACTACCACGAAGGACTTGCCAAGTCAGAAGTTGCACTCGGTTGACTGCTCTTTTTTATACTCAAGTTGTTCCATTTGTAGGGGTATCTTGAAAGTTGAATTTGAACACATAATCAAAATTAGCCTAAAGTGAGAACTTCAGTATTTTTCAAGTGAAAAAAAATTTTTTTTAAAGAAAAAGAATTCCTCAAACACCCAATGCATAGGAGCCATAGCCTCAGCTGAAAGGCAGCTTATTTGCAGGGAATTTTTTAGTAGTTTCTACCCAGTATGTAACTAGTTGCTGTGTGGCAAAGGGTTAACACAAGGAATTAAAGTAGTAGCTGTGACCTTTTTTTTTTTTTTTTTTTTAGGTGGCCCATCAGGGAAGTAAGTCTAGAAATGTAAGCCTTGTCTAAATGGTCTTTGAAGATTATTTTAAACAGTCTCTAATGTTTTTAGTCTGTCCAGTGCAAATTGGTTCAAAGCATGCTTAAACATCTTGGGCTGGCTTCTCACAACCCACCTGGACCAGTTTAAATGGCATTGGAAAACTTGTGAAATTTTTAAGGAAGAAGAATTCATGTAACTTAAAAGGCCAGATTAAATGGGGTTTTATCGTAGTGACCACTTAAACACTCAGCATTTCTATGCACATGGGGGCACAAATATAACACTTCAGGGTTTGAGAAGCTGAGAGGGTTGCCTGTAGCTCTAAGACAAAGCTGAGCAGTTGCTCAGTGTTTGGGATCAAGGGCTGTTAATGCTGCATAGGTGTGAATCATAACTTCTGGTCTTTCTTCCTGAAGAAATCTTTCAGGCCATTTGCCTGGAGGTTTAATTAAGAGAGGCTTTGTTTTGAATGTGTAAATAATTGATTGCTGAAATTGGTCAGATTTTCTCCTGACTGGTTGTTCCTAAATTCTTAGGATACGTCCTAGTAAATTACACTTTGTGAATTGTCAGATGTGTAATTGTTGCATTTTGGATGTATCTAACTTCATTTTTTTTAATATTTCCGTTTAAGGTATCTGTTTGCAGGTCAGAAAATGAGAATATGTAATTGTGTAATGCTCTGAAATGTAAAAAACAAACTGTAAATAAAATCGACTAAATCTGAATTATTTGTGTGTGTTTCTCAAAAAGCTTTGAAAAAAATTCAGGATGTTAGAGTACTTGATATGTATGCCGTATTTAGAGGACACCCTCTTAAAAAGTAAATTGTCCTTTTTCACACATTCTTAAAAATAACTGCTTGATGTAAAGTACTGTTCGTATACTTCAGTCTTAATTTTGAGATTAAGTGATTATCTGTCCCTTTTGTTTCAAAACTAGCTCTGTAGAGGGCTTTCTGTAAAGTTGATCAAATTTCTCCCTTAATTAGATTTTGTTCCATATATTTGAATAAAGACTGTGGATAATGTCAGTTACACAGTGGGAAAATGTTTTCAGTTTTCTCCATCTATCAGACCCATTCTCCACTGTTAACTTTTCTTGCATATCCTTTGCTCAGTGTTGGGCATTTTCATGCAAATGACTTTACAAATTTTTTTTTTCCTTCTGGTTTTGGTCCTTATCTGACCATGTGAATTCCTGTCTCTTCTCCAACCCACTCCTGTTGTTTCAGCCTTGCAATGCCTTGTGAAGATTCTCTCAGTGTTCATCCCAAAGCAGTTTTCATCCTTTTTTTTGCCTATGGTTAGGCAATCATGACAGATGTAAAAAATTTAAGTTTATACTGAAATTAGATTTTAAACAGGCATGAAAATAGGAGTAAGGATTTAATCATCAAACCCTTAAAACCTTTTTAAGTTAATCTTAAGTTTCATGTGTTTATGATACTGTCTGGTCTTTCCCAAGCATTTAATTTCTTTTTACCTTTTTTAGTTATTTTGTTGTGTCCACAGAACTATTGCAAGTCTAAAGTGTCAAATACATAGCTGTTCAAATTTTACTCAAGTTTATGGTTATCTCTGTTAGGTGCTAGTGAAGCTTCCAAACATACCAGCTTTACCTTGGCATTCTAACAGTTACCAAAACCAAAAAAAACACTGGTCAATGCTTTTTGAACATGATAAACACACAATAAGTTTCATAAAAATGAAAAAAAAAATTGAAAAGCAATAATCCTGTTTCAATTCTATGTATTCTTTCCTGCAAACAGAAACAATTACTCTATTTAAGTAGATAAGCCGTACTTTGTTATTAAAACAGACTGTTTTTTTAAGCCAAGAACCCAGACAATGTGATTTAGATGTCTACACTAGTTCCTTGAGGTTTAGAAGCTCAAGTGAACTGGTTATGAGGTAGTTGTTTTGAGCCAAGTAGTGGTGAAATCAGTAGTTACATTGTTAATTTTTCTTTAAAAGACATGGAAGCTTTGTACTCTTCTTTCAATCAATAAAAAAGTTAGAAAAACCTAGAACATACATAGTCAAAGTTTGCTCAGGTGTTCTCTGGGAAGATGAGAAAGCAGTAAGTATGAGAGGGGTTTCTTTAGATTGTTTTATGTTCAAAATAACTGTTTATGAAAGGTGTTTTAAAGAGTCATTTGTAGATGATCAGTCTTTCAAGAACTCAGTGTTTTAAAGTGAATGTGGAGTATCACTTCAGACATCAGGTCTCTAAAGAAATAGACTCTTTTATAACCCTGTGTTGAAGCTGAAAGTACTCCATTCCTACTCCACCATGATTTTCCTTTCACTTTGAAGTAGCTGACACTATATAGCAGTTTACAAGGGAGAAGATGTTGGATTTAATGTCAGGTGGTTGCAGTGAGGAACCTTGGCTGGGGCAGTCTGGATGCTGCATGGAGATCAGCTTTGCAGACTTAGGCAAAGCTTTGTGCTGCTTCTGCTATGAACTGCAAAAAAAATGCCACACTTGGAGCCTGGCTGCTCCCAGCAATGTCTGCAAGGGCAGAGTGTGGGGACTGCTGCTCTTACAGTTTGGTATTCATTGGCCATTTTGGAGTTTAAGTGACTTTATCAAATAACTGATGACAGGAGCAGGGTAGTGCATCTGTGTAATTAAGCTGTGCAACTGTTGGAAGCAGCCTGTGTCTTGAGAAGGCAAACATCAGGAGAAATAATGACTGTTGATTTTCTATCAGCTCAATATAATAAATGGCAAATGATGTGGTTTTGAATGAATGAAATCCCTCAGTGTAGTTGTTTTATATGTGTGGTCTTTCAGGGGGTAACAGCATGACAGGTGGTGATGAGTTTAGTACAAGTCTACTTTTCCTTTGAAGGGCTTTAGTTTCAGTTAAAATGTTTTGAGAGAGAGTAGTTACTGCAAAACTTAGAAGCTGATTTCCTTTAGCAGGAGTTTGAAGGTGTGATCACTTCATCAGTAATGTTAGAAGCAAATGTGAAATGCTTGTATGTCTCTGGAGTTCTACAGGAAATTGAACAAATATTTGTTACTCTTTCTAATCAGAGTTCTAATTTTATGTCAACACTTACCTGAGAGAATAATCTCTGATTATATGGTTATTTTATCTTTAGTGGGGTGTGTTTAACGGAGGTAATTTAGGTCAACTGTGCAAACCTTAATTTTTCAGCATGTTGTGAAATACTTTTTTATTTTTTTAAAGAAGTTTCTAAATATGATTGGATTTAAGAAATGGCAGATCAGTGAAAGTGAGGAAGGGGTTAGAGATTGCTTTTTGCATTGTTAGTGTTTGGTTTGTTTCTAGTTAACTTTTTTAAGTCCAGAAACTTATTTCTGTAAATGTTTTCTATAAGCTTTGGCAGAGGTTGTCAAAGTAGAATAGGAACATGAATTTTGGAAAATAAATCTTAGTAGCTAATCTTCAGCAGAATTATTATTTCCCATGTGTTTTGCAGAGGGCAGTGAAAAAATAGAGCTCCCTTCTTGGCTGAAGAATTATAGAAAAAAGGAGGCTGACAATCAGGCTATTTCAGTAAATCTCTTTCAATTGTATAACTGCTCTTAATTGGTAGATACAGACTGTGAACTGGAATTAAGAGTGAGTTTATTATTGAAAGGGCTTAAGACAGTGGTATTTTGTGTCATAAGACATCTGGTAGAAATGTATATTATTTAAAAATACACTTGAAAGCGTTCTTACAGTACAGAGTTTATAGTGGTTAAAGGCTGAGGTGCTTTATCTTCCCGTTCTTGTTTTCAGTTTACTTTTTTAAGGGTGTGAATAGAAAGGTCATAGGGAACTTGAAGGAGAAGAGAGGAACTTGGTGTATGAAGCTGGATGTGATACTGGAAGGAGAACTAAGAGTTGGTTGGTTGAGAGTAATAAATTTCTGTTCAAGCACAGGAGAAGACTTTAGTGCCTCTGCTATTGCACAGAGCTTGTTGGAGACTTTTGGTGAAATCTGTGTCACTGTCCAACAGTCAACTGTTAGAACTTCATCTAGAATCTACTTTACACTTTCTCTCTGGCATCTCTGACAGTGGTGATCAGAACTGTTTACTGTAGGTGGGGTTTTACAAAATTCTTACTGAAAGGCAGTGACTTCCATGAATCAGAAGAACCTTTGATTCTCTCTTTAATTGTTAGATCCTACCAGCAGCTTACAGTTTCCTGTGATGTAGTCATTTCAGTCTGTCTTCAGTAGTACTTGTGTGTGCATAGCAATCCAGACTGTAATTTAGATTAATTCTTTATTATTTTTTTTTCTTCAATTAAACTGTAACATGAAAGCCCTTATGTTAACAAAAGACAAAACAGCAGTTCCCAGGCATGATTGCAGGGACAGAGATTTGGTTACTGACTTGCTATCCTGCTTTTTCCCTGTAGTTCATTATTGCCAGGCTGGGCATTTGGAGAGAACTTTCCTTGGGGCAGCACAGGCAGTGCCAGGTACCAGTTGTTGAAGGGAACTCAGATCCATGGCTCCATCTTTTTTTCCCCAAGAAAAGCAATTCATATTCTTGGAGTGAAGTAGGACGAGCAGCGGCATGGAACATGAATGTCATGAATAAAGCCTTTAATACCTAAGATCTGAGCCACCTTGTACATCCAGTAGAGCAACAAATGGGAGTAGGAGATGATCTTCTGTGCCTACATAACCTTTCCAGATGGTTTCTGTATGGCCTGAAAACCCATTTCCTGTTCTTGTGGCAGTGGAGATGTCCTGGAGAACAGGAGAAGAGACGGAAGTGTAGAAGAATCTTTGTTCTTCTCTACCTGCCTGCCCATGGTCCAAGGGGATGATGCTGGTGTAGGGAACAAACCAGGATCCCCTGTTGGTAGTGGGCTTTGCTTGTTCAGTGTGTGAAGGCAAATGGGTCTGTGGGATTTATTTAGACTGTATGTTTGACCAGTTATTTTAAACAACTGTAATGCAGTTTCTATGCCAATTATTTTATTACTCAGTCCAGAGAAGGAAGAAATGGCTATTGATACTGAGGATACTCAAGGTCTGCAAATACCTGCAGAGGCTAAGGGGAAAAAGGCTACTGTTTAGTAGCACCCAGGACAAGAAATAGTATTTAAAATTATAAGACAAGGAGTAAAGTTTAAGCACTAGAATATTTATTCTAATTGTTATAGCAAACCCATGGGTGTTGTTTGGAGAGTTGCATGACTTTAGAAATGACAGGTTTTTTACAAACAACACATTAAGCTGATCTCTGCCAGGAGTGGCTTAAATTCATCCTCTGTTTGGGTATGGGACAGATTAGATGGCTAAGCCATGGCTCTATTTTCCGTATTTTTTTTTTCATTAACAGTTCTGATTTTGGAAAAAAAAAATCTTGGTAGAATCCTTCATTATAAGCATATTTCTGCCTGGTGTGTCCTGTTTTAGCTGTGCAGGAATCACACTTGGTGTAATGGAAGTATGACCTAACACTACAGTCTTAGCTTCCATATGTAGTAAAACTGCACTGAATCTCCTGCCAAGGGTGTCCTCTATACAATATGTTTGGATGACATCATTTACATAACAGGCAAACTTTAAAATATTTTAAAAATAATAAAATTAATACCTAGGTCAGTTGGTGTTTGCTTACTAATGGTTTTGATGTCAAATATGCAATCTGAATAAGAAATGTGCCAGCCATGTGCTGTGGATCTCTTGATTTGGAAGGCAAGCTGTGTTCTCACTCAGTTGTTACCATCACTACCAGACTGTAACAGAAACAGCATCATTCTGGTGACAGAATTGTCTTGGCCTGTTCTTAACAGGTGCATAAAGGACAAGTGTGTAATTGTTTTATCAGTAAAGTAGGTAGATACTATTCAAAGCAAATATTTACTTAAATGCTAATATGCATAATTTTTTTTGTTTTTTTTTTTAGAAAACACTATTATTTAATTGTATTTCTGCAGAGGTTCAGAATTTTAAAGTATGTGGTCCATGTTTTCATAGTTGGTAGCTCTAGTGAAAAGGAACAAAAACCATAAAACACCTGGATATTTTCAAGAAATTTAGTTAGAGTTGGTTAGAGCCTTAAAGCTGCTCTGTATGATCTGACTAGATGCTTTAGTTGACACACAGGTATCTATATAAATGGCATTTCATAAATAATTGTGGACTGTCTCGTAATCTGGTTCTTTAGTCATCTAAAACTGAAGTCTTGATACTGATTTTTAGTATCAGCTTTTCTAAGACATCACCACTAAAATTGTTCTTAAAATTAGCTACTCCTTCATTTAGGAATGCAGATGAATGTGGTAAGAAACATTTCTTTACATATGGTAGTACTAGGATTGGTCCACTTATTTTTGCTTTCCTGTTGGTAACACAGTGTGGAACCTCAAGTGAAAGGTGACTTCAACACAACAAAGTTTTGTGGTTTTTTTGCCATCTGTAGTATTTGTTAAAGAGGCAGAGATTTTGACTTTGACACACAAACTTCTTTTGTTTTGGTAAAATTACCAAGAAATGTGTTTGCCAAGGGTTGTAATAACAAGTGGTTGAGGTTTGAGCAATAGAAGGAAATTATTATCGGATTACTCTTACTGGTTTCATGATGCTCAGTTAACTTAGTCATCATGGAAGATGCTGAGAATGTGTTTGTGAAAGCTCCTAAATCCCTCCCAATTCGCAGAGAGTCCATGAAGAAAAATGGGAGAGAAGGCTTACTAGTAACACCAGTTCCTTCCCTACCTTTGTCCCCCCAAAAAAAGAAAAGAAAGAAACAAAGCAAAACCCAACCAGACCTGTTTTCCTTCATTTTTTATAGGGAAAGAAAAACAAAACAAAAAATATTTCTTTTTTTTCCCAATACACAAGTTGCTGTTAAAAGTCAGAGCTGAAGGGTTTGAGCAGTGGAAATTTTTTTGTTTGGAATTTCACATTAGCAATGCTTGATTATTTTAGGGAAAAAACCTTTCCTTGATATTTAAGTGTTGAAGGATTTGGGGACCTAATCTCTTCTGATACATTTCTCTAAGAAAGCTGGTTTTGGCCAAGGTTTAGGAATCTTAGATTCTGCATTGCATATTTCAGGGTTAGGCATCTCCACTCCAGAATGTGTCAGTGCACTTGGTTTTCCTTGTAATTGAGGCCCTGTTGATGAAGATTGTGTTGGGCTATAGAAAACTGCCCCAGTTCTGCTTTCATTTCAGTAATTCATTATCTGGAAGACAAGTGGAAGAGAAACCTGTGTCATGCTGTGCTGGTTCTGCTGTTACATAGTTTTATAGAGAAAGAAATGCAAAATCTTAGCCCCCTAAGGAAGATAACTAGTTTTTAATTTGGGCTCTCTAAGAGCTATTTTTCTTTTTCTTCACTGTATGTGATGGCAGATACTGCTATTTTTACTTTCCTTGTCCTTCTGGGCTGCCTTATCTTGATGGATGTCTGATTGATTTTTTTTTTGGCTTTTTCTTTGAAGAGAAAAACAAGTGCTTTCAAAGGGAGTACTTCTCTTGGAGCATGAGTGAATGCACAGGATCAGGAGAATGTTCACACTGAAAAATCCAGAATCTATGTTACAGTGATGACTCGCAGGAAAGCAGCTGAGTGGGGCAGATTTTCATGGCATCAGTGATGGAAGGGTTCGAGCCCTGTCAGTGCTTGTCCAAACAAACATTTCTGTGTTTATTGAGGGTGATAATTTTTATGATGACTCCATAGTCTGCAGCAGTTGAATGGAAGTCCTTCAAAACAGAATCCAGCCTGCTCTGAGGGTAAGAAATGTTCCTCCACAATACAAGACTCGCTGCTTGGATCTGAGAAACCTAATCATGTGTACTCCTTCTTTAACCTTTTCTATGCAAAACCACTTGATTGATCCAAAAAAACCAATGGAAACCCCATTTTATTTAACTGGGCAGATCAGACTTCCCCTAATTGATTTTCATACCTCACAGCAATCAAACCCAAGTTTATTTTTCACTGGTCTGGAGTAAATCTACATGCAGAACTCTGAAGTCAGCTTCATTATGACAATGCAGAGGTACTCAGAAAATTATTAATATTCATTATTAGTAGTAGTACTAGTATTAGTATTATTAGTATTATTCATTAATTTTGCTGAACACACAGGTAACAAATTTTGGTTAGAATGTATTAGAATAGGGAGGTTCTTCCACAGTAAGAAACACTTAAAGTTATTAAACCTGTATTTTTAAGTCTACTTTTTACCCTGGAATTTTAAATCTACTTTTTACCCTAGATTTTGCCTGCAGATGAGAACAAGTGATCTGCTTGTTCTTTCCCCTTCTGTCGTCTCAGTTTTCTTCCTTCCTATAATCACTTCAACAAAGATTATAATACCACTAACAAGACGGCTTTAAATCTCACTTTTAAGACTTATGAGTGACCAAATGGGAACAGTTTTTCTAATATTTGTAATTAAAAAAAAGCAAACTTCAAAGATACTCCAATATACTCTGCAACTGCGAGTCATCTGCTTTTCTTTTAAGCAAATAAAAATTACTATAATGAAATTCTTGGTAGTTTGACCATAACAAATATATTGTACACACACTTTTCTGTCAAGATAAAACGCCAAAAGAAGGCAAGATCTCATCTTTATGGTTTTCACCTGGAGGGGAAGCCTGATGTCTCATCTGAATCATGAAGGGGAGGAATAGCTGGTTGTTTTCACATTTCAGAAAGCAAGACAAAGCTAAGATGTGGAAGAAACTAATGATTAACTAGATTTGGCTACAAGTTGTATTGCTTCAATGGCAAGTACTCTGCCCTGCTGTCACACCTCTTTTTCTTGGTATATGAAAAAAACCTGATTTATCACCAGCTGCATTGCACAATGGATATGAAGTGCTGCCAGACTTGAATGGATAGTGCCCTAAGCTTGCTGCTTTTACTCTAAAATACAGAAAGGTTATGGTCAGTGTGAGTTAGAATAAGTGTTTCGGTTTCCACTTACTCTACATAATTCCTTTGTCTAGCAAAATTTCCTTGTATCATTTTGGGATCCAGTTTGCATTGGACCCTGAGTGTTTGCAGAGGCAGATTCCTTTTTTTTTTTCCTGCCTGCTAGTTCACACTGCTCAAAACTCAGTGTCTGATTTTTCTGTGACTTTTTATTATCTTTTCATGGTATTCTGGAAAGCAAAAGCATTAGACCTGCAAAAAATTCAGGCATCCAAGGAGGTTTATTGTTTTCTTTTTTTTTTAAACCATGGTCAACTCTTTACTCCTTTTAACTGGATTTTTTTCTACCATAGGTCTCAACAAGTGACAGCATTTTTACATCAGACCAATGAGTCCTGCTGCTCCCTTACAGTGTCTGCCAGACCACTGTGGATTCAGGCTGGGGGCTCTGAAGTTATCAGGGAAATTGGTAGCTCTGTGGTTTAAGCCCTGCCTTAAGTGAAGGGTACCCTATGCTGCCCAATAATCATATGAGCTACCTGTTATTTTACTTCACTCTTCTATCTGAACACTTAAGATACAGCTGTTCTCCCAGACCTGATGTCAGGATTGGTATTATTTATTGATATTTTTATTGAAAAGATCCACACTAAAGTTGCTTGATAGGTTTGCATCTTGAAGTTTGCATTACATGATCAGATTAAGTAGCTTCATGAATATACAGGTAAAAAACCCTATGTAATTAAAAATAAAAATTTTTCTCTTTGCAAACATTGTTGCTATGTGGCTCACATCTTAGTAGGATCTACCTTGTGGGCATTTTATCTGCTGCCTGTGATGGTAGGCATGTCTTCTGCATTTCAGATGTGTAAAATCAGGAAAGAATTAGGTAACATTTTAGTCTTCTTAAAGTACATAAAATAAGTAAAATAACTTCAAATATGAGCAGGAAGATCTCGGTGAGGAACACACAGGTGACACATGGACTAGAATTAGGGAGCCAGGAAAATGAAGTTTGTTTTCTTTGACTATTTTTTTTTCCAAAGCCCTGATCTGAGGAAGTACCACTTAATAAATATGCTCAACTTTTACAGCATGCTTAGGTGCCTAAGGAATTTTATAGCACATGCTTGAAGACATGCCAGTACTGAGCATTACTGGGAATTCTAGCCCAAATATGTTACCTGCTTACATCTATCAGGGTTGTATGTATGTATCCTGTATCTTTTTTTGACTTGGAGAAGAAATAGGTCAGTGAGGAGAACAAACAGGTGCTGTAAAGGGAGCTTGATTTAAATGAAGAATTAATTCTTATTTTATTACCTTTAAAAAGTTTGATCCATTACTATACTGTTGCATTTGGTCTAGATACTTAATATGCTTTGGTTTCAGTGTATATAAACTGTGATTTGCTGCTGATAAAACAGAAAAGAGGCTATAACAGAGGGTAAGACTGATAATGTTTCTGGAGTCCCCAGCAATGGTATGTGAACATCAGGGGGAGAAGTGAAGCTCCTGATGCTCACTGAGGGTGTTCTGAAACCTCTCAATAGGGAGATTCAGAGTACAAGAGAGCTGCAAGAACTGGGTTGGGCAGGAACATGAGTGCCAGTTTGTAACGAGGAAATTATGCCAAATGTGGGTTCTGAAAATCACTGCAATGCCATCAAGCACTAAGTTGGTAAAAAGGTAAAGCTGCCAGTCCCCAGCCCTCGTGTCAAAGGGAATTGGCCATTTCCTCAGACTTAGTAGTAGTTGGGTACATCCTCAGGTAACAACCACATTCTTGTCTCATTTATTGCTTTGCAGTTCCCAAAAGTTTGCTGGGTTGTGAGAGTGTCACTGAGGCTTGAATTTATAAGTGCAGGTGTTGGGACATCCTGGCTGAACTGTGATCCAACCTTTTATGGGATTTTTGGTATTTCTGAGTAGAGTTTGATTCTCTAGCATACTATAAAAGCTTCTCTTTGCAAGGCTTCGTGGATGCATGGTGCTGATTTAATATAATGTTCATCTTATTTTTGAGGATTTCCTATTGGTCATATGCTTTAATATCCCATATTGGTTGTTTTGCAGCCTGGAATACTGTGGTGTTCAGTTACCTGCACCAGCAGTAAGTACTGAATACACTGGAATTTGTCTAGCATCCTTCTCTTTTAGGGGCTCTGCAGGTTTATCTCATGCATCTTGGAGTGTGTCATAGCTAAAAAAGATTTAATATCTATCAATTCTGAGTATCATTCCTAAATGAGGAGCTTGCTTGCCTAATGTCAGCATAGAGCAGCTCAGTGCATCTCTGCCTGTATCTGTTAGATTTTATGAGTCCTCACTTCTTCTCTTTCAGCTTTCCCAAAATTTCATTCCTATTTTAATTCTACTGCATTGTATAGAATATAAAATGAATTATTTTTCTGTGGTTTATGCTATTCTGTGGTGGCACAGTGAGCAACAGAGCAATCAAGAAATGCCATAGTTATCCCCTTTGTCTTCCTTGCCTTTTTAGAAGGAACTTCAGGAATTTCCTGGCAATGCTATGAATCTTTTTAAATTGAGTTGTGTTATTCACAATACTGTTGTCAGTACTGGAAAATGTATCCATACCTCTCAAATAATCCTAGCAGTCAAAAGCTCAACAGAATCGTAAAAGGAACTGACAAGAATACCCTATCAGTATTCTCTTGTGTGTTTTCTGAGCCAAGGGGTTGGAGCAGATGATCTCCAGAGGTCTCCTCCAACTTAGCTCATTCCAGAAAAATGTGTTTTCCATGTTAGGCAAGAGGCAGGTCAGTGCAAACTGCTCTGCTTTTGGACAAACCTAAATGGATACTGGCTGGTGGTGGTCTCACACTTGAGTTACTACTTGGACTACTTCTATCTGGTTTATCACACTTTTATTCCAGTTTTGGGGAGCCAATGAGAAAACATAAGTGACTGTGGAAAAGAAACAGAATTCCCAGCTTTATATAGAGCTCAGTGTTCCCATGCAGGCTTAGGTCTAGTGTTAGGAATGGCACTGCAGTGTCAAGCTTTGCCTTTGTATATTCATCTCCCTCCTTTATTAGCTGTCTGTAAGTGTCTTTAAGCATTGAAATTCTCTCTGGATGCTGAAACGGGGTGAGATACAACACAGATTGGTATGGTAGCTTCTCTTAAAACTCCAAGCAACTGAGGAGTTTGTTCACTTGTGTATGTTTTGTGATAATGTAAAAGATTTTGTCTTCTGCACACAATGCACAAAGCAGGTGGGCTGGTAACTTTTCTAGCCACCTCAGATTTTGCTTACCTACTTCTGCAATATATACTCCAAGGCATTTAACCATTTTCCCTTTCTCTCCCCTTTTCAGCTCAGAGACACTAGTCAACTGCTGTTTTTATGGAACCTCACTACACTGCCACGAAGAGCACCAGCTCATCAGGACTGAAAGAAATCTGAGACTGAATTGTCCTATTTTTCCTCTGATATCTTCACCAAGTAGTAAACATTTTTTGAATGGGGAAGGGGGTAAAGATGTTAAAGCTCCCCCTCACACCCTGTTAGGACATCTGTACCTAATTTACATTTTCTTTAAAACTTAAAAAGATGTTAGGAGATATTTTATAAAACTTTTTTGCAATAAATGACGCATGAAATTCTTAAAGACTTTATGACACTTACATGCAAGGAACCACTTGAATTATTGGTATGAAGAATCACTGCAAATAACTGGGTTTTTTGTAATGTGACAGTCATGTTTCTATGTTTTGATAGGTGCCAGTGATGGAGCCAATTGCCTGGGAAGTTGACTGTAACTTTTGAACTTTTATTTTAATTCTTAACTTTAGCATTGCAATTTTCCATTCTATGAGGCTTAGTTAGTATTTAGTGCAGGTGTTAGCAGAGCTGTGATCTGTGATCAAAAGCATGTCCAAAACCAATTGTATTGTAAAATATGAACAGTCCTGCTATGAGACCAATATTTCCCATAGAGGTGATGGAAGGGACAGTGACCACAAACTCCATGGATCTCTGTATTATGGGAAAGCTCCTTCTGTGTGAATATGGTTGCATTTTATTTATGCTATTGTAACACTTTGGGAATTGAGGATTGTGGAATAACAGTAAGAAGAGCTGCAAAGCAGAGAGCAGCATTTTGCTTATAATACTATAACAAGATGGGAGTAGTGAATGGAGAGGGATTAAATGTAATGGCATTTCTATTTCAAATCATGGGTTAATTTTTCCTTTTGACATAAATACTTTTCAGATAGGTAACTACTAGAGAAAAGGTTTTAGTAGTGTTTCTGATGGTTGTTGATCTGAGTTGCGTTGACTTCTTTGAATAGCTGTAAATCAAAAAAAAAAAAAAGAAACCCAATGGGTTTTGTCCATTTTATTCCCCTCCCCCAGGGGTGTCTGGTAAGACTTATTTCAGTGGAGGCTGTGAATGCTGGACACACTGCTGAAATACTGAGTTATTAAATATTAATTTATTTGTCACTGATTATTTGACATTCTGTGCACACTTTCTCAGCAGTATAATTTCTTACAAAGTTCTTAGTGAGGGATTTTTGTTTTGAAGAAACAAAACTGTGCACATAGTCTATGAAAAGTAAAATTTTTGTTTCTATAGAAGTGAAAGACTTGTAGTAAACTCTTTTCCTCCTTATTAGTATCTTTATTCAACTGGAGAAAATAGAGTGTCTTTGTCTAGATAATTTCAAAACAGTGACACCTTTCTGAGAGGCATCTGTAGCAGCACAAAGGCACCTTCACAGCCTTTGTGTGTGGAGCCTGAATTAATCACACAGAATTTGAAGTTAAGACAACTCTATCCTTTGGCTTTGACATTGACAATAGGTTTATACTTGTTAAACAATTGGAGAGGGGGTAAGTGAGAGGCTGGGACAGGCATCCAACTTCAGGATAAGCGTATCAGCAGTACACACATCCTGAGGCAGTTCATGCTCCCTGTTGATTCAGTTTCTATTTTTCAGAGATAAATTCTTTATAAATGAAGCCAGGAATTGAATAGTTACTGTTCACTTCTTCAAATATAGCTGTATAATGCTGCACAGTTGGTTCAAATTGTACAATTTTTCATTTAAAAAATATGAATATTTTATTTAATTTTAGGTTAGTGTTTCTCCTACCATGCTTTTCCTTTTCACCAGTTGGAGAGGATCAAGAGTCTCATCCTATTCATGGCCTGAGATTTAATCAAAACTTAGAAGAAAAAAAAAAAGACATCTGATTTGAAATGAGGGGTAGCAATTTGATGTCATGTATGTGCTAGCCTTTCACCTCCAGACACCAAACCCCAATTGTATGGACAATGAATGAGGGTCTTAGCCTAGTAAATTACATTTTTATCCTCACACACACACACTCAAAAAAAAAACCAAAAACAAACCAAAACACAAAAACCAACTGAAAAAGAAGCCACCAAACAGCATGGCTTATAACAGTTTCTGCTCAGGAAAAAGGCCCAGGACTGTAATAGCAGGGTTATTGCACATTGGATTGGAAACTGATTGATGTTGTAAGTAGAAGCCAGTAGTGCCTGCCTGTGTGACATCTGACTTGTAACCAGTGCTCTTATTTCCTCACCTTCGTGAGCACTTGTGCACAGCAGCTGAAATACAAGAAATACACTTGAGAGATGCAGGTCTCTGCATTGGAGAATATGGGTATATATAAGCAAATAGCATAAAAATAGACAAGGTAGCTAACTGTATTTGCATTTGTTTTCACAGAAAGTATTGCAGCCATTTTGTTTGAAACCAGATTTTCATTTTGAAATGAAATGGTCAGGGATATTCTAATGACAGAGAATTACAGTAATGTATTGCTTTTCACTTTTTTGCTTTAGTTGCTTAATATTTAAGCTTTGCTCCGTGCTACCTTCTTGTCTGTATATTGAATGGTCACTATGCCTCTTTCATTTTGTAGACTTGAATGAGGAAAATATGATTCACCCTTTAAAGTTTGCTGAGAAGTAAATGATAAGAATGTTGTGTAACATTTATTCAAATAAAGCCTTGATTTTTTTCAGTGCTCTTTTAAAGGGAAATTATGTTGAATAATGTTTTGATGTCATAACTTCCTTGTTTTATCAGTCTTTGCCCTCAAAGCCCTTGATTTATGGTAACTTTTTTTTTTTTTTTCTTTTCTGAATGAAACAAAAGATTAAACTGAGGTTACTGGCCCACTGATAGGAGTGTATCACCTGGACAAGTCCCTATCCAACCTTACCTTTCACCACAGTGGCTGAAAGATACAAGTCATGCTCAACCAGCTGGATGCTCCTGCCAAGCAATAGCAAAAAATGGTTTTTTTTCCTTGTGTAATTAACAAGAAAAGGTTATGTGCACATTGTAGAGACAGATCCAAAGAAGCCCTGATGGCTCTGGTCCATGGCAGCAGATGAGATGCTCTAAGTGCTGGTTAAAGTAGAAGGGGGGTGTCATGGAGCTTTGTTGCTGCTCTTTCAGATGTGATTCCAGTGTAGCTGGTGAGTGTTGAGTGAGCTGAGAGCTGGGGGTGAGCTCAGGGCTCCCCACCTCTGCTGTGACCCTCAGGACAAGCAGATGAGCCCTGTGCTGGTGACAGGAACATAGAAAAAGTGTGGGGCCTTTGAATACCTGCATGCTGCCTGCTCATCTTTTCTTTGGCTGTTTTTTTGCTTGCAATACTAACAGTTTCAGACAAGTCTGCACATTGCAGGTAAGTGTAAGGGGATATTTCTCCATTGAGGGAAGAAGTGCCTGCAGGGAGCTGCTTTATCTTGCCATGGAGCCCTGTAGGAGGGTGAGCAAGTTGTGCTGCAGCAGCTGACTCCTGTATGGGCTCCTCCAGCACTGCAGTCAGAGGAGGCCACATCAGCAAATATCTCTTCAGATGGCAGAATCTGTAGAGTTGCAGTCTTCTGTTAATAGAAGGTAGCATTTACATAATTTTTTTTCCACTTACATTTTTATTACTGTAAAGTAAGGATATCCTTATTGCAGCTCCTATGTTAAAGAAAAAAAAAAAGTTGTTCAGGTAAACTTGATTGCCAGGAAGTTCTTATTTCAAGGAAGCATTCATGGTTTTAATGACACAGAGTATGCCAGGAACCAGTGGGTGATACAGAGGTACCAATGCTTTTGTAAGCAAAGTGTTTTGTTGCAGTGACCTGGTGTCAATTCTCAAAACTGAATTGACTCCTGGAGTGATCATGTGTGTGTACACTGTCTGTGGGCCCTGGGCCTCTACACTGCTTTGGAAACCATTTGGTACCTCCTGCAACTGTGAGCAAATGTCCACATCTGTCTATTGCTTGGAGCAGAGCTCCAGCATATGTGTTTTGATGCATATGGTTGTTTTTTATTCTGTCATGATTACAGGAACTCCCATCTTCTTTCTCTCATTATTCATTCATCCTTGCAGCTCCCCTTGGATTGGTTTTCCTCATTAGCCTGTGGTGGAGAGGGGAAATCCTGCTGAAATGTAATTGCTCACTGATGGCTCTTTGTGACCTTGTATTGGGAGTGTCTGGCTTGGGGGAGGCTGCTGGATTTGGACTGTGAAGCTCAGAAGAGAGGTTACCCAGACAGATTTCAGACTGTTGCAATTACTCTATTGATTAATCTTCCCTACAGGAGTTTGGTGACAAAAATATAAAAGTAACCCAGCCTTCAGAGATGAAACCAGTCCTACAGAGTGCTGTGCAGTGTTTACTGCTGCCCTGGAGCATCAAAGGGTGATGCTTAATGAGGGCAAAAGTGCACGGAGCATCTGCTCAGTGCAACTCCTGGGGCAGGAGGTTTTCTATTAGCTAAAATGTGAGGAACTGGGGCAGAGAAATAAGATTTTTTTTTTCTTTACGGTGAGACCAATTTGCAGGTTTCTTAAGGAAATCAGGCATATGAGTAACAGAGATGCTGTAGTAAATTCTGACAATGTCACATAATGCTTAAAAATAATGAGTATGTGGTGAGGAGCACAGCATGAGGCTGCAAGTAGACACCTGCCTGAAGCCTCCTTTCTGGGTTTAGGAGTCACTCAAGGGATGCTCTTGCATTACCTTTGAACTCCCTGTGCTTATCTTCCCAGCTGACAGGATCCTCTGAGGATGCTGAGAGTGTAAGGAGCTGCTGAGGTTTGCATGGTGAGGTCCTTCTCAGGCTTTTGCACTGCCTGGGAAATTGGGAATGGCACCAGGCTGGAAGGATTCTCTGAGGTGTGGTTGTGCCTTGGAGAGGAGCACCAGAGAACCCTGAGCCCATTTGAGCAGCAGCTCATTTCATCCCTCTGCTCAGGGCAAGGCACAGCGATGCTCAGGCTGCCAAATGCTAATGGCAGCACAGAGCCTGCCAGCAGCACGCACCAGCAGGGCCCTGAGCAGCAGCAGAAACAATCCCATGTGCATGTGGCCTTGGGATCTACTGCCTTTCACTCTCCTTGGGTTTTTTTTTTTTCTGTCGTACTTGTCCTTGCTTAAATCACTGTAGGTGGATTTGTCCTTCTCCCTCTCTGTGCCAGGAGAGTGAGGGGGGGGCAGGGCTTCCCGGAGGCTGTGCTGGGTGGCAGGAGGAAAAGGATCACGTTGTTTGCTGGATCCTACAGTGCTGGCAGTTTTTATTCAGGTTCTGTAGCCTGTTTTTATCATTCTGCTCCTGCTTTCCCTCGAGTGGTATTTGTATTTCCACGCTGGCTTTGGAGCACAAGCCATGGGGGCTCTGTGCTGGGCAAGCTGAACATCCCTGCAAGCATTTTTTTGGGTATTCTGAATTTGGGGTAAATATTCAAAGCCCAGGAGGGGTAGTTCTAATTTTGAAACCCAGATCTTCAGCTAACAGCTCTGTGTTTAAGAGCTTAGGGACTGGATTTTCCAAATGTGGTTGTCTTGGTCATTAAATATTAAACTGAAGCTGTGCCTGCTGCAGGGTTCATTCAAACCCTGAAGCATTCTGAGCCAGCAGAGAAGGGGCTGGGGGCTCCAAAGTGTAAAAGGATGAATACTGAACCATGCTATATATAAGATTGCAAAAATACCAATACTGTTCAGATGGTTATGGATTATCTTTACCTGAGTTCACTCAGTTTGCTCTGTTTGCCTTTA
The DNA here is from genome assembly GCF_003957555.1 of Calypte anna. NCBI lineage: Eukaryota > Metazoa > Chordata > Aves > Apodiformes > Trochilidae > Calypte > Calypte anna. The sequence goes on along the minus strand of NC_044259.1, from coordinate 6,074,160 downwards.
AAAAAAAGATAGCATTGTGAATGAGCTGTGAGAAGAAGGGGTTTGGGCGTCTGTACTTTGTACACCTTCTCATTAATACTGCAAAATGTAATCAAAAGTCATCAGTTGCATCTTGGCTTAGTAAACTTGTTGCTGGCTGCAAGCATCATGGCCTTGGCTGTATTTGAGCTTGGAGCAGGGACACAGAAGTACATTGGGGCACAGAGAGAACCTTCAAGGGCAGGTCAGAGGCTGTAGCTGTAGGCAGTAAATCTGTCAGCTTCCAGGCTCCTCCTTTCCTAAAGTTTCCAAACGCTGCAATTCTTCCTTCCTCAGGTAGAAAAGTGCCCCGTGATGGAGTGCCACAGCCAACTGAGTGAAAGGAAATGTTTGTCTGTCTTTGCTGGGATAAAGAGATGCACTTGTGAGAATCTGTGCTCAAATGCAATTAGTCCAGCAGAGCCCCCCTGCCTCCCCAGGGAGCAGTTTTATTGCTTTGCACTCACCACCACTACTCCAGGAATACATTTAGGAAGCTGTTCCAACAGCTACCACCTAGACTGGATAATACCATTTCCCTCCCTCTTCCTGAGACTCCATCAGGGTGTCTGTCAGTCTGCAGGGAGGATGCTGCTCAGGATCACCTCCTGCACCACCAGGGATGAGCTACAGTTCATGTGCCAGAGTTGGAACAGAAAAATCCCATTGATGTCTTTATCCCAGATAAAATGGCACGACTAATGCCTGGGCACTTCAAGTCTCATCCACGGGGGCTGCTGGAGGGTCACGTCCTTGGTCAGCAGCCACAGGGGACCTGCACCCAGAGACAGCACCCACTCAGTCACTGCAGGGACCTGACAGAGGTGGCAGCACTGGGAGCCAGGCCAGAGCATCCAACAAAAGGAAAACCTCTTCCTGTTGTGTCCTCTTAAGGAAAAACAAGCTTTGCAAATTGTCTTCTTGAGAAGTTGAGAAATGGGCAGGGTTGGGGACTCCAGGCTGGAGTCATAGCTGCAGATGGTGAGGTTTCCAGCTCTGGGGATTACTGCTGAACACACAGGATCAAGGAAATGTGGTTTGTTTATTTTTCTGTTGTTTTAGGACCTCTAATATAGAAAGGACTTTGCTTTGTCAGGCCAGGCTGTAATGACTCTGGCTTAATGCCACAGCAGCCAAGAGCCTGACAATTTACTGAGCCTCAGCAGACAAATGGGTGAACCAGAGCCTCTGCTGATAATAGATACTCCCCAGCAATTACATCCTTTCAAGCAGGAGGCTGCACAGTTTTAAAAAAAAAAAATTGAATTGCTGAACAAGAGAAGGCTGGGATTCTTCCAAACAGGGGGAAGCTTGTGAATGAGTAGTGTATTAATGCTGCCCATTAAATGTGCCCCTGCACATCTTTACCTACTGTTAAAAAAGAGGAGGCTCTTTGATATAATTGGTTCCTGGCTGCAGCAGCAGGCAACAGAGCTTGGCTGTTGCAATAATCCCTTGGGAATCACACAGCTAATTAAAGCCTAGCAACTGGTGACCAGCAGCTTCTCCTTTCTCTCCAGCACTGGCTGTGCTAATCACAGGTAGGCAGATCTCAGGGAAGTTTTGTGCTGAAATGTGCTAATCAAGGAAGGAAGGATTCAGCTTTAAAGCTTGGTGCTTTATCAAATCCTAAATTTCCCAGTGCAATGAACTGAAAAAGATTTCGGGTCCCTGCTTAACAGCTGGGCAGGAAGGGATCAGCAGTGCTGTGCCTGGAGTAGACCCTGCGCACTCCGGGCTGGTGCTTTGGGATGAAGATCTTGTGATGTGAACAGAGAGCTGCTTTATTTCTTTCTTCTTCTAAGAGATGCTAGATCCCCCAAATCTTTGGTGGGGTTGAGGGACCTCCAGGTGTACAGCTCCTCAGATGGGACTCAGGCATACAGAAGCCAGGATTAGCTGGAAAAACCTGCTCCCACCAAAGCGGCCTTTCCCAGGGGGTTGGCAGAGCCCCCCATGGGCTGGGGTACCACTGCTTTGCTGTGAAAGATAAGTTCATCTTGTGGATTTTATTCTTTTTCCTAGAGGAAACCAATGGAGTCTGCTGTGCTGATTGCTCCTGATTTGCAATGGGTTTGGCTGTACTGTGCTTTACAGGACCTGCAGCAGAGCTGGGCACCCTATAAGGGTGGTTCAGGGCAGGCAGCTGATGCCAAGTGGGGTAAAATCAGACCAAGTGGGCTAAAATGGTAATTTCTTGGTGGAGCTGGGTTTATGTGGTACTGAAGTGCTGGTCCTGGGTTTGTTCCACTGCTGACTTGGTCCTAATGCTCTTTTGGGTTTGCTTGCCAGCTCCTGCTGCAGCAAAGAGATGTCAAAGAAAACAAGAGTTTGACAAGGACTGGGGAGCTTTTCTCTTTGTGCTTTGTGGAGGAGATGGTAAGACTTTTCAGTAAGGTTTTTTCAGGGAAGAAGTGAAAATTTGCTTTCCTAGGAGCTGTTGTAGACACCTTAGAGCTTTGCGAGACCTCTGTCCCAGAAGCTCTGCAAGCGTGGCACTGCAAGGGCAGCAATGCGAACTAGTAGTTTATAGAGACCCAGCCAAAAAGGAGAATAAATTGAATTACTGAGTATGGGACACTACAGGGACTCTGTAAAGTTGTTTATGAAACTGATGTGATTTTTGCAGTTCCTTGAATAAATGAAGCAAATGGTGGTACTTCCCTGCTCATCTTAGGTTTATGGCACGGAAAGCTTCAGCATGGTGAAGTTCATCTTGAGTTGGCTGAGCCCTGTGTGCAAGCCCTGCTGCAGAAGGTTGGCTGCTGGATTTTTAGTAACTTGGGTTTTGTGCTAAGCCAGACACCCACTCTGAACTTTCTCTGTGTCCAGGTTTGACTGAGGAGGTGGAGATGGCTTAAGTGGCAGAGAGGAGAGTGAAGATGGCTCCCTGGGTATCCTGCTTCCATCCCACGTGAACAGGAAGAGATACAGAGGTAAGGAAAGTGATACCATCTGAAATATGGTGCTGTAAATAACTCATACTGACTTCTAAGAGGGCACATAGAGGTTTCTAGTTCCTCATTCTTACTCCTAATATTCCTGTACAGTAAAAAACATTTGCACAGCTTCACAACTGAGAAAAAAAATAATTATGTAAGCTTTAGAGTATGGTAATGTAGTGGAGTGACTTAAATTACTGTGCTGGCAATTACTGTTCAGGAAGGGTAGGAAGAAGCAGCAGCAATTTTAAATACTGTGGACTAAAATGGCTACCAAGCACATATCAATGACAGTGATGATAAAGCTCAGGAAACAGGACTAATGGATCCATCAGAAAAGAGATGAGCTTCTTGAAAATATTTCTAGAGGGATTTCTAATCTGATATCCTGGATATGTTACTTTGAACCATATTATAATGTCTAGAGACAAAAATCAGTTTCCTGGAAGTTGTTGGTAACTGAGCAACAGTCTAGATTTACCCATGGGTTTATGCTATCTACCCACTTATAAATGTTAAAGTTTTTTCCATTTCTGCCACTGCTTTAAGAAACCTGAAAGTGGAAGAAAAAATTGCTAGGGGGAAAAAAAAAGCAAGAAAGAAAAATGTAAATTCCTAAGACACTAAACAGAAGAAACATAAAATATTTTTGAAACTACACAATAATTTTTGGCCAGCATGTTCAACAATTATATGAAGGCAGCAATTAATAAATAAAAACAATGCATATGGAAAGGCAAAATAGTTGCTATAAATTGATGTCAGAGTATACAGTCTTGATGAGGAAGGCTTAAAGAAGGTATGACTAACAAAGGTAAGAATGGTGCAAGAGAAATTTTAATCTATTAGGACTAAAAGCAGTGCTCCAAACTGTTTTGTGGGGGGCTGCTGCTGACTGTATGTTAGTGGTGTTGGGTATTTCTCAGTTTAAAGCAAGTGGGATGATGGGCTTGCCAGCACCCAGGCAGAACAGTCACAGGACTGAAAATAAGCCCAAATATTTAACCTAAAGTGGCCCCCTGGTTCACCCACTTTGCCTTTAATCTATGCTGGATACAGACAGGTCAGTGAGCAACAGAGGGCAGAGAGGACAATCCAGGTAAATATAGGCTGCTTAATTTGACATCAGGGATAGGAATCTGAAAACAGGATAGGAAATCCATTAATAAAGAATCAAAGGCAAACATTCAATTAATATCAATCAAAAATAGACCTTGTCACTCAACCAGGCTTAGTAGGTCTAAGTATTAAGACTCATCACCTGATATGGCCCTCTGCAGTATAGGCAAAATTTTATCTCTGCAATATAAAATTACTGATGGAGTAAAATTGTCTCCCTGGAAGGTCTCAGTTTGCCCCTGCCCTTCAGTCAGGAAAGTTTCCTGTGAGATTCTGCTCACATCACTGCTGCACCACATACTATTGGACACTGAGAAGCAAATCTGGAGTCACTCCTGAAAGTGATAGTAAGCAACAGCATAGTGGGAAAAGCCAGAGAACATTGTGTATTGCTCACTAACCAGGCCTGCCAAACCATGTGGGGCTTAATTTAGCCATATGAACACATCCACAGCTTCAGGAAAGGGGAGTCTGTATCTCAGCCACACCAGAAAAGGCTGAGGTGAGGTCTAAAACTGTGCACCTTTGTTGCCAAAAAGCTTGTTTTTAAGGGTATAAACAAGGAAGAAGTAAGAACGTCATCCCTTCTAAAGGGAGCAGAAGAGAGAGAAATCTCAGTGTCAGTCCTGATGTCAGTAACATTGCCTGAGGCATGAACATGGAAATCCTGGAGAAAGTTCTTTGTAGGGACAGCTACAGAGCAGCCCTGTCTCTTCTCCTTCTGAAGGAAACCAACAGTCCCCTTCATTACTACACAAATGTGTTCAGGGAAAAAAGGCCAGGTACTAAAAGTTTTTGTTTTTATTTGGCAGGCAGAATAAGAAGGAACAATGGCTGGGGGCTGGGGACAGACAACTCAAGAGTGGGAAAAAAGGCCCAGCACATGATTGTTACAATAAGGATGAGTAACTACCAGAATAAATTAGCAAGGAACTTATTGGTTTTAGAGTACTTGTATTTAAAAGAATGTATTTCATAACACATTTTTTCCTATTAAAGTTTGTAAACCCAACAAGTGTGACTCAAACCAGCCTGGCACCAGGGTGAAAAGGCCAGTTAGACCTGGAGGAAGTACCAATTACCTTTCTGGTGGCAGCTGGATTGACTATAGACTGGACATTAAAAGATCCCTTAAAAATAATAAACTAAAGGCAATAGTTCAGGATTTGGACAAGGAGAAGGACTAGTTTCAGACAACTGACTGGAATTTTACCTAGGGGAAAACTTGCTGTAATGGTAGAGGACACATTTCAGAGTTTTCTGCTTTAGCTGAAGAGTAGCACTGAGTAGGTATGACCTAAAGCTTGGTAATGGTGTGTCCAATTTCCAGTGACACTGCATCTGCACAATGCAATTAAAGTACAAACACAAGAGGGGAAAGCAAATCAGCTGAAAATTGTTAAGCTTCATTTGTTCTTCTCTCCATTTTAAAACTACAGGCACCCATCAGGCCTCCAGCAGGAAAAGCTGCACCCTTACTTGATGTTATGTTTGCCCAGCAGGCAGTAATTTCAAAAGTTGTGTTGTGCTTTCATTTTCCAGAAGTTCACCAGCCTCCACCCAAGAAGGCACATATGCAGCCTTCCAGCTCTTAAAGGATGTGAAAGAGGAACAGAATGGAGGAAAATTTGTCAGTGAACCCATTTTTAAGACAAGGAGCAGTTTGCTAAAAGCCACTGCTTCTAACTTTGCACAGCAGGCAGCTGATGGTAAATAATATCTATACATGACAAATGTAAAGATTAATTTGCCATTAGAAATACAGAAAATTTAAAGTATCCATAGTAGCTTCAAAATGGTTCCATTTATGTGTGTTTTAAGGGTGTACAGATGTTGGAGCTGAGTGAAACCCTGGCCCCAGGCCTGATCCCACCCATGCAGTGGTGTGGGAGCAGTCAGTGCTCATGTGGTCAATGAGACAAAAGCTTTGCTGAACACCTTTCCCCACCCTGCAGCAAATTTAACTCCAGGCGCAGAGGGTGGGACTGATTCCAGGGCCAGCCCCTTGCTCCACTCTCAGGCAGCATGGAGTCTGGAAGAAGAGCTGACATCCCTGCCTAGCCCATGCTGAAAGAGGAGCTCTGGTGAGGTGTGGTTCAGCTGTACCTGAGTGCCTCACCCTGGGCACAACCCAAGCTCATGAGCTTCAGCCCAGCACTGCTTTTGCCCTGGCCTCCCCTGAGGCAGCCTGGCCACTGTTTTTCTGTAACATTCCAGGATTCAGGCAAGATGATTAGTGCCAGCACTCAGCCCAACCCAGTAAGCCTTTCCTGGAGCTCCATTCAGAAAGCAGAGTGGGTTTGCAGCTAACTGGTTCATTTGGACCTGGGCAGCCTATTGGAAGTGAGCACATTTCCAGCACATTCCCTGGTACCCACTGCTGGGTGAGCTCAGCTCTCTGCCTGGATACTGGAGCCAGACCCCCCCAGCCCTGCCTGGCTCAGCCCTCTCTACCCACTGCACCCCTCTGAGGAGCAAAATCTTTCTTTAAAACTTCCCATCCACACACCTACAGCATCTGCCCAGCCTTTATCAGTAAAGGATATTCAGCCTTGTGCATTAGAGACTTTACTCCAGTAAAGCATGGCACAGTTACAGTTTCAGCACATGGAAATCCTAGAGGCTGTTTGCTGTTATTTACTTAAATGACATTTTACTTCTGCAGAAGATGTTAAAGGTCGCCCAGGCCTCACTGTGAGTTAGGGCTTCTTCATTTGACAATGACATTTGAATTCCTGTAGACTGAATACAAACTCACTGCAGGCTTGAGATAGTTTATCAACAAACAGGTAACCATGAAAACAAAACTAAAAGTGCAGCAGGACAGAGTTAACAACAATCAACAAACCCCTTTGACAACTGCAGAGGCCTCAGTGAAAACAAAGCACCAAGAACACTGTAGCTTCAGAAGGCTATTGCCCTCAGGCAGAGTAGTGGAATGACTGGAACTCTGTAATTTTTCTTAAGCACACAGAGAATTTCTGAAATAAATTCAAGATGACAACCAACAGCCAACAGACAGCCACAACTAACTATTGAATTGAAACATGTACTGACATCTGCATGGAGACAACTGAAAAAACTGCCTCCAATGTAAACATTTCAGCTTCAATGTAAAACCCTGTTAGTAGTAATTACAAAAGATACCCCTCACCCAAAATTTGAATGAACTACTTCAACAGCCTCTCTCTACAACATAGATACTATGAAGATCTCTTGTGATCAATTTTTACATCACTTACTTGTTTGCTAGGATGGATATGAATCTTAGGCAAGTAAATATAATTAATTTTATGCTACTATTACAAAGTGCATACATATATAGGCATAAAATTTCCATGTGGCCTCCAGAAAAATTAATAAAAAGTAAACTGTGGTGTAAGGGTGGCCTGAGGTTAATTGACTGATATTGCTATAAGCAAGACAAAAAAATTAGTGCTTCACATTAATGTCCTTCAAATTTGTTGTTTGTGGCACTTTTAACAGCAACACCACCATGGGAAGGACTCAAGTAAGGCAAGAACTTCACAAACTGAACCAACAAAAACACCAAGCCTTTATTACAAATTAAAATTATTCCACAGAAGAGGCTGGCTTGCTTCCATGCATGCTTTCAGTCATGTCCACCTGCTGAGTGCATGGAGAAGTTCTTCTGCTGGATTCATTAATTTCCCAAGACAGCATTAGGCTTTGTTCTTGGCTACAGGTGCATAAGCATTTTGATTCAACTAAATAGCTTTCTAGAATTTTGTTGCCAGCACTGAATGGGCCAAAATAATGAACCCGACTGTTGGATAAGCCAAACACCACAAAGGGAAGAAAAAAAAAATTACCAAAAACCTAGACACAGTTATCACTAAGAGAAGTCAAATGACTTGCTTTACATCCATATTGTAAATAATTTCACAAGCAGGGAAATAAATATGCTTGAGTCTAATCTTCACTTGGGGAGTGTGAAGAATGTTTGCTGAATCCTTTTACTTGTAGGTGCAAGCACACTGTCACAAAGCCTGAAAGCCAGAACTGGGCTGAATTCATGTTATCTATTGTTGTTTGGATTTTGAACAAAATTGATGGAGTATGAACCAGTTGATGAATCTTGTTTTATCTGGAAATTTTCTGTTGACAGGCCAAAGGGACGGAGAACCAAATTGCCAAGATCCTTCAGTTTGCCTACAATGAAAAGAAGAGAGAATGCATTAAACAGAGGGAAAACTGCTGAATTATGCCCAACTACATAGTCCAGCTTTACAAATTTATCTGCTCATTTAAGGTAAATGTTGTGGAAATATCTGCAATTTGTGAATGTTTAGGCTCTGACCGTGAATTTAAAAAATCCCAGTTGTGATGTAGTTACTGTCAGCTTTGGGGCTGAAAGGAAATCCCCATGCTGGTTCTTAACAGTTTGTCAGGCAGCCCTGATGAAGGTACAGGGGCTGCAGTAGCAGCTGTGTGGTTACAGCTGCCCAGAAGCACCTTATTTACCTTATTCCCTCAGTTAGAAGTTCTCCAGGCTTTAACAGCTGACAGCAATGGTCTCCCCTATACGTACAATTGGATATAAATGACAGCTGCCAACATTACATTTTCTAACACAAAGGTTTCAGTTCTGGTGATTTCTGATGCAGCTACAGCTCTAGAAACAATCAAGAATATTCTAACTCCCCTGTTTCCTAGATTACTGGGATACAATGAAAGCCAGAGTTCAAACTGCTCAATTCTAATTATTAAAAATGTCTCACTCTGTATAGTAGTATTAAAAAAACAACCCAAATTCATTCTTGCAACTGTGTTTGCACCTACAAACAAAGCAGTTCCATCTGATGCTTGCAATTTTACAGCCACTTGCCTGATAAAAAACTCCAGCATGATGTCATATAACATGACTTTATTAACTCACTTTCAAAACTGCAGTTCTCCAGGCCAGACTGACCACTGCAAAGGGCTCTAAACAATTATTTAACAGGCATTTTAAAATACACATAGGCTATGGCAGTTAAAATCTAGAGGCTTCTATTCATATGTATGTATTGTACATACTTTCTGACTAGAAAATGAATCCTGCTACCAACTATAAAAGGGGAAGGGCAACAGAAGGACATCCTTTTAAAACAATTGAGAGATGTTACAATAGATAGAATGTAGAAAATTAAACAAGAAGGAGAGTTAACAACTTTAGCTTGGCTAAACACAAGCTAACTAAGCCCCTGACATGACAAGACAAAACCTAGATGGTCAGTTTTCCAAGAACAACATAATTTTCTTCCTGCCCTCAATGCAGAATTGTAGACTAATTTCCCAGAGAACAAACAGGAGAAGCTTGAACAAGTTGAAGCCTACCCTAGGTTGCCATCCACAGGCTACACACCACCTTTCAAAAAGCCTTCTGACATTTACCAATTCTACAAGGCAATGGATGTTATTTTGCTGGGGGTTTGTGTGTGCACAGGGTGGGTAAAAAGGGACACTTAGAGCTGGCACAGAGGAAATCCAGCTAACCAACTGAAGTAGTAACATAAATAAAATGTGCAAATGCCCAACCTATTCCTCCTTGCATGTGTTTCAGCAAGCTATCTGACATCATGAGAGACATCTCTCTGCTATTTGAGTCATCTTCAGCTGGATTTCTATTTCTAAACTAACATACTAGGATATAAACTGCAAAGTCAGATGAATGCTTATCATTTAGTTTCTTTGCTTTTTTCTTCTTTTTGTTTGAAAACCCTTTTTCTGCCCATCAGGGCAATCATCACTATTGCTGTTAAGTTTCCTCATTACAATGCACCACACAGAACTTAGTTCAGGCTCTGTTGCTAAAGCCATCCTGAAGCAATAACTTCCCAGCAGTGATAAAGCTGTACAGAAACATAAGAAGCAAATCTCTATGTGAGTTCTTTATAGAAAGACACAAGCAGTATTCATCTTACACAGATGCACTGCAAACAGATGAAGGGGTTTGCTTTGCATGACACTGCAGCCCTGTGACTGTGCTCAGAACAGAAATTGTATCCAACTCTGAATTTACCCCATGGAAGGATTCCCCTTATTGCTTGTAACCTGGCAATAGATCAAGACAGGTTAAACTCCAGTACCATAAAGCAAAATATGCTATTTTTCCAATCACATTTCCAAAACTGAATTGGGCTTACGGGAACTTTTTTAAATCAGATTCACAGAAAATAGAAAAAGAAACAGTAGCTGGGTAAAAATTTAAACATTTGAAGGAACAACACAGTCCTGCACAAAGAAACTAACAACATTACTATAGTACTTCCAAATATGCTGCCATAATTAAGACCTTAAACCAAAGTGCTGGTTCACAACTGGGGGTCTTGCAGAGATTCATGGGATTACTTTAAAGCAAGACTGGTCTTTAAGGGCCAACATGAAAATTCTGTGGCCTTACACAGGAAAACAGTCAACCTTAGCTTACAAAGCCAGCTAGTTGGCAAGATTTTTATGTTAATTTTTTTTTGTGTGTGTATAGATTTAACAGATGAGGTGGTTGAGTGATGCAGCCAAAGCCATTCCAGTGAGTGGCTCTACAAGTATCAGCTACCCTGGGTAAGCTAACTATTAAGTTCATATTTTTATACCACATTCTAAAAGCATTTTGTTTATAAAGTTGTTCCCAGTATCTCTGACTGGGATGAACAGCTGCTTTTGTACTTTTGGAGAAATGTTTAGCTTCAGGTTTGGGGTCAGCAATGTCTTTGGTGGTGGAAGAATCCTGGCACGTCTGGCATGGCTACAGTCAGCTGTAAACTCTTCATAAGTTACCCAGGCACTGCACTCAGGAGCAGGCAGATGAGCTTGCCTGTTTCAGGAAGCTGTGAAAGGTCTTTTCTAAGTGGAATTGGTACAAAGACTCTCTTTGTGGGATACAAGAGCCAATAAACACAGAACAACTGCACTGGTGTTCTTGCTTGCAGCTAGACCAGCTCCTTGGGAGAAGCTAAAGACCATGTAATATATTTAATACTTTATTCTGCATCTCACTGCGATTGAATAATTAAAACAACACAGTCATAGGTCACCTTCCTGTTCCATCACTTAAATCCACTGCCTGTTGGTGCAGCCCCATTTAATAAATTGTTAATGAAGCAGAAGAAAGCCCTTTTCCAGGAACTCAAGCCCAAAGCTCCTGGTGTCTTGGAGCACATAAACCCATCATTGTAGAAAAGCACCATTTCCTCCTCCCCCACTCTCCTTTCATGCCTAAATTAAGATCTGCAGTTAAGTCCAACCTCCCTGCCCTGCCCCCAAAGAAAAGCTCTCTTAAAACAGAGCCTGTGCTTGAACGAGGGGAAAAGGCATTTTGATCTGGGACTCAGCCTCAGAGAGTTCTCGGCAACCAAACACTCACTTGTCCCCAAGCAGGGTCACATTCTCTCTGAGACCATATTTTCATAGATCTTATTCTTCCTACTTTAGAAAGCCTATGTCTACTTTTCACCTAGAACTTCAGGATGTGAAGTTTCTTCAGCAAAGCAATATTCAGAAGTTAACAAGAAAACTAAGTGGTAAAAGTCAATTTAAAGCTAAGAAGTCTGATTCATTGCCTAAACTGCACTTTACCATCCTGTTAAGAAAAGCGGATGCATGAAAAAGATTTCTCACGATATACATTCAGACTTAACAGCCAACAGGAATTGCTATTCAGTCTTTCTGGCAAGAATTCTAGTGTAGTTGCTAGTAATAATGTGGTGTTTGGAAGTTAAAAAGTGTTTGTGCTAAGAATGTGTTTTTGAATAAAGGACAAATTTCCTGAGGAGTTCTCGTCTTTGTATAACTTTGTTAAGCAATTAAAAGAGCAAGGGCAAATCCTTTTCCCTTCCCTAAATGGTGAGTATTGAGCTAGAAGTAACTGCATATTAGTTCTGGGTTGAACTCTTTGAAGTGACCTCCCTAAGGCACTATTGGGGTTTAGCAGCTCAGCTGCAAACACAATATAACCTTCAGTTTCAGAAGAAAACCTAATTCTTTAGTCACTAAGCCTAATAATATCTTTGCTGATCTCAAGTCACCTGAAAAATCTCTTACTGGCAGAAAGGCCCAGGTGATGTGCTCTGGTAGGCTTTCCCATTAATCACAATGATAATCAAGTCCATTTCACTATTTTCTGAAATACATTCATTTGTAACTTATGCTGAGAGTCCCAAGAGCTTTTCATTAGGTGTGATGAACTCTGTGTTTATAAAGTGTCTTAAACAGATTGACATTTGTGCCATCCCATTTTTTACATCCAATATTCTTGGCTTCCTTGTAGCCATGCAGAAAACTGTTCTCACAGCCCTTAAACCTTGTAGAACTATTCCAAACTTCTCACACCCTTTCCTCAAAGGAGCTACTCCTGGTTATCACAATAATTACAGTTTCTCTCAACAAGACTGGTTTGTTGCAAAATAGCTTTGAAGTCAGTAGGGGAATAAAAAGTAACACAGAAAATGGTCACTACTTGTTCACATGCTGGGCAGTCCCTAAGGCAAAGCATGCTCACTTTAGGAAAGCAACAAGGGAAAGAGCCACATGGATATAAAAGCTATTTTCAAAGTGTGCTGTAAGTTAAGCTTTTTTTAATGCAGAACTGATAAGTTAGATTGTACCGAGCAAACTTTAGTGGCAGCACCAGGCTGCAAAGGCTGAATGGAAAATATGAAAATAATTTAAATACATATGTCAGCTCTGAAAAAGTTAGGTCCTTGCAGAACACAATGCAGAGATGGACTTGACTTGGTAACAAAACATGCTTTTCCTAGTGACACCAAATTCATAGAATCACAGAATATTCAGGGTTGGAAGGGACCTTTAAGATCATCCAGTTCCAACCCCCCTGCCATGGACAGGGACACCTCCCATCAGATCAGGTTGCTCAGAGCCCTCATCAATCACAAGCACTACACCACTTACACACAAGAGTTCACAGTTAAGTAGCCTAGAAGGAAAAACCTGCAAAGAATGTGTACTCTGATTTATTTGTACACAATCACTTAAGAAGTGTTTTCAGCTTCTGACAAATTAAGTGATAATGAGGTGTAGCACTGGAAAACAGGAAACACACTTGGGAAAGGAGGAAGATGCACTCCATTTATTTTGGGTTGCTTGTACACAGCTCCAGTTCTCATGACAGCATTAACTGATTGGGAATATCAGGCCTTAGTTTTAGTTGAAAGAATAAAAGCCTAGAAAAACAATGTTACTGGCTGATTCCTTGAGTAACATCAGTATTTAATTCAATATCCAAACTTTAAAGGAGCCAAAGCATGAACTGGGAAACTCTTTCCAAAGATTTTGTTGGTGATTATTTTAGGTCTACTGCCTGTGCTTCTGGAACAGACCTAGGCTGGGACTATTAGGATGCATCTGACTTGCTCTTCTGGAATCAAAAAATCTGGGGTACAACCCAGACACCTGAGCTGACTCCCCTGTAAGAAGGTAAGAATGAATTCTTGCAGACCTGGTTCTGTTTAACTGCCACACTATAATAAGTCTGTCTTCTTTTACTCCTTCCAGAACTCTTACCTAATCCCCCTTCTTCAACTGTAAGAGTTTCTCCTTGACCCCAGACAGAATAGCAGCAGTTTGTAGATCTGGGGAAGGATTTCCTTCCCAGGCCTCCATCATTAAGTTCATGACATCACTGCTATCTCTCTGACTGACAAGATACAAAGAATTTTATAACATTCAAAAAAATTAGTCTGGCTACTGCCCATATGCTTAACTTAATTTCAAGTGTTCTATTAAGAGACTGTATTATAGAATAAATTATATATATATATAAAATTATATAAACTATATATATAATCTCTAAATTAATATTATAATTTATAAATTAATAATAAATGCATTATAAGAATAAAATGTCACCTACCCAGTTGACACTATATAATTTTAACAATACATGTGACAATTTATAGGAATACTGTCATGTTCAAAGGTTGTGGAAGAACACAGGGTTATATGCTACACTACCCTACTCTTAGTCTTTTTTTCCTGGCTCTTTACATCAGTGAATCTCCCTGCATGCATGTAACATTATTGAGAAGGGATTCCTTTCTTAATAATCCCATATAAACAACCTGAGCTGGTTCCCAAAAGGCCAGTTCATGTCTATAATTCTAACTGTCAGTGGCTTAACACTTTTAAAAAAGATCACATCTAGTTTGAAATTTAGGCAAAAATTATCAGCACAGAAGTAGTTCTGAAATGAGAGTTTCTGAAGCTGGATTTAATGTTTCAGTGTGGTCCCTTGTGAGCAGTGCAGCCCTTTAGACACTGGCAACAATGGCACAAAGGGAGTGTTCAAAAAAGATTAGATTGTTGAAACCCACCCTATGTCCTACAAATGGGCATGACTGTTCTGGATATTTTCTGGATCAGTTATTTATTTATAGCACTATCACACTCAGACTTCCTTATTTATTGTTCCAAGTACAACAGTGGAAACAATTTGATGATGGAAAGCCTTAGAAAGCCTCACTGAAACTCTGCTAGGTCAAAACAGGTACAAAGCAAGAGCAAATCAGACTCACTGCAAAGCAAGAAAAAAAATTAAATTATCAGCTTAAGTAGAAGCTCTTGAAACAGTCTCTTTTTCCCAAATATTTTAAGAATTAGTATTGTGGTATGCAAGATAGTCTTAGTTTATTTAACAGGATTCTCTGCAGAATACCAAGTCTTCCCCTTTCCCCATCCCTCAAAGATTACTCATCTTAAAATAGCATTTAATCTACTACTTGTCACACCTAGAATGAATGGATAGCTATCAAAAACTATTTCTGAAACAGGTTAGGTGCAGCTAAGTTTATCTTATGCTGTCATTTGTCCTTGCTCTTTCGTGTAGATTTTCTAAACAGTAAAAATTCAAAGATTATATAAAAATAAAATCTAATTTTAAAAAGCACCAGAATGTCAGATTGGCCTCTCTAGTGTCTGAACCTGTAAGAATTAACAAACCCTGTTAACTAGAGACAGTAGACAATGTTGACAGCAGTCTTTTTTTGGGAAGGAGGTTCCTCCCAAAACTGTTAGTTTAACAGTAACACTGTGAGTGAGGCAAGGAAGTATTTTATTTTTAATATTGCACATGAAACACAATTGTGCTTGGGCAATCTTTTTAAAGTAGTTATCCTCCTGAAAGACTTCAGTTAAGATATCATTCAAGCAATCCCATACAAGATGATGATGGGGCAGGAACATTTGAATGAGTTACATTGAATAAATTCTCTTTTCAATAAAAGAAGCCAACAGTATTCTTTGCTATGGAATTATAAAAAACCAAAAGACAATGCTTGTTTTTAACACTAGGTATGTCTAATTCAGCCTCCACAGAAACAGAACTACAGTACTACATAAATCGAGGTAAATGTGAGGACTTGGAGGAAAGTTGGAAGTGCCACAGGAAGAACCAAATCTGTTTCTTCAGACACAAGATCAAACACACCCAGCTGTAATAGCTGGTTGAATTTTTTTTTTATGTAAAGGTTTAGTGCAAACCTTGATTTATCCCTTTCATGGGAACCTTCCCTTTGAAGGTTTACTTGCAGAGAGAAGCAGCAGAGCAGTTGGTCTGTTTCAAACCATTCCCCCTGCTTTTACATGCTCAATATTAAATTGTTTCATAAGATCTTGAGTAGTCTTTCTTCAAATTTAACTAATAGCCTTTTCTGTATAGCAGAATTACTGGCTAGACCTTACTACTGCAGGTGAAACCAAGCGAAAGAGAGTAACAAAGAAATTAGGAGGATTTTATCACAGAACAATTATTTCCTTTAAGATTTACCTTCTTTGAGTTTTATTTGAGAGATTCTGCTCGTGCATTTTTATTTTTTTAGTAGACTATGAAGATTATTATGGAAGTCATGGGTACAGACTACTCACCTAACATTTCTTTCTTTAATTTTTCATTCCGTTCTTCAATTTGTCTCGGTAATCGCTGTGGACAGAGAAAAAAACTGGAATCAGATCCTTCCTTTCAATAAGGCCACAGGTTAAGCAAGTGGAATTTTCATACACATAGGCAGGATACAATCTTTATGGCTTAAAAGGAATCCTTATGTCAAACTACACTTTCATCTTATTTTGGAAAGCTGTAATTCATCCGATGACATCAGCTCACATAAACAGGAAGCTGCAACTTGTAAGTGCAGGTTTCATACAGGCATCCATTGCTACTGCTGAAAAATAGATCTGGTCTTTTTGGTTGGATTTTTAACTGAAAAGCTTATGGAATTCAAGAGACTTAAAGTTGAGGTATATTTTAGTCCTATTTCTTCTGCTGCATGTATTAAATTTTGAAAGAAAAGCTAACAAAACTAAACAAGCACAGCATTTGACTTAAAAACTAAACATAGGTGTAATGAGGAAAACATCCATAAAGTCATTTCTCAGTAGCATCACACTTCAGGGAAATCCACACTGTAAAAACAGTAGGATCTTCTAAAGGCAAACATTTTTCAGAAGATCACTGGACTAACTGTGAACTTCAGGACACAGTTTGATAAGCAGCATCTCATGACACAGTATAGGGGATAAGGAGGAGAGGGTACTATACACGAGGGCCTTGATTTGGCAGTTTATGCAATTACAACCATAAGTATTGACTCTTCTTGTCCAAGTCATATAA
The DNA here is from genome assembly GCF_003957555.1 of Calypte anna. Taxonomy (NCBI): domain Eukaryota; kingdom Metazoa; phylum Chordata; class Aves; order Apodiformes; family Trochilidae; genus Calypte; species Calypte anna. The sequence goes on along the minus strand of NC_044259.1, from coordinate 6,057,456 downwards.
AATACGACAGATACGCTCTAACAGTGCTATCAGTCAATTAATTATAGCTGCAAACTATGGAAACAGCTGTGGAATTCATTCTTGATACACTTCCCTTGTAGTAACTGCCTTCTCAATAGAGTTAATTCATTTCCTGATCTTGTTCCTTCCTATCATTTACAGCTCCAGCCATCATGGATGGGTTTGTCATCTGATATCACTGCCACAGTGAAAGAAGACACTTCACCTCAAGAAAAAGCCCTCTGACAAGGAGGCTACCTGGCTTTCTCCTGTTCAGTACAGGATACACTGGTGAACACAGGCAAATACAGTTCATTTTTTTTTGTAGTGATGGGGAAGAGAGGTGGCATATCCCAGAAAAATAAACAAAAGACCCAACAGAAAAAACAAGTTCTAAGGAATAGAGTGCAGCTATACATGGATGGCTAAGCTTGAAACCAGCCCAGGCCCAGTATCACCAGTAGTGAGCCAGATCTAATTAGCCCAGTCAGATCTCACCTGACTCCTGCTGACCCAGGGAGGATCATTTAGTGGGGTGCAGATCTGGACCTAAGTGGTCTGCATGAAAACCTGTGTGGATATCCCAAGGCTCTAAATTGAGTTTGCATTTTAGCTGTAATTGCTGAATCTTGGACAAGTTTGGTGTATGTTTAGCATTTGTCTCTCACATTTGGACAGTGGGCTTTAGCAGGAAATGCAGATACAAATCCTTGATCTGAAATACATACTCAATATTCTGTCTGTCTGAATACTATTATTCCAAAGACTCAGTGTTTTTAACTGCAGAAATGTATTTTTAAGGTCAGTTTTCTATAGAAGGGTGTTCATAAGGATAACTCTTTATCTGGTGTCTCACATTTAGCTCCAAGTGCAGCTTCTTTTGGTAAATAACTTTATCTGGTCTGCCAGTCTCTCAAAAGTGGATTGAAGCTAAAATTCACACAACGCTTTTACACATCTGGCTAAAAAGAAAACCTAAAGATTGATACTATATAATTAAACACTTTCTCAGAAAGCATCAGAAAGGATTATTTGTCCACAAAATTTAACTGCTTAATCTGGCACTGAAGATTTTAAAGTAGCTAAAGTGTGTGACACTAGGATTGAAATCAAAACACTAGTTAGTACTTCTGAAACATAAACAGTACTGCAATTTTAGAGCTGCTATTAAATCAGGAATCAAAGCAAAGAACTAATGTGTATTTAGTATTTTTAAACTGTCATTTAACAAAATCATGATATTCCCTAAAGCAGCATGTGAACTGTTTTCTAAGTACAGGAAGGAAAAAGATTTGCTCTAATAGTGAATGAAGCTCATTTGCAGATTCTCTTGATGCATCACTTTAATTGCCAGTGAGAGGGAAAAAAAATGCTGCAGTGTTTCTGCAAAAAGCAATGTACTTTACCTTACAGTAAAGCAAAGCTTCTTAGTCTCCTACATATCTAATATGTTAAACATATACGTAGAGACACTTTTACAGCTGGAATAGTTTGGGTTTTTTATTATGATATTTAGATATTTATTATGACTATTCTAAGAAGTGTAAAACTAGCTATCAGTATTTCCTTAACAATTTTTCAAGAAAGGAGTTTTAAGCTTTAAGTTTAAGCTGCCTCCATCCTGAAACTTGACAAAGAACAGGAATAAGTCAGGGCAGAATGTCCTAAATCCCACTGCAGAGTAAATTCAGGGCATTTTGTACAAAGTGTTCTGTATCACATGTGAGCCTAAAGCCTCTGCCTAGTAAAATGAGGTCAAGGAGCAGAAGGTATATGTAACAGTCAATCTCTCTACTTCCCAGCTATTCTTTATTAAGAATAAATTACTGATAGGTCTAAAACATTCCTGAAAGATGGCCAAGAAGAACTGCAGGACTGTTTATGATCTCCACTGGTTGCTGAGCAAGGACACTTTTGTGAGATTATTAGAGGAATACTCTCTGAAAGAGATTTTGCAAGAGGTATAAAGGAGACTATCTATACTTTCAGGGTTTCAACTCAGCCATAACATGTCTTTTAAACTCATTACACTTTGTACCAACTACTGAGAGTGTTCCCAAGTCTTAATCTGTGAAGTCCTGATGGTGGTTCATAGCAATCTGTTTGATCTTCACAGTTGTTCTTTGTATGATGTGGAGGAGTACTGAAATGCACTCCTTGTACACTATTTTACCAAGTAATGGGCCAAATTACTTCAGGCCTCACTCTGGAGCTAGTCTAAAGCTGAAAGACTACGAGCTACAGAAATCAAATCCCATCATTTTCTGTCAGCGGACTCCTTGGCTGAATTCCTGGATCAAACAAGCCATAGTCTCAGCTAGAAGATGATGAACAAGGCCAACACAAATATTCTTTCCAAGACTGTGATGGACCCATCACATTCACTACCCAGGCAGTAATGATCTTTGACAAACTTTTCATTTATTAAGCCACTGCCAAGAGCTAGGTGATAAAATGCTCTCCTGCCCTCAACCAGATGCCTGCAACAAGCATGAGGTGGTTGTTTCACAGTAAACTGACCTTGCCAGGGGGTGCTGCCAAAGGGGGTGGCCCTAATGCCTGCACTGCCTTGACCACATCTTCTCTCCTTCCCACTGGCATTTGCAGTATCTGACAGCAAAAAGCCAAGGCAACATGAAAGTGTTGTATTTACTTTGGGGCTTTTTGGTTCCTGGCTTTTTTTTTTTTCTCACTTTTTCCTTTTTTTCCTCTTTAGCAAAGTTAGATGTCTGCCAGACTCACATATAGAACCAGCCATCCCCCAGGGCTGGACATGAACTGGTACCAGTGCTGGCACAAGGAAAACAACTGGGCAGTTTTGTAAGCAGCAAGCAGTTAGTAAGTAGCCCAGTTTAGCAGTTTTGTGAAACTCCCTTACAGGAGTTACACAGTTAAGTAGAATATCTTTCTGCCATCACTGCAACTGATCCAGTCCCAGAGGAAGTAATTTCAAGCAAGGCTTCTTTTCTAATATGCTATAAAAGCATCTTATAATCTGTCATTTACAACACAACAGCATGGGGAAAAGTCAGCTGGGAGAATCACTACTAATGACTGATTTTCCCAAATGGAATTTTAAAACAATAAAACCTAAGCCTTTCAAAAATACTTCACCATCAACATATTCAATACATTGCATGTTCAATGATGTGAAGCTGAACTATAGTAATGATGCCCTTTGAAAATTTGACCAGATATAAATAAATTGGCACATGGATTGGGTGCCCAACTAGGAATTGTTTTCAAATTGCATCCATTTACCTTAAAATGGAAGTGAAAAATAGTTCAGCTGTTGTTTTCCCTGCAGAAGGTGGTCAGCTCTTTCCAGGCTCTCTGGTGCTTACAATTCCCCTGCCATGACCTGAAGTCCCCACCTGGATAAAATATGACCCCTTTTTATAGTGGCTACCTTTCATTAGTGTGTGTTCCTCCAAAACCATAGGCTGTGTGGCTCTTACCTCTACCACATTTGTCCTTTCAACACAGCCTTCATAACCCCTTTTTTTAAAAACAAGAATAGCAAGCAGCCTTTAAGAGGAGCTTTCTGCACAGAATAGATTTCCCTTCTCACTACCCTTGTGAAAAGACCTTCTGAACCTGTCAAATCCACAGCTATTTCCCACACTGAGCATTAGCATACTAAATATCAACTGAAAAATCACTTCCTGCTTGTATTTTACACAAAGAATAACTTAAAACCTCAAATAAGCAGGCTGTAGCAGTGAGTTTAAATCCCTATTGAGTAGGGATTATTTACATGTTAGATCAGAGTTTCAGGAAGTGTTAAGGGTTTTACCTTTTTCATCTAAGTTGACACATTCTAAAGGCCGAGGGAACTTTTAAAGCATTTCCTTACACTTACAGAGATATGGCAAAGATTCTGCAAGTAATTTTTCATCCTGAAGTACTTGTAATTTGATTTAAAGTGGACATTGGAACACAGTACTAAGTTGCAGAAGACTGTTTTTAGAACAAAGAAAGTAACAGAATCAGGAAAGAAAGCTATTTGCAACCACAAGGTGTCTTTTTCTTCAAGTGAAAAGCTAATTTTTTTTTAGATTAATAGCAAACTTTGGTCACTATTAGTAAAATAACTCAAAGTGGTCACTACACACACAAGGCACAGCAAAGAAGAACAGAAAACAGCTAAATCAAGAAAAAAAAAAAAATTCAACATTTTAAAGTAGATAAAGAATGATACAATCCTGTCTCTTTATGTAGGTTATATAAAAATGTCATAAAAAATTATAATTATGGCATAAATGCATTTGAATGCAAATTTACCAAGCAAAAATAATTCTATTTACAGAAAACCAGACACCAGCTAATTAAACAGCAGGCAAGAACTGTATTATAAGGTGCTTGTATTCTGATCTCCAAATTGCAGCTCCACATTGAAATGCTGGCTACTAAAATACAGCAGTGGTCCAGGCAACCTTTCCTAGCACATGCATAATTAACAGAGCAAAATGTGTGCATGTGCTATTCAACAGCTAAGCATGTAATTAGATGCTTACAGCTCAGAATAAACCTTAACTTTCACTCATTTTACAAAGGTAAAAACAGGACTATGCTTGGTGGACCTGAGGCTTCTCATGAAGTTGTGGCAGTTCATGGAATCTTTCTTTGGTGAAACCTGATGAGAGAACCATCTCACTTTCAGACTCAAAAAAAAAAAAAAAAGTTATCATCACTGCATATGGAGCTGCTTTCATAAACAGCATTAAGTATTTAGCACAGGCAAAAAAATAACTTGGTTTTAAGTTAGGCCAAAGTATACTAAAAAGGCTTACCATGCAAGCTTCTCTGGCTTGATGAACTGATGGATCTTTTTCTAGTACCACCTTATAATCTTCCAGAGCTTCATCTAGTTTTTCTGTTTTCTCATATAGTTCTGCTCTCCTCAGCAAAGCTCTGATATAGTTAGGATCTAATTCCACTGCTAGAAAACAATAACAAACCACAGCATTTTACTTGAAACATTTCTACACCCCTCAAATTCTTAAGTGTGCACTGGACTTTTTAGTTATCTTTATAATGTAGTTTAGAGTCAAGAAGACTAACAGTTTAAAAGCTAAGTCATAATTCAGAAAGGCATACATCTGCCTGTGAAAGTCTAATGCAAATGATCACATTTCATTTAATGTCTACAATCCATCACAGGAAGAAGTGATTTATAATTCATAAACATTCAATTTTTCAATACTATATATGCGAAGCTTCTAACTCAAACTTCAGAAATTTTAAGAACTTTTAAGGTATTTAATATATAAAAGCTGAATAATAAGTATACCTCATTAAGTTACAGTTAAAGATACCTAAAGATATGCACAGCAAGGAAAAAAAGCATTTCCCTGCTTATCTCAGTTCAAGATGAGACCAACTCCTGAACTATTCGTGTTCTTCTGAATTTAATATCAACCAAAGTTGGATTGGGAATCCACAAACAGTTCTACTAGCTCTAAAAGTTAGCAGAGGGGCATAATGACTGAATTTTAGCTTGTCCTCCCCTTATCATGACTGTGACAATGTACAGATGCAGTTACAAAATGCTAAACTTAACAGTTATCTGCAAATGGTAATTTCTTAATAACTTCTGCGTCAATTTTTCATCACAGAAAGAGGGAGCCCATTTTCTAATTATTACCCTATTAAAAAGATTCTTAGGACAATTAAATCTAGGATTATCTAGCCAAATATTCTGGTTTATTTCTTCTGGAAGGACAAAGACAATGCTATAGTCAGCAAGTTGCAGGGTAGTGTGAATTGCTCTGCTGAGCTCCAAGTGTTGCATTGCAGTTTGTTAAGCCAGGTCCCTGGGGATTGTCAAGCAATGGTAGGTTTAATTTTCACTGCAGCAAAGCAGTCTGATTCCCTTTCAGCCACTACAAAATTAGCAGAAGTGTTTTTTAAAATGCACCACCACCAAAACAAGGCAGACTCCCAAAGTGACAGGAGCCAGCTTAAATTTGTTACCTTCAAGAGTACTTTTAGCATGTACAAACTCATATTTACTGTACAAGCAGTACTGGCACACAGCCATTGGGTTAGTTTGCTGATTGGTAATTTGGATTTTTTGCCTCAGCTGTCATGGGGAGCTTAACAAATACTGGAGCATGGGTGAGTGGGTGGAAGCAATAAAGCAATGCACAGCTGAAATGATTTCACCAGAAGTTACAGAGAGAAAACTATGCAGGACAAGAACATGAGTATAAGCCCTTGTGCCACAGCAAAAGCCTAAAAGGGACTAATGGTTCTTTGGAATCTGGGATTAAATCAAGATTTTGGGGAGGCGGCAGGTGGATGTAAAGTAGTAGGTATAAGGAAACAGCTTCTGTAATAATAAGAGTTTTCTATTAAAAAGAACAACAAACAGCAGCCTTATTTGCACAAGAGAAGAGAAAGTAAATTATTACAGACAGAAGCTTGACAGACATTTTGCAAAATAAAAAATATAAACAATTCTAGATTCAGGTGTCTTCTATCACAGGTTTTCTTTAAATTCTTTTAAGACTTTTATGCCCTATACAGCCCTGCAGTCAGCTACTAAATGGCATAATTTATACATGAAAGATCTGGCACAAGAGCAGCACACAGCAAAAAAAAAAAAAAAAAAAGCCATACCTTTGCTGCAATCACTTAGGGCAGCTTCTGTCTTGTCCTAGAACACAAGATACTTTTGTTATATTTAAGTTACATTTTTTGGGAAACAGAGTCTTTTCAATTGCAAGCAAAAGGGTTTGTCTGGCATTCTGAGGAACTCAGATGTTTGTGTAATCAAGGCTTTTCATACCATTGCTTCTGCTGTAAAGCTCTTTACCAGTAATTAAGCTTCCTCCCAGTGGAGGCTGCAGTACTGCCCCAGTACTGGGTCTGTAAGCTCCAGTCTGAAGGCTGAGTCACATCTGCAAGGCCTTGGCTTAACAAGGCTACAGCTTTGCTACCTCTGTCAATTAATTACAGGGTTGAAACACAGTTCCCAAGAGAAATTTTTGGCTGCAGGAGCTAAGACATTTGGAAAGCAGACACTGTCTTTAGCATTGATTCAGCTTTCTCTAAAAGGACAATGCCTGAGACTTTCCAAAGGCACAGGGACAAGATTTTAGAACACCCAGAAAATCATAGTTAGAAGATTGGAGCCAATGAATCTGCTTATAAATGAAACAAGGAAAAAAAAGAAAAAAGGAAAAAAAAAGATCTGACACACAGTACTTATTTTTATCCAAACTAAAAGGGCATTAAAAATTATTAAAAAAAAAAAAAAAAAGTCAGGCTGTTTAATGCTTATATTGTTGGTCTAAGTAGTAATAATCTTTCTGCACCCCAGGAACTCTTCTCTCCTCCATAAAACAGAAGCTGCCTCACAGAAAAATGCATCATGAGCTTTTATTGTAGTACAAAACAAATGTGTGTAACAGGTATGGGAGAACAAGCTGAATGGGGAAGTTGTTAATAATACCAATCTATTTTCAGAGGAACATATTTGTCTGTCAGGTCTGTATTAGTGAGATACACTAGTTTGTGCAGAGTTCTTTTATCATCTTGGCTTCCTTTGGGAACTATTGGTTTAGTTTCCAGTGATATGAACAGTTCACATCAGGATTATGAGGAGGTTTTTCAGTTTACAGTTTTCGTATTTGAACGGTTCCAGGATCTGCTACCTCAGATTTTATTTTTTTCCTTGTCTACTCAAATTATTTAATTCAGTATCCCAGTAGCAAGTTGGGTAATTCTAGCTGAACAAGAATATGCTATGCCAAGTAAGAATTTATTTATGCCTAAACATGACTGCACTTCTGAACAGTGCTGCATCTGCTTCAACACCGAAGGAAAACTGCACGGAATTTCCCTTTACAATGAATGTAGGACAGGAGTTACTGTGCTACTTTTCTATAAAAATTTAATCATAAAAATAAAGGCAAAAATAGGGAGTATTTTCTCCTGTTTTTTTAGTATCTCCTCTTGCTAAAAAAGTGAAAGTTTTTGTTCAGACAAATTGTCTTCTGTGCCTTCCATGATGCCTTAGTGTACTGCTGATTCTGGTAACCTCTGGGCACCTGTCCCTTGTCAAGGAATAGAAAACATGAAGAAAGCTGCAGCCACTGTTTTCAGACCATGCTTTTACTATATAGGTCCATCCTACAATATAGCAGCTCTAAAGGAAGCAGACTAACTGAAATGATTAAGCCACAGTTAGGAAGTCCTGCTTATGCCTCAGAGTATCTGAGCCAATTACATGAGGACAAGTATACAGCAATCCAGGCTTTCAGAAAAGAACACTAAATAGTTGCAATTCTTAACAATCTAATACATGTCTGAATGCACTCAACATGCTTAAAGACATCTGCTCCACATGCACTTTGAATTTCATTAAAGTAGAGAGAATGAAAGAAAAAAAAAAGTGTTTTAAACACCTGCAGCAGAGCAATTTTGAACAGCTGTTCCAATTGCAACTTTTCAAGTTTGTACTCATCCTCAGTAAAACCAATCTCCCAGAACACTGGGAGCATGAGGGACTGAGCAAGCAACACAACCTGCAAACAGCTTTATTATTTTGCCCTCCTTTATGAATCCCTCATGACTTCATTATTGCATTTGTGTCATGTAATCAATGGTGTTTCACAAAAGAAAAAAAAAAAAAAAAAAAAGGAATATTTACCTGTTTCATTTTTGCAGCAGCTCTGTTTGAAAATAAAACAGCCCTATCTTTTTGGAAGCAGGCTGGACAGATCTGCAGGGCCTTTGTGTAAGAGTCTTCTGCTTCCCCATAGTCTGCAGATGCAATAGCAAAAAAACCAAAACAAACCATTTATTTGAATGCCAGTAGAGTCAGTGAACCACATGGCTAAGATTTCTTTAGAAACATTTCTTAATATTATGCAATATTAAACCAGAATCAGTAGCTTTCTTAGACAAAGTACATTACTAAGTAGTAATCGATGACAACTAATTGTTTTAAAATCATCACCCTTGTAAAAGCAGAAATATAGTCCTTAGCTTAATGTAACAAGTGCAGAATGATATGTATATAATTCTTGATCCTGACATTATTTTGTTCCATTTAAGTGCCAGCCTTAGATGTAGAATCTCTTTAGATTAAGGGTAGCCTTGATCTGAAAGGAAGCACGTGCTGAAACATGGCACTGAACTGATACCAAGATATTTTATTTGTCACATCATCTACAATGACTGACTTAAAGGGTCAGTCAGCACAAACTCCAAGATCATCCATCAAGTCTGGTCTAAAGCAAGGACTGATGGTAAACCATATGGTAGAGTCAAGAGTGGAAAGGCCCTGTACTGACTGAGCAAGGCCCTGCAACCTGGCAAGTGCAAAATAGAGCAATTCCTTGGGTGCATTGTAGCTGGTGACCATCCAGATGCTTAAAAGATGTAAGAGACCTCCAACAGGACTGGTTATCAGAGTACAGAGGGAAGGACAAGTCACTTGTCTGTGTCCCTGCTGACTGAGGAAAGTATGACTCTGCATTTCTGTGTTTTCTTTGTGAATCCTCCAGCCACCAGAACATTAAATGAAAGGTAGGTGTCAAAAGCACTTCCCCTTTTATATTTTTTAATTAAAAGCATTATTAGAGGTATTTAGGACTGACCTCAATCCTGTTGTTACGTATTAACTGTGTTCAGAACATGCCCAGTTCTGACATAAGCTTGAAATCTGCATACCTCTAAATTTGATTTCACATATGCATCTGTGTGTACACAGGTGTATATATACACACTATATATAGATACACGTATACACACATAAATACATGTTTTTACATATATAAATGTGTATATACACATATGTATGTTATATAGATGCATGTGTAAGTACATAGTACAAGTGTGTATATGTGTATATATATGTATCTATATGCAGAGTCAGTGGATAAAAAGAAACATGCAAATGTACAAAGGTATGAGAGAGCTACTGAGCCACTGAGTCCTGCATGGATTCTAAGCACATGCATTAGCAAAACTCAGAGCCTAGTATAAGCCTTTTTTCATTTGTAAAGGAAACCCTGGCACTTGCAAGGCAGTCAATTCTGTATCATGTTATTGGATTTAAACACCTAGCTTTCACAAGAATCCTGCTTTAGTAATCCAAGTCTTTACTCTTAAGGAGGTCTACTATCTCTTTCTGTTCTCTAGAGCTGGATGGAAAACAATATAGATGATAAATCTGAACAATGATGGGTGTGAGATCCTCCTATGGTTTTTCTGCAACATCACTATGATGGCTAAGTATTAATTTATGATTCTCTAACATCGATGTAGTGTGAAAAGATTATCAACCCACCTCCTTTCTTGAACAGCTCATTTCCTTTTTCCTTCAGCGTTGTGCTCTCCTTTCTTCTTTTCTACAAAAGAAAAGATAATGTCTCAAAGTATTTAATTGAAATGAACAAGTAGGTCAGCTGCAGTTCCAAATATCATATGAATGGGAATCAGATTAAAATATAACCTGAACAAGTCTAACTAGTACCAAGATTACTTGATTATAGTTATGGTGATATGATATACTTTATATATCCATATATACTGGAGTATACACTGGAGTATATACATATATACAGTGTATATATACATATATACACTGGAGTATAACAACAAGGCAATTAAAAAGCTCCAGTTCATGGACAACAGTATGCAGAGAGCATTCATAGTGAATTGCATGGTTTAAACTAATACACTAATACACTGGCTTTTTAGCTGGCAGTTTGCTTCTCCTGTCCAACTCAATTTAATTCAATCAGTGCAGGTCAACTATGTGGGATATATTTTAGATGCAATGCTGCATTTAGATGTAATGCAAAGCTTTGAAATAAAAAAGCTTGAAATAATCCCACCTCAGAAATTCATACTTTCAGAGATGTACAAAGCATGCTGAGCTGACTGCATAAGAAACAATCCATGGATAATACTTAGGCAGAGAGTGACTAAACCATCAGACGCAGAGACAGGAAGATGATTCTGTTACAGAATGAAAATTGCACATGCCAAGCAGAGTTGTGTTTTCAACCATGAATATCTTAGCAGTACTCAAGGCACAAGTGAAGTTGACATGAATGCTATTAGCCTTTGACACAGAAAGCACAGGATGTCACCAAGCTATTTCTTCAACCTATTTACAATAGAAGCCTTTCACATGCAGACAGACCTCACACAACTAAAATCAAAGCAGTAGCAGTAATATCAAAAAGCCACATTCATGTTCAAGAATCATTTCTGTGGTAGAAAATGACCATTTGACCACTGATTTGGTCCCCAACATACATACATAAAAGACTTAAATCAAGGTATCTATAAATTACAGATCATTTAGTAATTTAAAAAGCCAACATTAGAAAAAGGAGCAGTTTCCCTTCCTGCAGATTGTGTAAATCAGGGATTAATGCAATTATCAATATCATACAGAACATCTCCTTGGAAACAGCTAAATATAGTACTCATGGAGTGCTGCACCATCTCACAGCTATGCCAAGTAGCTGACAAACAGTACAAAATAGGAGGTTCTCCTTTTGCTTTAATTGGTTTTGGAAAGTAATTCACCCCAACCATGATCACCATCTTAGTGACAGCAGATCACAATGCTCTGAAAACTAGGCCCAGGGGAATGGCATTCAGTTGTGACACAAAATTACACAGTAAAATATCATCTGATCCTTTCCACACATGCCTAGGTCACTAATTTCTTTTTTTTTTTTGCTAATTCTCATGGTTACTCATATTTAAAAAGAAACAAACATAGGTTAGACAAAACATGCACCATTATTTAGAAACTGGCTTTTCTCCAGGGTGGACTGGCAAACCTACACAAGTCCTTCCACAGTGTCACTTGCACCAATGTACAAAAGCCACTTGGTGTTTTCTAAATTACCAAAATAGTGTATATACAAGCATACAAACAAATTTTAGCACTTTAAACACAAGCTGCATTAAAAGCACAAATCATTTGTATATATGCAGGATTCTGCTGCTCAGCACAGGGATTATATAACTGCATTTGAAAGCTGTACTCAAACTTTGTAACTGCCACACAGAAATGCTCCAGCAAGGTCGATGCCACACACAGTGCTGGCCCTCCAGAGAGAGAAATTTTTAAAACATCTTGAATGCATATAGCATATAGAATGTTAAGGCAGCAGAAATTATTTTTGTACCAGTGAACAAAGCAGCCAGCTTTCAGCACAGAACAAGTTTGGAGATGATGATCCTACTGGAAAAGATGAAAGATCTTCATAGACAACCCTCACTGAGGAACCTAAGTGCTTGAAACACCAGCCCTACTGACTTCATTGCTCATGACCTATTTAGAACTGGGCTCTAACTGCCATTAACTGATTCACTGTTGCATAAGGTAGTTACAACTCTACATTTACCAAAGATATTTTTTCTTATAAAATGAGAACTACAGCAAGGTCACACTAATCCTGATGTAGAAACTCTAAAATCAAGGGATACTGAATGAAAATATGTTTACCCATTTAAAGTATTTAAGTATTAAGTATGAATATAAAAAGTGATTTGCAGCAAGAAAGAGTAAAATGAACAGAAAAAGTATCTTCAATTGTGGAATTCCTTCTCAGGTATCCAAGAGTCTCAAAAGCACAAAAGAAAGGCAAAGGTGGCTGTATGGTCAGCAGATCAAAGTTCTGAACACCTGAAGAATTCAAGTACTGTGACACTGGGAAGCTGATGATTCACACAACTGTTCTCTGCCTATTCTTTGGTTTGTCCTTTTACTGGGAATTCAGTTGCATGAACTTGAAACACAATTTATTATCTCTCTATATATATTCCTTTAACAGAAAATCCTAACACAAAAGCATTGGAAAGTCAACTGTTTTGGATGAATTTACATTTAACCTGAAAGGACTACTCGGATGGATGCTGTTAGAATCTGCTTTCTATTCACACATAAGATAAAAAACCCAAACAACCAAAAATAAGTGCTGTTAGAACACTCTTTGCTCAGTATGCTAAATTTCCAGCTTCCATGGACAACTGCAAATTGACTGGTCATCAGTTTACGGTGATCATATCAGCTCAGAGTGAAAAAATTGCAAGTGACTTGTCCTTGGGACAAATTTTGCACAATGTCATTTCAGTGTCCCCACCCTCTCATTTTTCATCAAAAGATTTAAGTAGCTGCAGGGCAGGCTACCCTTTCCTCAGCAAGGGAAGTAGGTCAGACTGAACTCCTAGAATGCTCTGCTTGAGGAAAAAATATCTTGACTCATTACATTCCCTGAGGCTGCTCACATATGACATAGGGGTCAAGCAGAATGTCCCCACCTTACACTCCATTATGATTTTCTGCTATTCGGATTTTGCAAAATTTTAAGGTTTGTTTTTTGCAAATGCTATGAATACACAGATGACAAATTCCAAGTGGCAGGCATTAGTTTTTGATGATTAATGTAAAAAAATAAAATAAAATTGTCTTTTAAGGTCCAGAAGATATAATTACATGTAACTAGCAATATAATTCTTAAAGAACTGGATTACAAATGTTTACAGATTTGGATAATGAATTACAATAATCCATCTTCTGAAGAAATCTGGATCTTAACAAACCTGCCTGGCAAACAAGAGGTGCTGAAGATCAAGGCCTGACCTAAAGTAGTGGGACAAGACTGCTTGGCCTTCTGACAGTGAAGTCCAACAATTCAAAAGAGGCCATCAAATACAGCCTCTGGACCTCAGGTCTGTCAAGAAACTCAGGGTCAAAACTAAAAGCATTAAAGAGTTGTTTTACTATTAAGGAAGAAAGCAATCTACACATTTTCACTGTTTGTTTTGGAAGTAGCCAATATAATAAAAGTGCTGGAAGTGAAACCCTTAAATATAGCTGGTGAGAGCTGAAGGACAAATGCCCTCAGTTTGAAATCCTTCCAGCCACACTTCCTCTGGCTGTTCCTGTGCATTTCATTTGATCCATTGATTTAACTTTGCAAGGGAATTTTTCTTGGCTCCAGTTTTGTCAAGAGAAGCAAATGCATCCTCTCTCTTCTGTGTAAGGCTATTTATACAGAGTGACAATGCACATCTGCATCTCCTGTAAGGTCACCAAGTAGAAATCAATTTAAAATTACCAAAGTTCAACGGGTGCACAAAAGGCAAGGAATTTAAACAGATAAGGGAGATGTCTTTCAGCTTCAGATCCCAATTCTGTATCTAAGTCATCCATTAATAGTCATCTGCCTCCCCCTGCAGCTTTGTGAAGCTATTGCTATAGGCAATTCAAGGAACTGAATTTCAATTTGAGGGTGTAATAACTAAGTTCTTTTTCAAATCTTGCTAGAATTGTCACTAGAAAAGTGCCAGTCTGCCCTCTACACTCAAGAGGCAGAATAGTAAACATTGCTGGCCTCTGGCCAATCTCTGCTCTTTTAAGTCCAGGTAAAGACACATTAAGTCTTTCTACTGCCAAAGCACTACCTTTCCCTGGAACTGTAAGCAGCACTTCCAGAAGTCACATCCATCCTTGCCAGTCAGTTTAATTTAACATGCCAGACTGTGACTATTTCTGGGTGACAATAGATGCCAGTCATTCCTGTTCCAGAGGCAGCAACCTGAGGCAGAGAAGTAGAGCTGGCCATGCAATCCATCACCTCCACAAGTCAAAAGGTTGCTATTTGACAGTATCAGCATCTTCCAGAGAAATACAAAAATACTAACATCAGGTAGCAGCACTGAAAGATGAAAATATACTTTTTCACTGTATTAAATTGCCATCCAGAAAAAGATTTCTATGTTTGTTTAAAAATGTGACTCAAAGAACTGTAACTCAGAGAGAGATAGTCTGATTCCAGATTTTATACAGGTTTTTCTCTCCACCACTTGGAATTAATTACACTGGCAGCTACAGATATACTTCTCACATGTACTTCTCCAAGCTTTGATAAACTCAGAAAATATAATAGGATGGTTTTGCAGGCCACAAGACACAGCAGTTTTAGTAATTTTCTCCAATTTGACCAAAACAATAGCTTATTTAGTCTTGGTTGTGTAGTGCAGACAGGACTCAAGTGATTAAAGTCATCTGAGTAAGGTGATCACCTTTTATTATATTTCATAGGACTGCACTGTGATGTCTTCAAAACCCAAATGTCTTCCAAGTTTTATCATTATAAAAAATAATTTTGACTGCTGATGTAAACTGTTAACAAAAGATATATTCTTTATTGGTATTTGCCAGTAATTTATGTAGTAAGTTTTACTGCTGCATAGTCACTTGGATTGTCTCACTTATTAATATCTGTGTTCTTTGGCCCAACACCATAGTTCTTCCTGGAAAGAGTTCTGAGAGAATCTCCAAGTGATCAGTACCTGAGGACTGCTCCAAAATGTGACTTGCTGTGCTCCAAAATGTGACTTCCATCTTCTGTTTTGTACCTTAATATTTATTTTGTAATACTACAGGAAAAACAGCAACTCTGCCAGAGTCAAGATTATACTATGCTGGACAGAAGGAAATAAAAAAAAAATTAAAAATTAAAACAAATAAATAATAATAAAAAAAAGGCAAGTTTTCCTCTTTAAGCCAGAACTGAAAAAATCTCAGGTATAACTCAAAAATACTTTAAGATCAGTTTCATTTCATTCTTATACATGTGTTAACAAGATACTAATTAAGAATCTCTTCCAACAGACTTATCTTCCTTGTCTTGCTGGCACATTTCCTAGTGTTAAAACAGAAGTTGAGTATGAATCCAGGGATCTGTGTTCTGTAGCTCTAATGCACATGCAACAGTGTAAAGAACAACACTGCTTCTGAGGAATATTAGATACTTATTCCAGGGTCTTACAGCATCTAGAAATGAGTGTTCCATATCCAAAATAAAAGCTTCCCAGGCCAAGTGCTTAAGTCTTTGCCAGACCAGGCTGAAAGAACAAGACAACATCTGTCATGATGGAAAAGCATGAGGGATTCCGAATTTTGCTGCTGGATGAACTCATAATTAATGGGTGTCCCTGCAGAAGAGGACTGGGTCAGACTGAAACAATTACCATGTAACAGGTGTTGGGTGTCTTCTGATTAATTCTGCAGACTAGACCAAGGTCAAAGCAATCACTGTCAATGACAACTAACCAGAAAAAATCTGTTTGTAATGTATCAAAAGCAATTTACTGTTCAGTGCCTCTGCTGAGGCAGCAGTCCACATGCTTTTGTCAGAACAAATACTTGTAAAAGTGAATTTTGTCTCTGGCTGTTTAGTTCTTAAAAAGCTCAGTGTTGCAAGTCCAGGCAACTTACGAGGCTCTACACCACTACATCTATTTTTAAGAAAGCTTCTTGCAGGCTTGTGTCTTCAAGTTCTAATTTTGCTTCATTGTGCAGAGACGACTTCTTAAAGTATTGGTACTGTTTTCCTGGAAGCAATTCCTGTCGCTTAAAAATCTCACTGTATGGTGCTCTCAAAATATAATTGAGAGAAAATACACAACCACTTTCACTTTGGTCTCTGCATCAGCTTCTGCATAGGTGAGAATTTTTATGCAGAGCAAAAGCTTGCACACACAATATGCATAAATACACAGAGTAAGGGCTAGAATCTGTCCTTGCATTTCCAGAATATATTAAGGGACTTTATATCCTACAGCTTAGTTATTGCAGAACATCACTGAAAAGAGCTTATTTATTAAAGCTGCTAAAACATTACATTTGGCTTAGTTAAAAAACAAAATAAAAACTATTAAGGTGTAACTCCATAAATTTGATTTGTGGAGGACTTAGCAGCCAACTCTCCTTACAGTTCAGTACAGCTGGTGTGAAGTTCCAGTTTACAGCTGGGACTGCGACCCCAGATCATAGGAAGCTTTTCTTATTTATGCAAGCAGTGTGAATAAAATCCATCTCCACCACAAGGCTGCCACTTGATTCTCCTTTTACCAGCGCTGCCCTTGATCTAAAAATACAGCATTCTTTTTCATCTGCATCATTCCCTGTAACCGGTTCACTGCACAGGCACACGGAGGTGCGGTGGCACAGTGAGGGAGGCAGCAGGGGGTCGGGACAAACCCATCAAGGAGCCACTAAGTAGCAAAAGCAGCAGTGCTGCTGACTGCCTGGTCACAGCCTAAACAAAGAAACAAGCTCTGATTATTTCTGCCTCATTTTGTCCAGCTACTAAAAAGAAAAATTTTAAAAACATCATGTTGCCCTTCTTGTTAAAGACAACCTATTAAGTAATTGGGAGGTCATTAAAAAATGTTCAGACAACTCTGAAGACATGGATGTACAGTGTAACTGCAGATTTTTTTTTCCTAAAAGCTGCATTATGTAATAGTTTCCTTTCATATTCAAAATATAAATAATGTTCCACTTTTAAAAAACAGAAATAAAACAAAATTTGTAGCTCAGTATGAATTCCAGGTACTATAAGGCACGTAGGAATGGCAGTTCAGGAAAGACCCATCCCCCTGGTTGAACTACAGAGAATGCCAAGTGATGCAGGGTAAAATAATGCAAGAGGTCCCCTTCCATAGCTGTAACAGCTGTTGTAAACTCCTATTTCATCTCTACTTTATGGATTTCTCAACCTTTTATAAGCAGTGCTTATAAAATATACCAATAATACTTCTTTAGAGGAAAAAAGAAAAAAAATCAGCAAAACAAACACATCAAAACCACCCACAAACCCCAAACAAAAACACCAAAAAACCACACAAAACCCAAACAAACACCCACAAAGGAATTCTAATTAAATACAAGGATAAGAGTTGCCACCATAAGGGTGTCTGAACACTAGAACCAGGGCCCACAGAGGCTGTGCCATCTCCAGGCTCTGAGATGTTTAAGATGTTACATAAACTAGGCTTTCAGAAAATAAAAGTATCCTGAAAGCTGCTCTGAGGTTTGGAAAAGCACCTTGCAACTGATCAGGTGAAAACAACGAATGCAGACAACCTAAATAACATGAAACAAGGCGATTTTTGCTTCTTATAGCCTTTGTTTATAGCCTTTCTGAGTCACACTATGGTTACACTGTGGTAAAAGAAGACAAAAATCTGCAATGGAATGTGATGGCTAAGTACAGCAAGGAAAACTAACAAAAATATCTAAAAGAAGAAATTATGAACCTGTAAACTAGAGTTTTAAAGGTCTGTTTTTATGCCAGTAACAGATAATTCAGAAAGATGGCACTGAAAGTATCTTTTCTGTATTCAGCATTAGTACTTTAGATTACCTGTTTTTCTTCCTCTGGCATATCTTTTTCTAGTTCTAGTAAATATTCTTCATCTAGTTCTGTCTGCTTCCTTGAGCTATTCTCATCATTCTGTAAATTCCCTTCATCATCCAGCATAGGTTCTTTTGCCTCCAAGGAATCATGACAGTCATGGAAACACTCATCTGCTGTCGTGGGATCTTTGGCTGAAGATGGTGCATATCCACTTTCAACGTTTTGAGGATTCTGTGCATCTTTGGGGCCAGTCTCTGAAGACTTCTGATCAGAAAGCTTTAAGTGATCAAGTAACTCTTCAGGTGGACGTGCATCTTTAAACTCTTCCATGTTGGTCTCCTTGAGGGGGGTGGTGGGTGAGACTTTTAAAAATGAGAAAGAAATAAAACTCGGTAAGCCCAATGTAAATGCTTTGTCAGCAAATTAAGTCTCTAAAGCACTTAAAAGTACTGCTGACACCACCATCAGGGGAAGGAGCACCTCACACACCCCTGTCCTACACCCAACACGGCGAGACGGGCCTGGCTCACTCTGCCCCTCACCAAGTGAGGTCACAGCTCAGATTGGGAGGACTGGCACGTCGTAGCCCTACCCTACAGCTTTTCTTTTGCAGTGGGACTTCCGTCACCTGGACCTGCGTATCCACAGCCCTCCGAAACCCTCCGGGCTGCTCGCCCAGAACCCCCCCGCCTGCACCGCGCTCCCCTTCCGCCCCGTCACGACCCCCCAGCGCCAGGCCTAAGGGGGCCGACCCCGGCCCTGTCATCTCAACCCTATCCCGCCCCCTGAGATAAGAGGCCGGGCTGCACCCTCCGCCGCCCCCCGAGCCCCAAACCCGACCCCACCGACTCCCCGGTTCGGTTCTGTCCGGTCCGGGCCCACCCCAGGCAGAGACCTGCGCTTTCCCTACCGCGCTCCGCCCGCTCCTCACCCTTCACCCCGCAGGGCACTTCCGGCTGGCGACAGCCAATAGGGGGAGGACGCGCGGGGGCTGCTGGGAGTTGTAGTCCGGCAGGGGGGAAGATGGAGCTTGGGAGATGTAGGGACTCTGGCTCGCGCGGGTGGGTGCGTGCCGGCGCCTCAGGCAGAGGCGGGAGCGGAGCAGCACTGGGAGGGAGAGGAAGGGAATGGAGGGGAGGAGACTCCTTTTGCCTCAGCCCTGAAACAACGCCCCCCCCCCGCCCCGGGTCCGGGCGAGTTGTTGGAGGCTCTGAGCGGGTGGGAAGGGAGAGTTTTGCCGTCTGCTGAGCTGAGGGTGAAGTGGGAAGGCTGGAGCCCTGGGGAGAGCCCCGTGTGGGCTGAGGGAGGGGAGCTCTGGGGGGCGGGGGAGCTGTCCCCCTGGAGGCTCCTGAGGGGTTGAAGTGCCGAGTATGGTAAAGCCTTTTGGGAAGAGTGGTGGCAAAAAGAGGGATGGTGTCTGCAGCAGAAGCAGCTGCTCGGCTTCTGCGGTCTGCAGCGCCCGAACCCCGCTGTTCATTGATCCGGGAAGGAGAATCTGAGGAAGCCGGGGATCTTCAGCTTGGAGGAGAATGAGGGATAACCTCGTCAGTGTTTATAAATATGTAAGGGGCGAGTGCCAGGAGGGTGGATTGAAGCTTTTCTCAGGGGTGACTGACAACAGGACAAGGGGTAATGGTTATAAACTGGAGCACAGGAGGTTCTGTATAAATAATAGGCAGAATTTTTTCACTGTGAGGGTGGCAGAGCCCTGGCACAGGCTGCCCAGGGAGGCTGTGGAGTCTCCTTCCCTGGAGACATTCAGAGCCGACCTGGATGGGTTCCTGTGTGACCTCCTGTAGGTGACCCTGCTCTGGCAGGGGGTTAGACTCCATGATGTTTCAAGGGCTCTTCCAACCACTAACTTTCTATAATTCTATGACTATTTAGTGTGCAGGTGACAGCTGTGTCCTAAGGCACCACAAATTGCTTGTTTCCAGTATGGACTTCGCTTTGTGTTCCAGTGACAGGTAAAGACTGAGTTCTATGTAATTAAGCACAGCAAGAAAACTTACTTTCATCTTGCTTTACATGCCTTGCTCACATGCCCCGGAAATGTTAATTCCCAAATTTTGAAACAAAACTGAGTTTTCACCAGTTGTGAAGTCAAAAGCATGTGAAGCAATTCCTTTTTATTGAAAATCACTATGCCAAGTCCTCCTGCAGTTAAGACTTATTCTTAAGTGTTTTTCCTTGCTCTAAACAACTTTTCAGTAAGCAAATCCTGAAGAAAGATTAAGTTTAAAATGTTCCTCTAAAAGAGCTCTAATTTAAGAAAAAAACAAACAAAAAACCAACATGAAAACACAACAACAACAACAAAAAAGCCTCTGCACTACACAGGTTGTTCAGACTTGGGTTAGGTTCTAATCAGTAAGGCATAGTCAAGGATTGTTCTTAGACAACACAAGTTCTTAAAAACAAAAGTTAATCAATTTTTAATTGAGAGAGCGATTCCCTTTCTTCTTTACCCTCATACTGTGAGGAAGTATGCTGACTGTTAAATCCATATCAGCACTTTTGAAGCTACTGGCCACTGTTAGAATACCAAGAGAGTACCAAACCTGGCAGAGCTCCATTAGTGGACCAAAGTGTATCTATCCCATCTGAGGGTGCTGAGGGGGAGGTGTGTCTTCAGAAATATTTCAATATGTGTCCTGACTTCTGAAATTCTTTTAATTGACATCACCAGGCTTCGATTCAAGCCTGAAGGGATGTTTGGCATTTCAAGGTTGGAGTAGCAATTGAAGACTCAGATAGCAAATTCTTTTTTTGGTCTTCAATTGTTTGATCACTGCTTTTAAATGAACGTTTCTGATGACTTGAGTGCCAGTGATGCATGGGGACATTAATGAGAGGTTGGAACACTTTGCAGTTACTTGGCAAGAGCATGGATACTTAAAATGAAAGCAAACAGAAGCTCAATGGCTTGGTTTTTTTCCGCTCTTTCTGGATATATATATAAAAAAAGGAGATTCAGCATTCTACAGCATGCCAGCTGCAATGATTTAGCCCACAGAAATGTGCTTTTCTGCTGCTCTGCTAGTACTGTGTAATTTATTCTGATTTACTGGAAAAAAGTCCTGAACCTTCACGCTGCCCTGTTAAATATCATGTTATTTGAAAAGGGAGAGGGAAATTACAGCTGTGGTGCTGTAATTGTAATTCCAGGCAGGTTTGAATTTGCCAAAATGCTATTTAAATATCTGGCTGTGCAAAGAGCACAAATGTTTGAATAAATTACTGTGTTTCATCCACAGAAGGAACTGAACTGGGAAGAATAATTCTGGACAACCGGGATCAGCAACACATCAAAGGTGGTGTGATAGCTTTCCTTTAACTTCCCCAAAAAAGAGGTCAATTTGCCAGCAAAAACTACAGGAACTGCACCTGGGGTTTTTTGCTGTGGCTGAGTGATGGGAAGACATTACCTCCACATGAGGCAGGAATTTCTAGCTTCCACACCGCTCCCAACTGGGGCCAGGAATGTTTGCGTAGACAATCTTCTTGACTTCATAGGAAGAAATCTGAGAAAAATCAGCAAATTTTACTGTATGAATTTACTATCTGCATCTCCTCTGATCTGGAGGTGCTTTGGAACTTCATGAACTTTTAACTAGAGTCTATTCTGTTTGGGCTTCTTTCCTCCCAAGACAACATAGGGGAAAAGATGCAATCCTACTTCCCTACTCTGATTTAGGGGTGATTATTCCTTTATGTGTAAAGGGTGACATAACTTTATGTCCTAGTGACAAGGACAAGCTTTCCCATGGTCCTACATTATTAAAGATGGGGATGTCCCCAGGAGTCCTTTTTAGCAGAATCACCTTTAAGCATCCTGGCTGCACTTCAGGATTAGCCTTGAGCAAGCTGCAGCCCAGTGAAAGTCCCTGAATCTGTCTTCTGTAGAAGTGCTCCTCTGTGCTGCTATGAAGTAAATTCATTAAGGTCATTAAGGTAAAGTGCTGGTTTACTGTCTTTGTGTCTCATTTTCTCTCTCTCTTTTTTTTTTTTTTTTATCCTTACAGGACTAGTGTGTTCTTAAGTTTCTTTATGTTTGGAAAATACAAGAACATGTCCTCTTACAGTATTTTCAAACACCTTTTAGTAACAAACACTGAACCAGGAGGCTATAGGGCTTTAATTCATCTTTTAGAGCCTCTAATTCATTGATGTAAGCAGAAGTGTATGAGTAGCTGAAGACTGTATATAAACAAAGAATGAAGAGTCAGTATCATTTGTTTAATCTTCTTGATGCTAAGAGATTTTTTTAAAGTGTTACTTTAAGTGTCACATAGTTTAAGTGAACACCTGCTGAAAAAAAAATCAGGAGCATATAATCCTGAATAAGTAGATACGTTTGAATAAGAGTTCAGCAATGGAAGGCTTAGCTTGTGTTGTTGAAATTTAGACCCCAGTTTGAATGGGTTTACCCCTCTGGGCAGGCATGCAGCAGAATCCAGAGTCACAAAGTCCCTCAAGTGGAACACTTTTATATTACAGCACGTTTATTGAGCTGGGCACAAACTGAAGAGGTCAAGTCACAGAAAGAGTCTGTATCTCAGTACTTTCCCCCAGCAAAAATTTCTTTACCCTTCATTTTTTTTCCTGTTTCTTCCCAAAACAATGCAGTGAGTTGACTTCTTTTTTCTGTAAACTTGACAACCAGTTTTGCTTCATGGATTTTACTGTAAAAAGAAATGTTATGATGAAACATACTCTGATTGAGGAATTCATCACTTCAGGAACAGACTTGTTTGGAATTTAAGACCGTGTATCTAGGTTTTGGCCACAACAACCCCATGCAGCGCTACAGGCTGGGGACAGAGTGGTTGAAGAGCAGCCAGGCAGAAAGGGACCTGGGAGTCTGGATTGACAGGAAGCTGAACATGAGCCAGCAGTGTGCCCAGGTGGCCAAGAAAGCCAATGGCATCCTGGCCTGTATCCGGAACAGCGTAGCCAGCAGGTCCAAGGAAGTGATTCTGCCCCTGTACTCAGCGCTGGTGAGGCCACACCTCGAGTACTGTGTCCAGTTCTGGGCCCCTCAGTTCAGAAAGGATATTGAGGTCCTGGAGCGGGTCGAAAGGAGGGCAACCAGGCTGGTGAAGGGACTCGAGCATAGATCCTATGAGGAGAGGCTGAGGGAGCTGGGGCTGTTCAGCCTAAAGAAGAGGAGGCTCAGGGGAGACCTCATCGCTCTCTACAACTACCTGAAAGGAGGGGGATTGGTCTCTTTTGCCAGACGACTTTCAACAAGACAAGAGGGCATGGTCTTAAGTTGTGCCAGGGGAAGTTTAGGTTGGATATTAGAATGAATTTCTTTATGGAGAGAGTGATCAAGCATTGGAATGGGCTGTCCTGGGAAGTAGTGGATTCTCTGTCCCTGGAGATATTTCAAAAGAGACTGAATGTGGCACTCAGTGCCATAGTCTAGCAACCGCAATGGTGGTTCAAGGGTTGGACACAATGATCTCTGAGGTCCCTTCCAACCCAGCCAATTCTAAATTAAAAATTCTAAAAAAATTAAATTCTCTTGCTACCTTAAGTCTTGCTGATTTGCTTTTAAAGAGGCTGAATTTGTGGTATGTAAAATTCAGGGAACGCAGCTGGATTCGAGTATTTGTGAATCTCACCTGGAACAGAAATCCGATAGATGGCGATGTTGGATTTTCTAAGACCTGTCCCTATTCATATCCTTGTAAAACTGATTCAGCTCTTCCTGAAATGGGGGCTGAAGCTCTCCTGTCTTGCAATACTGCAGGACTGGACACTCAGCTAACTGGAAGAAGGGTGAACTGTTCCATAATTACCTCAGGCTCCAGAGCCTATGCTCAATTTACTTTTTGGAACAGCTTTTTTGGTCATCACAGTGAAGAAATGAAAGCTCAACAAATCATGCAAAGAAAAAATAATTACAATTTTCCAGGGGTCGTATAATGTTCAAGGTCCTTGCTAGAATTAAACATTTGCACACGTGTCTCAGTGGAATCAAATTCTTGTACTTCCCAAAGAACATTTGAAAGGAAATTATAAAAATAGGCAATTAAAGGCTTTTTAATCACAGCTATAAATTAAAGTTCTACTACATCTGCTTTTTAGGTTGATTTATTGAAGAACCATGAAGGATTCTTATTAATTTTGAACATCCATTCTCCTTTTCTCTGTGTCTTCATTATAGTCCTTTAAAGATTATGGGAATTACTGGATAGAAAACATGTTCTCCAGTGGTCAAGCTAATACATTTTGACATCAGAGATTTCCAGTAACACCACCAGATTTCCATTCCCTGCCACCTTCCACTTATCTGGATGACTCTCTCCCAGTATTTTTCTGGGCTTTCATTTTTTTTGTCAGTTTGATTCGAGTTCACAGGGTACAAAAAAAGGGGTCCAACCTGTTAATTAAGACTATTCTTTGCTTTTATCACTGTTTACATGTTTTGTAGAGGCAGGGTGTGCATTGTTTAGGCTGTGTAACTGAATTGGTCTCATATGAACTCAAAACTGCAGTTCACATCAGCAGAGTGTCTACAGCAACATTTACTCCAGTGAAATGTCTGATTCTTCTGGTGGGGTTATGTGCCCTACCAGTTACTTTCATTTGGGCCATGTTGGTTTCAGACTCACACCCTCAACTATCCTAATGGGAAAGTGGAGTGACTGAGACACGTTTGTAATGTCCATAGAGGTCACTGGTTACAAGAATAACTGAAAAATGCAACTTTCACATTAAGGCAATTCTTGATTAAAATCAGCAATAAGCATATATTTGTGAATGCTAAAAAGCAGAGAGAAATGTTTCAGATGAGGCTTTTTAGACCTGTGTACTCAAATGTCAATGTGATAGTCTTAAAATCATGGATATTCTAGGAAAAAGCCAAACCATAGATTACAGCTGAATATAAGTTGAACCTAACCTTATGCTTCTGTGACTAAGGGAGGAGAACAGAGGAATGCAGATATATCTGTCCATGGCATAATGACATAAATTGACATAAAATCTTTGCTTATCTCATCATTTTAGTTATAAAGCAACCAGAGAATCATGGTATAACCAATGGTCCTGTGACCACTAGAATGAATAAAGGCTGATTTATGAATTTGCAACCTTTATCTCTCAACATTTCTCCTTTTCACTTAATATTTTCATCACCCTTCTTTGCCTTCTGTGTTGTCCTCCTGCATGCCCTGTTCCATTGCCCTATCTTGCCAGGGGTAAAAACTAAAATACCAGGGTAAAGATTCATGCAAGTTAATGAGGAATAAGTAATCTGCAGATATATATAGATATATAGATATATGTAGATAATACATATATATATATTCTATAGATATTCATATATTCACCTACAAGTGAAAGGTGAAAGCAGTTTTTATAATATATTGGAATAAATTTTCAGTTTCTGAGTCCAGAATTTTCTATGAACAAGTTAACCACATCTATTTTTACCTCTAGATTTCATTCTTTTCCCACAAAATGTTACACACTGTCCAATATGTGTGAACTTTGTTGATCCCTTTCAAATGTCATGCTTGTTCTCTACAGAGGCAGGAAAACAGAGTAAAAAATTCTGTACACTTTGCCACAGAGAGCATGGTTAATGATGCTTTAATTACTATGTGTTCAGAGAGAGATTTCTCTTCAATTGCATAGACAAACCAATAATTACACATCCCAAGAGAATAATGAGGGAGTTTAGAGTTTGCCTGGGTAAGTATACAAACCTAAAATAGAAAGGATAGAGAGTGCTTAGGAAGCTGTACCATTTCTATCTGCTTGTAATGTCAGCTCCAATGAGACACTTACATGTACAATAGCTGTTCCCCTTTCTCCTGTGAGCCTTTGGAGGTTTTCTTTCATACTTAACGTATTTACAGAATGCTATACATAAACCTGGTAGAAAGTATTAAAATCTTGCAAGACAAGTATATGGATGAATAGTTGATCAAAGAAAAAATATGCCTGCATAAATACGGGTTATTTAGGATGATAAGAAAAGAACAAAATACTGTTGTCTATGAATTGTGTGCGATGCACGGCAAGAATTAGGTGTTTGAAAATGGCATCTGATACAGACTACCTGGGGGAACCTGAGCTGTACACAGCCTGCTGGCATTACTGGCAAGACAGAAGGCACCCGGAAACTCTTCCTTGTCCAAAGACCTTGCTGTATGCTGCAGGAAAATAACTCCAAACACTTGAGATCCATAGTGTAGATATAGCAGCTGGGAATAGACACTTCCAACTACTCTTTGGAGGGAGGAGGAAAGTTCACTCTTTTCAAAAAAAACAGTTAGAGGAGGCCCAATAGTGACAGCACAGCAGTCATTCTGTGAGAGACTTGTGGGTTCAATATTCTCTTAATTCTAGGGACTGCCTTAAAACCTAGAGAAAAAGTTCTGCTGCATGTTTGCTGTAGAAGCCATTCCACTGTAGAGCTGGGACCCCAAAATGCTTTGTGCACGGGGAAGGAAATGTCTTCCCACAGTGCTGTGCACAGCTGCCTGAAAGGGAGGAGTACTCTTCTCTGTTCCTTGCACTGCCTGTGTGTATGCAAATTATCAAATTATCACACAATCTGGAGCTGAAACATAAAAATAGTATTTAAGGCAGAGGCTGGAATTTTCCTTGGTTAGTGCCTTGAACAGGATGTTACGGCTTCAAGTATTTTTACTGATTTGGGGAATTATGACTTAGTGCTGCTTACAGTCCCCCAAAAGTCATAAAGAGTAGAAATACTTTTTGTTTCCATTAAAGTGACTGAAACTAGCATGACAATTCTTTGTATTAAGTATTTCTTTCTGACCACTTCAGAGTGAAACTGCTGTTTCTTTGTCTGATGCATCATCCCTGTGATACCATGCTCTGCCCAATGAAGTGCCATCATAGTTTGGAAAAAAGGTAAGCATATTTGTTATTGATTGTATCAAACAGGATCCAATTTATTCTCATGGGAATGAGCTGGTTTGTATGAGAATTTGATGAGTTTGTGGCCACTAAGAGGAATAAGCAATTGTTAGGATACGAATACTTTCACACCATGGCTGCTGTGCATTGTCACCTCCTAGGTTGTGCAATGTTATGCTCATTTGTATCAGGTGAAAGTGAAGCACAGAAACCAAGAGCAGGGAGCACATCTGTTGAACAGATAGGTGCTATTTTTACAGTTTCTAAGCTGGAACTGCACTTTATAATACTAATATCCCCTCTTCTCTCTGTCATATTTGGAGAGATAATAGAAAACTGCATTTCCACAGAGTAAAGAAGGTAGAGTTTCAGTGTCATTCAGATGGATTGATTTTACAATAACTCTTTTCAAAAATAAGAAGCCCTTGTGATAGCTGAGTGCATTGAAGCCTAATGGGTTTAATTGATGTGCAGCTGATCTGTAACAATACTTTGTGAGCCATTATAGCTGTGCTTCTCAGCTGAATGGCTTTGCACAAGCCCCTAGTTAGTGATTAAGCTCCATGCAGTAGCTTAACCTGGAGAAATTCACAGTGTTTGATGAACACCTTCTGTGCTAAATGGCAGCAACTCCTCTTTGGAGGCAGATCTGTTTGCCCACCAAATGGGCTCCTCAGAACGTACATTGCATGTGTATGCATAAAAAATAGGCTTGATGAAGTATAGTTTCATCTAATAGACCACCCCAGTGTGCCAATTGCAGTTTCACTAGATTGTGGATGTTCTGCTTGTCAAATTAATTTTGGCTGTACTATAAAAATGGGTTTGTCCCACAAGGTTTGATTATGATGCCATGACCCAAATATTTTTTCCTTTAAAGGAAAACATTGCAACAAATGAAGGACCAACAAAGGGAAGTGGGTGATTTGTGTAGCCTCATTTGGGTTTGCTTTGCCTGGTGGAGGTCATAGAAGATTCCAGTGGTAAAAATAAAGACATTTAGAATAGATTTGTTCTATAGAAGTCAAGTGGCCTTGCAAGGGTTTCATATTTTAAGGTGGCATATCAGTCTTTCTTTCTTGTTATCTTTGTAGTCCCTGCTTCACCTACATTTTTGCGTTGTTGTTATTTGTTTCCATTTTTACAGTCAGTTCTATTGCTTATACCTTCATTGAAGCTGTGACTGGAGATGAAGTAGGTATTGCCAGCTTATAAGGAGATTTGACATAACTCTTCTGAAATCTTATATGGTTTAGCATGTTTGCATGGATAGTACGGTGTTGCTGTAAAAACAGGCTGTGTGGGACACTACAAAAATGGGAATTCATGACACAAAAAGCAAAGAGCTTAGAAGAAGAGCATTGATCTGTTTGATTTGGGTAAGTCATGTAATACCATGCATGGCTAGGGAGGGCCTGGCATGGTGAGATACGTACATGACCCAGAAAAAACCTGTGAGAAGAGAAATATCTTTAGGAGAAATATTAGGAATCCTTCCATCTTGTATTTGTTGGAACTACAAGTTATAGGCTCTTCAGTCTTAAAATGTAACTGGATAGGGATTAAGAATGAGACAGTTTATTACATTTATATCTCAAGTATATAGCAGGTATTGCCCAAACTTGTTCTCACTTTTTTTCTATTATCACTGGTTGCTGGGTTGGAGCCTGCCCTTTGTCATTCCTTCATCTGTCTGATGTTAGGGATCTTATGAGATGATCCCTTAAGAAGTGGCATAATAAATAAGCTAAGCAAAATGGGCATGATGTAAATGTCTGTCTTAGAAATGACAGAATATATTTGTTTTAATTGCCTATGATTGTTTCCACCTTCTTGTTTTTCATCTTCAGTGGTAAGTAAAACTTTTCCTCTTGTTTTCCTCAGTATCAGAAATCCCAAACCTCAGCTTCTCTTATTTTCCTGATTTCTTTTTTGTTTTCTGTCCATCAGCCTTCCCAGCTCAAACTTATTGAAGAGCGATGTAACTCCTGGGAATTCTGCCTGTGGAATTCCTTCTCTTCTGAGTTTTTAAAGGCTTGTGGAACATATATGTTGGGGTTTTTGTCTCTCTGAGGATTTTTCTGTGATTCATAAGATTAGAGGCACTGAATGTTCTAATTGGCATGGACTTGCATGATGTTAATCTATATCTTCTCCTCCTGATTAGCTACAGCATTAAGGAAAAGCTGTTTTTTCCAGTACTAAAATGGCTGAGAATCTTTTTTTATAGATTAAAACCAAAAAGCAGTAAGGGAACTTTCCTTGCAGTTTTTGGAACTTTACATATAGAAAAATAAAAAGATGATAAGTACACATAGGCCACTTCAGTATGGCATAAAAGCCTGTCTGATTTCATAGGTAATTAGAGAATTATGTCATTGTTTTAGGAGCTTAAATGTTAATCAGGTATCACATAGCCTTTGTTAGGACTAGAAACTAAATAAAAGAATGAGCAGTCTCTGAGAGCTACCAAGCTAAAGGGTAATGGAGGGCTATTTATTCTGAAACCTTGCAGTATCACTTAGAAATTCTCAAATATGGATTTCATTACCTGGATTTAACTTACACTATACCAGTCATGTGTGACTCAAATTTAGCTGAAGTGTGGTATCAGCTGGTAAGATTAAACAAATTTGGATCCAATTTAAAGTAATTTTGAAGAAACTTTACAAAACCCAGAAGTGTTTGACTGACTACTGTAGGTTCCCTCCAGAAATTAATAGTTTAAAAATAGAGTTCTCTGCCATCTAAATGTCCAGAGAGAATAGCTTTAATTTAACATATTACAGATAGATAGAATATCCTTTGTGCCAACCTCAGTATATGAATAAGAGCTTGTTCTTCTGCTTGGTAATACTTTAAAATTTTATAAACATTGTCAGTTTAAGAGGAAATTATGGCCTTCACTGCAAGCAAAATGGAATTACTAAATTAGAAGATTAGGCATAGCTTCAATCATATATTTATGTGTTTCTTACTCTAACATAGGATCACAGGAAGGCCTCACAGCGTGGCTTCCCTATAATTGCTCACTGAACTCAGGGATATTTCAGCTAACCACAAACTACATCCATCCCAGTCAACTTTATAAGAGAATATACATTTAAGGAAACGAAAAGAAATAGCTCTCCTTTGGGACCTAGTACTGTTAAATTGTCCCTAAGTGTTTTCAGGATATGTGTTTACAGCTCATTTTTTTTGTTTCATGCTTTAAAAAATGTCACTAAAAACCCTAATGAGGAGGAAAGTCTCCATTGGAGGAAGGCGAAAATACCAATTTTCACCGTTTGTACCACTTCATGTAAAAAAATCAGTCACTAGTTTAATGATTCACACTTAATTGCAAGAGATTAAAATAACTTCCAAATATTACCTAAAATGTCCTTGAAGATATTCTCAGGAATTCTGTTACAGTGCTGTAAAATTGAAGTGAAAAATATAAACAACAGCATAATGTTCACTATTCCATTGTTTTGACTCTTTCTCTTCTTCTCTGAGTGGCAGAGCAAAAGCCTCTGAATGCTCTAAATGTGCAGTACTATTTTCAAATTGTGCTCATGTGTGTCTTAAGGCTGGGTTTTGTGCCTCCAGCAATCAGTGCTCTTTTGTGCTCAACACTGTTTATGAGGTATTTGGAGTAATTTATGAGTGTTGCTTTTAGAAGTCAGATCCTCTGGTAGCCTGGATGTTTACATGACACTTCCTAATGTGCTGAAATGTAGATTATGAGCTCTCATCACTAATGGTATATTCAAACTTTCAAAAAAGGCCATGGAGAAAGCTAAAAGACTTATGTGTATTGGTGATAAAGGAATTATGGAAGGGAAGAAACTGAAGAGAGATTTAAGAGCATCCTAGGAGTTAGAGTGGCAAACTTAACCACTAGGAGTGTTTTCTTTTGAAGTGAAAATTCTAATGAGGGAATATGGCTAAATTCTAGTCTTACAGTAATAGATGCAAGTGCATTGATTGTTGCAAAATTACTTTAATCTTTGATGTTGTTTTCCATTTCTAAAGTGCTAATGTACAGTGAAGTACAACAATTAAGAATTTACAGGCAGAATCAGTGGCAACTGATACCCTGGAGAGGTACAAATAGAGCTGCATGGCTCACTTGCACTCTCAGGCATCCATACACACACATGTACACACACACATTCATGTAAATTTCCCCTGCCCTCTGCAGATGTATACACTCTTTCACTATGCATGGGTTTGGCTGTTCCACAGCACTTCTGCAATACCTAAATAATTGGATGTGCACTTCCCTGGTTTTATGGAGCATCTTTCCTGCATTCTCTTTTTGCTCCAGTAGCCTCTCTGACAAGGGACTGGGAGTATGATTACACTTTGCTGCTCCTGTGACATGGATCTGCCTGGTTCTCACTGGCTGCCTTCTGGTGCTGTACTGAGAAACTGTGCACTTCTTCACCTTGGCTAAACTTACAGCAAGCTGGGGAACAAGGAGAACAGACCATTGACAATCTATTCATTCCAGTGTCATGTTTGCTATACACTCAGTTTTGCCATTCAGTGTGTCACAGGTGGCCTCGTGGTCCCCATTGCTGGAATCCTGGCTGCCAGCAGGAATGTGTCCATTGCGCTCTGTTAAGAGGTTGAAGGTAAAGAACTGAGACGGATCCTTTGGTCTGCTGCCTTCCTGTAAGGGGCTCAGGAAAGAGCTGGAGTTTTTCCAATCTTGGAATGTGCACATCTCCATGTGTGGGTGGGTGATTTTGCTCAGGTAGCCAGGGCTGGGAGATGCTGAAGATAATGTCCTCTGACTGCCACTTAGGAAACTCCCACTGTCTTCCAGAGAGTCCTTCCTATGCTGCTCATAGGAGCCCCTATTCCAGTTTCTGTAGCTGTAGGGCCACCACCCCAACTGCTTGCGGCGGTGGCACTGGCACTTTAGGATCTGTATAAAAGCCCTCTTGAACTCTTTGCTTGAGCAAGGGTAGATGATTGGATTCAAGCAGCTGTTAAAGTAGCCCAGCCAAAAAATCACCTTGAAGATCGTTTCAGGAGGCTTCAGAGATGAAAACAGAGATCCTGTTCAGAAGAAACAAGCAGAGACAATACCTGAGATAATTAGTTTGTCTACATTTAAGAAAGGTAAATGTGCCATCAGATCACTGCTAGAATCTGTTTATTAAAAATCTTTAATGCTGCTTTCATTTTTGGTGTTTTTGTAATAAAATGTTGGTTTTGTTGCTTCTAAAGCTAATGAGCTTTCCACTACCTGAAAGCTAAAGGAGCACATAATTAATGTAGGATTAAAATAAACAGCAGGCTTGGTGTTGATATGTACACATCTATTGCACTAACATTTGATTCCAATGAAGAACAAGTCCAGGATGTTGTACAATGCACACATGGAATAAGGTTGTACTTTCTTCAAAGCATTTTCAAATGCCATTTTTGAAGAAAAAGATCAAACTGTTCCCAGGCTTCTCAGAAGGAGCCTGTTCAGACATACCTTATAATTTCCAGTACATTCTCTGGCAGCTCCTATACATCACCCCATTTTTCAAGGTTATAATGATAGTACAAATCTCTTGAAACCTGAAGTTGTGCACTTCCCATTTCCCAGGCCCTCATAAAAATGCTGTAGCCCAAACAAAGAGGTTATTTTTGAATGCTTTTTCTTCCATTCATACCAAATAATTTCCCTAAAGGGGCTGTCCAAATGGAAAACATACGAAGAAATCAATTTAATGTACTCTTAGTGTTAAAAATATGCAATTGATCAGCTAAATTTAGCAAATGGGGCTTTAGAAAAGAATGTGTGATATTTTTAAAGCAAAACTGTCATTCAACAGTTATCCAGCTGGGAAAACATTTTGTGTCTGGCTAAAATAACCAAAGAAAAGAGATTCAGGTGAGAGTTCTTATTTCAAGAACTGGAGTTAATTTGAAGAGTTTTTAAAATGGAAAGTGACAATCAAGCCTGAATGTCACATCTCAAAAAAGAGCAACTTTTTTACACTGGAGTGGTTTTGTGTTCCCTGGGCTGTGAAAGCAGCTGAGTCAATTGTGACTGTCAGGATGCCTTATTGGAGAGGGATATGATTCTAGGAATATGTCACACCTCCTGGCAAGGTAGACATCATGGCTTGGCCCTCAAAACTATGGAAAAACATTTCCTAACTTCTTGAGTAAATAGCTCTCCTGTGCCACAGCAGATAATGGTGTTTATTCAGGTGACAATGCTGGCCTGATGCTAACTAAGCTATAGAGAAGAAAGCAGAGGACCAAAGAAGATAAATTAGCTGTGCTTGTATAGTCTATATGGCACATGAACCAAATATTACTACATACAGTAAGGACTAGAAGACCAAGTAGAAAAAAAATGCAAAACAGCTGAGTGCTGAAAA
This sequence comes from Calypte anna, assembly GCF_003957555.1. Classification (NCBI taxonomy): domain Eukaryota; kingdom Metazoa; phylum Chordata; class Aves; order Apodiformes; family Trochilidae; genus Calypte; species Calypte anna. Next base: position 6,023,981 of record NC_044259.1, on the reverse strand, counting down.
AATGGCTTATCTTTGTCAATTGCTTCAAGTAATATGTGTTCCTTAAGAAAAAAGAAAGAAGCTTATGCCTATCTTTCATGATAATCTATTTTCCAAATGCCATTTGAAAAAAATGACAGCAGGCCATTTTAAGCAGCTACAGCAAAGAGCCCTTTTCAGAACCCTTTCATATTAAAGGGCAGCAACACAAAAGGGCAAAGAGGTTCTTCATAGCAACCCTGACTGACGTAAGCACCTTGTCTTCAGGCCTGGCCCTAAAAAAATGACTGAGCCCAAATCAATCATTTGAAAGCTGTCATGACCCTGACTGAGTCATTAACAGAAAATATGGAAATAAATCAGTCTGGAAAGCTACGAGGTGATGTGATTTGAAAACAATGAGCAGCATTTAGCTACAATATTAGAAAAGTTATGAAACTGTGAAATTCAGGAATAAGGGTCGAGGAGTTAGTGAAAACACTGATCACTGAAGACTACTTCATGCTCCACTTTTTTCTGGTTCTGCAAATAGCCCAATGCAAATGTTGCTTGACTCTTAAATCATACAGAAACTCTCTAAATATCAGACTAATATTTCCTCCCCTAATTTCCAACTACTTTCCCATCGCAGTCTGATAAACACATAGATATTTCCCTGCACTAATTCAGATTGCTTTTCAAAATGTATGGGAAATTTTGCATACTGTTATCTCAATCATCTTTGTCAGTTTTAATTGTTTTTTTTACCATGCTCACCGAGCTTGATAGAGCTATTCAGGTCGGAAATACACTGAGCAACAACAAATATAAGAAAAAGGAATTAAGAAGTTTTTATGTAGTAAAAGCTAATGTCATTTAGGGCCTAACTGCTTCTCTATAGTGAATATTTTATTACACAGAAAGTAAGTAAAGCAACTTCAATGAAATTAGGCAACATTGAGGGAAACAATTTGCCATATTTGTTGTCTTCATATATTCTGCAGAATATCTAGCTGGAACATCATTGAGACATTAAAATTCAGAGCCCACTGGAGTCAGTGGGAGTCTTTGAAAGCCTTTGTAAAGGATGCCAGTGGACTTTGGAAGAGTCCTTAAAATAGCAGGATGAGCACAAGGAAAATCTTCTGGACTGACTTAATCCCAATATTGTTAATTAAGGAAAACTCTTCCCTGAAGGAGGTTTTACTGTGGCAGAAAAGCAGACACAGGCATGTACACTACTGTCTCATAATTTCCTACTCTGTTATTTTTCTTCCATCTAAATATCTACTTTGCTACCTCTCCCAAGTGAACATAGAGAGTGTATTCATAGAGAAAGGAGGATGGGAAAGTTAAGACTTTCTATTCAAGTATCCTTAATTTAATCCTTGGTGAACTTCCTAACAAAAGTGTAATACACAGGAGATAAATATTTGAGTTTCCACTTTATGGGAGTAAGAATTTAACATCAAAATTAGACCTGCTGATGCAACCCACCAGACAAAACCTCCCAGACGTCTTCCAGGAGAAGAGAGAAAACTTATTTCTCCAGTTATGTGCCTATACAAGATGATCAGATACCATAGTGGTTGCCTGGAGTTTAAATCTGAAAAATACCATAAAAGATCATGTTTTTGATAGAAAGTGTTCTAAATTGCCTTTGCTACCTGTGGCATTCTGCTCTGTGTGCTATTGCTAGCCACACAGAAGAAATAAACAATGTCCAAGTGAACAACAGGTATTTGTGGTGCTATTTGTGAAATATCACTGGGTTCCATTGTGTGGTCAGGCTGACTGAAGCCTTCTCCAGGCTGAAGCAGCCCCATTCCTTTACCCTCTCCTCTGGGCTCCACCCTCATGATTGTTTTGGTTGCTTTCACTGCCCTTCAGTTTATTGCTGTCTTTCCCTGCATGGATGCAGTACTGCAGATTAATGAGAGTTGAGTAAAAAGGGATAATCACTCCATCTACTGGCTCTGTTCCTGCTATACCAACCAGTATGCTGCTGCTTGCATCTAATAGGGGTATTTGAATAGTTTTCCTTGCTATGTTAATGATGGTGTGAGTTATCCTCATGATAGAGGGTTTTCTGAGTGTATGTATTTACAAGAACACCTTTTATTTAATATTTGTACCTGATGGAAGAAAAAATTTAAATTATTAATGATTTTTAAATCTAAAATAAACCACACTCTACTTTCTGCCTTCTCTTTAATAATCTCTACTTTTTCTTTTTCCATCCAGGTATGTTCACTTTCCAGTTACTTACTTTCTTTCTTCCTCTTAACTTTTAAATTTTTGTTTCTACTCTCCTTATCTCTTATTTAGTTTTTAGCTCCAACTTCTCTCTTTTCTAATCACTTTATGTTGTCACAACTGACTTTCTATTAACTAAGTGTCCATTTTAATAAGTTGTGTATTTGATATAAATTAAGTATTTAAATTACTCATTGAATTATCAGTTCTGCCCAGAATCAAGTATTTGATACTTAGATTAGATAATAGTTGGGCAGGAGAACTGTGAACTTCTCGGGTTTAAGGAGAAAAGGTCTTTATGGATGAGTTTTGGGTTATCAGGCCCTATATTTTCTGCCCATTCAAAAAATTACATTTCAAAATCTTCTGAAGTTTTGCTTAGAGGGGAGGAGAGCCAGCTTAGGGTGAGTGGGTGTTCCTGCTACTGGAGCAAATAAAAAAATTGTGTTTATTGAAACAAGATTGTCTGAAATTAAGTACTTCACTCTGTCAATTGATATTCTAGTAGTAGCAATCTAGATACAAAAAAATATGTCATGAAGCAATAATGATGTAGAAAAAGAGTTTCAGTGCAGTGACAGTTTTTTTGTCATTGTCTTCAGATTAAAGAAGAGTCATAATATCTGAACTACTTTTTTTTATTATTTCTGACAAGTAGAAAATGAAGTGTTTGAAAATTTGAAGCAGTGATTGGGGGTATTCTTGGGAAAGAAAAAAACACTTGTTTGAATGCTGTAAGATAGAAATAGAGAATTGGTAATAAGTATTTTGAAGTTTGTTATAGGGTCTGGTTAAATTTAAATAATTGGTATAACCTTGGAAGGCAAACATGGCCTTCTTCATTTAGAGGAGAGAATTATTCCATTTTGGTGTAGATTGGAGTAATTCTGACTGGAATTAAATCTGAACACAGAAAATTCCAACCTCTGTACTGGTGAAAAGCCTTGCAAAATGATAACAAATGAGTCCTGAACCAGGAAAACCAGGAGGCTTCCACAAGATCAAACCCTGCCTCTCAGTCTGTCCTCAAGAAGACAACTTTTGCAAAAATAATACTGTTTTGCAAGATTTATTTTTTATGATGGAACTCAGCCTTCCTATAAAACTCAATTTGATCAGATTTGGGATGTGCTTAGTGACTTTCCCAGTGCCAGGCAGGAGGCAGCTGCCAAAGCCCTGGCTGGGAACTTCTGCTTCTCCCCTGCAATTCCCACTGTGATTCCTGCTCCAGCCGTAGCTCCTGCCACTTCTTAATGAATAGGGAAAGCTCAAATGCTACATGTGTCTAGCTAGTAGAATTCTCCCTGTAAAAGCAATAAGCTGCCTCTGAGCAGATTTGTTATGAGTAGGAGTTTACAGAATGTAGAGAGGATGTATTAGTCTTTTATTTAAGCTTTCTGTGGTTGTTTTTACCACATGCTTAGCCAAGTCAGCATGCCAAGGTTTTAAAGCTAATTGGCTTTCTAAAGCTTCTGATTTCTTCCCTTCCAGCTCTCAGAGTTTGTTTACATTCCCCTGGACTTATTTAATATAGGGAAAAACCCCACAGTTTGCAAACAGTGAGGAGGATGGAATAGAGAGGAAGGTTATAAAATTGTGTTGATCAAGCTGGGAGGGATTTGCAGGACTTCTGCAGAAGGTTAGGATAACAGTGAAAAAAGATCTTGAGAAATAAGAAGAGCATCCAAAATAAACAGAATAAAATTCAATAAAGAAAATAAAAGGAAAGATAGTTACATTATAACTACTACAAACAAGTGAGGATGGCTAACATTTGGTTATGGTTTTCAAGCATGTTGGTGTCACTGGGGGATACCAAGGCTGCATATTAAGAAAAATTCCCTTCTTGTGAGGAATTCATGTCCTAGAACTGAGTGCCTGTAGCAGTTGTGGAATTCTCTTTGCTGGAGCCTTCTGGCCCTACAGTGAGTGAACACCTGTGAGGGGGGGGATGAAGGTATTATTCCACATGTCCTCAGCTCTTGAGTCTTTCATTTCCCTGTTTTTATGTTCAGTCAGGGAAGTCACATAGAGAAATCTCTCCTAACTCTTCTGGTAGGATAAAAGGTGTCTATAGTCATTCCTCCAGACCACTCATACAGGAAATAAATATCTGCAAGCCAACACATTATTGATATTAACTAAAATCAGTAAATCCTACCAATCTAAGGCCTGATCCTGTGCAGACAAGTTTGTAAGCAGACAAATAAAAGTTGTAGAAAAATGCAGGATCAGACCATAGAGTACATTCCCCTAAGGATATATTCACAAGAAAGAGCAAAGCATAGCTAAACATTTTCCTTACTATCTGTAGGCTAAGAAAGGTTACTGTTTATGTTTTCTTATCCTAGTTAAAATTCGTAATTTAGTATCATCCACAGTATCTCTGATAAAGGGTGCCTCATATTTCAGATTAACAAATCACTTCTGTGAGACTCTCATGAACTTCATTCACAACGGAGACTTTTAAAGGCTCCAAAATTAGATGCTTATCTAGAATGGCCAAAAGAAAGGGCTTTACCTCCCTTGAAGCTTTGCTGATGGAAGTTGTGGTGAAGATAGGGATATATTTTGTGGTGAAGATAGGGCTTATATTTTAAGCAATTGCAAAGGAGAGTGACAGCATTTGCCTTTTCAAAGGGACAGTGGCTATGCATTTAACCACAGAGCTACTAACAGTGGCACTCCTGGCATGACAAAATGGTCTCTGATAGGTAGAAGTTAAGAGATAATCTCTAATTTCCAGAGGTCTTGCTCTGATCTGCAGTCCCTGACTGTCATTCCTACAGCATTGTACAAAAGATATTGTTGCTGCTTAAAGCAATGAGAGTTGAATACTGTTTTTAAAAAACTGAGGTGCAACAGACCATTTGCAAGTTAGTCTTTAAAAGAGCAATAGTACAGGCAAATAAGAGCTTTATTTGCCCAGAGCAGAAAGAAAAAAGAAAGAGGAAAGCTGTAGTTTAAAATAAATGCAACAGGAATAAGATTTTTCATACCTCATCCATTAGAAAAAAATCTGGGTTTACCTGGAATAGCAAACTAGAGAAATAGAAGATCCAGAAATACATGAGATGTGGAAAAATTCCATCAAGCACTCCCCTTTTTGACACAAACCCAGTATATCTTATATACCAGCCTGACACATCTCAGTCCAGAATAGCTATGAAGCCTTACAACATGGACAGAATTCACTAGTGTTTAAATTTTGCTGCCCTCACATAAGTGTGATAAAATCAATATCAATTTTAGTAAAAATCTTGTGTAGTACTCTAAAACTGATGGTAGACAGGGACAGAAACATGGTATTATTTTTACTATTGTTTTGACCAAAATAGTTAGAGACTCTTGCATCTTGCTAACTAGAAAGACTACAGGCCAAGCTTATGCTTGTTTTACAAAGGTTTAGCTGATTAGGGAGCCCAGAAAAGCTAATCTAAGACTGCTGACATTTCATTTATTATACTTAAATATCTTCAGTTCCTCAGCATGCTGTGGAGTCTTTTTCTCCTCTTCTTGCTTCTAACTTATGACTGAGGCAATCTGTCTTGGACACTGCTGGTAAATCGTACGCCCCTAGCATGGAATTGAATACAAAGCTATTGCATGGTCTTTTGTTATTTTTTTTCCTCTTTTGTTGCTTAGAAAGTGCTGGTTATGGCTCTTCAGTTTCCAGGTATCACTTGAATGCCCAGCTTAAAATCTTGCAGTGGGCTATGGGAAGGACTGTAGTGATGATAAGAAAAAGCTCACCAGTTTTTATTCATGTTTATTATTCCCAGACATGTACACTAAAGAACATGCAGCTGAAATCCTGAGGTGTGGCCTCAATACTTTAGGACCACATTTAACTTTACTCAAGGTTTCCATCATAACTATCAACCTGATCAATAGCACATAGGTTTGGCAAATGCCTTTGGCTTAAGGACCTTGTGTGCACTGCATTGCTGGATGCTTAAAGCAGTATTTCCTCTGAAACTATTGCATCTCTCCTGCCTTTGATTTCAATAGTTTTGAGATTTCCTATTTTTGCCCAGTGGCCCAGTTATGACTCGTTTTTTTCCTTGGAGCTTTCTGATCACCTGAGACAAGAGTTTCTTCCATCCCTGAGGATGAACAGTCAATATGATTTGGGGTTTTTTTGTATTTTTTCTGTATTACTTCATGTATTTGTTTTTCTAAGGCTGTATGCTTTAAGATTTCCTGTTGCTCCTCTGATCTGCAAATCAAAACCCTACATAGTACCTCTGAAGTACCTCAGAATTTGCGTGGTTCCATCTGCTTTGATTACAGACAACTTTGCCTAAAAAACAGAAGTCTGTAAATAACTGATAATTCACATCCTTTGCAGATTAAAAAGCTTAAACCAGTGCTGAAGATGGCTGTGAATAATCTTGAAATAATCTAGTCCTTCACATGTGACAAAACATGCTGTCCTGGTCAAGAAATGCACCTGTGATGTTTAGTTTTACAGGAACTGGCTCACAAATCAGAGGAGCAATTGAACATTGTACCAAAGATTGACCTGCAAGTGGGTAGAAGTTCAGATTGCCTCATATCTCATTAATTTGTGCAAATTCTGTATAACTATTAACTCGAGAACATCAAATCTAGAGAGCTGGGCTAGTTAGGGGAATAGCGGGCAAAAGCAAAATGAGATGAAAGACAAACCAGACCTAAAGCCTTGCAGAAAGCAGAACCCAGTAGCATTGACAGCACTGGTCCTAATACCTTGAAATGTTTCCCATGGGAAACTGAGTATTCTGATTTGGTATTCTTGGTGCAGAGATGCAGAGGTTGGCCTGATGTAACATAAATCTACATACTGTGCTTGAATCACATTTTATTTTAAGAATAATTCTCTATTGGCTGACCCGCAGAATATTTTTATATTCTTTTTTCCAGTTTTGTAGAGAGGTTTCAAAAGCATGCAAGGATAGTCTAGACAGTTTTATCTGCATTATTACCCTCTTGGGACCTTATCCCAGTTGCAGTTCAGTTACAACAATTTAGTTCTGACTTCAGTGGGTAAGACCACAGGTACTGTGGAAGCAAGGGGGTTTAGGCACTGAACTGGGAAGTGAATAATGCTCTCCTGATTGACACTGGAGTTCAGCAATAAGCTGGGGAAGTTAATCTGCTTTGGTTAAAGCACTGGAGGTGGTGAGTTTTCCCTTTGCAGGGTGGGTGTGTGTCTGGGAAGAAGCTGGCAAGCCCACTCTGATATCTCAATTAACAGAAATGAGCCTAAACTTTTACCTAGTAGCCAGGGGGACACATATCATCCTTAATTTTTGATTAATTTATAAAATAAATGTATTGGCATAAAATAAGATATTCCTTTTTTTGTTTGTTTAAAGGAGGGCAGGGTTTTTTTGTTGTTTTGTTTGTTTGTTTTGTAGGGGTTTTTTTCTGCATTATTTAGATCAAAGTAATCTGGTTTACTCAGTACTTTTCAACAATGCATATTTGATAAAGTCCTGATGCCTAAGAAAGGACTGTATGAAGGGCAAAGACAAGAAGCATTTATTTTAAAGAAGTAAGATATTTGCTCTTCAAAGATGTGTCACTGGATTTATGGCACAAGCAGTTGTCTTTAAGACACATATGTCTTAATTTTTGTTTTTTTTTATGCTGTACCACAAATAATTTTGAGTGGCAAGAAAACTATTTACAAGGCCATGGAGCATTTATGAATGTGAGCAATAAGGATATTTTATAGTTCTACTGCTATCTGGAAAGAGCATCTGGTAGCTGCTGGAATAAAACCAGATTTCTCACAGAGTTCTCTTTAAGATCAATTTTGCTGCATCATCAAAGGCACTGTGGTTCAGTCTTACCAAAAGAAACTGTGGGTCAATCTGTGTGCTGAGTGTTTCATGATGCTCAGTTCATTGTAGTGCCAGTGCTGTAGTTCTTTCCCATAACTACACACAGAGCTCTGTCAAAGAGCTTTCCTTGCAAAGCCTTTTGATTCTGGCCTGAAAAGCACTCTGTGTTAATATTGTGTCTTCTGCTTTGGAATGGAGTATTTATTCCATCAATAACCCCACTTTCAGCACCATGTCAGTGAGCAGTATCTGTCACCTGATGAAAAAATCCTTTGTCCAGGATATCAAAGTGCATAACTGCAGAATATGTTTAAATGGCAGAATTATAATTTTGTCTGGAAACAAATAGAGGAGCTTAGAACCTTTTTAACATGAAGCAAACTACACTACAGGTAAGCTATAATTTGGAGTGCTGCAGAAATAACATTTCCTGACTTATCAAATATTTTGTTGTTGGATCCTCAGAAATCCAGAACTGCTGTGCTAATGCCATTGTGCAGAGTCATTGCATTACTGAGTGAAACAAGGAACACACACAAAAGAAAAATACTATGAAGGTGTTGTTGGCAGGCTTTGGGTCAGTGGTGCAAATGTAAAGTGTGAAAAATACAGGCTAAGGAAGAAACCTTTCATTCTATTATAGTGAAGGTGTCTTGTCTGGACTGAGTAGCAGAAGTGTAGTTTGCAGTCCAGTGCAGATTAGCAAGTGAGTTGTGATTAAAGCTCCTATAGAGAGTTTTGTAAATCATCAGTACCTTTTGGATTCTATGATTTGCCTGTCACTGACATTGATTTCATACCATTTTTGTCAGGGTTCTTAATAGTATTTAATTTAAATTTAGTGACTTCAAGACACAAAGCATAAGATTTCTGGTATGAAGAATGCAGCACACAGCAAACTCCTTTAGAAGTCTTTCTGCACTGCTGTACCCTCTCCTTCATTTCAGAATGCCTGCATCATGCATGTCAGGAAAAGGTGCTTTTCCCCACCTGTCTTAGCAATTAATGCTTTAGTCATGCCCAACATAATTAACTAGCTTTGCACTGATGCACAGAGATGAAAAGTACAAGGTTCTGGAGTCTGCTAAATAAATTTAAAACAGAGATCTGGGCCAGGAACAATATCAGCACTATCGAAGTCAGCAAAATTTAAGGGAATGTCCCTACTATTTAAATGCATTTGTATGGTATATTGGATACTATCTATACCTTTTCTCCCTCATTTCTTAGGGTAAAAGCTGTCAGTTCAAAGAGTTGAGCCCCTGAAAAGATTTCTAGGCAGAGGGCAGGAAAGCCAGAAGCCCATATTGCAGTGTCAAGGTGCTGCTTTTTTTCACTTTTCTAACTGCCACAATGACAACTCCCTCTGAATCTCAGCTCTGTGGGGTGCTGAGTGCTCACAGTGCTGGTGTGAATGTGTTTGGGGTCACAGACCCCACAGACCCCACAGCAGGAACTTTCAGCCCATCAGCTCCCCCAGCACCTCTGCCAGCATGCAGGGCCTGCCCCTTCTCTGATGCCTTGGACACAACTTATCTGAGAGACAGAATCACACTGGGACAAGAGCTAAGTTCTCCACACAGAGGTCTTAAACAATGACTCATTAAACCTCCCAGGAGGAGTTTTGAAAGGGTAAACTGACACTTTCAAGAAACTTCATTGTTTCTTGAGATGATAATTCTGCCCTGTGACCATAATGATTTAATGGACTGTTCTGTATCTGTATTTGTTGAACAGCATCAGGATCTAGACTGCCTTCTGCTAGCTACTGATATGCTTTACTGCATTCACGCTTGCTTTTTTTTTTTTTTTCCTTTATCCTTTTTTTTTTCTTCAAATTCCTTCAATAATTGAAAATCAAGGGGGAAATCTACTTTATCAGGGGATCATGACCTACTAGATACATACTACTAGTACTGATACTATACAGTGAAAATACATTTCTATCATATATTTCTATCCACAGGTATGTATTTTTACAGTAGTTGGAAACTTGCTGAATGTTATAAACTTTCTTTAAGAAAGTTTAAGAAAAGCAAGCACAAAGGCTTAGATGTCAGTTGCCAGAGAATTTTACGTACAGTTTTCCTTCTGTTCAAATTTTTTCACACCCTTAACAATGGCTTTATGCAGATCTTGAATTGTAATGATTTAAAGTTTACTATACAATAAACTAAAGATTGTAAAGTTGCCTGCAATAGCTTAAAGAGTTGTCTTGCAGTAAAGAATCTAATTTAAATTATATTGCATGTTCACTGAAATTTAGTTTTATAACACTTCACTAGGACCATGTTGCTGAATTCAGTTTAGTTTTCTACAACAGTCTCTATAAATACTTGCTTAGCACTCTATTAGAAATGTTTTGGTAGGGTAACTAAGTAAACATGAATACAAAACATTAATAAAGGCTTTTTCTCTCTTTATCCACTTCTTTCCATATTTAGGCTGACAGACTGTGTGTGTCTCACAGAAATGAATTTTGGACAGATACTTTTGAGAGCTTAATAATTCAATATATTAAGATATTCCACTTTAGAGTTGGTGTTAATTTTAAAAGCAATACCATCAAATTTCACAAGAACTTGGGAACATGGAGCAATGTGTTAAGGCTACATGAAAAAATAATAATGTTTAAGTCTGAAAGTGAGCATGGTGGCTGCCAAAAGCTCACATGGCTGTCTCCCAAAATGCCTGATCTACAACTTACTGAAACCAATGAGAACCTTTTTGTGGGGCCAGTGGGGTTTGTGTGTTTGCATTTAGGATTTAGCCAGTGACATTCAAATTGAGAACTAGAATTTTTCAATTTCACAAGCCCAGGGGAGTTTTAGATTTAATTGTTAGGTCAGGTTCATTTACATTTAAGACACCTAATGCAGTCTTAGCATTTAACAGTAAACTAAACCAAGAACATTTCAGTGCTGAAATTATTTTTATTTTCTAGGATTTTTGTTAAAGCATCCTATGTGTCTGAAATCCAACTCAGTTCAAATAAAGGCCATAAAGGGAGATTTGATATATAAAATCTGAAGATGCTGTCTCCTGATCTGACATTTGCTCCATCTCTGAGGTCTAAGAGATGAACAGACTTTCTGTGCAGGCTGCACACTTTACAAAGTTTTAGCATGACTCTCTGTAAAATCCATCAGCAGAAGTGAATTATATTCACTTCCTTTCATCCATTCCATGCAGTTCTCAAAATGATAACTATGTATCATTAATCTGATTTTTCCCTATATTTTTGTAGTAAACAACTAATCCTTTACCTCCCCCTCCCCTCACAAACCCTTGTTTACCCACTTACCTAGTGGCAGAACAATGAAGAAAGGCAGCCAGCACAAGATAAACATGCCTACCACAATTCCCAACGTCTTGGCTGCCTTTTTTTCTCTAGAGAATTTAAAAAGTTTAAAAGCTAAAGAGTTCCTGGGATGATGACCCTTGGGTTTGGTGCTGTTTAGTGTGTCCTCATGAATGTTCCTGTAATGAATCCGTAAAGTCAGCTCCTTAGAGTTGGACATTTCTTTCATAACCCCAGCTTCCAGGTTTTTTGTAGTCCTTTTGGCCACTATGTAGACCCGACAGTACATCACCAGGATGACAATTAAAGGGATGTAAAATGACCCCAAGGAAGAAAACAAAGCATAGAATGGTTCTTCAGTGATCCGGCACTCTTTATCATCCTTGGGTGCTGGTTCTTTCCAGCCCAGGAGAGGCCCAATGGATATCACCATGGAAAGGACCCAGACACCTAGGAGAGCTAAAATTGCCCTTCTTCTTGTCACCAGTGTTGGATACTGGAGAGAATAACGTACCCCTATGTATCTGTCTATGGAAATTGCACATAGACTTAAAATAGAAGCTGTACAGCATAGCACATCCACTGCTGCCCAGATGTCACAAAATATCCTCCCCAAAACCCAGTAGCCGAGGATTTCCAGTGTAGCAGAGAATGGAAGGACAGTAAAACTCAGCAACAAATCTGCTATTGCGAGGTTAACTATGAAATAGTTTGTAGGGATTCTTAGATGTCTATTGCAAGCAACAGAGAGAATTACTAAGATGTTACCTATAATAGCAAAGAGTATAAAGGCACCTAGGATAACAGCCACAATTATTGCCCTACTGATATCCAAGACAGGTAAATCCAGGTTGCTTGCTGTCCCATTGGAGTAGTTTGCAGAAAGATTGCCATTATTGAGTGCAGAGACTTTCAAATATCCATGTATTGATGAACTAGATTTATCGCCAAAGGTCTTCATCTTAAAATTCATCCTCCATAGCAGGTTATGGTTGAATCCCTTGCCCAAGATGCAGATGGTGTGAATTCAGTTGGAAGTTATCTCTCTACCCAAGAAGTTCCTGCAAAGCCCCGGCCAGTTTTAGATTGAGAACTCATCTCCCCAGCAAGCTCTCCTCTATAAGCACATAAAACTTGCACAGCACGAAGTCCTCTGAAGGCTGTCAGACATACTAGGCTGCTCAGACTTGGTTAATTTCTCATCTGAATTCACTTAAACAGAAATTACCAGGCAGAATTCTTGGCTGGAGCTTCAAAATAGCTGTTTCCATCGTGAAGTCCCTGAAATACAAAGACAGGTTTGCTGTTATCCCTTCTGCATTTGTGGTCCTGTTGGGAGGATGCCTCTGTCTCTGTCACAGCTGCTGTGACACTCTCCTTCCCCCAAGAAGGGTTTGTCAGCATTTAGGCAGCTCTGCATGCTCTGCTCTCACTGTCTCTGCTCACACTGTGCCACTGACATCACTGCGGACCGCCCCAACACAGCGCTAGAGGGCAATGCCGCTCACGTTAAAGCTTCCCTATGGAAGCCTGCAAGCTTAACAGAACGGAATGTATCCATCTTAATTAAAGCGCTTGCTGAATAAATCTGGATTGGAAACCTTAAAAAAAACTCCAAACAAGAGTTGCGTTTTCTGAAAAAAATATACTTGATGAGACGTGGTGCAAAAAAAAAAAAAAAAAAAAGCATTTTCAGTACAAAATGATCTAGTGTACTTTCACTCACCAAGGAAATGTCTTTGAGTTTATTTTGTAATCAAAGTGAAACATATGACATTTGGGAGAACTAATCTTCTCCCACTTCTAAGGCAAAATAGGTGCCAAAAATCCCTAATTTATATATAGATTTTCATATTGAAGACAGTGATTTCTTGGTTTCCTCATTTTGTATAGCTTCGGGTCACCAGGTGGAGAGAAATCTCAGATCTTTATAGCTCTGTGCCATTAAAAATAAAAGGTGAAAGATTAGTTTAACATATAACTGCCAGAATACTGTTCTCAACTTTCTGTCATCAGATTACATTTTACAGCTGTTGTCTGCAGTGCTGAGTTACTATATATTGATTTAACTGTTACAAAATGTACTGTGTTTAAAACAAAACTTTCATTTTTAATAAGGCAGCTATGGCTGTAAGTTGCAGCTGAATGCTGTTTTTAAGGACAAACCATGTAAACTCTGGTTGAATTTTAATTGAGGAGTGTATGGCAGATATTTGTACAGCCCTTCCCAGCAGCAGGGGCCGTAGCACAGAACCATCGTTCAAAAACTTGGAAACATTCACGAGAATGACGAGATAACATTTCATGGAGTCACTGAAGGGAAGAGGGACAAACATTCAATTTCTGAGCTCACCCTCAGTTTTTCTGCTTCTGCTCCCTCCAAGGCAGAACTTTCCCTGCTAGTAACAGCAGAAAGCAGCCTTTGGTTTTGGACATTTGCCTTTCACACCATTCTTGCAGGACTCCACATAACCACTCACAGTTTTGTCTCTGATTTCTGATTTTGTTTCTTTGCCTTATTTGTTTAAACTGGGAATTTCTCAGGTCAAGGGCTCTCTCCTGTTGTTGAAGGTACAAACAGAGCTGCCAGGAGGTGTGATAACAGCCAGGGCTTCTGACCCTGTACCACTCTCAGTGGAGCTGTGGTAGTGCATGGGGTGGCTCTGGAGGGCAGTAGGAGTAGCTGCTTGCCTGGGTGTTGCAGTGGGACTACACAGCCTACAGTGAAGCCTGCTCCACTCCTGGTGCTTGAGCTAAGATGATTAAAACCGGTTTGATTGGTTTATTGAGTCCAGATGTAAAAATGTTTCATGTAAGAAAACACACTGCAAAATGTGGAGAGATTGGATTGATCAATGAAAGGAGTAAAATGGTCTATTTCTGACAACATATGGGACATGCCCAGCCTAAAAAGAATAACAGAGTGGCCTGTAACTACTGCCTGGCTTTGGCCACACCACATGAGGATTTTGTAGCCTGGAGGAACCAGATCTTTCAACAGCCACTTCCAGGAGGCATCTGGTTCCATCTTGGTGGCAAGGTGCAGGATGTGGTGACAACAGCTGTGGCAGTAAAGGGCAGAAGGGAACAGGGACTCTGACTGGTAGTGATTGGGCTAAAACACATTTCTTTACTCAGTATCTTTTGCTGGCAGGAGTACTGGGACCAGTCTGCTGCCCTTACTAGTGCTACTTTCTGTGCCCCTCTAGAGGAAAAAATAAAACAGTTCTATCCTAGGGGATAGAGAGGAAGACAAAGCTGCTGCTCATCTTTTACAGTCCTACTGAGAACTCTGATGTTTTTTCACATCTCTGTTTACCAGCCTGTGTAATAACATGCTGGCTGAATAGGCATGAGGCTGATTAAATTTCACAAATTACTTGGAGATCTTCAGTGGCAGGTGCTATTGTAAAGCAGACTGCATTGAATAAAGCAGACTGTATTGAAACCTAGACATGAACATTAACTATTTAACTACATGTAGTTTTATGTAATGACTCTTAATTCTTTGATTTAATCAGAAACCCTGAGAATTCAAAGAAATAAACAGATATGACTGAAGAAAAAATGATGGAGTGTCAGAAATAGGTCAGCTTATTCACTTTGACTTGAACAGTATCATGTATTATACTGGACACAAGTGGTTGTTGGCATGCTCCATCCAGCTATGGAACAGCCACTACAGCTGAACTAGGCTATTGATTCTCCAGAAAGGTACTGGTACTGATAACTGGGAGATGGCTATATGGCTTCTTGGCCAGAGGGGACTAAAGTCTCTCCTAAAAAGTCCTTTCCTGTTCATTTAATCTATCTCATGACTCAATTCTTTTAGAATAGAATCACTATGCAATGAACTTGAGGTTTTAATCTCCATATGATAGTCTCCATATAATATGATAATACAAACTAAAATTAATACAGATTGCACAGTCTTTTTTTTTTTAAAGGAAGCATGGCTGGATAAATTCATTTTCATTAAATAAACTAGGCTTCTTTTAAAATACTTAGTGTGACATTAAAGGCACAGTAATTAAATGCTGGAAAAAGAAAAACATTTTAAACACAACACATAAATCATGTTTCTCACTGTCATAAAATAACACTGTGCCAAGAGCTGCGCAAGAATTAAAAATAGATGAGACATTTATGTGGCTAATGGAACAATCACTGACAGACCAGCCAAGATGACCACAGTGCTATAAATCTCCATGCCTCAAGAAATAAATGTGAAGGTAAATTCAGGCTGGATAGAAGTTTCTCATAGTGGCAGATTATGTCCTAAATAATCATCTCAATTCTGTGCCTTCTTCTGAGTAATTTCTTAATTCTAATAATTTGGTACTGAGTACAGAGTAATATTTTTAACAGAACATAAATGTGGCTGGGAAAGAGATTTTCCAAAGATATTTAGTCTGGCTTAATGCTGTAGTTCCCACTGAATGGGAATTTTACTGTCTTCATATTTTTGTCCTCCATCTTTAGGCAGCACTTAATTTGCCCCAAGAAACTTCTGAAAACTTCCTCCTGATCTGTGCCCATAAGCCAAGATTACTTCTGAGCTCTATGTTTTTAAATATCCAGATGGTTTATTCTGCCTTTGTCAGGTCATAGCAATTCAGGTCCTAAAGTTGAGGGTTGAGATATAGACTTAAATTTTACAGGTTGGGACATATTTGTGAAAGATCAATATTTCCATTAAAGAAAAAAATAACATAAATTTATTTTTCTTCTCTCTTCATTTCATTAAGTTCTGATCATGGTGTGCCCAGGACTTCAATGCATCTTCATGACACTCAGAATTTGCAATTGCAGCACAAATATCTTATTGCCAGTAAGTGGATGGGGATTCACTGCTGGTAAACACTGAAATTCATCTTGCTATGGTGATAAAAACACCCATTCTGATGTTTTGCCTTGATGAAAATGCCTGGGAAAGTCATTTTTTTTGTGTGTAATAATACAGGCCTTTTTGTGTGAAAGTTTTATGTGTGCAATAATACAGGCCTTAAAATATGGACCCTAACCTTCATTCTAAGGAACTAACATCACTTTGGTTATTTAACTACTTCAACAGGTGCCTGAGCAGTCTAAATGTTTCTAATAGGCTGCATAGACAGGTTGGGCAGTGTCCAGAGTTGTTATACATAATTTGGAGGCAGAAGCATTTGCCACTACATGGAGTTTGTGATCTATAATCCTTTTTACCAGCAGCTCCTAAAACCAGGCAGTGACAAGAAATACTCTCCAGTAGGAATAAAAAAGATCATTATCAAGAAGCATAAGCAATGCTGCACATACCAGTGCTGCCTAATGCCACCAGGTAGCTCTTGTGAGCAGCCTGTCCCTATATCCCAGACCTTCAGAAGTCCCATCGTTGGGACAGTTGCCTGAAGCATTCTGGTGTTAAATGTAGATTGTGCAGCAGGACAGGGAAGGAAAGCTGATGGAATTTAAGCTATTATGAGCTTTATAGCCTGTAACTAGCACCTTGACTGTAACCTGGAGTTTTCCTGGCAGTGGTGTAGAGCTTAGTGTAGGGCAGAGATTGCCTACTTCAGTAGCACTATACTTTAGATCCCCTACAGAGCTATCAATAATTTATGAAAGGTAAACCCAGTTATTGATTTGCCATTTTCTTACATAACCAATATAGCTGTAACACCAGCAGGCATACAAGATAAGGGCCTTTCCCTGAAAAGGCCTATAACCCCACGGATCTCTGTTGGATTCATTGACCAAAAGCGAGGAAGCATGGTGCTGCAGAATGCAGCTGCTTCAAGCTCTTGCTTGGCTGAGATTTTGTTGTTTGTTTTGTTGTAATTTTTGTTGTAATCCTAAGGAGAATTTTGTTGTAATTTGCTTTTTTTCCACACTATTGCAAGCAATATTCTTGAAAGTGTCAGAAGTCACGACAAGTCAGAAAGAAAAGTGAGCTAAAAGTAGTAAGTTTGACACATGAGGAACAGTTTCACTTTCAGGGAATTTTTGCAAGCTCATTCTGCAGACTGTCCCCCAGCACCTGATCCACTGCCAGGCACAAGCACCTTTCCTGGAGAACCTCATTATCTTGCTAGTGTTTGGGGTAAAGAACTAAATGACAAGGAAAGCCCATGAGTAACTGTGTCCAGGAAAAGATCAGAGAAATACCTGAGAGCTCTGGGAGTGAAACTTCATGAATCTGTCAGAGATGTGTGGAGGGCTATCCAATGGGAATCTTTTGGAACAGCCAAATACAGCAATGGGCAGGGTACATTGTAATGTATGAAAAAGGACTAAGCACTTGGTAGCACCCTTAGAAATTTGTGTTTTGAGATATTACCAATAATTTCTGATCCCTGAGTTTTCTTATTATACAAAGCAAATGTTCCAAACAAATGGGAAATTATCTTTTTCGGTCGATGAGCTGATGCATGGAGTGTCATCTGGACAATTTGTGTCCCTGCCAGGCAGTGCTTCTCCAAACTTTGTCCATTCTAGGGACATTACTCTGGTCAATATTTGTTGTAATTAAGGATTACTTTCTCAGTTCCAGCTCCACACATATCCAGTAGAAAAAACAAGAAGGCGTCGACTAGCTTACAAGTTAGTGATGCCAAATGAAGTCATTAGACTTGTCAGTCAGTCTGGCACCAGTCTTCTGATGAGTAGCTCTCCTTTTTTGGGTAAGACTCACCCAATATCTCGTTGGCTTAAGGAGCTCTAGGTTAACCAGAAACTACTCCAACAGTAATTTGTTAAAAAATAGCTCACCTTTGTTTAAGGATATCTAAGGAAAGTGCATTCTGATGGGAAGCTAATCACAGCTTCTTTCTTTCTGACCTTTTGGAATGAGCATGAACCTTTGCCCATGATGAAGATAATGGAAGAAAATATGTATGAAATGAGTCACTGAAATTTTTGTTCAGAAAGTAAGATCTATGATCCCAAGAGGTCTTTATTTATAGCCTAAGCAAACTCAATGGAGACTTCAGGAGGACAAATTAAACTGTAGAAGAAGCTTAAGTAATGAATAATTATTAACTCGAATATGCTATGACCATCACAAATTATACGAGCACATTATAGCAGCAAAACTTTAGAAGACCTAAGATAGTTTTAATTCTGTGGAGCCCTGCAACTCATCACATGAGTTGGAATATTTGCTGGAAAAAAGGTTGCATTTCACACGTTGACTTTGTCTCCATCTAAATGTGCAGTAGATGTCTAGAACAGAAAATCTGAAGAAAATTCAGAATAATACTATGGTCTACATTTTGTCTTTGTTTCTGTCTTCAGTCCTTCTACCTCAGAGTGTGGTATCACTATAAATGTATTGAAATATATTCAGGGACAAAAAAGTATTTACAGTTGCAATAATAAAATCAGACTGCCTCAAGGTAACATCTCTACTTCATCTTTACTAGCATCATAAAGTAACTGCAGCTAGATAATAGATCCTGGGCTTCTCCAGAGCTGATGGAGGAGAGAAATGTGCCTGTGATGCATGTTATTTAATGAAAACAAAGACTCACAGGATTTTATATGGATGATTTGTTTATGTATGTAAGTTACAGAAAGGCACTATCAAGTTAACATCAGTACAATGTACACTAAAAATACCAAAAATGTTACAACACTGTTCCTCAGGCAGAGTGCTATGAGCTCTTCTGATCAGAACAATTCTCTGCTATCCTGGAGCTCTGGGGTCTGGTGTGGAGCAGCAGTGTTGCTGCCAGGTAGGGCACTGGCCTGAGTGGGAGGGGATGGGAATTGTAGTCAGAGTTCTAGTGAGATGCTGAGTGAATTATGCAACTCATGTACACTTGAGTGCCTCAGTTTCTCTGCCTTTTGCAGGGAAATGATGGTGCCTGTCTTTTAAACGTCTTCAGCCATTTAGCTGAAAAGCCATGTATCAGAAAGACACTTATTCCTACCTGGGAGGACAATAAAATTCTGTCAACACCCAAGATTTACTCCTTCCCTCATACACATACATATATATGATATAGATATACATTCAAACCCACTTTAGTACGAGTGGGATTTTTTCTGTTTATACTTACAATCATCATTCCTGTGTCTCTGCTTCTCCTAGAGTGAGTTTCTCACAGAGCCTCTGTAGCCTTTTATGCATACTAACAGGGTGAGTGCCCCTTTAGCTGTTGTGTGACTCTGAGGCTGTTACAGAGAGAAACAACATCAACGTTTAAAAACAAATGAGCAACTGAGAACTGTAGTAATGTACCTGTCTCTGTGACGTCCTTTTGTCTTGGGAAATGGAGCAGTTGGAAATACAACTTGGGTCCCTTTGGTGGTGCACAGATCAGCTGCAGTCTGTGCTCTTGCTGGCTGGAACAGGAATTCTTTTGGAATGAAGAGGTGATTCTCTTGCCTTGCTTTACACGTCACTATGATCTCAGTGCTGCTGCTGATGCATCTCAAACTGCAACTCTCACTTGCAGCAGCTTTATGATGAATGTAAACTGCTGCTAAATGAAACGAAGGTATCTCTCAAGTAAGGGATGAGAGCAATTTTTTTCATAGTTTATTGCTGGATTGTATTGTAAGAGGTTTGCGTATGCCTGAAACTTGAACTGTGTCTCTGGTAAGCAAACATTTTAGAGATGCTGATCAGAATTTGCCAGTGATTTTTTTTAAAATCACAAATTCTTTACAATTTCTTTTAAATTATCTGTGATCCAAACTTTCCATATGGACATGGAGATTTTTCTAAACTTTTGCTCACTGTTATGTGCCAGAGTGGAAGTTCCAGTCAGTAGTAGAGAGATGAAGGCCCAGCATGAGATAGAATCATAGCACCAGCTGGGTTGGAAAGGACCTCAGAGATCATCAAGTCCAACCCTTGATCCGCTACCTCTGTGGTTCCCAGACCATGGCACTGAGTGCCACATCCAGCCTCCTCTTAAAATCCTCCAGGGATGGAGAATCCACCACCTCCCTGGGCAGCCCATTCCAATGCCTGATCACCTTCCCTGTAAAGAATTTTTTCCTCGTATCCAACCTAAACCTCCCCTGGCAGAGCTTAAGCCCATGCCCTCTTGTCTTACTGAGAGCTGCCTGGGAGCAGAGCCTGACCCCCCCTGGCTCCAACCTCCTTTCAGGGAGTTGTAGAGAGTGATGAGGTCTCCCCTGAGCCTCCCCTTCTCCAGACTGGACACCCCCAGCTCCCTCAGCCCTTCCTCAAGATAGCTTCATGCCAGAGTTATTGATCTGAATTATGAATTCAGATTCCTCTTGTAACTGCCTCCAAGAGGGACATTCAGCTAACCACCTATATGTTGCTCATATTTTTCTTCTTTCTCATGGCTGTCACAAGATTTTTCTTCTATCATTTTTTTCCTTTTTGTCTGCCTATTCCTAGCTGGCACCAGTCCTTGAATGCTTTCAAGTGTGTACCTAGCTAGTAGATGAACTCTCCAGCAGTCTTGCAGGAGGGTTGGTTAAATGATGGCATGGCAAGTAGATAAGGGGTAGCTCAGCATTTAGCTGTATGTGAGCACAATGAAAACCAGAGCATTTTTTTCCTTTCAGACTGAAGAAATTGCAGACCTTGGCTAATAGCTGGATATAGCCAGTAATATGGAAGGTGTGCACTGGAAGGGAGCTATTGGAGACTTCCCAGGAATGTGGAGGCTACTAACCTGTGATCATGGCAAGGGCTGGAGGGAAGGACATTGCCAATGCATAGATAGGTTTGCCATAAGGTTGCCAGGATTGTCCTGATGTCTCTGTTGTCTTTTGAAAAGAAGCTGCTGCCTGCAACTGAGGCAGAGCCATGGACCACAGAGGGCACTGAAGGGAGACAGTGGGATGGGGGAGTCTATAATGGAAGAAGCTTACTGGAAGGAAGTATTGCCTCCTATGTGAGTGCAGTTGGCTTGTTGGAATAGTGTTTATTAAATATAATAGGTACAGGCCTTACCAAGAGTATATTTTTAAAAACTGTATTAGATAAATCAATGAACATGATAGTATGTAGAGAGACATTGTCAACCAGGTGCCTTGAGTTGCCAAAGAGTGGGTGTGAGTCCACCTGTGCCTGATTAGGACAGGCCCCTATTGGGCATGAGCAAGACCAGGAGGCCAATAAAGGTGGGACACACACCCACAGAAGGCACCTCAGGCTCACTCTGGTGTGAGGCAATGGAGAGGCCAGCAGCTCGTCAAGCCTCTGGAGCAAGAAAGGCTCCTCCTGCTACACTTCTACCCTGGAAGCGCTGTGTGGTGGCTGGAGTCCTGGAAGAGACCAGCAGCTCGTCGAGCTTCAGGAGCAAGAATGGCTCCTTCAGCTACATTTGGTGGAGAATGCAGGCAACATACAGACATCTAAAGAAGCAGCAGTGTGAGGAGCTGGCAACAGGAACATTATCCCTGATTTGAAAAAATGCCTGGGCTAACACTCTCCCTGAAAGGTATCAAGCTCTTTGGATTGGAAACCCCTGAATGGAGGGAAGCCAAGATAAGGATTCTCTCTTTGGAAACCTCTGAGCAGAGGGAAGGAAGCCAGGAGGATGGAATCCCATGGTATGGAATCCCACGGAGGAACCAGAAACCCATGAGGAACCCCTGAGCAAAGTGAAGCCAAGATAAGAATTCTCTCTTTGGAAGCCCCTGAGCAGAGGGAAGCCAAGAGAAGAGCAGATACAGGAGGGAGAAGAACAAAAAGTGCCTGGGCTGGGAAAGGTAGAGACATTGAACGGTTGCCTGAGAAAAAATCCTGTATGTGTAAAAAATCCTGTAAGTTATATGTCTGAATCTTGTAAGTTATATTTTTGTGTGTAAAAGTCCTGTATGTCTATGTCTAAATCCTGTATAAGTGTGTTCTGCACTGCCCCTCAATGCCCCCTCGATGCTCTTAGCTGAGTGTCCCGCGGGGCCCGAAGAAAAATCCTGTGTATGAGTGTAAATGTTTGTCAAAATCGTGTTAAATTGTGTTAAATGTTTGTAAAATGTTTTTATTCTGTAATCAGTGTTAAGAAAAAAAAAAGGGGGGGGGGGAAATGTAGAGAGACATTGTCAACCAGGTGCCTTGAGTTGCCAAAGAGTGGGTGTGAGTCCACCTGTGCCTGATTAGGACAGGCCCCTATTGGGCATGAGCAAGACCAGGGGGCCAATAAAGGTGGGACCCACACCCACAGAAGGCACCTCAGGCTCACTCTGGTGCGAGGCAAGGGAGAGGCCAGCAGCTCGTTGAGCTTCAGGAGCAAGAATGGCTCCTCCCGCTACAATAGTATAATATTAATTTTAGACAAACCTTGCAATGTAACTTCTCTACAGCTTGCTAAGTAGGAAATATCCTTCCTCATGAATGGTTTTGGAAGCTGGGTTGTTCATCTCTCTGAGCCCATCAGTAAGCAGATGCAGTGTTTCATTTGGGTATGATGATTTCAGTAGTGTTTCTAAATGCTGAATAGACAGGCTACAAGAAAAAGAGGAATATATATGATTAAAATACCAGTGCTCCTTAGTGCTTCTGTTCTTACAGATGTCAAGGAAATGGGATTACTCTATGTGAAAGTAGACATGTTGGTAAGGGCAAAGAATTGCAAGCAACATTAAAATGCAACGTTATACTATACCATATAGGTGACACCTTTCTTTCTGTATTTCCAAATGCTTTCAGTTTAATTTTGCAGGGCACAGCTTAATGAATACTGAAAGTCTATTCCCTGGGCTGTTACTCTGTCCCATCATTCCTGCTAAATTTTTGTTACTGTGTTGGTTCATTCATTCTCTAACAGATACACTTCTATATTTCCTGCTTCCTAGAGCTGGATGAATGTATGCAAAGAATAATTTATGTTCTTAGATAAGGAACAATGTTAGCATTTCATGTCATAATATTTATTTTTCCTGAGCATTATGCCATCTGTCCCATGTTTTATGGAGGTTTAACCAATGAGAACATGCTGTATCATCTCTTGACCTACTGTGTTTGACAGAAACAGGAGTTATACTATACTGGATATCTCCAAAATGGTCTGCTTCATTTTTATTCATGCAAAGGATATGATGCAGACTCCTTTTCCTTGTTTTATTTATAAACCTTCCCACATTTCAGAGGGCTTTGCAAGCATGCTACTTGAATCTAACAGGGGATTTTAGCTGATTGACCCATAAAGCTGCTGAGAAAGTCCAGCCAAAAATGGGAAGTATTTTCAAGTGCTTTGCCAGTGCTGCTGGGAGAGGTGCCATGCAAAGGCTTTTGGATTTCTGATTCACAGGCTTGTAGGATATAAATGTAGCACTTCTGATATAGCACATCTGGATGGAGATGAGTGTGACATCTGTATAGGTCAGTGCTCTAAAGGATATGATTCTCTGAAAATGTCATCCATGTCCCCTCCTGAGTAGTAATCATTCCCATGACCTGCCAATAAATGTGTAGGATAGATCAGGGTGTGCCAAGCTCTGTGGCTACTGAGGAAAAAAATCCAAGTCTTGGGTTTCTCAGTCTGAGTCTCTGGCCACACTAATATCATGGCAGCCAACACAAGTAGATGCACTGTGAATGAAATCAGCAAAGAGACTCCACAGATCCTAAAACTAGGAGAGAAAAACATTCTGGTATTAGAGTATGGGGTCATGAGTGATGAAAGCTTTCCAAGCTCATGAGGAAAGGCTGGCAGAAACTGATGTTATTTAAGAACTGGTGCCAGAAAAAAAAGCCAACATTGTCATTTCCACCCTTGTTTGCTGTAACTTACAAACTGTCTCTTGCTTCCTTTCTTAAACCTTCAAATTCTGTTTAATGAAATTAGTGAAAGTTTATTACTGAGGTCAAACTTCTGCAGATGTTGTTCCATTCCTGTGTTTTACCCATTCTGTGCTGTAATGACTTCTATTTTCTTTCCTATTATTTCAGTCAAACCATGGCTACATTCAGCTGGTTTAACACAGCAGTGATTTACATCTGATGAGGAGACTGCTGGTGCAACTCACAGCTTGAGCACTGCTATTCCACAGCTGTCTGTTTCTGATTCATTTTTCTCCTCTACTTTTATTCAGAAATCAATGGATTGAATTATGAGTACGATGGGTTTATACTTAGGTGAAGTTTTGTCAAACATGATAGATATTCTGACAGAAGTATGGATGGTCTGGGTTATATCTAATAGCAATTTAGTGAACATTTTATTAAAATAAACCAAGTTAACTTAGGTCTGGTATCAAAGCAAGGCAATCTGTTTGCAGCTGTGAGGAGAGGCATCACATTTGTCTGTACTTCAGTTCAGTAGATGTTAAGCTTTTCCTAATAGTACAATTGCATCAGTGTGAAAAGATATGAGGTGAAGCTCTCAAGAATGTGGAAATATCCCTGTGTTTGTGCTGACATCACTGGCAACGAAAGTAAGGGGCTGAGTGACAGCAAGAAAAGGGATTCTCTCCTACATGGAACAAGAAACTGAGGAGTGAGCTGAGAGCAGGCACTCATTGCTGTTTCCACATGCACTTTTCATATCTTCAAAATTCATGAGACTTGAGCCAAAATTTGTAAAAGGAATATATTGAAAATAGAAAATGAGAGCAAACATTGGAAGGAAAAGCAGAGACTTGGAAGGCTACAAACCCTCCTGGCTTACACTGCAGCACAGAGATCAGGGATTAAGAAAGATTTGCATCAAGTTCATTCCACCTGAGGCATCAATTAACAGTGTGGCACCTGAGCTGGTGTTATATGTCTCCAGGCTGGATTTTGGGCCTTCTTTCATGAAGTAAGTCTTTGTTTTGATGTTCTCATTTCAGCACTGTGTGTATTCAAAGTATTTTAGGTGGTACAGATGGTAGCCTTACAAAACTAATCTCATTTTTGGTAGGTGCTGTGTTCAGAAAGACTTCCCTGGGATAATAGGTGCTGGAGATGAAATGATCCTTAGGAGCTAAAGTAATATTTGCTACATGCAGCAGAGAGGTTTACTGGTTTTGGTGGGCCTGAGCTAGTGTGGATGGGATAAGTTTGCTGCAGGAAGCTTGTTAGTTTTTAAAGCCATAGTGGTCAGTCCCAGGAAAAGGTACGCAACCTGGGGACCTTTTTTAACAAATTCGTTGCTACTCTGCTAGCACTTTTTCTCTAGTGTCTGCCTTTCCAGTGTGTTTGCCATGAGTCTCAAAAACTGTACCTAAAATGACAAAATCCAAGGGGCCATCAGTGCCTATGTTTCTAAAAGAAATCTAAGTTGAAGAAAGTAAAAGATCAAATTCTGTTCCTGTTTGTGGCTGAGGGTTACTGGATGTTCCTTCCATATTCAGCAGAGCTGTCTGCTCCCAGACTGGCTTTATTTGAATGAATGAAATCCTTGGAGATTAAAATACTATAAAAATTCTGTATAAAACTGGAGGCTATGTGGGGGAAAGGATACAAACAGAGGTGGATTAATAGTACAAGTAGCTCCAGGCAACACAGATCCCATTTCCTTTGAGATCTGCTCAAGCCTTCTGGAGTAGGAAGAGAAGCTGGCTTTGTCTTGTAAAGCCACAGATATCTCATGACCTTTGTGGAAGTTCACTGCCTAAATGCTGTTTCTTGGATCCAAAGGCATCAAGGGACCTACAGAAGCTTTGCTGATGATGTGTTTCTGTGGTCTGCTGCTTTCAAACCTTCACCCCTTGGTGGAGGAGAGGGCTCACTGCTTATGATAGAGAATATAATTTCATTGTATAATTTAATTTTATTTCATTGTGCTTTAGACTGCACTGCACAGGAACTGTTAACTTGATAGAGAAATCATATTCCATGCAAATATTGCTAAGAGAGAAACTACAGGTTTACTATGTGTAAAGTACCTTGTGTCTAACAATATAACCCAAAGATTAAATTACATGCCTTAGAAATTTAGCTATATATGAAACACGTCTGGTAATTAGAAGAAAATAGTGAGCAATCTCACCCTTTTCTTTACCCAGACTTGAATAAGATAACAGAGGTTTAGCTGCCAGAAATAACTCTGGGAACATAAGGAAGTCACCTGAAGAGTCAAAAGCTTATTTTAAACATTGTTTCACAAGGTATTTCGTTATTGCTCTATCTACTACTACAGTTACCCTAAGGTATGAGTTTGAGTTTATCCTTCCAACAGCTGAAAATAGCTGGAATATCTTTGTTTTAGTAATCAGTACAAATGTTTGTTGAATCAAGTCTCTAAAGTGAGGTATAGTCATTGAAATGGTTTCAACTTCTGTCTGTGGAAACATTTATTTTTGTATCCCTTGACCTGTGGGAAAATATTATTTTGAATATCAAGATGAGGTCATGGGACTGAATGGGGGAACACATCACAGCAGGCACTAGTTTGTTTTTTTGAATTTATCAAGATATTTTTATTCAATATTCTGAGTCAGATGTATTATGACTATGCTAGATTTTCTAAAAAAGTTAATTATAGAAATACAAACCTAGTAAAAAAGATTTATTGGCAAAGTACCACATGAGCATTTATTTGCTTCTATCTTCATAGGCACTACTTCACCTTCTCCAGATAATGAAACTGTTTAAGTCAATAGGAACAATAAACTGAAAATGTGAGAATTTTTAAAGACATATTACTAATAGCCTGTTTTTTTAACAATCTTCTTACATCAGCTTTAGAGTCCATGGTTTATAGTAATAGTGTATCATCACTCAGACCTGTCTTGTTTCAAGGAAGGGTGCTGGTGTTTCACTAAAGACCTTTTCCTAAACTGAGTTAAACATCATTTTTGAAAGGGAAGAATATAAGGTAATGAACAACATAGCTAATAGAATGTCTCTTCTCCTGGGAGGGGAAGGATCTTACACATTTGTAATAGCACTAGAAGTCATTTGGTTCCTGGAGCTAAGCTGTTTTCCATAGCAGACAATAGGAAATCCATCTTTAACAATGAGGAATCAATTTTCTGTAACAGTTTAGCATTTAGGATGATGGCACTGTCATGTGCCAGTGAAACTATTAAACAGGTTTTACTGACTTGAAAGAGAAGCAGTGGAGTTGCAACACATGCCATTCACTGTAAAAGATTTTCTGACCTCTGCTGTGCGCACTTAGCTGTAAAAAAAAATGAATTATTCTTCACAGTGTCACATTTAGCAGAGAGTACACTAAAAAGTGGTCAGAATTAGTTTCTGTAAGAGGGAATGAGAGCAATCTAACCCTTATCTAAAACAATGAGATGACAGCTAAGCTTCCAAAGGACTCTGGATTAGCATCCAGATGCCAAGAAAATGTCTCAGCATGTTCTGTTCTTTGAGCTGATATTCCAGGGGAAGATAACCAAGAGCTTGAGTGTTTGGATGCCTTTCCTTTGTCTGCAAAGTAACAGTGGTTACCCTGAGGTGGGGACATAATTTCAGATGCATAATTTCAGGCTTGTGTCAGGCTGATTTACTGCTGAAAAACTGTATGCATGAAATCACAAACATGGAAACTCAGCTAGTATAGCAGCCTTACCTGGAAAAGTGCTAGGGATTTCTGGTTTCAAAAGGAGCAATTTCTGCCTCCTTCCACATAAAATTTAATGTATATTCTATCCAATGCAAGGACAGCTCTTCCCTCCTGATATTTTTTCTGAAATTATGGCATTACTAAGAAGAGAGAGTTGGTCTTGGAAAGATATTTAAATCTAGGTGAGGGAAGAAATCTTAAAAGACAGGAGACCTGTTGAAGAAATCCCTTCAAAACAATCATAATTCAGTCAGCATTGGGTCTCATCTGGGCTTGGTGGACATAATCCTGACCGGATCTCCCACTGAGCAGATTAAATTTGAAAATGCAAATGTTTCTTGGAGAGGCATTCAGAAGAGCAAAGGGTGCCTGACATGGAGGAGAACATGAAGGAACTAACTCAGTGGACTGAGGTTATTCACTAAGAGCCCAAATTTGAGCTGCTTTTCTCAGCAAAGTGCAGCACTCTAGCACTGGTTGGTCTTGCTGCCCCTGGATTTCTTCCCATCAGAATTGCCTGAATTTCCCTCCCTTTAACATGGAAAGGCTCTTGGTTCACTGCTGCAGCTTGAGCTTTTGTGAACTTCAAGAAAATTTATCTACTGAACCAGATAGCCCATTACCATGGGTAAACATCTTTCCACAGTAAACATACCCCATTTTTGTAGATATTTGCTGAGGAAACGGGAACAGATCTTTGCTGCAGCAAAGTCTGACAAGATGAAGATAAGGGAGAGTATTAGTTCTTACTATTTGAAAAAAAAAGGAGTAGTTCACTGGGAATTTGTATTGCTTTTAGCATTAAATCCATCATGATATTGTTATCTATCATGATAAGACCATGGAGTTTTACCAGGTCTTTTAATGAAGTGGTGTCTCTTGTAAAGGAAAGACTTAAACAATGTGTTTCACAGAAAGAAATAGCAGGATGATAATCTTGAATAAAATTCTTTACCCAATGAAGTTTTTCTAGGTATTTTTACTAAAGAAAATATCATATCATAAAAATTAGCTTAAATTTGGAATAACTGTAAAGAAAGAAATGCTACCAACATTCCCCTTACTGGAGGAGTCATCTGCATTATTTAATTTCAGAGAAGTTTTACATTCTGGCAACTGGGATTTAATTACTATCTCCTTTTCTAATTCATTTTAATAACTTTAATTATAATTTCCTTCAATGGTCCGTGCTATGGGCTCTTTGTATAATTATAAAGAATTGCTATGTGATTTTGCATTAATGAATATTCACTGAGTCTAAAAATTTCAATATCTGTTATTATTAAAATATTCCAAGCAGAATAAAATTCAATGATAGCTTAAAGACAGAGTACAGGGCCATCATTTTTTTGGTGATTGAATAAATGAGAAGATCATGTTGTTTCTCAGCTTCATATCTGGTTCAGGAAGAAGATGGACATAACAGTGGTCTGTTTTGCTCAGTGAAATGGAAAACATGAAAACAGCAAAAGAGATAGTAATTAGAATGGGCTGAGACACAAGAATGAGACTTGAATTTTAAACGTATTGAATTTTAGGGCAATGAATAGGTTTTATTCATCTTTTAGATTCAGATAAAGAGTGGGAGTAAAAAGGAGATTGAGGAATTTAAGTCTCAGAGGCTTTTGGCAATGAGAGCTTGGCTCAGACCCCCTGTGTTTATTACTGAATAGAAACAATAATTGATGCTTCTCCAGTTACACAACTGCTCTGAGTCACCATGCTGTGTGAATCAGGGTAGAATAACACAGCAAAATGTGCTTAAATATACATAAGTACACTGAAGTCCAGAGCTACCTTCATCACTGCCCTTCCTTTTGGTTGCATGAAGTGACCTAAAACTATATTTGGAAAGGCTGAAAAGGCAAAGCAGTCACTGGAAGTTGCTGAGGATTTGTTTGGTTTTACTTGGGGTTTTTGGGTTTTTTAGGTTTGTTTGTTTTATTGTGTTGTGGGTGTTGGGTTTTTTTTTTAATATACAGGAGGACAGAAATTATGTATTGGTTAGATTTACTTATTTAAATTACTGTCCTCAATAACATCTCATGGGTATTTCATATTGCGTGGGTGGTTTTTTTGTTTGAAATCCATAAATAAGAAAAAGTATTAATTTGTCGAAGTGGAAAGAGTAGAACCAACAATACCGAGAAGAGCAGTTACAACTGAGGCTCTCTGACATTTCTTCTCAGTGTTTGGCCTTGAGAGTGTTGAAAATGGTGCTTTTCATACCAAACTTAGAGAACCCAGGGTTTTCTAAGCATAGTTATTTTCTTTTCAGAAATCATCAGCTAGCTTTCAACCCCTTTTCTCCCAAAGAATGTTGTCTTTTTAGTAGCTGTCTTTATTCTTCTGAAAGAATAACTGTTCTAATTGGTATGAACTGTGAATACAAATATATCTAATCTAATTTACAAACATGAGTCTACCTAGTGATTGCATTTTGTAGAAATGGAAGGTCTGCACTGTGAGAAATTCCTTATAAAAGGCAGGTTCTTTCCCTGTCTAAATATTGAAGATTTTCTGGAGTTTAATCAGTGGCTTTTTTTCAAATGGTCAGAAGCTCAGCTGGCTTTGTAACAGATCCTGCAGATAACTTGTTGGCACTGAGATCATCTTGTGCTAAAGTTTATGGCTCCCTCATGTCATTCAGTAACAACTTTTTCCAAGTTATAGTGGGATACCAACAACACTAAATATGTCAGAAACAAAGTTTGGCATGAACTATGAAAGGGTGTAAGAACAAAGTTATGTTTTCATGAGAACAAGTGTTCTCTTATGAAATGAAGATAAATAAAGAGAACAAACATTGCATTAAAAAGGAAGGAAAAAGAAAGAAAGAAAGAAAGAAAAAAAACCCCCGACTTAATGAGCTAGAATAGTGGTCAGTCCCAGGAAAAGCTTGCCCCCCAGTTTTTTATATTGTATTCACTGCTTGTAAATGACTACTAGAAAGCACTACTCAAATTGACATTTGCTAGATCATACACTGCACTGCACTTAAAATAGATTTCAGGTTTGTGTGGAAATTTACAGTTAATTCCCAGTCAGAATGATTGTTCTTATTTAAAAAGCATTATAACTATAACACGTCTGTATGAAGTCATGATCTGCATTCTTGCTGATAAAAATTCAATTATTACAACTTTTAAAGTTCCATACTTAGTGGTAAGCCACCATTCCTGGTTGGACCTTGTTTTCTGGGACAGGGACTTCCATTTTGTAATGCTTCTGGCTCCCTGGTGAGCATCCACCATTCTGGATAAATTACTTCAATGAACTGCTGACCCTTGTCACAATTTGTTTTTTACTAACAGCAAACACTATTCTTATGCTCTGGTTTAAAAGAAAAAACAGAGAAAATTAGGATCCAGTTCTCCTGTCCCTGAAGTACTGAGGAGATGAACTTCAGAGGAATCATCTCTTGCCTCTTCTTCACCTAGGGAGTGTTTGGGTTGCAGCATAAAAGGTGGTCTCTTGTCTCTTCTGTTTGTTTGATCTCTCCAGGGTGATAGGAGGAGAGCCCTCCGCAGCTGTTCTCAAAGAGGGGCTGTTTAGCTCTCTTTCTTTGAAAAATATCTTGTGTTTAATAGAATCATGGACTGAATGGGCAGAAGGACAATTAGATCACTGAGTCCAACCTCCAGCCTAACACTGCTCATAGACATTCATCCGGTTTCAGATGATCAGTCCTCTAAACAGCCAAATGTTTGTTTTACAACTTGGAGAAGGAAACAAAACATACTTTTACTTTAGTGAAAGCATCTGGGTGACTGCTTAATTTCTGAGACTGTTTTACAGAGCCTGTTTGCACTTACAGCCACCTCCCAGCCACCAGCCTCTTTCTAGCCCATGGTACTATGGAGAGACACAAATTCAGCACAAATAGTACTGATCAGCTGAAAAAGCACCAGTTTGGGCAGGAAGTTTTCTGTCATCTCAGCTGCTTAGAGTTTGTTTGGCTGTTATACAAAAAGCCATCAGGAAGAAGATGAAGCTTTGAGTACCTCAGCTGGGACTGCAGAGAGGGAGATCCAAGCACAGCTCTGCAAGCCAAGGGCACTGCTGTCCCCAGCTCGGGCACCCATGCACAGAAGCTGCAGGGCAGGCTGGCAATCACCATGCATTTAGCACCCAGCTTTAACACCAGCTGGAACTTTAACACTAGAAGAAAAATTTTAAACTGTTGAAGAAGAAAATCTGCTTCAGCCAAACTGAAATCCCTCACTGAACTAACAAGCAGTGCCTGCCACAGATTAGAGCCCTTCCACAGGGACAGTGTGGTATAATTGCATACCACTTGTCACTGAAAAAGACTGTCTCAGCAAGCTGATAATTTTATTTTTTCAGATAAATGGAAATATTTCTTGCCAAAGTAAGATTTTTACTCATTATTCATGAATTTACAGTATCTTAGCAAAGGGACAGAATGTACTTTAGTGGCTGACAAGCAAATAGTTTCATAAATAACCCACTTGACACATGTAAAGATGTTGACATTTTTTGAGGTTTAGGTAGGGTTGGGGGCAGCAGAAAATATATTTGCTTGTTTCAGTTTTAAGGCAACAGGGTCTTTTCTACCCATTGATAAGAGCTAATATAATATTTCTGTTGACTTCTCTGGTCTTTTCCCCCCTTCTAGGTGTACATTCTACAATGACAGACATTTGGCTATAGGTGAGAGTTTCCAAACCCCTGTATTATTTAATTTCAGTAAGACAGATATCTTTTTGATTGATAATGCAATGGGATTATGAAACAGAGATCATACTATGAGTTATAATGAATATTTATGGTTATTCAGTACTTTGGGCCATAAATTGTATAGATAATATATGCATAGAAATCTACAATAGATGAAGTAGAGTAAATGTTCTTTAACAGAAGAAGATTAGTCAGACCCTGCACTGAAGACCTTGCTATTTAAGTAGCACGGAGACAAAACAAGTGTTTGTAGAAGACCTGGAGTGAACTGTCAAGAAAATTCCTGTAGCAAAAGATTGATGAAACAAGGTATATGGTCCTGGAGCAGCACCCTCAGTCAGACAAGAAACTGAAGGTTATTACAAGGCCTCCAATTTTATTTTTTTTTTTTTTTTCAAATAAGCAAGAGGCAAGAGCAGAAAATACAGGATGACGTGACAAGGAATTGGCACAATACACACATGTATGGAACTAAAGGAAGATACTAATCCTTGGTGAGATTACTCCCTTGTAATGATGAAACTTTTTACATTTGGATGCTCCTCTGCCCTGCAGCCAACAAGGTAGGATGGAAGCTCGAGGACACTATGCAAGTTCCCTTGGTGAGATGCAGTCTGAGCATCTTCCCAGATTAATGTGTTCCCAGGCTGGGTGAGAGGAGGAAACGTGTATTGGGATTTACTGCTCTCCAGACATGCAAGAGAAAGGCCACATCTGAGAGAAGGAAGGGTTAATACTGTGCAGCTTAAGCTTCAATGTGGTGCTGGTGATGAACCTGAGTGAAAACTACTGACTGGTGTAGGACAAAATAAGCTCTTGGCAGAAAATTATTTAGTATTCAAGTACCTTTTCAATGGCAATAAAAGATTTTTCATATAGGGTAGATGCTTTGGAGAAGAATTCTTTGGTTTAAAAATATCTAAGAACATCAGAAAGCAAATTTTAAATTTTTTCTACTAAATCTTCAACAGAATTTCAAAGGTTTACCTTTCTCCTTGTTATTTAACAATCAGATGAGACTTAAAGTTCCTTCTAATCATTATTTATAACACAGAAATGCCTATTAATTATCTCTGTGTTTTTCTTCAGGCCAGTGACTATTTCTTTCATTGAAGAAATCTACAATGAATACAGCTCAATGAAGCAGTAGTGATATGTCCAACAGTGCCAGGGAAAATCTCACCTAACTGATGGTTTAAATAGAAATATCTGACCATCCAGTGCCTACAAGGGACATCAATTACAGTAAATAATTTGCAGGACTTGTCATTTAATGGTGTCTCTGTCCCCACAATGGATACACACAGGTACATGATCACCCCAGCCAGATTTCCCTTTCCGCACCAGTTACTCTGCAGACAGAAAAAGATAATAATTCTGTTCATTTTGTTGTTAATTTCTGACTTCCCCACCCCTTGTGACTCTGCAGTGACACTTGATAACTTTTCTTGGAGGGGGTTATGGTTTGGGGGGTTTATTTGAGGTGGGGTTTTTGTTTGTGTAGGGATTTTTGTTTGTTTTTTTTGTCTTGTGTTGGTTTTGCTTCTCATCCAGGTTTATCTATTGTTTACTTTACTTTTCTTGGCTTTTAAGACACTGTTATTTTCTCCTTGGCTATTATTAGAGTGTCTGTTGTAGTTTGATTCAAAAGAAATACTTCATGTCTCTGTATCAGGAGTTTTCTCAGATCCTTTTAGTGAGAGGATAGTGCATATCAACAATTTTTGAATGACCATGTGATCATCCCAGGAGAACTGAAATAGAACAAAATGTCTAAGTGAAATGAATTCTTTTGAATTTAATCACCAGCTGCATACTGTAGATTGGTGAGGGTGCTTGTTCTCCTAAGCTACAAAAGTTAATTACATTAATAAGAGGGACTCTGCTTCCAACTGCAGGAATTAGGTCAGCTGACAATGGCTGCTTGGCCTGTTGTACTGCTGGTTTTACCACAGGGACTCTTCATCAAAAGTCAGTGTAGTTCAGACACCATGTACTAAAAAAACATAAATAAGAAACAGGAAATGAAATTACAAATTCAGAAATCTAAGACCACAATTCAGGAAGCAGAGAAACAAAGTGAAAAAAAAAACAACCCAACAAAGCAAAGAAACAAAAACCATGTGCCTGTGTACATATTGTCTGTAAGTAGCCAGTTTTTGGGTTTATTTTTTTTTTATTAAACAACTGCAAGCTTCCAGAGTGAAGAAAAAAAAAAGAGAGAATGGTGCAGTTAGGAAACACAAGAAGCTATTAACTAACTAAAGTTAAAACCACAGTGTTGCTAGTAGAACGAGCAGAAAAACCTTTTTCCTTATGTGCGATCTGTAGGGTTTGGTGTATGGCACAGCATGAGTGGGCACAGTGACAAGAGGTATTTATTCCATCCAGTGTTGATGAGACAAGAAACTCCCCCCAGCTCATTTCAAATAAAAGGTAATGTGAAATCTGTTCCTCCTCCTACCCATGTGTGCTGCTGCTGGTAGTAACAGTGTTCCTTGGGGCTACAGTCAGGCATGAGATGCAGTCAAATTGGGAGCAGATGGAGCTGTTAGACTGAACTCTGCAATTCTCTCTGCATAACAAAGGTGATTTTGCCTATTGCTTGCCTGTCTGCAGGCTACCAGGGAAGCCTTTGTGGGAGAAGGTTTGTTCAGTGCCTGCTCTCTGCTGTGTCTGCATTGGGAGAGTGACATCCTGAGATTTGGCCTGGGCAATCTGTAAATAAACAGGGCTTGGAGAACAGTAGAGATATTTGGTAGCTCATTTATGAAGAAATTTTTGCTCGACCACAATGTTCATGGTGACAAACTGTCAGTTTGTTTCTGATGCAAAAATGTTCTAAGAGTATATGAAAATAAGGATACATAGCTACCCCCAAGCTAAAGAAATGCTAATAGTGCTGCTGGGACCAGGAAGGGTCATTTTCTGCCTGTCCTCCTTTTCTAACCATCTGCTAGAGACTGCTTTTGGGAGATGCTGAATGCTATAGACCTTTGATTTTGTTCATTATGGCAATCCCTCTGGAGTAGTCACCTGTGTCCTGCTGCAGACCTGTTTTGTGGTCCTGGACAATCATTGCAGATGGAAGAGGAGAGGGATGGAGTTAGGAGCTGCAGGTGAAATTTGCAGCACTTTGGCAGAGCTACTCTGAGGTAGGGCTGGATAGCTCAAGGGTCTGGGTCAGAGCCTCAGCATCTGGGCACCTGCCCATCATTCAGCACTGGCCAGTGTTGCCAGCTACTGAAAAGCAAATTCTAAGAAAAAAGGGACAAACCAAGAAATCTCTGGAAGTCGCTCTAAATTATAATGATTGGAAAAAAATGTGCATGAAATCTTACTATTTCTTCAGATAAATTCTTAAGTTACAGAGTTTATATTTAAAGTCATGAGGTCACCAATTATATGTAGTTCCACGAACACATAACATATTTTCCAAAATTAATACCTTTTATGGTATTGCTCTTCTAAAACCTTGACAACAAGAATCATAGCAATGTTATTTGAACTGAGTGACAGTTGGACATAGGGAAGAAGGGAGGGTTCATTTGAGTGGAGGACTCTTAGAAATGAGTGAAAAATATTTTGCTGCCATTAGCATACAGCAGAGATGATGTACTTCAGCAACTTAAAAAATCTTTAGAGAAACTGTCTGAATCCTGTCTGCTTGTATATCCCATCTTCTGTACTGCAGGGAAAAGCTCTGTTTGCAACACCATAAATCAGCTTCTTTAATTTATGAAAATTGCTTTGAAATTGCTGAGTGCCACACTATGCAAAAGACCTTCACCAAATCTTCCTGGCAGCTTATTGTTCTAAATTTCAGCAAAGATGTCTTGGAATTACTTAGTGCCTTGTAAATAGTCTTACAATAGAGAGGGTCACATTTTGCTTTGGGATCACTGGCAGAGTAATAATTTCATTTAGAAGTAGAGGATAGTAAGTAGTGTGCTTTAGTACACTTAGATGGGTGCACATTTTCCTTTCTATAAATCCTAAGGAGACAGGCAAAAAATTGCCAGCAATGAAGGTCAAGATCTGAAGCCCTACTGTTCATACCTTCATACCATAAATAATAATAGCTTTTTTCCTTAAGTTCTCATAACAGCTTCCATAAGTTGCTTGTAATGGTAAAATAAAAGATATTCCTCTTGGCACACTGACTGCTCACATCTGAGTACAGGATGTGAAAGTAAACTTCTGAGTATTCCTGCATCCTGCAAGGAACATAACTGTGGATTCTATTGCAATGGCTGCATCTGTACTGGAATTCTCAAGTGGCACTGAGGGAACAAAGTTAAATTAAAATCCAAGTGACCGCTCAGTGTGGCTGAAGTAAGCCACGTGCAACCCATAGTGTTTGCCTTGGGAGTAGTCCCACCAAAGAGCCACACAGGGAGCAAGCACTGTAGTGGGAGTCACCCCATCCCAACCTGCAGGATAGATCCAGCCCCAAAAGCCAGTGCCTGAAATATGATGTGAATTATACATTTTTCAGGATAATTCCAGAAAGCATAAAGTTGGTAGATGTAAGATAATGTGGAATATAAAGTGAGACATTTCTCTCTAAGGCTTCACTTGTATGATATCATCTAGTAGGCAGAAGAGGAGAGAATGGTTAAAAAGCTGTTATATGTGTTTTGCTATATAACTGCAGAAGTATTCATCTTACCATGCAGAGGACATAAAGTAGAAATTCACCTTTTTTCAGTTTGAAAAGTACCAGCCTAAATGGAATCAGTTCAATTCTTTTGGCTCAGTCTACAATAAAAAACAGTTCACATCTTAGAATTACAATTACCTGGGTATGTGAATTGAAATTTCTCTCCTTTTTAATGCAATATAATAAACAAAATATGAAAACCAGCAACGAATCAGTGCTGGAGACTAGTTGCTAGGAATTTGAAAAATCACTTAGCCACAATGGATCTTGAATCAGTATCTGGCTTGACTTCATTATTATTAAGATACAGAGCCTTGAACTGAAAATTTATATGTCTGATCTTGTTATTTGGGAGCCTGCAACACTGGTAGAGCATCTAATGCTATAATACATGAAGACTCCTTCACATTGGGAAATGCTTCTCATAACTAAGTGACTTACTGGATCCCAAAATAAAAGGACACTTTGTGCTAATTACTGAGTATTTACATTAGCAATACCAAAGCCATGTGCTGAAAAGTGAGGTCAAAGCCTAGAAAATTCATGAAATTAACTCCTAAGAAGTGAAGAAAAGAAACGAAAACAAGTTCGGATCTTTTTTGCTTTGCCTTTTTTGGAGCCTTAGGGTACAAGGCTCCTGGTGTTTTCAAACCTTTTGCCACAAACATGTGGCCCAGAAACTTTCTTTTCAACTGCTGCTGGCTGTCTTGTACAATTACACAACTGGGGCCTGAAGGACATACAAGGCAACTTGCAAGAAAATAACTGGATTTAGCACCAGAGGCAGGGCAGACACATACATTATTAATCCAAGGGAGCTGAGAACTGGTTGTGTCAATAACATCCAGAGCCCAACTATGTTATTTTTAGTTGCCTTTTAAACATCATGGGGCCAAAACAGAGAAGAGGTGTGATAAGGAGACAGGACAGCTGCAAAATCAGCTTTCGAAGTGATAGCCTGCTGCCAAGCTGGGAGACAGCCCAGTACCCAGCATTAGCTAACTGGGTGTAGGCAGGGGCTGAGCATAAGTGGCAGGTTGCAAGCATGTGGTGGAGGGAGAGGCTCAAGAGAGCATGAACATGAATCCATGGAGTACTTGGATGGGCCCTCTGAATGTCCATTTGGCCTCAAAATACTGCAAAGAACAGTGTGTGCCATCAATCACCTTCTAAAGTCACCACAGAATTTCATGTTGATTCCTCCAATTTATGGCCAGGTTTGCGTGAGTTTGTTATGTACAGATACAATAGTTATCCACAAGTGGGGTTTTTTTGAAAATGCATATTAAATTTTTCCCTTCCCTTACGGTGTTTTCTTATTTGTGCTTCTAGGGTACTGGCTTTTCTCTCATAAAATAAATTATGGAGAAAAAAAAGATCTGTTACTGTCCCTGCCTGGAAGCAGGAACAGAAATCTACCAAAACATTATGACTGCAGATTCAAGACACAGGAGAGCAAAGAGAACTTTAAGGCACTTGAGAAAGACATGGCATATATCAAATTTAATATTATGTGAATTTTAGGGAGGACATACATAAAAAATGATGGAAGATTTTCTTCTGCGTTCTATCAGGAGAAAAAAATACTCCAGAAATGCAAGAGAAAATGCCCATTTTCCAGGAGATTAGAGTATGTAAACAATTTCGTACTGAGGAAATGTTAGATATGGGCCATAAAAAGTCATCCAACATAGCAGAAGTTTATCAGGAAATACAGCGATTAAAATTTCTGTAGTTCTATAATTATCTAGTTATCTTTGCTAGTATTGGGTCATGGACAAACGATTAATTTAATATTGTCTGTAAAATTTTTTTTGTAGCGTGTAAATATGCACAATTTTGGACATAACTAGAAAGCAGAAACCTTTAACCCTAAATTGTAAAGTCTGGAAAACGTAGTTTGTAACCACTTCCCAACCACCAACACATTTTGTCAAAAAGCAGTGTGCATTTGTCACAAATAATGTCAGAAAACCTACTCCTTCCATTTTCAATATTTCCTGCTTAGTGAGTAGCAAGAAACCTGCTGGAAGTAGCACCCTGCTCCCTGAACCTGGTGGTACTATGGGAAGTGGAGACTTGGGCATGAAAAAGATCTTTGTTGCTTCAGAAAGGCATCAGCTTGGTTATCAAGGTCAGCAGTTTATCAAAGTCACCAAACCTTCAGTTTAAATCTTCCCCAGTTCTGGTCAGTTGTTATTTTATTTTATTGGTTGAGAAATAACTGGCAAAAGTGACATAGTCTATTAAAATATGCACAGTCCTCAAAATTATTTTGGTGGAAAATTTGCAGGAAAGAAAATCAATCCAAGTGTAACAACTTCATAAAGTTGAACACCCTGAGAGTTTCATGTGCTAGGGCTGATTGAGCATTAGCTACAGCTATGCACTGGTACAGTTAGCAAAAATTATTGAGGTTAAAAATACTGCTGCAACTTAGGCTTTCTATATACTTTCTATATATATTATACTATACTCCAGCTTAACTTTCCATAAAGTTAACAGTTTGTCCAAATTCACAGTCTTATTTTTCTAAGTAAAGATGTAAGGTTGGAAACTTCTTTTTTTCCATTAAAATTAATGCCACTAGAAATCTCAGCTATTGAATTTTAAATAAAGTTACACTGACAAATGCTTACAGCCTGAAAACTGGCTGCACTTGTACAAACCCACTATATTAAAAAAGATGAGGAATATATAGAAAAATGAAATAACACCACTGCTAGACTTTTCTGGATTTCATGTTTAAGTAACAGCTTCTCTAATTCCTAATTTTTTATGTTAGTGAGTGCTTTATTGACTCCAATTTCATTGTATTTGGTGTTTAAATTTATAGCATTAATAATTTATTTTTAAAATAGTTCACTATAATTTCTAACAGTTTTGCTCTACTTTCATCATACTATGGCCCAACGTCAGCATGTTGCCTAGTGCCTAAATACCGATGAGTGAACAAGGTCATTTGCAATTTCATGCTAAGATAAAAAAGAGGGTTAAATATTTCTGAATCATGTTTTTTTTTTCTCTCTCTCTGATGTTTTCAGACAAATCTGTGCTGGAAAAGTAAGACCAGGAACTTGAGGGACTGTGTACTGCAGGACAGCAGAGACCATATGCTGCCCTATGTCTTGGGTAAGCCCTTTTTGTGTTAAAACAGCAGCTTGCTGACAACTTGTGAACATGCAGCACCAAACACTACTTTTTGCTTCTTAATCGGTTTGTTTCAACACCTCCTTGTATGCAGTCTTGTATCTCTAGAGAAAGTAGACTGCTCAGCAAATTGTGTTGTTCAAAGCTTTACCAACATGCTCCAAGCATAAGGCAGTGATTTCTGAAACAACACTCTATTTAAACTTGAGTGAGTGAACAGTATAAAACAAGAAGCATCTCAGTGATGCAAGCAGTTGACAACTACTATTTTCCACCAAATCTGTCAAAAATCATAAATACTTAGTGTTATGAACAGCAAATACTTGAGTGCTTCTCTTAGGAAGCATCTGGCCTTTTTCTTCATAGATGTTTTTGAGTAATTGGAGTTCAGCTCTCTGCTGGTAATGGGGAAGGTGTTTTCCCTTATTAAAATCAATCTTATTTTTTATGAAGCCCTAACACTTCTTTGTTGAATGCACCTTCTTCAAGTCTCAGAAATGCATAAAACTTGCAGATGGCAGTTTATAGTAAAGTACCAACTTTTTTTGTGGCTTTTACAGAAAGCAAAATGCTGCACAGGTGTAGTTCAAATTAGCAACAGGAAAAAAAGTACTGTGACTACATCTATATCCATGAATCAGTTTTTACTGTGAAGTTAAATGTCAGAGAGAGTCAGGCATATGGTCTGTAATTTGGTAGTTAGGAACTGCTTGCACTATACGTATCTCTGTGTGCAGGTATGGACTCTGTTATTTACTGGCTGTTTACAAAGGTGATTATAAATACATTTTCCCAGTTCTGTGCTTGAAGCACTGCAATGAATTTCCACCTCTAAGGAAAGCAGTGAGCTCCAGCACACATTTTACCATATTTCTCAACATTTCAGAGTGCAATTCCCTGATGTCAGCTCTGGCACAGGAGATCTCGTGCCCCTTAATGGGATGCATGACACACTGAGCTACATATCCATTGGGAGTGTGAAGGGGCAGCAGGATGGATTCCTGCACCTTCTGTTTTCAAAATTCTCTGACTCCATCCTGTCTGCTGTCACAAATCTGTTTCTGTTAAGTTCAGGGCAGACTCTAGACAAGAGTAAGTATTGTCTTGTGAAATATGAGCCTCATCTGAGCCCAGGTGTCTGATCTGTCAGAAATACTCTGTATTCAAATACTGGATGCTGGATGTTTTATTTTTCCACCCATATAAGACAATATTGACCAAAACACCCTTTGATCATGCTGCTTGGCTCAGCAGGATTGCCAGGGTCTGCTCTGCCCTACTTTCATTTCTTCATGCTCACTAGATACAAACAAGTAATTTTCCTATAAGCACACAACCACAGATCCATAAAATCACAGAGTAATTTGGACTGAAAGGGACCTCAAATATCACAAAGTTCCAAACCCCTGCATGGGCAGGAACATCTCCTGCCAGACCAGGCTGCTCAAAGTCCCATTGAATGAACAAAGGAACATGATCTACAGAAGCAGATTGAAAGTGGCAGAATAAATCAACTTTTACTAAAGACCTGTGCTTCCTGGCAGAGAATGACTCTGAGAATTTTCCAGATTGCTTCCCTAAAACAATCAATAAGAGAGAAAGAACACACATTTTGAGGGCAAAAAAGTTGCTGTGTGAGCACAAACTAAATTACACAGATCCTATCAAGTTAATCTGATTGTACCTTGACCTGTATACAAAATTGTGAAGATACCCAAACAGGGCCACTTTCCATGAGAAGTCCTTTGTAAATTAAGCATTATGAAATATTTATTATGGTTCTTATTAATAAAAATAAATAAATAGATAAATAATAAAAAACCCCCTACTATCCAGCAAACAAGTGTATTCTGGGAATTTCAGGATGCCTGGTGTTGTTTGTATCTTCATTACCCCTAGGATGGCATCACTGAATGAGATACATAAGAGGAAACATCAAGAGTTGTTCATATCATCCTTTATTTTGTGCTCAGCTCTAGTCCAGTGCAGAATTAAAAACAAGATTATCATGTCATAATTTTTGACAAAGCAAGCAAATTGTGCACATATTATTCTGGTTATCTAATGGAAAAGGTTTGGAGCTGATGGGTTATTTTATTCCCCACAGCCCATTCAGCTGCCTCAGAATTTTAGCACTGTCAGATACAACATCCAAAGGTTTGACTTATTATTATATTTGATATGAACAATTATGATATCATCATAGTAAAATACATTTATACAAGTCTGAAACAGCAATTAATCCTCATGCTTCATAGTATAAATTAGCACGGAATCATAGAATGATGTCTTGGGAAGAAAATAATAGTCCATTTTAAGATTTCTTGCACCTTTCTCTATAGTAATGTAGTTTTATCAATTTGTATTATTATTTAAAAAAAAATTAAGCATTCTTCTTGGATTGCTCCATTAGAGAGCATTATATTATAAGTAAAAACTAGCTGAAGGCTTACAGTCCATGATTCACTCTCTACAAGCATGACAGAGAGTTGAGATATAACTTTGTGGTGATTCCAGAACAACTTGTGTAACTTTTGGCTCACATGAGATGTTGTTTTTCCTCTCCTCAATTGTGTAATAAAGGATCAAGAAGCAAAGAAATGCAAATAATGTTATCAGTGAGAGCAGTGAGACCCTGAGACTGCTTCTGAGAGATTTGATAGTTTCTTCCTCTTAAAAGGCTATTAATTATAATTTGATATCTGTCTATGGTCTTAATTCAGCTGCTCAGCTCTGTTCAGTAAAATTACTGGATGAAATGCAATGAACTTGTCTGAGCTGGAGCCTGAATGTATGCTCTGAATAGTGGTTCCTATTTTTAAAATTTCTGAGGCAATATGTACCCAAAGGAGTTTTTACATATTAACAGAATCACCACTGGAGGTGTGTCACAGGCAGTGAGAGGTAATCTTCAGGATGTACTAAAAGGTAACTGACATTGGAAGGAGGCACTATAAATTGTGTTTCAGTCTAAAGCAGAAAAAAAAAAAGTCACCCTCTTTCATTGTCCCACCTTCCGTCTCAAGGTTAACTATTTCCTGTTAACCCCTAAAGTCAACCACAAAATAAATGCTGCACAGCTTTAGGATTTTTCTCAGTTGCACATGAGCTTGTTCTTTCTTTATCAGTAAATATTAGGATATATTAGGATATTATTATATCCTGTAATATAAATATTATATGTATATATAAAATATATTATTATATATTAGGATCACCAGAAAACTTGACTTTGAAAAAGTTCAGTCAACAGAAGAATTACACAAATATTGCCTTAGGGGAACCCCCCCAGGAAAACAACAGGGGCAGGAGCCAAAATCTCTGCATTCTTTCTTGTGTACTTGTTCACAGTATTAATTTAATTAAATCTAATGGGATCCATGAATGATCCCAGTGCTTTTGTCTCCACTGTTTCAGTAAGATGAGCCTCTACATACCTGTAACCCCATTTCAGACTGATTCTTGTAATTAATTTTCCACTGTACTTAATTTACACACCATTTATTGCACTTCCCTACTGTCTAATGTAGTAAAAAATATAACTTGAGTTGAAATGAGGTGGACAGTCATTGTAACTATTTCTTTACTTGCTCTTCTGATCTTCACATTTGCTCTTTGCATTAACCTTGCTGTTTTTCAGCACAGAGGAGCATAAAAAAACCAACCAGTCTGTGGTACCTGACATTTTAGAGATACTGCAGAGAACTCTCCCTTTGTTTAATACTAACCTTCAAGGACTGAGGAGACCAAATAATCTGAAATTATTTATATGCAAAGAAGTGATTTGGATTTTCACCTCTTGAGCATTTTACTAATTTACAAATTAATCTTACATTGTTATTAAAAATAAGGTTGCTGCCCACCAAACCTCTCATTAAATGCTAAGTCTGTTCATCTGATAGGTGCCTATTATTCCGAGGTCTGTATCTGGAACATGCAACACACTTGGAAAAGGCAAAAGACTGAATAAAGCTACAGAATTTCATCACCAAGGTGAGCCACAACTGACAGTTCATCTTCCTACAGAGGTCTGACAGGACATCCCAGCCCCTGAGCTTTTCCCTGCTTATAACTACAGTCCTGCTCTGCTCTTCTACAAGCATTGTATTTTTTTTTTTTTAATCTGAGATGTTCACATAAATACAGCTGCACATAGTTGATATTTAAATTAGG
The DNA here is from genome assembly GCF_003957555.1 of Calypte anna. Taxonomy (NCBI): domain Eukaryota; kingdom Metazoa; phylum Chordata; class Aves; order Apodiformes; family Trochilidae; genus Calypte; species Calypte anna. The sequence goes on along the minus strand of NC_044259.1, from coordinate 5,979,530 downwards.
ACTGTCTGCCCAGAGAGGAAGGAGAACCTCCATCTTTTGTGATAATCACACCTGAAACAGATATGGCCCTGAGAGAGATGTTCTGGCCCTGAAACCAGGCTGGTCCTGTGGTCCTGCTTTGAGGGGGATGGGGTTTAGACCAGAGACATCCAGAGCTTCTTTCCATCCAAAATTAAGTAGTGTTCTGTAACAGTGGCACTGCTGGGCAGAGGGATTTCACTTCTGTTATTTGAACTATTGTTACTTTAAAGAATGCGTTTTCCTCTGGGTAGTATCACCTCTCTTTGAAATACCTTTTTCAGTTCTGGGAAAAAGGCCTTTTATGGATTTGAGGAGCCTAGAATCACTGCAAACAACACCATGTGCTACACTTCAGAAAATAACATTGGCACAAAAGTCACAGTTGATTTTTTTTTTCCAGATGTGAGATTAACTGTATCTGAATCCTGAAAACTTTTTTTCCACTATTTCCAACTTTGCAATTTCTGTGTTTTTAATTATTAGTATACATAACTTGTTTATAGATGTTGTCTTCTATTAAATGTTCAGCAAACAACCTCCTGCTCTCCCCTGCCCTTGTCCTTATATGCCTTAGTTCTTATTAGAACTATTTCCTTTTCTCTGGTGCCCATACACTTTTCATCCACCATTACAGCCAGTGAAAGAATTTCCCCCTCCCACTCTGAGTGATTTTGAGTATTTGCAAATGTTGCTTTGGATAAAAGCAAAATATGGCCTGCTATTATTCAGGGGCTTCAAATGTTTCTGCAGAAAGTGTATATTAATCTGCATTAATCTGCAGAGAAATGCTCAAAATTATTTTTATGTTGGAATTAGTTGTGTGTGTATATGACAGAAGTACCCTACTTTAAAGCTGATGAAGGCAATCTCTGTTAATTAAGGAAGCAATATTTTATATGCATTGCCAAAATTATTTCTAGAACTACTTCTTCAAGACATTGTCCTTTTCTTGATTTCTCTTTTAAAAATTGAAATAAACTACAATAATTTAGTTTATTTAATATAATATTTAAACAATCAAAAGCATCATTAATGCTTACTTTCAAACATGAACATAATTTCATTGTCAAAATATGCAAACATATGCTGCTCCAGACTTCATTAGGTGAAAATAATACCATTCAGAAATTTCCTATCAGAAAAAATTTATTTTAATCTTCCAAGCAACAAAGTGAAATAAAATATTAATAGAACACGTCCTTTGTATAACAACATGGAATATCCTGCCCTCTTGCTTGTGGTGTTGAGCTAGACATTTGCAGAGTATTTTGGAGCATGACTTGTGCCAGCCTCTGGAGAGAAAACCAGCTACTGGGTACTTGCAGAGGAAAGCCTCACCCCTCCTCATGAATGAGCTACCTCTATTTTGTGGAGATCATGGTCAGCACAAAGACCTTAGTAAAAATCATGGCTTTTCTCTTCTGTCATCTGTCATGGGTTAGTGGGTGGTCCATCTCAGTAAGCATATCCATCTGTAAAATAATTATCCTGGTAGAAACAAACTGCAACACATGTAAAATGTGTAGAGATTTTTCCAAAATCAGCAGATTCAGTATTTTCTTTTGCCTTACTATATAACTTTTCTTTTTCCTCTGGAAGAGTGTGTTGCAAAGATGAAGTCTGTACCAGAGGGCTGTTCTGTACATCCCATGTACTTCAGGTGAGTTTTATGAAAATCCATCTTCAGCTGTGTTCACAAAGCAGGTTTGTACTGGGGACAATCCAAGGTAACATCCATTATTATATTAGCACTTTCCAGAGCAGTGTGGGATCTCTCTCCTCACAGTACAGGAAACTGTAAAGTGATCCTTTAGATTCAGTTTAGTGCTTTTCTACATCCTATTATTTCCACACAAGAGCATTGGCTGATGACAGCTTTCTGAAACTATATAAGGTAAAGTTGAGGCTGAGATGTGGGATCTCCTTTTTCTCCAGCCTGGTTTGTCTGTCACTGTTGTGCTGCAGTTAAGATTTGGGTTTCCAGAATGAAAATGGAAGAATCAGAAATTAAGGAGCAGAACATCTCTTTTATTTTTAGTTTGGAGAAATGGATTTTCTTTTCCATATGCTCAAGTTGTGTTGTCAGAGCCCTGCTGGTCATGTTCGTGTTTTCAAAAACTTTGTGAACAAGTAAATGTTAGCTGTGCTCAGCTGGACCTTTGGCTTCACTTCTGACCTTTTTGTAGTTATTTTTGGCAAGAAAGCTCCATAGAATAATAAGCAGTGGGACTGAAATAATAGTCAGACTGCAGATGGGATAGAGAACATTCATGTTCTGGGTCGATGAAAGCTCTCTAAGAAGGCTTTTCCCAAAGGAGGCCTTTGTCCTCTTTAGGCTGCACTTCACTGTCACCTCCTGTAAGCTGAACCCAAGAGGCATCTCTACTGCACCTGTGAACCTCTGCCTTTCAAAACCAGCAGGCTCTCAGTATTTCTTTTTGCTTCCTTCCTGAGCGAAACCTGCCAAATTCAGGAGGCAATGATGTGCTGCCTTTCAGCATCCCCAAATTCTGCTCTGTGCCTCTGAGCCAGAGCATATATTTGCTCAGAATCACAGATGCCTCCTATCTTTATTGAACAGCTTTTTCAGCCTGAAATAAAGACTTTAGTCCCAGAAGACCTTGAAGTTTTGTGAAATGTTAGATAGGAATAGCATAGTACAGCAAAATGTGTAATGCACATAGCTGATCCTTGGCCTGCTTACTTCTCTCTCTGGGAGAATATCTATACATAAACACTGTGTGTTGGACTCCTTTCCTCAAGAATTAGTCATGAGCCTCCTGTACTAGAGAGATGTTGAACATAGAGGTTTGTGGTGGGATTCAGCTCCTGTGACTTGAGGTATCTCTCGTGCATCCATCACCTCTGAGCAATTTGTCTGGGTTACCCATACTTTGGCAAAGCATCACCTTTATGGGATGATTTGTTGCCTCCTAAAGTAGAAGTCTAAAATGCAGAGTGAATTGCCCTTTAGGAATGGCAGTTTTTCTTTCTGATACAGAGGGAGTCTAGATAATTAACTCAGATGCCGACATCTGTTTGTGAGCTTCTAAATGCGGACCAGATGAAAGGGCTTTCAGTGTGGAGATGTACCAGCTGTTACTGGGAGAACTAAAGACACCCAGGAACTTAACCCTTTACATTTAGAGGCCTGTTACAACCCTGTAGGCTATATATTTCAAATAACTTGACCAAAAAACCTCCACATGATCATATGTGGACATGAAAAGTTCATTACCTGAAAGTCAAAAAGTTTCCCAGTGTATGTTTTTGTGCCATATCCCCAGAGTAACCAAATGTATTTAGTCTTTATTGCACCTCCTTTTTAGAGATTAAGTACACTATGATTAGTTGTACTGCATTCTTCTTTTAGCCTAGAAACCACTGAAATACAGGGATTCTCTTAATTTCAGAAAAAGTAACTCTTCTATTACTGCTCCTATTTAGCATTGTGTCTTCAAAATTTAGCCACCACCTCAGTGCTGTACTTATCTTTGAAAATTGCATTAGTGAAGGTATTTTTAATACAGAATGGCAGTGTATCTTAGTTTTCCTGTTTCCCTAACTGTAGTTTTTATTCAGTACAACTTTAGATGTTAGCCTCATAACACCCCTAACAGCATAAAGCCTGACCTGCAACTTTTTTTTCAGTTCTTTACTATGAGTATGGAAAGATGCCCATTTTCAATCTCAGTAAGAGGGATATCTGTGGATTGGCCAACGAAGTCTCTCAACTGTACAAGCATAGCCATGCAGGTGCTGAAAATGTGAAGAGATTCTGAATAAAATCCAGGATTCAGTTCTGAGACGTTTGTCCTCATCTTATCTGGTCCAGCACTGTGCAAGTATCACTTATTAATACCATACCTTCAAATTTCTGTTTTGTTTCCATAATTTTATATTTGGGGACTTAATCACATTTATATTGTAATTTTATTAGAAAATACTGAAACCCAGATCTTGTGGAAGGAATGTAGGTGATAAATAGTCCTCCTTGTTTACTGTATTTGCTTCTGATGCATTCATATGAAAGGCAAAAGGAAATTAGAATAAAGCCACCCTGATAAATTTTTAATATGCAGTTTTATGACTCTGCAATAGCAGTTATATAATGATGCTTATGAAATAATTTCTGTCACATTCACAGCCTATAACTCCCCAGTGCTACAGCTCTGTGCCCAAGGAAGACATTTCTGACACTGAAAGTTTTCTAACTTCAGGTCATGCTATTCATTATGGAATATCCAAATCCACAGTTTTATAGATTCCAAGAGTAACTTCAGTTGTGAAGGACAATTGAAATAATCAAGGAATAATTCATACCACCTATTGCAGCAATTTCATAGGGGGGAAAGAAAGTGAGAAAGAAGGAGAGAAAGGAAGAGAGAAAGAGAGAGAGAGAGAGAGAGAAAGAGAGAAAGAAAGAAGGAAGGAAGGAAAGAGTAGTCAGATTTTCTATGTAATTTTCACTTGTTGGCCATACTGTAGGACAAATATTTCCATTAACAGCAGTTCAACAGATTTTGAAATTAAAATGTTGAATCTGAACTTGAGTCCAACAAAAAGGGAATCCCCAGCCTCACAGTGTAGAAAAAAATCCACGGAGGCTTAAGGACAACACGCAGTCACCAGTATGGTTAAAGTGAAGTCGTCTATTAACAATTTGTGCTCGCTTTACATAGAATCATAGAATCATAGAATTGGCTGGGTTGGAAGGGACCTCAGAGATCATCAAGTCCAACCCTTAATCCACTACTGCTGCAGTTACTAGATCATGGCACTGAGTGCCACATGCAGTCTCTCTGATGCTTAAAGGACCAGAACCTTAGTGCACATAATCCGTCTTAAAGTCTAGCCTACACAAAACCAGACCCACACAAGGAATAACAATGCATGTAAACCAACACTCCACCAGAGACCCTTTAAAACCAAGACCACATGTGTCATGTTGTGAGCCCTTGTTTATATAATGATATCTTTCAGGTGGCTATATCTTGACCACAAATTCTATTCTCACAGACCTTCTGCTGGTTACATCATTACTCTGCTTTTCTTCTTTCTCTGTTGCCAGCTTCCTTATCTTTTTCTCATAGCTCATCTTTCAGTAACCTTGGAACTAGGTCTCAAGGCCCCTACCTTACTCTACATAAAGTTAAATAGTCAGGATTGCTCATGTCTGTTTTCTTCCAGACAGTTTCCCAACATCACAGGAGGTGTTTCTGCAAATGCCCATGGGCAGGACAGATATTTTGGCACTGATGCAGTGGAGCAACACACTCATGTGCTCTCCTTCACTTTAGCACTGAGAGGTCTTTCCAAGGGGAGCATTTGTTTTGCCCTTCCCATCCACAAATCCTACATCTATGATCACCAGGACCTAACCCATAGAACACCACAAATGATTTAGTGTTTTTCTTTCCATCAAGCTCAGTTTCAACACATTATTTCCCATGGCATGAGCAAGCCTGGAGGGTCTCCCAGGATGGTGCTGGTAATTCCTTCTCTAAGTGGGTTGTCTGAAGCAAACCCAACCTGCTGAGGATTGGGCTGTGCACAGCAGAACTCCAACCAGAAATATTAATCTGTCTCAGGGATATTGCTTGTGATGAGGGACATGGTTTTATCATATGGCTTGCAGCTGTTGATTTGCTGTCTAACTATAGATTTAGAGTGAATAATTCTATCTGCTTACCTAATATCAAATCATACTGATGTGGGGATGGGAAACAAACAGAAAAAAATGCTGGACCCTTGATCAATTATGTTTCTGCTCTTACCTGCTTTCCACCCATTGATCTCTAAGAAATTCATGACATAGGCCAGAAATACTACTTTAACTTCTATGAGTCTCAGTGGCAAAAGAGTGTATGAATAAATGTAAAACTCATTTATCTCTGAGCCTAGGGCTGTCACCCCATCAGGGAGAGTGTTTTGGGATGGTCTGTTAGTCAACATTTTGTTTTGTGTTTGGTAGTGCATACAGAGTATTTCTTGCTTGTTTGTTTAAATACAGCTGTCACTTTCAATTAGAGTAAGAGTAAGTAAAAGCAAGGCAGTAGAATTCCCATATAAAAGAAAACATAAAAAAAAGGGCATCGTTTTATCTTAATAATTGTTCGTTTCTCCCCTCTTCCTCTCTCCTGAGCTTAAAATATCCAGCTATAATTAAATATTCTCCTTTAAAAGTAGGGCACTGCATTCACAGTATTGGAGGAGCCAAAGCCAGGACAGATCATAGCTTTCCCTGAGCCCTGTGCTGGGAACCACAGTATTGCCTTTGCTCCACTCTCTTCAGGCCGTTTCCCAGCAGGATACTGAACTATTTCTACACACCCTGATGCACAACAAGAGTCTATATGCTAAATTAATTTTAATACATTCTGTAAACTTGATCTAAAAGCACACATGTGCAATTAAAGAACTCTTGACTATCTTGGAACTTTTTATGGTCTAGGATAAAGGCTCTTAAAATGGGAACTTGAGCCAGGCTAATGCTTCAGGCTTGTTATGTGTTTGTCAGTCTCTCTGAAGAACTTGACAAGCATCCTGACGAGAAGCAGATTACCTGTTATAAATGTACAGGTTAAATACCACTCTGTTTTCTATCCTTGGACTGTATGGGTCTTACTGTTCTCATTACTTTAGGTCCTACCTAAATTAGGTGGGACTCATAGGAGGTCTATAGCTCCTGATCTCTTTCTTCTCCCAGCTAGGGGGTGTCAGATTCTGGAAAAGAGCAAGAAAGACCTGGATAAATCCATTATTATTCCAGCAAAACTTCTTCCTACTCTGCACCAAATACCCAAGACAACCACTTTTGGCTGTGGCTGTGTTTCTGTAAGACATGAAAAAACAGCCTTTCAAATATTTGCAAGTGTGCAACTCTGAGTGTATACACACATTCCTATCCATGCAATCAGCAAATAAACAAGATGGGTAAAAATAAATCTGATAAACTATAATAGAAAATTTATTTTTACTTGCTTATAAATGAGTGCCATGATGCTGATGCTGCACCAGACAAGCAATAGATTTTTTGTTTATTCCTTCAGGGGGGTGGGGTTATTGGAAGAAGTTGAAAAACATTCCTTTTTGCAGGCTTCAAGAAATTCTAGCTCCAGGTCCTGAGGGAGACCCAGGAGTCCTGTTAATTCTTGGCTGTGTAGCCTTTGTTTGAGTAAGTATCCTAATTTCAGAGCACACAAAGACAATGTAATAATTAATAAAATTAGAAAGTGCATATATTCTTGGGGCACTCAGCCAGTATAGTACTGTTGTCCTAGAAGGATACAAACAGCAGTCTGAAAATTAAATCTGCTGCTATTTTTTATTAATGCTGCATGTTTTCCTTGTAACTACAAAATGCTGGTAATTTGAGGGCAGTAACATCAATTAACATTTTAGTTGGAGTTGAGAATATGGTCTAACTGGAAAAGATATTGTCCACTGATATGCAAATTGATAAATTCCATTTCAAATTAATTCCAACCAGCAGGAAGCTATGTGCAAGACTTATTTTTCAGCATGGCAAAATCTCTTAATACAAAATGGAATAGGAAAGTGAAGAGCCAGATAATTATGCTGCTGTAGTAATCACAGTAATTGCAATGAAATCAGAAGATTTAGTGGTCATTTACAATGTGTAGCTCAGAACAGACCTGGCCCTGAAGTACTTTGCCCCTTGGCCATTTATCATCTCCTTTGAAGACATCTGATGGAATTCAGAGTGGGCTTAAAGTAGTAGCTCAAAAAACATACACTATGGCAACAAGATAAAATTGAAGCAGCATGGTTGTAGAGACCTGCATGAATCAGTCATACTTGTGAGAACTATATATAGAGAGAAATCTTTCAAGGTCATTTTTGTGGGGATCATATCAAGTCTTAGCACATTGAAAATAAATCCTGACAGTATAACCTGTAGAAAGGCAGAGGCTTCAGTTCAAGTTCCTTGAGCTAAAATAATTCTGCAAATTCCAACAGAGAGTGAGCTGGATGGTTTTCCTCTGGTTGACATACCATGTGTTCAGGTGCTGGTTGATATTCCAGATTCATATGTTTATTATTTAATTGTCATGGTGATTATTTTCTGGGCATATAGATTTTGTAATATGAAATACTGTGGAATGCTGAAGCTGTCTGCTCTGGGCTGAATACCCATTTGTCACTTTATTACTTTGTGAAAATCAATGAATCTCAATATAAAGCCTTACAAGCTTGAAATGGTCCAAAATTAGTATGTAGTGGACAGCAACTAATCAATCAAAATTGACAAAAACCAATCTGTCTTGTAAAGAGTGGCCTACAGATCAATTTCTTGGGTGAGCTGAGCCATATTATTGACTGAGCTGTGGTAACAGATGATGGACCTAAAAGTTCTACTAATTCAATGATTTAAATTAGCCCTGCAAGTATTAAATCAGTGCTAGGCAGAACAAGAGGTTCTACTGTTCACCCTGAAATTAAATCTGGACAGCTGTTGAACACTGTTACTTTTTATAGATTTGTAGCTTTCTGGGCCAGCATTCTGTCCTGTTTCAGTCCTTGTATTTTTTTTTCCATTCACTAATATAGAACCAAATTATAATCACTGTGATTACAGAGAGATGAATTCAAGGATATAGATGAGAGAAACAGGTGATTTGAATTGTGTAATTCAGACCATGAAAAATGAGCAAAGGTAATGCCTCTTTTAGGAATATCAGCAGGGCAGCACTCAAGGATCTTCAAAGAGTCTTCATAAGTATGAAGACCAGGATAAAACACTTTATTACTCCAAGTGCATATGAACACTGTTTCTCCCTGGGTATCTTTTGGTAGGCACACAAGGATTTCATTTCCATTGTATTTGATCTAAATCCTTAAAACTGCTCTTAAAATTAAGGTAGAGAATTAGGTAGTATGAAATAGAGGTGTCTTCCAACTTTGGTTGTTTTCCAGGAGCAAAACAGCAGTTTTCAATATCTGTAAGCAATATGTGGAACAACAATTTAAAAAATGTCACATTACATGACTCTCTTTCATGGTTGTAAGGCTGTAACCAAATACATCTCCTTCCCTACCTAATATCTCCTATCAAATAATCCATCTGATGAAAATTATTGTTTTCTGGGCTGAGGATCAGTCATACTCCAGCAAAGATTTCATCAGGGCTTGTGGTTGGTGATGCTGAAGGTTTGGATTGCTCTTAACATAATTACTGTCTCATAATAGTATCTGTGACTTTCCTACTCTTTCCTTTTTCTACAATAATTGTTGTTTTTGCATCTGAAGGTAAACAGCAAAAAGTGGCAGAACAGCTGGAACAGAGTAGCTGGAGATAGACTCTCAGGCAGGGAGCAGCTGAGATGGTTCTGAGAGGCACTGCACAGGGGAGCAGGTTCAGACAGCCTCTGAGTCCATTCTTGAGGGCTCCAGGTCCTTCAGTTCTTGGTGGGCACTGTGATTTCTGTTGGATATGGTATTCAGAACACTCAGGAAAGCGGGAAGCAAGAAAAAAAACCTGGTCGAATACCAAAGTACTGCAAGGAATATTGTCCAGTGGAGATTCTCAGTTCATGTTTTTCCCTGAGGCAATGAGTTCTGAGCTGGTTGAGCTCCTGATTTAACCCTGTGTCCTGGTTCCTTATGGTTCACTTGAATCTCATGAAAACACATGAAAATATGAGTGAAAAAAAGCCCTGGATAATACAATAAACCTATTTTCATATTTTCATCTGTTTTTTTTTCCTGTCTCCTAAATTCCTTTTCTCCAGCAGCTCTAAGTCAACTTTCTCTTTGAAAAGCCCACACTTCATTTAGCATATACCAGCAATTTTTCAGATGCAAAGATATTTTCTAAAAGTATTCTGGATATATGATAGTTTCATCTCTTCTATCTCTTTTCTTAACAGGAAACAAAGTAACTCAGTTGAAGAGCAGCAATTTAGAAACTGGAATCTGTAATGAGTGTGCATTTAGATGTAGGTATATCTATGCACTATGCTTCATCTTGATCTAGGTAACTTACACACTGTGGTCATTTGCTGGCACTAGATGTAGATGTTGAAGTGATTTTGGGTGAAATTCTTTGCTGAATCTTGCTACTACCATCATAACACTAACTTTAAACCACATGGAAACTTAAGATTAATTGAAAATTCCAGACTCTCTTCAGAACAGTGCATTGTGTTAACAGCTGCACCATTAAAGCCATTACTGTAATCCAGGTAATACATTTTCAAGTGTTACTGAAAAACACATGTAATTTTATGACATTTAGTCTCAGAGTGTTAATGGAAAGACTCATATAATGCAAATATCTTTGTAAGCTGGGTCGATTACCCCAGCAGTAGCAACTAAGTGAGGAAAGCTGTGGCCTGAGAGCAAAAAGAGCTGTTATGTTTATTACAGTGCCAAATAGATAATTTACAGCCAGAACCAATTAACTGATTATTTCCATGCATCGTCTGCTCTTCAATCAACAATGTGCAAATGCACACACAGACACACATAAAAAAAAGTTAGAGTTTAAAAGATAAGATGGAAGGGATCGTGGGAGCAGGCTGGGATAACATTCTCTCTGTGGAGATGCTCTGGAAGCTCTGTCACTCAATCCAATTCACTGGGTCAATACAACAAAAATAATCTTATTCAGGTCCTTTTTTTTGATTAATCCTACCCCTTCTTGTCATTTCTAGTGAGCCTCTTACATGTATGGATGCTCACAAAAAGTAATCCTGACACTAATATTATTCAATTTATGAATTATGACAGCATAGGCACCCAGGTGAACTTTTTTTTTTTTCATGTGTGGTATATTTATATGTAACATATGCAGAAAAAGTAAAAAATATTCACATTAATAAAATTTGGGGTTGTCAGGCAGGCAACACTGTAATGGGGGATGTGGCAGCCCAGTGTGAGGTCTTGTATCAGAGTAGAGCAGAACTGAGGAGGGGTGTGCTGGCATTCCCAGTCTCACTCCAGCATCACCTCCTGATGCTGATGGAGAAGCACTGCCTGGGATGCTCTAAGGGAAGCCTTTGGACCAGGTGTGTTGGGTTGTGAATGCTGAGGAAGCTTCTATATGAAGCAATGGATCAAAAGGAGCCTGGGATTGAGAAAACAGATAGAGATGACTTGCTAATCTCTCTGATGGTCTGCAGATGGCAATTGCTATGCAACTGCTAAGAATAGCTGTGTCAACTAGAAAAGCCTTGCAATCAAAGCAAGATGTCTTCTGCTGAATTTCTAGGTAACATATTGCTCATGCACTGGGTCTATTAATTTCCTAAAGCTGTGCAATTAAAACGATAAACTATTGTGGAGCCACAAAGTTAGAAGTTCTCATCCTGAGCGGCATCCTCCTGATCTGAGGGTCAAATATATAAAAATTGAGAAATCCCAAGGTCTGCATGTTCCTGACAGACATGTTCAAAATAAATGAGAACAATTTTGTGTTTATTTCAGCATGAGTATTATTCAGGCATCTTTTTAAATGTCATTCATTTTATGCATCTAGGATACATAATCTTCAGTACCTTCTATTTTCTAAGAAACAAAGATGATGTGCAGCAACTTTTAACTCAGTTTAAACTATTGACTTTGTTTCATTTATATTAATTTTTATTTTGTGTGATATTAATAAGAAACCCAAAACTGGCAAAAAAGCAAGAGGGATATAGAAGTTAAATATTCAGTTTAATAGACATTTCTATGCCTGGAGCACTAGGGTGTAATGAATAATAATGAATATATTATGGGAAATGAATATACAAACTACAAAATGAGAGTTTCAAAAGTTGCTCTCTAATATCAATATTTAGGTCAGAAGTTAATCAGTGCCAGTCGATGTTGGCTCAACTTTAACAGTCAAGATTGGAACTGACCAAATTTTAACCTTTGATTCTTTAACTGTTGAAAAGAAAAGGTATTATATACTTTGAAAAATTAGTAAAGAATTGAGTTCTTATTAACTAGAGAGATGTTTTAGATTTCCTTTCTGAGAACTAATACTGACTTAGTACAAAAGACAAAAAGTGCTTAATGGACTTTTTTGCCCTATTTTTTGCTATTATTTAACTAAGTTACTGTATAGGAGACCTGAGTACAGACCATGAATATGGTTAATTTCATATTAAGGAAAACCCACAAATATATTAATCCTCAGAAAAATAATGTTAACAGATGAATTGATGTTAACAAACTGCATTTTAGAACATTGCCTGGAGCACTTGCAGTGCAGCATCATTGTTATTCAGTAGCAGAGCGTGGGTGGAGACCTATAAGCTGAAAGCACCTGTTGGTTATTGATTTATGGATCTCACTCAAACACATAATTCTGCTTTCTTTTGGAGTGCTATAATTACATATTATGTGTTATGATGAGCCTTTCCTTTTAGAGTCAGGTTTCCATGGGCCTCTATTTAATGCTGAGGTTGTTGCCTGATTCAGTGAGATGAAACCAAACTGCAGTGAAAGCTGTAAACAAGATCCATCACCAAGTCCCCTGTCAAGCCACAGCTTTTCATTGGCCTCCAGCCACTGTCTGATCTCTCTCTTTTGTTACTGCAATTGTAACAGGTAAAGCTGGAGGTATTAACAGTTTAGAAAAGAGTAAAATTGTAAGGTTTAGGTGCACATGTGACAAGGACCCTTCTCTGTTCAAGGGGGGAGGATTAACAAGATAAACATCTGAAGGATGAGCCAACATGGGTAAGAAATAAATCATCCTGCATTTCACAGAACTTAGTGATATAACATGATACACAACTTATATTCTGTTCAATAACTTTAGTTGCTCTGTTTCACTATTGATCAGAAAAGGAATACAATAATTTAGAAAACTAACAGAGTGGAAGAGATGTGTCACATGCTGCTGACATCTCCAGAGGAAGAAAAGTGGACCCAGTTGCATCTTTCTCCTGCCCCAGTGTGAGCAGTGTTTGTATCACCAGCACAGTTGCTGGTTGCTGACTGCTGGTAGCCTCCATCCCCCACCTGGTGTGGATTTTGTATGTGAGACTTGTAAAGTATTAGGGCTGTTATTATGAAGTACATAAAATTCTTCAAACAGATACATATTCTTTGAAGTGATGCTTCGTTTGGTTTGCTACAGATTTGTGGGGTCTTATTTTTAAAAATAGAAGTTTTGGAATTAGTAATTTTAATAATAATAGGTATCAGATGGAGAAAGCTAACCCTGATTTAACTGTGACAGACATATTCAGCAACTGTTGCTAGAGTAACTAATTAATATGTTAGTAAGTAACAACTTCCAAGAAGATTCTCAAGCTAAATAGAATTTATTTCTGCACAGCTTAGCTTACTCTACCTTTCCCTCTTCTTCAAGTTATGACATGATGAACTTGAAAATCAAAATTATTTGTAAAGGTGTGGGCATAGTTGTGATTGCCTTTGAAAAATCAGTCAAACAATTCTTGCAAACTGTAAGGTTTTTTCATGACCAGAAGAAATCCACCCACAGCTCTCAGATCAACTCTGATAATATGTGAGATTTCATTACTAGTCTGGTCACAGCAGCAACTACAGATTAGTTCATGTGACAGCTTCTGTCTTCCAGCTGCTATGAAGTAAGAAATAAAATCTCCAGCAACTCCAGCAGTTAATAAATGGTACAAAGTTCATGCTGGGAACTCAAATTCCTCTTCTGATTGCCATTGCTATGGAAAGGAACACGGCCCTGCTCTTCTGTATCTGCTATTGCATTTATTGGAATTGACCAAAACTTTACAGCTGCCTTCAAAATCCAGTTGTAATGAACTTCCAGGAATGTTACTTTGCAGAAAATCAGTCCAAGCTCTGACAATGAAGAGCAAAGTTGCTGCTGTGGGGTATATTACTGTTAAAGTCAAGAAAAGCAAAGATCTATTGCTCTGGCAGGGTATCAGTGTGATTGCCAGTTTACTGACCAATAAAACTAAAGGGTTAGGTGAATGTTCTCCTGAGTTACATTGTGTTCAATTGCACATTTCATTTATGCTTTTGCAGCAATTTGTTAATGAATTTACAGATTCACAAGGCTCTACATTTTGCTTATACAGAAAGGTAGCATTAAGCAGCTTTACACACTCTTACTTGAAGGTTCCAAACCTATAAGGAGCCTTTCTTGGAGGTAGTCCTGACAGTGCAACATTTATATCCTCCATAGGACATAGAGGGAAAATGTGGAATGGAGTAAACTCCTAGTGTGTTTTAATCATGGATAGAGATGCCCTTTTATTTTCAGAAAAATAAGTCAAGTCAATTGGCTTGGATTAGAAATTTAATTCTGTAATGGTTTCTACTAGAAAATTACTTGCAACTTTACTTGTTGATTTTACTCTACATTTTATGAAACAAAGGGAGGAGGTAGCTCAGCACAGCCATTTTAATTTTTTTTTTTCCCCTAAGAAAGTATTTCCAGAGAATCTGGCTCTTCTGACAGAGGTCTGTTCCCTGTCATTTCATTGCAGGCCATCTGTTTTCTTATCTTTAGGCTTCGAAGTAGATGGAAGGAGAGGATAGAACAAATTTATTTAGAAGAAGGAATTAAAAATCATAGAAATCTATATTTTTACAAAAAGCAGTAACATAAGAATGTCCAGAGAGTCACAGAACAGTCAATGGAATTAAACATTAACTGAATTTAAAATGGAAACATAAAAATAAATGCTTGTTGCGCAACATGTGATTAACTGTGGGAACTCACTGCCACAAATATTTATTGGAGCACACTGCAAAGTACAGTCCTATAAATAATCAAAAAAGAAAGCTGCATTAATAAGAGAAATATACTATATATATAACATAAACTGAAGAATTCATGTCAGAAGAACCTAAAATAATTAAAACTAAGGCTATGTCTACCCATCTGAGCTGTTTTTGGCTTTAAAAAGCAGAGGCATTTTTATCCTCAAGTTGTCTGCTAGGATTTATCTGAGATTCTCTCCCATAAACAAGCTGCTGAAGGTTGGTGCATGTATAATTATTAAAGAAGCCTGAGGAAGATGGTCCTAGTCCACTTGCAGCCAGTACTGCAGATCTTGTGGCTTCCTTCTCACAAAATCAGCTCTCCCTGCTGGAATAACATGAAATTAACGTTCCTCAACAGTCTGTGCTGTCCAGGACTTTTCTTCATTGCTCCAAGTATGTCTTATCAGAAATATATCAAATGCCAGTGGGAATGGTTCAGTGGGAATGCTGGGAAGGCACACACTAGGAAATTTGTGGCATCTTTCCCTTTTAAGTATGTTAGGTAGATATGTCCCTGGATCAGGAATTGTTGTCTTTACTATCTGAGGAAAAGAAAAAAGTAAAACCCAGATAAGGTAAAACTGCAAAAAAAAAATAAAAGCACACAAATTCTCAGATGTTATACACTGAGTCAGAGTGGAAGAGAGAAAATTGTATCTTCTAGCATTTCCCAAGAGATACATATCTTGAAGACTGTACTTTGAAAACATAACATATTCTGGTGACCTGGGTAATGTGACTAGATAAAAATCTCCTTGCTCCTACAATTGAGGTTTTCTGTAGCATTTTACAAGCAGCAATATCTGCTTTGGCCTTTCACAAAGGAGGTTAAAAAACCCCAAACCAGGCCACACATTAGCACTGCACTCAGCTTATTCATCAAATATTTGGCTAGGCTGTAAAATCCTCTTCGTTACATACGCAGATTAATAGTGAGAAGTGATGTGAAGGCTGTGTTGAGGTCTCTCACCTCTAGCCATCAGTTATCTGCCCATCTTCCATCATGAAAAGCTATCACAAACGTGCTAGAGTCTGCAGAAGCTTTATTTTTAATAAAAATATGAGATGGACCCATCTTGAATCAACAGCTTGAAGAGGAGTTGAAGTGTTGTCTTCCCAAGGGTTAGGCACTGCTTATTCTTACCCTGGCTTTTCAGAGTGTGCTTTGAAAATTCAGATAAGGTGATCTGGAAAGCAAATTGCTGATTTTAAAATAATTAGATATGAAAATTGAAAGGCCTAAACCATAAGCATGAGGAATCCAGTAATGTTTGATATCACAGGATTTCCCAGGTGGGCAAAATCTTATTGAAATCATCCTGAACACCTTTAGCATCTTCATAGCTGACCCATTGCCTTAGCTTGGTTTCCATCTGCTGCTTTCCAGCTACTAAAGCTGAGGTGAATTCAAATGTCATCTACCCTGGTCTCACATACTCTGTGTTTTGGGTATGTTCCTCCACCATGAGGAACATGGAAAGGAGAGGATGTATTTTGAGAGTCTGTAGCTTTAATGTAAATACTATTTAACTTTCACAAGACTATCTCGACATTGGAAAGAACATTTGCCCTTTAAATGTGTGATGTTGAGTTCAGCTGTGTGAGCTGGCTCAATGTGTCCATGCTCTTCCAGGATATCATTGCAGGGATCACACACATGCACAGAGTCAGATGTCTCTGCTTTGCTTTGACTACAGAAAATAAAATTTTGTGAGAAAGACACAATAAAATCACAGTCCACAACTTCTCACTATTCAACACCACTGTTAATTTAGACAATTTGCAGACATGCATGGGAGTATTGTAGGGGTTTTGGCTATATTCTTTATTTAAAAAAAAAGTCAGATGAGGATTTTCTGATTTCAGACAGCATTTGTCTGACTGCTGATGCACAACTTTCAAACTGAGAAGACGTAGGGTTGGGGCCAGGGTCTCTGTCAGTTTGATCAGGTACTGGGAGTTTCTTTCTCTTACTCTTCTTGAAGTAATAGTTTTTCTCAGATTCTCCAATTCTGAGGCAAGCTGCTATCTCCAGACAGACTGGTGTGTGCTGCTAAATCTAAATACATGTTTTTTGAACGCTGGCCAAGTTCACTTCCATGAGACTGACTTTTCAATTTTGCTCAAATTATGACTCAGTGAACTTTCAAGCTGTAAAAAATCTGTTTTCTACCAAAGGACAACAGAAGGATGCCTTGTGTTCAGCTGATCTTATTTGTACCCCATGCACCACTAACAACCTTCAGGAGAACATTTGCTCTGGATATAGGTTGTGGAGTCCGAAAAAAAAGATCTTTCTTGTTTTGTTCTTTAGTGCCAATTTGTGAGTCTTCAGTCTTCTGAGGTGGTTTGACTCCTGGATAGATAAAAATTAAATAAGTAATTTAACTGACTCATGCAAAGACACTCTGCTTGTCCCTTGAACTCCCCCAAGGATTTCTGGATTGAACCTGAAGTGTCTTAGAGTTGTAGGACAGCAAGTTGTGTGCAAAATTCCAAATCTTGTGTATGAAATGAAGCTTACAGATATTTTTGCCTTTCAGCTTCTCTTCCATTTTTTTGGTCTCAAGTAGAAATTAAGCTGAGAGAGATGTACAGTATAATAGTACATGCTGGTTGGGAAATTCTTATTTTTAGTTTATTGCTCTTTTGTATCAATTGGATAAGAAATAGAAACATAAAATAATTCTGAGGGACACTGGAAGAAAACTTGGCTCAAGAAAGTCTACTTTCAAAAAAGATTTATCTCAGGATTGTCAGTCATTGGAGGCTTGTGGTGATATATAACTGTCCGAATACTTCTGTGGATTGAGACCTTGAGTGCATGTTTTATAAAAACCACATCCTCAAAGGGAATCTTTAGAAATTAAAATCAAATTTACACTACTTGACTTTTTTTCTTAATAACACTAAAAGAAAATATCAATTCCAAATGATGGGACAATTTAAATTATTTCTGTATTTTCTCCTGGGCTGCTTAGAAGAGATGCTTTCCTCTTTGAATTGTTTCTTATTTTCCTTCTGTCTGTTCTGTCTGTTGCAGTGGGTACTACAACAAAATCATCAATCTGAATAACTGGCTAATAGTCTTATACTCTAACAAGGAAACTGATGGATGTTTCAAGTTAATATATTCTAATTCAAACCTAACATATTCTATACCCTAATTGTGATTAATGAACAAAACCCAATCAATCAAAATAAAGCAAGAAAATTACTTCTGGCAGGAATAAATAGATATTTATATCTATATTGTATCTAGAATTTCTTGTCTCTGACTTGTTTCATTAACCTGTTTTTAGTTTTCATCTAAAAAAAGTTTGCAACATTCATACTGAGGACTGAAGAAAATAAGTGCGTTATTTCATAGAAAAGTATAATTATATGTTACAATAATATAATTAATAATTATTCAATTATATACTTAATCATATGTTATTTTATATATTGAATAAAACCTTAAGAATATTTGAACTTATTTTAGTCTGTTTTCATAGTAGTCCAAGCAGCTATAAAACTTTTCATGCTTTTTTATGTAAAGAACATTTCTTGTTCTTAGAATTAATGCATTCTGCAGCATTCTGCCTGACACAGGGCACTAAGAGCCCTACTTTTTCTATATTTCAGCTCAGAGAGTTGTAACTCAGCATTGCTTAGGACAGATCGTTAAGTTTTTATCCCATGCAAAGATGGCCAAAGGAAGACTTAGAAAGTGAATTATTTCATGTCAGTGCCTTCCCATCTGGTTTCACCTGGGATCAGGCTGTGGTGAAATCAAAGCCACAAATCAACCATTTCTCACCATGTCAGGAGTGATTTTCTCCCATGAGGATGCTTTGTTCACAAGCAGGAGAGAGCTGCTTGCACACCTCACCTGCCCCATGGGACAAAAGCCTTTGGTGCATTTTAACAGATAGTTAGGGAATTCTAGTAATTTATAATGAACAAGATTTTATGCTCAAACCTCTGTTTCTTTCATGAAAAGACACTGAGTCACTGAACCCACAATTTCCAGGCCATTTAATAGTTCCTATAGGGAATTCACAGCTCAGAGCCCTGTCTGGTTTCCACACCCGAAAGCACAGAGAGCAAAATCTTTGGTGCTGATATTTAATTTGCTTTTTCAAAAATACACCTTTTTGCTTTGAAAAAACCCCATCTTCTGCAACATTTGCTCTGTTAAGCAAAATTGAAAAATAAATGTGATTTTTTTAGGCAATTTTCTTTTAGAAAGTAGTCTCAACTGGAATGAAACAACTGGTGCTAAAATACTCAGTTATAGCAGAATCTCTCCATGAGGCCATTTCACTTTGTTTCTTCCTTTTCGGAGAACAATGTGATAGAAACTAAAAGCTTGAACAAATTTAAATAAACGTATTCCAATTTTTCTTGTACAGGAGGTAAATATGTGAGACATCATTGCCAAGAAGATTTTTTTATACCTATCCCAGTGTAGAGGTATCATGGATTTTAGCATAAATTGTTTAAAAGAGCAAGGAGGTCATGTAACTGTCATAACACATAAGTGCAGGTACTTACTCTTCCAGACTGCTCACTTAACAATAATGAATAAGTGCTTACTGGGGAAATGCTCCTCCTGACTCCAGTGTGCTCATTTTGGGCTGTTAAATCTACATGCATGGCATCTCACTGATCTTACCTTTTGTTCATGTGAGTAAAGAAACGTCTTGACTAAACACATCATACCTGAGCTCTTCTTGAATGCCAGTGAAGTGGCATTGCAATGGGGCTTTGTGTCAGGCAGACTGGTTTTGTCTCTCTTGACCTCACTGGTTTAAGGATTCGTTGTCAGGACAGATCACAAGTTTTTAAGAGGTTTCCTGTGAAGAGTTAGGAAGTAAGGTGTAGGGAGCAGTTCCTGAGAGAATGTATAGAATTTTAGAATTATGTATAGAATTATAGAATTATGTATGAAAATTCTAAACCACTGGGAACGTTCTGGGGTACCTGCCATGTGGCCAGGGACCTTCCTGGAGTGGAGAGCACCACCAATGGTGCAGCACATTGTAGACTGGGGTCCCCAGCTGGTAAGGAAAGAGGCTATGGCATTAAAAAGCACAATCAGGGAAGATGGGAGAGGTGAAAAATTAATTAGACAGCCTCTTTTCCACCCTGGCCAAAATGGCCTTCAAAGAGGCATGTATGGACCTGATCAGCCTTTCCATAACCTCCATTGGCTTATTGATAGACTCATCATAGAATGGTTTGGCTTGGAGGTTTCTTTTTCTCTGTATTATCCCTTACATTTTTAAAGCACCTTTTATCAACTAATTTATGGGAAAAACAATTTAATTTGAGAGTTGAGTGAATGTGCTGAAACACATCCTACATTGCACTAACATGAAAACTTGTAGTGGTTTGTTTACTTTTCTTCTGTTCCCTTGAAAGAAAATAGTAATTTTCAGTGAAGCTACAGAAGAAGATTTTTATACAGAAAGAGATAATATTTAATGTATTCCTTTTTTTGGAAAATGAAAATGAAAAATTCTTCTGGCACTTTTAGAAAATTGCTCCATTTTAACCTCTCATGTGGTTTCAAACCATGGAAAAGTCTTGCAGTCAAATATTTTTTTTTTCAATGTGGTCTGCTAGGAAAAAAGAGACAATATTAGAAGACCAGAAAACAGTAAAAAATCTACCTAACTGACAGAAAATTGTGTGATTTTCTCTGCAGAGGGAATTTATAACTTTATAATTTATAGCACTTTCAAGTGATAGGAATATAAAGTAGAAGGTATTCACTTGAATGTACTTACAGTGTAGCTCAAATATTTAATGTCTGGATACTTACAGCCCCCTCTTACCTAGGGAAGTGTTATTGTATTCTTACAAATGGGAACAAATAAATTAGAAGTTTCTTGCTGAAGGTCAGAGGAGGAGTCTTCTACAACAAAAAATTGTGTCTCTAATTAGAGATTAAGGCTCACATTTTAACCACTAGCCTTCTCTTACTGGATTATTTGTGTGGTAATAATTGTCTGTTTGAAAGGATCCTGGACCACACCACAGTAAAACAAACTATCTGGAAGTTACATTCATTATTTAGTAATTAAAAACTGTAACAACACAGATGTTTGGCCCCATTTGTAGAGGGCAGAATTTCAGTGAGTAAATTTCCAAAAGTTCTCCTCGATAGTTTTATCTCTATGTTTCTAAACTCACCTTTTCCACTAGGAGGGCATGTAGTAGGGTAGGCAAGAGAGAAGTGGGAGTGCGAAGATGTGCCCTGGTTGAATAAACTACAACTAAAAAAAAAACAAAACAAAAAAAACAGAGGAGGAAAAAGTACATCTGACTGATTTCTCAGTCATTACTTGTGAATAATCATGGTGATGTTTAACAAGTGCTGCTGGTGCTCTCTTTCCTCTGCCTTTTCCAGTGCTGGCTGCTACTGCATACCAAAAGTATTTAATAGTTTTCTTCCTTTCTTCTGCTTGTATTCTGGCTTCTGGTGCCACAAAAGACTCCTGGACCTGATGCTTAATTCTTCTTTATTTTGCAACACCTGACATTTTTTTCTTTCTTCTGTTGGTTATTTTTTTGTTTGTTTGTTTCGTTGGGGTTTTTTGTTTGTTGATTTTGTTTTCTGGGTTTTATGTTTGATTGGTTGGTTGGTTTTGCTTGGGATTTTTTCTTCCCACTAAAGCTTCTATGTGCCAGCAGCATCCAGTGCAGTGAACAGAAGCAGCAGACTCCTTCTTTTGGTCAAACATAATGTGGATATAACCCCTCAGGGCTGGGTTGTCTGACAGCTTACAGTAACAAGCCACCCTGTTTGATGAAGTGCTGTCTGTATTCTGTCTGGAACATGTAAAATTGCAGCAACTGGCTTTGCTTGGTTGGTGTCAGAGGTGAACACAAGTAAAGATCTTCCATCAATACAGGGGCAAACACTTCCTTTCTTGAGGAAAGTAGCATTAGAAAATGGGTTTCTTTGGGTAACTACTAAAGTAAATATTTAAAACCTAAATTAATTAGGGATTTCATTGAGAATTCAGTTTCTATTCAAACTCTGTCAGAAGTTCTTGTCTTTTAATTGCATTCTGCAACGCTTTGGTTCAGCTGCTCTCTGGAGAGCTCATGTCGAAGATGGGATGTGGTGTCTCCGCCTTGTGGTCATAAGAACCAGATGGCAAAGACTTCAGGCCAAAATAAAAAAACAACATCTGATGTCATAGAAGAGCTTGGCTTATAGGCAGTTTCACTATCATGTCTTAAACTGGCACTAATCTGGAAAGAATCCAGAAAGTTTGCAGCTCATGATTTATTAGGCTCTAAAGAGCTGTTAGAACTGTCATCCAACAAGAACTTATTAAAAGTGTGGAGCTGAAAACATTTCTCTGCTGAAATGTCTGTGGCTTCTGAGTATGATTCTCCTGCAGATGGTTTCATTCATGCAAATAGCTTAAAATGAATTAAAATTATTTAATAACTTCCTAACTGACCCCCAAAAAATTTGCTCCTCCTGTGCTGTGACCTCAGGCTTCTCAGTATAAAAGAAAGTTCCACTTCACAGAATAAAAACTATTTGTGAGAATTAGCAACACAGTATCAGGAGAGAAATGAGTTAAATGAAAGAATAGGGACGAAGACAGAGCCAAGGACACTGCCGTCTCCCCGCACTGCCTTAGCACAACTGTACCTGAATTCTGCTTTTCAGTGACCTCTAGGGACAAAAAAAAAAAGCAGATCAGGCTCTGCTGAGAGCATCAACAGCGAGAATGCTGGCACGTTTTAAATGGGAACTTTATTCACTGAGCTGAAGTTGCCATTTCTCACCAGGGTGCCCTGGATTTCCTGGTGGGAAAGGCAGGGTTTGATTGTGCAGGTGGATCAAGGTCTATTGTCTGAGTGGGCACTTTAAAGAATTGTTTTTTGTTCTGTGAACTGTGAGCTTATACAGCATGAAAGAAGTCAATAACTTGACTTGACTTGATGAACCTCAGGACAGAGATTGTCCACCTGACTGAGAACAAACTTGGTAATTTTTCTTAAAAAGTTATTTCTTGGCCTGAAAGTGCCTAGAGCTCCAAATAGATTGGATTCTCAAAAGTCACAGCACTATTTTTCTCCTAGGACTTTTGTCTAGAGTTTAGGAGCAAGGCAGAGCAGTGAGGTTTTATATGCACTCTGGTTCAGAGTTTGTGCAAATATTGTGCAAGACCTAAAAGTGAGGTTGTTCAAACTAATCTATTCTTATTCTCGAAGTGTGTAAACCAGAAACATTTTTCAGTTCCAGTGGTTTAGCCATTTTAGGATTATAATTAAATGATATTTTTTGTCCAACTCTTCTGGCATGAGGATGAAGGATCTTGTTTGCAGATCTGTTGAGTAATAGCATTTCTATAATCTTGATGATTTCTGGTTATCTGCTAACTTATCATAATTTTCATGTCTGGCTGCCAGTTTAGAATTGGGTTTCTGAACTTTCCTTCGGATTGGTTCCATTTATTGATTTATTTTGTCTCCCAACTTTTCAGAATGTCTTAACTTCTTCTACCCTGGTCCTGTGAAGAATGGTGGCTTAACTGTGCAGCTGAACTAAATCCAAAGATTTATAATTGGCTTAAACATCCTCAGAATTTGTATTCAATTAGATAATTTTTTTCATCTCTTACATTCCCTGTTTTTTTTATTTATTTGGTTTCTTTCCTATTTTAGATATATTCAGATAAAACTTTCCTGACTCATACAGGCTGCTGTCTCCATCTGAGTTATCACTGCGTAAGGGTGATATATATTGCTGTCAGCCACATGGTAACATGTTTTTCTATCTTTCTGTGGCTTGTTTTTCATGCATGACATTTACTTCTTGCTAGTTCAATGTCACACAGAATAATTTCAGTCTACTGCTTTTTTTCCAAAGAAACTTTTTTTGTCTGAGTCTTACATGTTCTTTCAGTTTACAGATTTGTTTGCTTTAAGATGACAATTTCTCTGCTAAAATCACAGCCTGCAGAGCCATTTAACACTGGAGGTAGAATGAAAGCAGGGGACTGTAAAATGTCTCTGAGCTGTTGATTGTTATTTGGCTCATAGGAAGGAAAATAAAAAAGCCTGATGAAAATGAACATAGGAAATGAAATTCTGGCTTGCTACTCTGAACAGTCAGGTCAGCCTTTATTCCACACTATCAGTGCAAGTCAACAGCAATTGTTTCCAATGTGGCAATAGAAAAGCTGTTCAGGACAAGGGATTTTTCTTTGCAAATACAGAGAATATTGTGGCTGAGGTTTATGACTGAACTGTTAAATGAGACTTGGACACAGTTGTAACAAACACTTTAGAAATTATAATTACTGCCTCTACAGAGGTGTTACTCAGCTTGAATCATGACAACAGGGCCAGCAGATAACATAACCTGAAGGCAGGCAGGTAGTTTCTTACTGAAGAAATGCCTTAATCCTGTAACACCAAGATTTAGGTGGAGTTCATATGAGGAAATAAAAATTTATCTGGAAAAGTCATAAATTGTCATTCTGATAAGACTGTGGTTTAGATCTCAGGCTGTTTTATGAAACAGCAAATATATCAAGTTTGGAGAAAAAGAGACTTTTCCAGAGATGCTTGCATCTTTTCTTAATGACATGAGCATGCCTACAAAGCAACAAGACACCAAAAAAGACCATGTAAGTGGAAGTTCTTCAATACCATAGGTTTTTGGACCAGAGGGACAATGGGGTTTGTTTCTTATGTTTCTTTTTTTTTTTTTTTTTTTTTCAGGAAGGTTGCTTAAGCCACCCCAAAGTACTTTAGATGGCTTCTGACTTCACTTGTTCCCTGTTTTTTATGAAGTGAAAAACCTGACACTGGGGCTTTGCTTTTGCTGTTTTTCTCTATCAGATTGCTCTATTCTGATCACAGTGGATCACTCAAGGGGCTTTTTTCTTAGAGAGGTCTATACATGTCCAGAAGCAGCAGTGATATTTATGTCTGGGGGCTTCAGGCAGAGGGGTGGGAGACAGAGGCCTGGGCCAGGCACCTGGCAGGACTGGATGCACCCTCTGGAGGATGTATCCTGCCCTCAGGATCCCTTTAGGAAGGAGCTCTGCCTCCAGAAGACAACAAAAAACCACTGAGCTGTTCCCTCTGCTCATCCTGCAGGTGGTCAGGGTGTTGGGGAAGCCCATTGCAGAGAGGGTCAAAGGCCTGAACTGAGCAATATTCTGAGTCTGGAAGTGACCTTGTGCTTTAAATGTCCCCACTTTCTTCCCTATCATCTCCCTGCATGTGTCCTCTCATTGCTTTTGGAAATATAGTGGATGTTTTCTCCTAGTCGTACTTCTGTCAAATATTTAACAGGGTTGTCTACCCCTCAGCAAAGAGCACTATAAAGAGGAAAAGAAAAAGCAAGCTGAGGACATTTATAGTTTTCCTGGGGAGGAGGTGAGAGAAGACAGGCTGTGTGTAGTGGCAGAGATCCAGCAGCAGCAGAAGGTATTCAGCCCTCCCTGAATAACTACAGCTGGGGGTTGCTAAAAACTCTGACATGTACAACGTGTGGCAAATGATGTGAAGCTTTTCCTTTTGGAAGCACCTGAGAGAAATAAATCTGCAGTCACCATTCATTTGTCTCTATTAGGTCCATGCAGATTTCCTCTCCTGTCAGATGTCAGCCTATCAGCGCAGACACTGCCTGGACCTTGTTGCTGAAAGCAGCTTTGCCTTCTTCTGGATTCAGCTCAGCTCTTTTTCCATGTTCAAATGATTTTGGTTTGAAAGCAGCTTTCTTGACAGTAATAGCCATAAATGCAACCATTATCAACTGCTAAGCAAAAAGTCCTTGAGAATTTGATGTAAACCTTCTTTCTGAAAGCTTTTTCTACACAAATGCACAGGCTTTTGCTAAAATATCTCTTGGCTTCCTTTGCATTAGCAAACTGAGGGTTACACAAGATATGAAATTGTATCTCCTCATTTTCCTTGTAGATATCTGGTTTGTTTCATCAGCTGTATATATTCTTGCAACTAAAAAAAAAAAGTAGCTGGATGGATCCTTCCAAAAATGTAGTTTTGTTCAACGCTACATGCATTACTTGTTCATTGCCATGACTATAAAGCATTTACAATTAATATAATTTACAGCCTTCTGAAACCCTGCATTTTACTGAAAATTACTGAAAACTTGTTATTGATCATCCCTGTTCAGCCAGAATCTGCATAGCTTCCAAGTTATTCATGAATCTTGAAATTGATACAATTTTACCAGTGATTTGGGCTTCTAAAAATGTTTTTTTTCCAGTTTCCAAAATCTAATCCCTACTCCAGTGAATAAAATTAATCCAGGTTTCAAATAAGGTCTTAAATTCCTGTGCTAGCCTGTTGTCAGCTTTCATCTCAGCCATTAATATTGGCTACATACCCAAGCCAGGGGGACTTGGAAATTTAGTAGCAATGCTGGCAGATCCTAGACTGGAGAGGGGAAGATAACCCAATGGGTGGAATGTTCACTTGGAGTAGAGTATCATAGGGTATGGTCGAAAATATATAAAATTAGTGGGCAAAACATCTACTCTAGCTGATCCTGCCTTGACCTCAGTCTTTTAACACCCAGATCACATCTGGGCCATGTGGGAAATAAGATAGTAGGAGCTTTGGAGAAGCTCAGTTCCACCATGACCAGAGGTTCACTTGCAAAGCAGATTTCCCTGCAGTGAAACTGGAATCACTACAGCAGCATCATTCCAGACATCTCTTGTGCTCATCTGAGAGCTCTTTAAAACGCAGCTTCTACCACTTCTAGCAATAGCAAGGACATAGTTAATAGCTTACCATATTAGAAAAGAAGGATCTTATTGCTTTTGAGCTTTAAAGATGCAGCAGGTCCAAAGGAGGGTCAGCCTCAGCAGCAGAACTGCAGTTGTGAGTTTTACAGGCAGGCATTGAAGGCAAAAGCTGGGATAGAAAATCCCTTTTGGGGATTTCAATGTAAGGCAAAAAAAAAGCACTAGACTGCTGGTTTGAAAGTATGTAGCTGGCTCCATATGCTGAGAAAGGAGGAACTTCAGAACTTGATAAACCTGAGATTTCTGTATGTAATTACTTTATATGCTCTGTTCTTGAATTACTCTTTTCATATCTGGCCACATGCTGCCAAGAGCTTCAGGGAGAGATTAGAGAACTTAATTACTCTCACTTCTCCCAAGTCCACACAGCACATTCTTATTGATTTCTGTCTTCATCCTTTAAGGTTTTGTCTTTGCCAGCTTTGAAGCAAAGAGAGACAACTTCAGAAATTCCAGTCTGGATCCTGACTCCTGATAAAGAGTCAGGGTTGCACCTACCTGACATTCATGATGCATACCAGAGAGCTTCCTGATGGGAAATGCATATCTTGGCCTTAATTTCACATGTGAGGAATTTCATTCAGGCTCTCCAGACATAGTCATTTGGGAAACCCTGACAGTGGCTTCTGCCTGGTAGCTGGGGAAAGAGAAACAGCTTAGCGATGGCTTTAGAGCAACTGAGTACACACAGAATGAGCCATCCCGAAACAACTGCTTAAAATGACTCTGTACCAGATTGTATCTGATTCACCTGACCAGAGGTAGAACCAGGAGACATTAATTGATCGCTCACTGAAGTGAAGCCCAGAAAAGTTTACTAAAAGGAGTTCTGATTTTTTCCAGAGTTGCTCATGGAGGGGACTCAGGCAAAGTCTCCAAATCTCCAGAGACCATTTGTTTCTTTTGCATTACCCCACTGTCTTCCTATACCCCACTAAAAAAGCAGCCACATTCTCTGCATAAACCCAGGCAAAATGGGAAAATGCAACTGTTTTGACACAATGGGCAGAAATTTAATTTTGTTTCAAGCCTCTTTTTCATAATTGAAAACCCAGGAAACATTTCTGGAGTTTTCTGTTTACAGTGCTCAAAAGTAACCTGGAAAACTGTTCAAGCTGCCTCCATCACTTTAAATTCCACTGGGCTTAAAGAGTCAGAAGATAGAGCCATGGTATGGGGCATCTCTGCAGGCATGAGGCAGGAGATGGGGAGGGGATGGATGGGGCAGTGCCCTCCTGCCCCTGTGTACAATCAGTCACATCAGTCTCAGGGTAGGATAGAGAAAATTTTAGGGCGCTTTGCTGTCACTCATTTTCCTTAGAGTAACCTGGATCCTGGGAGACTCAGAAAATGGATAAGATACAGGTGCCAACCAGTCTGTATTTCATTTTCTTACCTGGCTAACTGCTGAGGGCAGTGTTAGTTCTTGAGTATTCATCAGCGTTTCTGAAATCTGGAATCTGCTTTTAGGACAAAAAATTAATCTAGGGCTGATTTATAGTCCTGAATGTCCTCAGGCCCCTCGTTATCTATAAGACAAATCTCTGAAGCAACTGTCTCTGCATTGCTGGAGGTTTTCTTACTACTGATCAGGAGCCTCAGGGCTCCTGCTTTGCAACCATCTTAGCCTGATAACTCACTTCCATGGAAATATCCAGGGATCCCAGACTTAGTTTATGAAGCACTCCTCAAGACTGAGAAGACTTAGACCCTTTATGGGAGCCAGAAGAACAGATGTTCCTTTTCCTTCCTCAAGGCAAGAGCCTGAAGGGGCAAATAAAAAAAAACAAACCCAAAAAACCCAAAACAACCTTAAAAGGATTCATGATAGGATATCCTCACTATGTTTGCTTTCATTTTAGTCAAAACTGTTGCATACAAATATAAAGAAGTATATTAAGATATCCTAAATTCTTAGTGGAGGAGTTACCCATTTTCTCTAGCTTTATTTTTAAACACAAATATAAACAGTTCATACTGGATAGTACTAGAGAAGGGAAGGGACCACATAAGGTCTCAGATCCAGCCTCCTGCTTGCCCTGTGATCAATATTGACTTCAGATCTTGTTGCCCAGGGTTTTGTTTAGACAAGACAAAGCAGCCTCTCTGGGCAGTATGATCCAGTGCTCAATTGTTCTAATAATTTTTCTTGCATTATATTCAATCAGAAAACTCTGTGTTTCCCTTTATGACCATATCCACAGGACTAAATTGCTTTTCTGATAACTTGTGTCATATCTTGAGTGCCAGGCAGGACCTTGAGCTACAGAGAGTTCATTCAGGAATAGCTCTTCTGGTGGATTTAAGAAAATGGCTATTGTCTCCATCATGTATTTCAGCTGCATTTTTCTCTCAGTTCTCAACATGGTTGAATCTGCAACTATGAACCACATTCTGCTGTGGCATCCATGGATGTCAGGATGTGGTCCTGTATGTTTTTTTCCTTAAGATTAAAATTATCAGAATTATGTGGTTTATGACATTAAATTTCTGAGTCTTTAAATATACTCCTTTTCAAGACATAGTAATCTTAAGGAGAAGTTCAAATCACTGATTTTTATACTTTTTCACTGAGTGTTTGCATAAGGGTATTACTACTGCACTAATTATTACAAAAGCTGATTTTGTCACATAAGTAAATTTGAGATTATAAAGCAGTTTCCATTAAGAATAGGAAAGCATTTCAAGCAGCCAGTCTGCTCAGTGACTGTGTCAATAAGTAACTTATTCCTAATCTTGCTGGCAGAGAGTACCAAGAAAATAAATGCTTTTATCCTTCAAAGAGATGTTGCTGCACTGGTCCATGTATGGGACTTCCCAGTAAATGAGGATTCTCTGATGTGCAGTCCAGTCTCCTACCTTGCACAAAGTTTGTCCATTTGGACAAGCTCTAAATAGGTGTGGAAAAATAAAACCTGCACGAATGTTTCTCTGAAATGGTAGTTTTGAAACACATGTCCAGATGGCTTAGGCACACAGTGCATTTTCACAGCTACTGCATGGAACACTGAACAGTTATGAGAGGAAAAAAAAAAAAAAAAAGCACTAGTATCTTACTTATTTTGTCTAAATTTAAAAATGTTCTGCTTATAAAGAACTGAGTACATTTGGAGCCAGTTACCTCAGCTCTGAATGCCAACAGGAGTAAAATTTCATTATTAATATACTGAGATTATTAGTTGTGACCGTGCTTGCTTCTTGATCTGCAACTTTGCATGTTTTTTCATAGAATCATAGAATCCTTAAGGAATGACTCATGGTGCTCTTTGGCCTAACCAGAGCTGGTGCTATTTAGGTGGCTGATTTCCTGGGCAGCCCATCTAACAGGAAACAAAAAGTACTTCACGAGAGGGAAAGTTTTTGTGTAGTTGATACAGTATGACTAAAATGAAAGGATTATTTTAACAAGCAGTTAGTGATAACTTTTCAGCTCTGCACAAGGATTTTGCATGATAACTCAGAATGTTTCTGCTCAAATAATTTGCCCCATAACTAAAATTCAGCTCAGCAACCATGGATTAATTGCTACTTCTATCAAGTCAAACAGCAAACAAGTATCTGTTCCCTTGGAGTATCATGGGACCAAGAATTTTAGCTGGTGTAAATTGGTGTTTACAGTAGCCAAAGATGTGGCCTATATCACTTCTTTCCAATTTTCTTCTTTCTGATTAGCAAATGAAAGTGCAATGAATTGACAAATGTAGTAGGGTCTTTTCTAACAGCCTTTGGGAGTTCATCCTTGCTCCTGCTGGGATTGGGCTGACTCCTCATTCCAGTCACAGGTATTTTCATGAGAACAGACTGTTTTTGTCAAAGGCCACAGCTGTGACTGAGAAGATGAGATTAAAAACTTATTTAGTTACAGCAGAGCAGCAGTAGAGGAAATCACACTCTTAAAAACCGCTTTTGTTTGTTTTTTAATTCTGTGTTAAATTGGAAACCCTTTCAACAACTTGTTGATTCAGTCTTTGGTCCCTGTCCTTTTTGAGCCCTACCTGCTCAGTTCTTCTCCAAAATGTTTCTAACACTTAGGTTCCCTGCTTCCCCTCCATCCATATGAACTTCCACTCATCTGATTGGTTTCCTTCCTAACTTTTCCTTCAAGTGCCCAGCTTCCTAACACTCTGCTTATCTGCAGCTTTTAGAAACATGTGAACATCACAACTCAGTGAAGTCAGTGCACAAACTGGACTCTGAAGTCTCCTCAAGAGTACATGTTTTGGTCCTACAGCTCCTCTGAATCCAGCATTTCAGGAAAGCTTTACATTTAATTATCAGGAAATTGAAGCTGCTGCATAATGCTTTATTTATGCTGAACAAAAGCTTTCTCTGGTAAATACATGATGCCATTTTTGCAGGTCTCGAAGAAGGACTTCAAGTACCAGAGGAAATTAAATACAGGCATAAACTTTCATAAATAGCATTAAGTAACCACCAAGGCAGGGAAATTCAGTGTAGATTAGTGTCTTATTTTGAAGTCAGTGATTTGGAGCTTTAGTGCTGCAGCTGGGAGGGTCAGTGCTATTCTCATAGCACAGACAGAGGAACTGTGATTCTGGTCATTTTCATGTGCATAAACACAAGTGTTGCCCCCTGTGCAAGCTAGAAGTAATTGCCTAAATTCAGGATCATGTTCTATACTATCCCACAATTAAGATAAAATAGCTAAGCCCTTTTCTACTTACCATGACTAGGAGTCTACCACTGGCAGATGTATGTTCATGTCTTAGGCTGCTTCATTCATAGTAAATCTTTTTGTCTGTGTTGTGGTTGGCAGGAAAGCAAATTATTGGGCTTTTGGGAGAAGTAAAAATTCTCTGAGTGGACCTTTAAGGGAGGTGGGAAGCCTCAGAAATAGGAAATGGGAGGGAAAAAAGCTCACTTCCAAGTAGGGGGGGAAGGTAATTTAAAGATAGAAATGATCTCAATAAGAAAACTGGATTAAAGTTTGAAGAAGCACACTGATGAATTGAGATATTATCAGGGATTCCCTAAATGAAGCTTGTACAGCTGATTGAATTCTATAAAAGTGGTGTAAAGTCCTGAGGACACCCATTCCACATTATTCACCAATATTTCACTGCAACCAAAGACTGTTCACAGCCAATGTGTCTTAAAGCAAACCCAGGATGTACTGGCAAAGTGTCACTAGAGATGAATCAGTGATGAGTACATACCAATGGTGCACTGATATGACAAGGTTTGACATACCCACAAGTTTTCCAAGCTACATGCCCAGGGTCTTTTGCTTAACATAGTCTCCTCCTCTCCATCTTTGCAAAAATGCACAAACTCTGTTACAAACACTGGGGTTGATGTGCCAGTTGCACCTGGCAAGGTGGGCTTTGCATTTCCCTGGACTTGGACTTGAGAAAAAACATGGAATTGACATTTTTCTGGGCTTTATGAGAGCTGCTGCAACACCCTTTACTATTTCATAAACTTTCCAAGTTTCATGGATCAGATAGGAAGAACAAAAAAAGAAAAGACAATGCAGAGGCATTTGAGCATAATGAAGAGCCTGAATTTCCAGCATTCATCCTCTAATAGTGGTCAATTTAAAAGTAATATATGGTAGAAATAGTAGATGGCAGAAATGATTTGACTAAAAAAGTGAAGACATGGCTTAGTAACTGCGATGATGACTTAAGCTGCATTACAAAAATATTATGCTGATCAACTCATCTCATTTTCCTTTTGGCTTTGTTAGTTGTTATCTTGCTTCTTGATATGCCAGGCCATGCAGTAAGCTCTCAGCCTTGCACGTAGTGGAATTCAGACTGACAGCTATGACTTTTTCCTGTGCCCTGAACAACAGCGGCTGGCCATTCCATGGGAAGCTCTCTCTGCCACACTGCAGAATCTCAGAATCTCAGAATCACAGAATCATACAGGTTGGAAAGGACCTCTGAGATCATCAAGTCCAACCCTTGATCCACTCCCCCTGTGGCTCCCAGACCATGGCACTGAGTGCCACATCCAGCCTCTTCTTAAAAACCTCCAGGAATGGAGAATCCACCACCTCCCTGGGCAGCCCATTCCAATGCCTGATCACCCTCTCTGTAAAGAATTTTTTCCTAATATCCAACCTAAACCTCCCCTGGCAGAGCTTAAGCCCATGCCCTCTTGTCTTACTGAGAGCTGCCTGGGAGCAGAGCCCGAACCCCCCCTGGCTCCAACCTCCTTTCAGGGAGTTGTAGAGAGTGATGAGGTCTATCCTGAGCCTCCTCTTCTCCAGCCTCAACACCCCCAGCTCCCTCAACCCTTCCTCACAGGAATTGTGCTGGATCTCTTCACAGCCTCCTTGCCCTTCTCTGGACCTGCTCCAGCACCTCAGTCTCCTTCCTAAACTGAGAGGCCCAGAACTGGACACAGGACTCAAGCTGTGGCCTGACCTGGGCTGAGTACAGGGGCAGAATCAGTTCCTTGGACCTGCTGGCCACACTATTCCTGATACAGGCCAGGATGCCATTGGCCTTCTTGGCCACCTGGGCACACTGCTGGCTCCTGTTCAACTTCCTGGCAATCCAGACTCCCAGGTCCCTTTCTGCCACTCTGTCCCCAGCCTGTAGCACTGCATGGGGTTGTTGTGGCCAAAGTGCAGGACCCAGCACTTGGCCGTGTTGAACCTCATTCCGTTGGAATCAGCCCAACTCTCCAGTCTGCCAAGGTCCCTCTGCAGAGCCCTCCTGCCTTCCAGCTGATTGACACTTCCCCCCAGCTTAGTGTCATCTGTGAATTTGCTAATGGGGGACTCAATCCCCTCATCTAAATCACCAGTGATCTGGGCCCAGCACTGATCCCTGGGGGACACCACTTCCAATTGGATCAGCACCGTTCAGCACCACTCTCTGGTGGCCTCCATCAGTTCCTAACCCAGCACAGAGTGCTCCTGTCTAAGCCATGGGCTGACAGCTGTCTCAGGAGAATGCTATGGGAGATGGTGTCAAAGGCTTTGCTGAAGTCCAGGTAGAGTTATTGTGTTAATGTCAGCTACTGAGGATCTCACAGTTCCAAATTAAGTTCTCACTTTCAAATAGTGATTTGCAACACCTCAGCAGATGGCAAGATGCAAAGATGAGGTTGCAGATTGTGTGTATTCTCTTCTCTATTCGTTTGGTGTTGTCCATTGCTGGGGCAAGACACTGAGCTGGTGGAGTGATACAGCTCTGCTTTGGCTCCTGTAAGCTGATCATGATGCTGCTGTGTGTAATGTGACTGCCTCTGCTGGATGTGTGTCAGCACCACAGGCTGAGGGCAGGTGGCTGGGACCATGTTTGATAGACTTGGGAGGACACTACAGAAGGACTGAATAGCATCACAACCCTTTTCCTATAGCTAATGCTATTTTTTCTCTTTAATGAAGAGAACCTCTGATTTCATTTCTTGGAATGCCGTTGTTGGTAAGCTACTCAGTAACCTCTAAATGCTCCAATTTTTCTATTGTCCAGTATTAGAAAAGAATAAAGAAGTCTGGTATTAAATTTATTTCCTAGTTACTTCTCCAAAGCTGGTAGAGATATTCTGCACTTCCCATAGCTTTCCATTATACACAAGACCTTTTCAGATGTTCTCTTCCACTGAAACACATTTTTTCTGTGCTAAAACAATGTGGTTGAAGTATTGTCTGGAGTCTGACCCTCATTGGCAAAATTGCTGCCTGCAAACAAGTAAATCTAATAGAAGGGGCAATGCCACCAAACAAATCTTTAACTTAAAGCATGAAGATAAGGCAGAGTCAAATTCATCTGGCATTTGCTCAAGTCCCACTTCTTCTAATGATCCAGTGTTCCCTACTTTATATTGCAAACACTTCAGAGCTATTTCTTATTTCCAGTCTAGTGGATAAGCCATTTCAAGGATCTTCAGATGCAATCTTATTTGGAGCCAGACCTCTCTGAAATTACCATCTATTTTTAAATGAGAAAAAAGTGTTTGTTTTCTTTGCAAAAATTATGAATGCTGTTGATCAGGTAAACAAACTAGGGTGAAGCAGATATTTATTTGAATTCTGGATATGTGTGAATATATTTCATCTGTAATGAAAAGGTTCCCTTGTGGTTTTACATGTTGTCACGTATTTTTTTATTTATTTTTGTGTTTCTTTAATAAGTGAGTTGTTTGGCATGGCAAAGCTTCACTTACTGTGTACTGGGATTTGTTCAGTAGCAGCATTAATTAAGTCCAGAACTGGAAGTGGCAGAACTGTGACAGCTGAGCTCTCCAGATAGGGCATTTGGCTGTGTTCTCACATTATTATCCCAGTTATAATATCATGTGGTGACACTGGTTTTGGAACCCAGGCTGGAATCTGTACAAACAGACACCAAAGATGTCTCTGAGCTGGTGTTGCACAGTATGGAGGGGCAAGTCCTGCCATACACATCCTGTGGATGGCCCAGATCTTCTAAAATCTCAGTGTCTTGGTTTTCACTCAAGACAAATCTGATGCTTGTCGTTATTTTCATAATTTTTTTTTTGTTGTTGGTATCAAGTATGCTGTGAACAGACTCCTGGGGAATGAGCAGGTTTTATTTTTCAGAAACACTGTTGAAAAGATAAGTCCCTCCCAGAGGTGATCACAGCAGTCAGGCACACATCTCATGCTGGCACAAAAGGCAGTTTGCTGGCAAATCGTTGCTGTACACTCTTCACTGTCTGGCAAAAATCCTTGAGAACACAAAGGTTTGTGTTGCAACCCTCTTGGGCTGTTTGACTCCAAAATCCAAAATGCATCTAATGAGCATGATTTCATCTCAGGCTTCAGATGTTTATAATTCTACCAGGTATTTAGACAGCCATCCCAACACCTCTGATAACCTATTGGAGGCTGTTAGAGAAAACAAAGCAAGACTTCCCTCCACAAGCTGCAGCTAAGTGTAGTCCAGATAGATTTAAGGACAGCATTCTTTACAGGATGGTTAAACACTGGAACAGGTTCCCTGGAGAAAGACTGTGTAATCTCTGTCCTTGAAGATATTAAAAACTCAATTGAACAAATCCATAACCATCCTCATCTAGCTTGGAAGTTGTCCTGCTCTCAACAGAGGTTGAGCCATTTGACCTCCATAAAAGTCTCTTCAACCTAAGTTCTTTCTCAGTTTTATGGTTCTAAATGAACTACAAGCATTGAGGTGGAGAACTGCAGTTCCCAGGTGAATGGGAATGGACACCAAAAGAGAGGCTCTGCCCACATGCAAGACTGCTCCAAGTGAGCGTGGTAAGATTTGCAAGCTTGCCATGGTCATTTTGTAGTTGGTGGTCCTGACATCCCCAGATCTATCAGCCATAAACTCTCTTTTTTAATACATGCACACCTCCAAAAAATACACGTTCTGTGAAAAGTAAGATGTAGGTGACTGAATTAATGCCCCAGTTTAGGCAAAGCAATACAGCTTTTCCAGTCCAGGAAGTTCCATCCCATAAATATAAAAAAATATTTGTTATAAAAAAATGTTATAAAAAATATGACAAAATACTTCACAGTAGAAAAAATGGAGATACTTTCCCTTCTTTTTATTTTGAAACTCGAATCCCTCAGTGGAACACTTGCATAAATCCCAGTCACAGTGGAAATTTAATGTCCACAATTAGGCAGACAGAAAGAGTACTGCATCCACTGAAAAGAATTTCTTAGTCAACTTGTAAGAAAAGTTCAATCTGGTTTTGATTACCTTGCAGGAGGAAGTACTACATATTTGGAGCTACAGAAACATGTACATTATCAGAGCTTTCTATTCTAAAAATAGAAATATAGAAATAGTGACTTGCATCTAAGAGTGCAAAAAACCCACACTGTTTTTTATAATCCTATTCTTTCTTTCAATAATTGTAGCTCACTTTATCAGAACAGTAAAAGGCAGTTTTGTCAGATCCTAGTGGAGATGCTGCTTTAGCTGCTGAATGAGGAATTGAGGACTTGCCAGCCTGCACCAGATTGCTCAGCCAGCATCTTTAATCATGTCCTTCATCCCTTGCCAATACTGCACCCATGTAGGACAGGCCAATGAAGTGTGGGATCATTCCCCACACAGAGTAATGCCAAGTGACAGCAGCAGGATGCTACTCACTGCCTCCAACCTTCAGATCAGCAGAGAGCAGTGACAGCAGAGCTCCAAATTGTGTTTCAGGGCAGACAACTTTTACACATGAATAAAACACAATATACCCATCAAAACTACCTTCTGACCTCTGTGCATTTTATGAGATCTGAGCAGTGCTTCCCTGGTAATGTCATTCAGGCACCATGGGCAGAGTTTGAGTTTCTGCTGGTTTAAGTGCAGATATATTTATGTAAATGCTTACTTGTTCCATTGCTGCTTTTAGTTCTAGTTTGAGGAAAAATCCAAAAGAGGTTTTCGGGGTGAAGGATGACATTCCCTGTGTTGAAGTGAAGAGTAGTTACTTCTGGGGTGGTACTTCTGGTCTACACTCTGAGATATGGCTGTCCCTCCTCAGGGTGTCTGTGCTGAGCACCCATGGGTGATCCACCTCTCTGCAAGCTGATGTAGGAGTGTGCTACAGCTGAGGAGCTGCTCAGCAACATTTCTGGCAGTAGAACAAACACTGAGTTTTATCAATATGTTCCATTATTTTTTAGTTCCTGTAAAGAAATCCTGAACAAAATAGGCAGATTTCCTTTCTTCACTCTTTTGTAAAAACTTTGAGCATGTTGATTTATCCCTCATAATCTGAGTGCCTCTGGATATGACTAACATCCCACAGAAGTCATTCAATAAACAGAAATTGCTAAGCAGGTCTAATCATGACCCTGTGATGTAGACAGGTTTATACTGAACCATGGTTTCTTTCCCAGTTGGTGCAATCCCAGCCATCCCAGTCTCATGGCAGGAGGAACTGGAATAACACTAGCAGAGCCATGTCACTTTTACATAATAGAAAAAAATGTTTTACTTCTGAGTAAGCCTGGAAAAACTACAGTTCTGCTTCATTTCTTAACATAAAATCACTTCTTGGGTTTTGCCAAACTGTGGTTCTTTTTGTGTGGAGGTGATGACAGAAGAAAACTGTGGAACTGGGATTCCACCAAGTGGAAAGTTCCCTGAATATGAAATATTTAGGAACCAGTGGTTGACTTGTGAGAGTCAACCACTTAAAAATGCATCTCCTGTAGAGCAGCAAGACTTGCATATATTTGCTGCAAATGAACAGAGCAAATAAACCATATTTTCAGACCAAAGTGGCATTTGCTTCTTAAAACTTCACAGCAAAATGTTAGGTAACAGCAAGATGTTCTGAGAAAGAAGAGTTATTCATTGACTTGAGCAGTATGACTGCAAAATCTTATTGAAGCTGTGAAGAAAGGCATCAGTGAAAACCATGGCTGCATCTCAATGGATCCATCTGTCCAGAAGATATCTTACTGTGTCCCCTGCCTGTGCTTCAGAGGATGGCAGCTGCTGCTAAGTATGTAAATGCTTCCTGTACTGATGGCAAATTGCTGGAAAATATGCTCAATGGGCGGTATCTTCTGTCATCACCTTCCTTACACACCTTTCCCATCAGGTTCACACTTCAATTTCTATGTCTACCTTCCCTTGGTACTCCTGTCCAGCTGTGCTAAGCACTGCTTTGGACCTCAGGACTTCATATTTTTAAAAAAACTTCGTATCTGCTGCTTTGACAAAACTTGTTTCCCTTGCAGAGACATTTCTGGACATTTGGAGTTACCAAGGGAGTTCTGTTTAAGAAGTGAAACAGAGGGAATGTAGCTGCATAGAAAGACAACAATTTGCATGTGCTAAAACTGTTTCACTGGGGTCTAATATGGAAGTAGCCTTTCTGGGTGAAAGTCTCATAGACAGATAAAATCCCATTGATCACCCCAAGCCTTTATCTAAACCATTTCTTGGCTGTGGCTAGACACCTGCTCCTCTCCTTTAAGATACACAAAAGCCCAGTAGGTTTCAGTTTCATGATGCTCCTCATGCAAACATGTTCATAAGTCCTGGTGCTTATTAAGCTGTGACTTTACAAAGGCTTTAAGAAGGAAAATCTGTACAAGAATCACTGGGGTTATGGTAGATCAGCTCCAGATCTGCTACTAAGGAGGCATCATCCATTAGCTCTGCTTTCTGAGTAGCATCACCAGCCTTCACTGAAATAGCAATTTTAGACTACCCCAAAAACAGCAGAGGAAGGCAAGGCAGACCAACAATCCTGGTATGACCCTAAGATGAGGGTATAGGTTAAGGAAGAGATGGAAAATGTAGATCCCTTTTTACTCCAGTGTCCAAAATAGACAACTATTTTCTCGAGTGACTTGGAATAGTATAAAAACTTTCCAATAAAATAGGATGAGGAAAAATAGTCTGCAGGAGCTGGTGAAGAATAAGGGAACTATTAGAGAGAATATTACAGCATGTGACAGCCACTCCTAATCAGAAATGGTCCATGTAGAGATGGCACAAAATCAGAACCCCACAATGTGTTGGGGCTCTATCCAGCCTACTGTATCCAAACAGAAACCCGGTTTCTGCCATTGTAAATTCGTTGTAATTTCTGTCACTAAAACCCAAGCTTCTTTTTCTTGTTTTTGAAGAGGAATACGAGTCTGTACGAGTCTGTGTGCCTGTGCATACATGTGAGGAAACTAAAAAATGAGAGCATATTTGCTCCTTTTAAGGGTGACACAAGCTAAGGGAGATAAAAATAAGCAAATGAAAGGAGCCCGAAGAGCAGTGCAGAGGAATTGTTTGTCCCCACCTCAAATCACTGCAATTTTGCCTTAAAGTAAAATGCAGCTTCTGAGGAAAGAAGATGAAGAACAGAACCAAACCAACCGGAAAAAGCATCTTTTAACTGTGTCCTTGGGAGGGATTAAATAGCTCCAAGTGAGATTTAGATCTTGTGACATTCTCATTCATCTTCGGCCTTCTCTCAGCTCACACTGTCAGTTTTATTAAACTGCATTGCATCAGAAGTATTTTTCTTCTTTGGCATGGGACCATCAAGAGAGAGATATTTCAGTAGTTCTGTCTTGCTGGATTTTACTAATCCATCTGAAATCATTGCTCAAGTTCAAATAATGGAACCTGCTTCTTCCCTACTATAGATCCCTCCCTTTCCTTCAGACCTAGCTACAAGTGATGAACTAGTTCTCTATTTCCAAGAAAAGAGAAGAGAGCATATGGCCCATGGGGAGCTACTTAACCAGATAAGAGCTTTCTCAGTGAGGCTTGTAATGCTTCCTAGGGAAATGTACCCTTGCTTCTTCCTGACAAAGGAATTAATCACTGAGCACTATTAGCTATTGAGAAAACACACACACTTTCACCTGTCGACTTCACATCTTTGTTTATTGAAAGACTAACGAAACATTGCAGACCTCTAATTCTCTTATACCACTTAATTTGCATGAGAAAGGCATCTAACCTGGCAGAAATTACTCTCAGGGAATGCACCACCACAAGATAACTTTCTGCTCATTACAGGAACACCAGGAAATCTTCTCTGTGGCATTTTGTGCTACCAGTGGAGCAGCCGAGGTGAGGTTTTGCCTCTTTTTCACAAAGTTTGTGCCAACTAGAACAGCTTTAATGCTGCTGTTTTACCCAGGGGGGCACACGAAGAAACATTCTTGCCCCTATCTCTTTCTCAGGTGAAGCAGAGCAACAAGGACACAGAAAAACCCTGTCATGCTTTTATTTCTACATTTCTGGAGAAGAATGGAAAGGCAAATGAGACAAGCTGCCTCTGAAAAACTTAATAGGACAATGCCAACACATAAACTGCCAATAAAATGAGAGAACAAGTTCTGCAATATTGAAGTCTGAGGTTTTAATTGTATCCAAGGGAATTTTATATTTATTCCCTCTGAAATTCAGACAAGTGAAACACCAAAGGATTCTTTGT
This sequence comes from Calypte anna, assembly GCF_003957555.1. Taxonomy (NCBI): domain Eukaryota; kingdom Metazoa; phylum Chordata; class Aves; order Apodiformes; family Trochilidae; genus Calypte; species Calypte anna. Next base: position 5,939,091 of record NC_044259.1, on the reverse strand, counting down.
CATTCCCAGTGGCAATGCTGAAGATAACTCAAATTGTAACAATCCACCCTGTTCCTGGGACTTCAAAAAATGTATACATGTATAGACAAAACAGATGGCTGTGAGATTTTGGCAGAAACTTTTGAACATAGCATCTCTGGGGAACATGAGGAAAAAAGGAATTAATTTCATTTTACTAAGTCATGGATCACTTAGAATTTGACCAAAGAGAGGTTTCCTTCCAGGAAGAAACTGTCATAGAGCAAGTAGCATTATTTTGGATACTTTTTTGTGTTCCTTCTGCTGGATAGACCCTCTGGTACCTCTGCACTCAGACATCAGCTCCCTTTTAGAAACTGTACTTCTTCCAGCAACTCCCATCACACCCCAAGTATTTCTCCTAACAAGGGATCTGCAGAGCACAATAAAAAGCAGTGTAGGGGACACTCATGGTGTGGCTCTGCTAAAGCTGTAGTTATTTTGCATATTGAGAAACAAGGACAGGTTTCTCTCCAGGAGCTATTTAGTCAAACATTTCCAGCCTATGGATGTTCCAGCCCTGTGATGTAAAGTGCTGAGGATGGGCTTGGTGCAGAAGCTTCTCCTTTCCTCTCACTTCAGTTGGGGGAATATGCTCAAGATTTATACCCTCCTCCATTTTAACCAATGGAGACAAATTCTTCCAGAGGTTCACATGTTATTATGGCCTTCTAAGAAGAAGGTGCAAAAGTTTTAAACACTTCTTCAGCCAAAAATGTTTTGAGTATCATCTGAAGGTGTCATACCCATGGTAAAAAGGGTACCTGGCTGTTGTGGTCATAGTCAAAACTGGGGACCTATCTCTTCAGGGGATCAGCAGGTTCACAAGAAGATGTTCTTAAGCTTAAACAGTAGCCTGAGGAATGTCCAGTGAAAACACATTAGCAAGGTGCTACATGTGGAGAGAGGATGAGTATTGTGGTTTCTTCCTTTCTACTCACAACATGGTGCATTCACCTACAAGCTTATCTTTCCTTTTGTGAGAATTATTTAATTCTCACAATTTCCAGCCTTCCAACATATCATATTGAAGATCTGGGGGAAAAAATGGCCAGTGAGATCATGTTTTCAGTACAAAAGATCCAAACTTCTCCCCAGTTGACTGTCTCCCTTCTAGTGGTTATTACATTTTAGCAATTTACTGTAGAAAGTGCAGATTGTGAACAGTTTGGCTCATGAAGCTGTGTTGGAGGGACCAGTCCATGGTGTCTGAGGGGCTCGTTTGCCCTTCGCCAGTTGTAGCCACTTGAACTGGACCAGTCTGTTAGTCAGGAAATTATTTGCTGGGACATGAAACTTGAGGTGCCATGTTTGGTTACAGCTCTCCTCTGAGATTACTGAGAAACAGCTGAGAGGAAGAGAGTCTTAATAGCAATCCAGTATGGAGCATTCCCCCAGACCTTCAATTTCTTGCTGAAGATTTATATTTTTGATTCTTTTAATGGAGGTTGCGCCAGAGGTCAAAATATTCCTAACTGCCACTAGCAAGTAGGATTAAACAGTGCTTCCAGCTATGTACTGGAAAAGAGGCTTTTGGGGCAGAAGTTCTGGGGGATCTCACTCATAGCAAACTCCTTTGCAATGCTTTGAGGCCTGGTGTTGTTGAAGGAGACGACAAGCTCAGAACTGCCCTTCTGAAGTAAATAAAGTCATCAGTTACAGTCCCCAGTTTCATCTTCTGATTAAACTTGTTTGAGGAAAGAAGTAATATATTTAGGCTTATTAAGCTGAATTTTCTGCCAGCAGCACTACAGGACTGGATTGCACACATATGGAAATGAGCTCTTATCTGTCCCAGCACACTCCTGATAGAATTAACTCCAAAGGACCTAATGGAAGCAGGGCTGGTGTCAGGACAACTTTCTTCATATCTGCACACAGCTCCATTTGTTAAATGTGGGTGGTATGTTTAAAGAAGACGTTTAGGTGCAATACTGTCCCCAACAAACATGTATCCCACATCCACAGGAGGATAACTGATGTATCCAGAGATGAAGGCTCAGCTGCCTTTATTCCCACCTCATTGCTGTTCCAAGGGGAAAGGAGGCTGTGGCAGGGAAAGGCTGTATTTCACACAAATTAGAGTCATTTTTTTTTTTCCACATGGGCTCTGAAACCTCTTCTCCCAACTTTCAGCACATGGTAGCGAAAAAGGAGACCTAGGAAAGCACGTGATCTTTTTTTCCTTTGGTCTGTGATCAGATCTGACAGTGTTTGAAGTTTTGCTATGCCTTGGTCTGGTGTTAAGCATCATCCACAGGACCAAGATCTGTGTTTCCATCAGGATTTTCATCCTTGCTGAGACCTAGGGAGAGCTGAAAGTGATGGTTTTCCCATTCTGGGATACCTATATGGGAACATGCAAGAACCTGCTTCTTTAGGGATTTAATCAATACAGTTTTAAAGATGGCTGTTCATTGAGTTTGGGTGCACATACAGTAATTAAGTAAATAGAAATTCTGTAATTTGCTGTGGGGGGAATTTTTGTGCTTGGTTTTGTTTTGTGCTTGGACATTCAGGGCAATCTTCCCAATATCTTGTGAGTCCACCTAGTGCCATATGGGGATCCTGGCACTGCACTTTCTTCAGCCATCACTGCAAGCTCAAGAGTAAGGGAGAAATGAGATCACAGGAGCTGAGACATGGTTTGGGGAAAATGTGACTTTAGGGGAACAATGAGGCAATTGTCCTGGTTTGGGCGAGGATAAAGGTGATTTTCTGTCTTGTACTTTTGTTTTTAGCTGAGTCTCTTTAAGTAGTTGCACTTGCTGAAATTAACAGCAGGTTTCTCAGACAGTGTGTGCCTCTAGAACTGATAACATTGATGTTTATAATTACTACTAGAGACTGGTGTGCAGAGCCAAGGACACTGCTCAGCTCTGATGAGAACATTTTACCGTCCAGGAGGATAGAGGTCCCACCTGAGCCCTCCTTTGGGGAGGAACAGACAAGATAGATGCCAGAATTGACCAAACAGAGTATTCCATCCCATACACGTCATACTCAGTATAAATTTGAGGCATCATGAGGGCCGAGCCAGATTTCATGATTTCCTGCTTCCAGCTTCTGGCTGCCTGTCCTTTCTGCCTTTCCTGCTTCCGTTCCTTCACCTGGCATCCTGGAAGGATCCCATCCGTTCGTCTGCCTGTGGTCCTGATCCATGCCAGCCCATATCTGTGTGTTCCTGCCTCCAGCTCCCAACTGCTGCTGACTCCAGGAGTCCAGCCTGGACTTTCCCAGGGCTGCCCTGCAGCCTCGGTGTTGACGTGAGAGTTATTGAGGAAAAGGGGGGAGGAATGTGGTTTCCATTTTCCTGTATATTTGTATATATTTAGTAATTTTTCCTGTTTATCATTACTGTTTCATTAAAGTTGTGTAGTTTAGTTTCCAACCCATAAGTCTCTCTTCCTTATTCTCTCTCCTTTCTTTATCAAGGAGGAGAGAGAGATTAATAGAGAGCATCTGTTATTCGGTTTAATTGCTGGGCCAGTGTTAAACCGTGACACATCTTTTGCAATCTCCAGCCACAGGAATGGTGGATCAGCATGTCACGCTCTCATTTGTCAAAATGCAACAGATGGAAGAGCAATCATCAGTGTTCTGTCAGAAATCATCTCAGGGCTTTAACTTTTGGTGAACTGGTCAGGCAGTTTGACTATCTGGTCATTTTAGGTCCCTTAGAATTGAAAATATTCTATTCTGTTCTGAACTAGAGTTCTTAGATTTTGAAAGGCAGTAGAAGTGTTTTTTTTAAAAAAGGCAGGACAGCTGTAAGAGGACTTCACTGCATTTGTGAAATAAATGAAAAGGTGATCCATTTGATTTGCAGATACTAGAAAAATAAAGACAAGACAGAGTTGGAACATCCAGTTCAAAACTGGAAATGGGGAAGAAAGGAAAAGCTAGAGGGAAAGAGGTAGTACAGTCAGAGCAATTTATCTTTAAATGGAGATTTTTAAATTTTTTTTTTTAAATGGAAAACGATTAATGTAATGAAGTACATTAATCTTTTCAAATCCTGAGAAGACAGAGTTGCAGAGATTATTTGATAATACCAAAACTCATTAGAAGATCTAAGAAGTTAATTTTCTCTGTGGAAATAGGAAATAATCTGCTGAAGAGAATCTATGGAGACAGACAATCACAACAGAGGAGGAAAAATCTGTTTAGTGTCACGTTTGGCTCTCAACTTCGGAAATAATCAAAAGGGATAAGTAGTGTAGTTCCCTGGGTCTCAGTTTAGAAGGTGCTTAAGTATATGCATAAATTTAGGTAAGTAAACTGACTCAATAATTTAGTAGATAACCCAGCAGAGGCTTTCTAAGTTATACTACCATTAATCTCAGCAATATTAACTTGATGTTTAAGGACACAGTTGTGTCAGCTATGGAACAGAACTTGGATTCTAGGATCCACAGCAGCAGACAGTTGTTGAAATTTTAGTGTTTATGAAAGAGAAATAGGTAAGCCCTGAAGAGTTAATGCATCTAATGTGCTTCTTGTTTGCACTGAAAACAAGATCAGCAGTATGTTTATTGCATTCCCTAAATCATACCAGACAGACAGCAACAACTATTTGCAAAAAGTTTTCTACTGGCTACTTGAGGACACATGAACTCCTACTCCAACTCTGTTACCTTTGGGGTTGTTTTTCCCACAATGACTTTGTTGTTTAGCTGACAAAGGGATGGGGGAAAAAAAGGGCATGGGAATGGGGAAAAAGAAACGGGAGTGACAAAGGGAATGGGAAAAAAAATTACAAAGTATCCATTAGACCTGCACTGCTTGATGATTCCTTAATAAAATGTAGCTTATTTTTTCACAGATACTTTGGGAAGATCCATCCAATCTGTCTGGGGTTTAAACTACAAAGTTGTCTCAGCTCCCCGGTAGCAAACAGCAAGTGGTAAGAGAGGGGATATTCAGCCTATACCAAAAGAGACCCACAAAGTAGAATAAATTTCTGTTTGCCTCTCCTGTCACAATGACTGCCTGCTTTCTCACTAAGCAGCACCAGTGGAGTTGACTTTGTGATAAGGGAGCCAGGGAGGGCTTTTTCTTTTGCTCTGTTGTTAAAATAATTTTCTGGAGGAGAGGGGGAAAACAAACAAACAAAAAAAAAGTGTTTGAAAGCTCTTTAAGGTTGTTTCATTTCATGAAAGGTTAGCTGTCCAGTTGCAGTTTCCTTCGATATTGATTCTGAGGACTGTTGGCTGAAGTGCAGAGTAGCTTGGAAATATTCTGCAGAAATTAATTTTCCATAGCAAGACAATTTTTAGTTGTATACAACCATGAAGGAGACACGCTGGTTCTCCTCAGCTCTGGGTTCTTCACTTCCACTAAGAAATCATGACCTGCTGTCCACTTAAAAAGCATCTAAGACAGATTTAGACATTTATGGGAGTTACATAAAGCACTGAAAGATTTATTCCTTTGCCTGTCTCTCTGTTTCATGGCTCCATAGAACAGAAAACACCAGGTTTTTAATTCACAGGGTTCTTAAGCACAAGAAGTTGTTTCCTAAATCTTAGAAAACTGGGGGAAGGCAGGACTGTGTTACCTGGTTTTTAGTTCTCTGTATTTTGATTTAGAAATATCTTGCCTTTTTAAAAAAGTTTATGGGTGAGGAGGTGGAAATAAGTTGTCTTCAGTGTTTTCAGATCTTTGCAGCCCTCACCCTGTCCCTGAATAGTTTATCGGGATTTTAATGTTTTTGCATTCCCAAAGGCAGGGTGCAAAGTTCCTTGTCCATATACCACTAAAAGGGTTCACAGTCCCCAGAAAAGAACATAACAAATCTTCTCTGCTGTTATTTATGGAGAAAAATTGTTCCTTCCTTTGTGAACCCATTAGAAAATCCTAAGGGCTATTAAAATGCAAGCATAAATTAAAAAATCCTGCATCAGATGGTTGCTATTCATGGCATCATGGCATGCCAGTAAGTATTGATCTTCTCGTACCTTTCAAATTCTCATTTCTTTTTTTAAATTAGTTTTATTGATATGTTCATATGTGGAGGAACAATTCTGAAGTGTGTGAGCTGGGACTACCATAGAAAAAATCTATATTTGTTAAACTTACAAGCTCTGAGTACACTTCTAGGCATATTTTAGTATGATGAAGGCATCTCCTGGTTTTACATGAAAAAGTCTACATTTGGGAGTGATTTAACATGACCAAAATTTTTAATCAAGTGCAGCAAATCAGCATCTACAGGCTTTAAGCACCCATATCTTACCAAAGTGTGATTCTAAATTTTTCAGGGTCTCTCTTACATATGGTGTATCAGACCATAATACTCTCAAAAGAGGATCAGCTTATTGTTAATTTGTGTCTTTTTCCTTACAGGAAATGTTTTGGGAATTTACTGCATAAGGAGCCATATGAGCAGTGGAGGAAAATGTCAAGAGCTATTAGACAGAAGAGTGCTGTCTGTACATAGCAGCTTTACTGCAAAATCTTGGACACATTTCACATACCAGACTCAAGAGGCCCAAACTGTGGAATTTTCCTTGTATCTCAGCTGATGAGAAGGTAAGGCAGCATACACACAGCTTGAAGCTTGGAGGCCATTAGTGGGATCTGGTGGGTGTCTTCGAGTCTGGAATAAGCAGCTGTGTGCCAAACTTCAGGGTACAAATGGAGATAGAATATAAGGGAAGGCTCAAAGCAAGCTTGAGCTGGGGCTGCACCTGGAACAGACTCTCTCCTTCTCTCACTACATTGTTGGTATAAACCCCAAGAAGAGATTAAACTATTAGTGTCCTATAGCCAGGCTGTATGAAACAACTCTCTTCCTATCCCTGCACCCACACCTCTTCCCCTCATCAGGATCCACAGACCTTTTCTGAGCACGAGAAGGAGTTCATGGACTCCCAAGGACAAAAAGCAAACCTGGTGATAAACTCAGATTCCTTACTGGGGCTCCAGGTCTGCTTACTCCAGACCCAGGCCCACCTGTACACTCAGGCAAAGTTGACTATAAATGTTATCTCGATTAAAAGGTAATTTATCTGTAATTGTGATCACAACATTTCTTTTCATAATGTCTTTAAGTATTTCTACAACACATGGATCTCTTTTCTTGCCAGTGCCTTTGATCTGAATCCAATACAGCTCAGTCAGATGGGGTATTCATAGACATTTTTTATCAGCTCACAGCTTTCAGGACTGACACCATTGACATCAGTCATGTCTGTACATTCATTGGCACTAAATAAATGAAAAGAAGGAAAGCTTGGAGGAAATTAAATCCCAGAAAAATCAAACAGCTTGCATAGTATAGGGCCCAGAACATTTTGTATTGTGCATAAAGATTTGAGGATGGAACAGCTATTCCACATTATGAAGCAATTTCCTGTATGAGTCAGTGAAGAGGCATTTATCCCCAAGGAACCTGCAGGGACCTTTGTTCTTAGGTCACTTGAAAGTGGAGAGGACAATGCACTTCAGATTATAAACTCTGTAAGTAAACTCTGTCTGTAGCCCTGTCCTAGTCTTTGATGTCTGGGAAGCATTCTGTGGCCCTTCTATCCAGCCTGAAAGGGTCACTGAAAACTTCCCAGGGCTGGTGGTTGCATTTGTTTAGGCCCAATCTCCATCAAGCCAAATTTCGCTTTCACTTTGGAAAAAAAGCAGCTTCAGGGGGATTTGGGCTTACGTGCCTGAGAGTAACACTGCAATTTGCTGTCAGCAGTTGTGTTCCAAGTTTCTACATTCATTACACTTAACAAAGCATTTCCCTTGGCATTGCAGCTTTTTAAATGTAGAAACTGCCAGATCATATTCCTTATACCAAGCCCACCTCCCTTTGTACAAGTGCCTTTGCCCTGTTGCTCCTCCATGTCACCTTAGTGTAGGCGGCAGTAGATTTTTACTCTGACCAAGTAGTCTTAGAAAATAGCTAAAAATCTTGGTCACTAAATACTGAACTTTCTCTAGCTGCAAACTAGCCATAGTATTAAGTTGGAGGATGTTAAGTTTCCTTTCTTCTTGTATTATACTACCCTCTAGTGGCAGAGTCTGAAAAGACAAGAAATTACTGGAAGGTTTCATGCAAGAGCTCTAAATTTCCAATACGTTTTACCTTTACAAAACAACAAACTTTCTTAAAAATAATAGAAAACTTGCAAAAAGAATCCCAAATCAGTTAGGAATAAATGAATGTGAGAAACAGTATCTTCTTGCCAGAGCAGAAAAAATAATCTTCAACGCTATACAATAGAGCCAGAGTAGGAAGATAAAAATAGAGCCTAAAAATAGATAAAGGTCTATTTTTATCTTCCCTGAAGTCTTTCTAGAATAGATGACAAATGGGAGGCAAAAAGGCAATGAGTTTAAATATTAAATACTTAGGAAAAGAGGAGTGTATTAAAAACTTCCATTTTTACTTGTGGTCGTCATGAAGGAACAATCATTCGTGGCTCCTAAGGAATAAAACTGCTTAAAATTTCAGCTTCTATTTCCATTTCAAATTCTTTTAAGGGTTTGGAGAGATTTATAGCATAAATTGATCAATGTGTTTATCTCAAGGGATTAGCTAATGTAATCACTAGAATATCTTGTGCAGTTTGTTCATTCTCAATTATCCTTCTAAATTTACCAGAGTCGGAAGAGTGTCTATTATTATTAGAGAGTCTATTAATTATTACAGATTAGCAGACTCTCATTAGCTTAATTCCATTTAAAGCAACAAAATAAATCTCAGGGCAATTAGGTAACTTTTCACACTTCTATTATTTACAAAAAAATAGAGCGATTCAAATGTGCATTTCCTTCAGAACAATAACATTGAGTTTCATATTTCTCTGACTTTGGTTACAACAGAAATGCTCAGTGTGCTGATGTGCTGTTTGCACTGCCATGGTAATGAGTTATGTGATGTTAATTCTGTTCTGGCAGCATGGCTTACATAAATAACAAATTTTAGTTATGAATGTAAGAACAGAACTTTCATTTTGAAATTACATTGTTCCAGTGTGATTCTATTGTTTATTGTACCTAAAAGAAAACAGTCAATTGAATTTGCATTACAGCCCAGTAGTCAGGCATTCCACATGACACATTTAAAGACACTATTTGCTCCAGAAAGGCTTTCCATAAGAATTACACAGCAAAGCAATCTCAGTAGGCAGTCATGATGAACACTTCTCAAATAAATGTGTAATGTACTGGAAATTCATTCAGGGTATAATGGAGCTTAGAACTCCAAGTATATTAATATTTATGAGTCACAAAACAGTCCCCAAAATATGATTTGATAAACTTTTTTTTTTTTTGCAACTGGAATAAAATGTACAGAATGTTTTCTTCCATGACTCAAGCCTGGCATGTTCAACAGCCCTGAAATGCAAGTTGTGGGATTTTTCTTTGTACCACTCTCAGCTATCCAAAAGAGCACACTCTGTCCATGGAACTTCCCTGTAGTACAACTCCAATACTGTTGGGAATGCCACATGGTAATGAAAAGCTCCCTTTCTGTATCCTTCTCTCATTCCACATGCCTAAGCAGATGCCTGACCAAATTAAGTACAGAATTCTAATAAGTAATAGAGCTCCTCACATCACTCTTTATCTCACACCTTAGCTTTCCCACTATGTCATAAGAAATTACTTAATTCTCCCAACAAGATTAAAGCAGCACCCTCACTAGGATGTTAAGATGAGGTTTTCTGTGGTGTTTAGCTCCAGCTGACAGTTTGTATGAAAATAAAGTGCCTCAATTTTTCATTGCAAAGACTAATCACATCACTGAATACAGGAATACCTGAGGCCTTTTTGTATGTTTAAGGCAGCAAACTTCCAGGGCTATTGAGAATATGGAACTACTGAGAATATCACCATGAGGCTCAAACATTTCCACCCATGACAGGGCCAGCCAGGGTCAGTATAAAGGCCTGAACTCTGTTTTCACTATTCCTTTTCTATATTTCCTAAATTCTTTTCTTAGAGACAGTGAAGGAAGCTTCTAGAGCTATGTGATCTGGTGCACTGATGACCAGAGTTTAGATTATGATTATGAAACCATTTGCATCCCCTTGATGCACCTTCAGTGAAGACAAATATTTCTTAGAAACAGATTTTTAATTAAATCTATCTTTCCTTGCTTTGTCTTGTATGAAGACTCTGCTTTGCTCATCTCCTTCCAATCAGAGATATCAGGACACAGATGCTCTTACAACTGATTCCTTGTTGAAGCACCTTGCTAATTACACCCTTTTGGTTGGAAAGTATAAAATGGTGGTGCCCACCTTTGTGAGGAAAATAAAGTTTTAAAACACTTTTAAAAGTGTTTTGGTTGCAGTGCTCTGCTGGGATTTACACTGTTGCTCTGACGCTCTCTGGTGAGACAAGACTATGAGGAATTTCTTGTATATTTTCTCATTTAAAGCTACATCCCTCTAGGTGGAACTTTTTGCTTGTTTCTTTTGTACTCAGTGAATGTTTATGCAATAGGAAACTTGAAAAATATAGTGGTTAAAAAAGTTGAAGGATCTTTGAATTGGTATAAAAATATGTAGCTTTGGGGGTCAAAACCCTTGGAGGAAGTGCTTTCTCATGGTTTGTTCAATACTGAAACTAAAGTTGCATTTGAGATAGAATTACTTTTCCTTCAGTATGTTGCTGCCTTGTTTTTGCAGGTCACTTATGGATTAGGAGATGATGGAAGTGGGGGTATAACTATTTAAAGTGATTTTAACCAGTGTTGTATAATTCTTGGTTGAAAGGAAAGCAGAAATTCAGGAGGATTTGCTTTTGGGGCTCATAGGAGGGCTATTGGAAAGAGAGGAAAAGTTGCAGCTTTCCTTTCACCATCAACTATTTCTTACACAGGGAGTAGGTATTATTTCTTAGACATGAGAGCCAGAGCCTTAGTTACAAAGTGGGTACTGTGTGGGTAATTTTTTTCACTTTTTGGGCACAATGACATTTTTCTGACAGAATGTGGATGATTTTCTTGCTTGTTAGTAGCTTCAGAAGTTTGCAGGGAGTTTATTTTGTGCTAGCTGCTGTATCTGAGTGCCTAATAAAATCTAACCACAGTACAAGTCCATCCAGAGTCCTTAATGACATTTTAGTAAGTTAGAAAAATTTTCAGACCTTCTAGTTCAGTTGGTAGTTGGGCAGGTTTGGAGTTACCTATAATAATGTTGAATATAATACTCTGATTTCTGCTAAAGACAATCCTGGGCTAGATTATTCAAGATACTACGAAAAATACAGGAAAGCAAGGTCTTGACTAGAGCTCAACCCTCTGAGAAATCCTTAAGAAGCAGAGGCAATAATGCTTATTTCTTTCATGGTTCTGTACAGTGCTTGGGAAGTCTGTCAGTTTGGTTTTTAGACTGTACTTGCAAATTTGGTGTGTGCAAGCAAGTGAGCCTGGTTGGATTTAAAAATGGTAAGAAGCAAGAGAATGTTAAATGGAACAGATTTATATATTGGTGATGCTCCCTTGCTCCCTTATCTGCTTCATGGCAAGATAATCGGGTCAACAATGTGAAATAAATTAGGCTTTAACTAGATACCCTATCAAATAAACCTGGCATTTTAGAGTTGGTTTGGATCATTATAGATCTGAAACCAAAGGATGCTGGGGGCAAGGAGGATCTGAACTGTGTGGGATCCACAAAGAAACCACTCCTGAGACTGAAAACTGGTTTAGGGCACACTGCATTGCAAATTCACCTTTAAGGTGGGAAATTTTATGGCACAAAATCTGACTTCTGAGGGATGAAAAGCTGAGAGCTTATTTCAGTATTTGTATTTGAAACAAGTCTCCACAAAAATTAAGAAGGCTTTTTCAATGAAAAGGGTATGTAATACTTAAAAGAAAATATGGAATTTTTCTTGACCTCAAGAAGGTGATACCATTCCTCAATTCTAAATATGCATTTGCGTGTCTGGTTATATTGGGTGTTTTGGTTTTTGGCTTTTTTCTTTTCCTCAAGCCCCACTGCTGTTGCCAAAACTGTCTAATGCTCAAAGACTACAGAGAAAATATTGCAGAACTGAGAGTCTGATTTGGGAATACTGTGTCGGTGGTGTTCTGATGGTGTTTTAACATGGGGATCCACAAACCAGCTCTTTTCTTGCAGCTGTGAAACCTCAAGGGAAACTTGTGGGTGGGTATGTGTTTGCCAGGATGAGAGGTAAAGGTTGAGACTGGTGGTAAGAAGATCAGTGTTTGTAATGTAGTGTGTTTGTGCTACCTTGTTACTTGAGTGATTAAAAAAAACCAACTTCTAACAAGTGAAATGTTTCCTTTTGGGCGTTTCTTTTTGGAACCAAAGGTGTAAATTGACAAGGTCAAAAATTTCTATTCAGAGGATGCAGTGAAGCTGAAATTTTTTTAATCCACGATGGGTCATGCCTGTCCTGCTGTAGCATCATCAGTCTTCCAAAACTCCCCTGACTGCTCATGGCCTCAGTGGGAGCAGCCATACATGGCAACCAGCACACAGAGTGTCCCAAAACCACAGTGTTCCTTCTGACCTCAAAATTCCTGTCCTGTTTACAACCCCTCCCCACTCCCAAAGGCCCCTGTTTTGGGGGGACAATGTATTTTTTTCCACCTGTGTGCCATCCCACCTAAGAAGGAGACTCTGGAAGAAGACTCTGCAAGCTCGGTAATTTGCTGTGTAGGTCTTCAAGTCTGGACAGCATGCTCCACAGGATCTAAGGAAAGGTTTGTTTGACTAAGATGGTGACACTTTCTCAGGGGCAGGTGAAGCCGAAAAAGGCCAAACAAAACTGTTTAGAGACAGAGTTTGAGTCTGTAAACAGCAAAGGTATTTATTTTCGGATCCGGGGAACCCCCAGCTCGTGCTGGACAAAGAGTTCCAAGGGTTAAGGGAAAGGGTTAGGATATTTATACAGTAAAAGGGTAGGTTACATCATCCTTACATACATATTCATAACAGGTGGAGTCTGGGCGGAGTTGTCTTTTTGGGGATGTGTTCGGGGGTCTTTGGGGGTCTTCAGATGAAGTAACGAAGTCTTCCTCAGGGTTGAACTTTTTACCTTTCTTGCTCTTGATGACTTCATCCCCTTGTTATAGAGGATAATTGGACCCTTGCAATAAAACTTCCCCTTATCTGCTAGTTCTGGCAGCCTCATCCTGCCTTTCGTGCCGGTGTTTACACTCCCCCAGTGCCCAGCTGTCTCAGTGGTGCCAGGACTTACACTTCTAATTATCTCCAAGACAGAAGTTAATCCCGTTAGGGTCTTGACATGTCTCATCTGCTTTTGGTCACTTCTTTCTTAGTTTATCCCTGAATTCTACTGGTTATGAACACAAATTCATTAACATATATTACAAGTTCTAATTCTACATAAAGTAAATTCACACAAACAGTTTGGCCTGATCCACTCTCTTCTTCACAGGCAGCTTCTGTAGTCTCAGCTGCAGAAGGGGTTTTCCTTGTAAGATGGTAAAGTTTAGGTACTTGGGTGAACCACACTGTTGCTGTTCTTGTGTGAAAACCAAGAAGCCTCCTGTGGAGTGGACTGCCGCTCTCCTTCGCAGGTTTCCTGGATTGCATGTGGCACTCTATGTTCTTCTGACTCTCCTCACTTACTGTGTGCTTTCTTGGGACGAGGTGGCACTGCGGGTGATTCTGGAGTCAAGCATGTGGGTGTTGGATACCTCCAGACTGCTGGGTTTGGCTGTGACCTGGAAACGAGCTGCGACCTTAGCGCCTTCCCCTTCGCTTAAGGAAATTTTTCATATCTCGACGCCAGCTCCCTGCCCGCCCACAAGCCAAGCTTAGAGGAGCAGCCGCCCTTTGACACTGTTCAGGGATTCGGAGTGGTGGCTGACACTGTCTGGCTGACACTGACAGACACCGACGGCGAGCCCTCCCCGCCCGCCGCACGCCGCCTCATAGCCCCCTCTCCCCCTACCACCCATTGGGCACGCGCACCTCTACCGGCGGCAGCGCCCCCGCGCGCGCTGATGTGGCGGGCAGCGGGGCCGGAGCTGCGGCTCCTCTCGCGAGATCCGGGGCGGCGCCGCCGCGGAGACGCGTTAGAAGTGCGGAGCGACGGTTGGGGCAGGGGAGTTGAGGTGAGGTGTGGTGAGTGAGGGTCTGGAGTGGAGCGGAACGGGGCTCCCGCTGCTCCTGGGCATTTCTGTCTGTCCCTCTGCCGCTCCTTGTCTGCGGGAGGGTGCTTTGAGGCGGAGGGGCTCCGGGAGGGAAGAATAACTCCTGTCCCGTCAGCTCCTTATGTGCAGTGGTACCTGGGACTCTGCGGCCTTCGGGGCCCTCCCTTGGCGGGGCCGCCCTGCCGGTGCCTTCCTCTGGTACCTCAGGTGGAAACGGCCGCTTTACTGTCCCGCAGGCCCAGAGATGCTGCGTTAAGTGGAATAAGGGGAGTCTTCTCTCTCTCCGCTCCTCCTGCCCCTGAGGGTCGGGCTGAGGGGCCTGCGGAAAGCAGCCCCTCTGCCAGACGCTGCCGGGGGATGAGTAACGTGTCGGCCCGACGCTTCCACAGGGCTGGTTGCTGGTGTCTTTTTTGGTGACTGAACGACCAGGCTGTATTCTGAGGTGGTTGTTTGGGTTTGTTGTTTGTTTTCTTTTTTCGCTTTTCTTTGTAATACTTCTCCATCCAGCAACGTGTGTTGTGGCAGGTGACTGACTGAGGTGATTGTCCGCTTGAGTGTGCAGCGGAGGTAGGGGAAGAAATGGGACTTATAGAGTGGGGCTTTGCCTGAACGTACCTGTATGGCAAGGGAAAGCCTGGCTTTAGGAACAGAAACTGTCTTGGTGATTGTGTTAGTGCTCAGAAAACTGTAGGTACTCATGAATAGATCAGAACATAGGCAGATGTTGAATATGACCCTTGGGAAGTGCAGAAGAGTTATGTATTAGTACAAGACAGCTTGCATGCCTTTTAATATCCTACCCTATTATTTTTATCAAGGAGTTTATTAAGTGGTTGAATAATCAAAGTGTGGAGCGCTTAGATTCTGTCCTAAAACGACTGAAGATAATTAGCCCAAAGTGAGCAACTATTGTAAATGGAGTCTGATTTCTGTTATTTCACCTTTTATTTGCTTACCTGCCACCTATTTAATGTACCTTAAAACAGTATTTTCCGGGTAGTTTACTTAACCTCATCTATTAATGTTTATTTTTAATATATAGCTGTCGGCAATAGTAAATTGCAGGCAATTCCCGACAATAGAGGTTTATGAACAGTCCCCCTGGATTTATCTGATTAACTTGAGCCAACACTGACAACGAAATGTTGAGGATGTCTGTGCTCCCAAACCCACACTCAGTGTTTTCCCTTGTAGTTGGCAAGAAACGGATGAGTAGAAAACCGTTTCTCCCTTCCTACTTATTTCAACGATAGAAGACTAAGATATTTTTAATATTAGCCAGTAATTAATTTATTAAGATGCTAAAGGTACTGTCTGCAAACTGGTGGAGAGCATTAAAATTAAATTGAGGAGGGAGCAAGACAAAATCCCCGAACAAGCCTTTAGGAATTGAGTGCTGGAAGAAGGGGTGACCCTGGGTGTAGCCTGATTACTTGCCCCACAGGCCAATTGCAGAGCTTCTATCCTTTGGCACCGTTGTCTGATCTGACTGTTTCTAAGCTATCTGATGGCTGTCTCAACTGAAATGGGAATAAGATTTGCATTTTAATGGGGTTTAAGCTTGTGATCGGCATGTTCATAAGACAGTCACAGGCTTTAAGCCTCTTTGGAGAAGTACTGCAAAGAAGGACTTCTATAATGGTAGTTTATTCTTAATCAGACTGGATAACTGTTGCTTTTTTGTTTGGTTGTTTTTTGGTTTTTTTTTAAAGGTGAAGTATGAGAATACAGTCAAGAGTTAGATGGACTTCTGAAGGTGTTACTCAAATTTAAATTAGCAAGGTAGGAGCAATCAAATCATTATATTGCCTCAATACTCTTGTTTGATTAGAAAATGGAGCTATGTTTCTATATTTTAAATGGTTTATGAAGTGAAGAAGGATTAATTCTGTTTGATGTAAATGCTTGCCAGGGTGATTGCCTGTATGCTTGTATTGCTCTAGTTTGCTGTGCAGCATATTAAGAAGTACAGTTTGTGTCTTTGTTCTCTTAATAAACTTAACTTAGAGGTATGTAGAATACCTTATCCTGGTTTATTTCAGCCTAAGTGTGCAAAACTGCTTTTTCAATCATTGCAATGGTTAGATATGAAAAACTGAAGTTTAAGAGCTGGCTGGATTAATTGTGTTTGTAGCTATAAAACTTGCATAACCACAGGTGATGTAAGATGTTAAAAACAGAATTTGATAATTTACATCTCGTATCCCTGAAAGGAATTAGCACAATTTAGGCATGATGAACTTCTGCATCTTAAAATTACTTTTTTTCTTTATGGGAAGGGTGGGTAAGGGTAACTCCAATAGGAGATAAACACGCTGAATAAAAGCAAAAAAACCCAAAACAAAACCAACCAAACAAACAAAAAAACAAACCAACCAGCCCACTACATTTATGGCTCTTAAAAATTATCTCTTCTATGATAAGCTGCAAAATTTGCTCTTAGGACCAGCATCTTGGTGACATTCAGAAGGAGAATATATATGTAGCCCAGTAAGAACTGGCAACAACAAAATTGTTCATGAAAAAAACCCCACAATAAGATAATTAAGAATTACTTTGCTTCTGAAATTATGTAAAAATGGAGGCTCAGCTTTGAAAACTGGACTGTAAATTTCTATTTGTATATCACTTACTGCATACATCCTGAGAGAACTCATGTCTTATGTTGTTCAAAAGCCTCAGTTGTTTAATTACTTCTGGCTTTATAAAATTTTTTGCAATGTGTTGATTTCATTGATTTGGGAGCAAGCAGTTGTAAAAGCTTAGCATGTTTGAATTTGTTTTTATTAAAATACTTTGGTTTGGATTTATTTTGTCAAACTTTTGCAAAATTCACTTCTGTTATAATCAAAAGATAGAAATGGATGAATTTGCTGAAATGTGATAGAGCTGGTTATTAACAAATAGTTTATCTCCAATGATTTAAGTTTAAAGTGGAAAACACTCGATTAAGGTCTGTTAAGCACTTAAAATTAATATCCCTGTTCTATTTTTGACTCTTTCCTTTAACTACCTTTATCTGTTTCTATATCCCACTTAATGTTATTAGTAAATTATCCTGCTATTAGAGCTGCCAACATGATTAAGAGTTACTTGTATACACTACTGCTGTTACTAGCGTGGCTTTATTTCTAATAACCCAACAAATATTGTCAGCCATATGCATGAACTTGTTTTTACAAGGTTATTTCCTCATCTTCTATTGAGTGTCTATAGCAAAACAGCTCTACATGAGATTAACTCTGGTTCTAGTGTGCTAGGAAACAGGGCTGGGAACACAGGAGTTCTTTTTCCTCTATGCTGTCACTTAAAGCATAGGACAAGATGGTAGCCAAGTTTATGGAGAAAAAAACAATTTTCACAGCACTGTTTTTTCATGAGCTAATGAAAGAATATATCCACATATCCTGAGTAAGAAAGGAAATAAATAATTTTGTTCAGATTAATTCTGTTAACTTTCTATGCTATATTAATAAATTTATTTGCAATATTGAAGTAACAAAAGGAAGAAAAATGGAGACGGAGACTGTTGTGAGTCTTAGACACCAACTGAAGGAAGCAGAGAACGAGCGCAGAAAGGCGGCACAGTATGGGCTGCATTTATTGGAGTCCCAGAGTGAAGTGCAGAATCAGTTGGATCAAACACGCCGGGAACTGACTGAGAAAACTGAGGTGATGTTTTAAACTTTGAGTGACAAAAGCAGTTAGGAACTTGTTTTACTGTAACTATTTTGTTTTAAATGCCTTTTAGAGTCTAGATCAACTTAAATGAACTTTTTTACTTGAAGTATTTACAGAGAAGGCTTTTTATCTCTGTTCTATGATGTTGAACATAATTTTCTGTAACCAGTGTGGGCTGTGTCAGGGTTTAACACTGCCCTGAGTAACAGATGCTCTTTCTTAATCCCCCTCTCCTCCCTGATAAAGAAAGGAAAGAGACTTATGGGTGGGAAACTAAACTACACAGCTTTAATGAAAGAGTAATGATAGAAAGAAAGAATTACTAAATATATACAAATATACAGGAAAATTGATACTACATTCTTTCCCCCCCGCCCCCTCCCCAATAACTCTCACTCTCACACTCCCACCAATAACTTTCATGTCACCACTGAAGCTGCAGGGCAGCCCTTGGAAAGTCCAGGCTCCTGGAGTCAGGAGCTGGAGGCAGGAACACACAGATTCAGGCTGGCACGGATCAGAACCACAGACAGAGGAATGGATGGAATCTTCCCAGGATGCTGAAGCAAAGAAAGGGAAGCAGGAAGGGGTTTGACCCTTGTGTTCCCTCAGATTTATCCTTAGTATGATGTGTATGGGGTAGAATACTTAGTTTGGTTAATTTTGGCATCTATCTTGTCTGTTCCTCTCCAAAGGAGGGCTGCAGGTGGGACCTTTTTCTCCTTCTGGAGGGTAAGATGTTCCTCAGAACTGAGCAGTGTCCCTGGTTCTGCACACCATTCTCTGGCTGTAACTATAAACATCGAGTATTATCAGTCCCAGAAGCAGACACTGACTGAGAAACTTGCTGTTAATTTCAGCAAGTGCAGCTACTTACAGTAGACTTGGCTAGCTGAAGGCAGAAGTACAAGACAGAAAATTACCTTTATCCTGGCCCAAACTAGGACAGGGTGTCATAGGTAATTATGCATCAAGTGTTCAATACCTTGTAGGATTAATTACTTTTAAGATAAAAAGGATACTAAGTGGTGAAGTGAATCTTTCAGAGCATATGTGTTCTGTGGCTGTGTTCAGCAATTCCTATTTATTATGCTCCCCCTGCAAGCTTTGTGTCACTTCAACCTGTAAAAAGAACATTATCAGCAAGAGTAAAATTGATTTCTTCTGTTGTGGAGTCTTCATATTTTTTAAACACCAAGGGATTCTGAATTTATTACTGTGTGTCTTTACAGCTCAGGAAAGAAATATATTGTTGAAATATAGAGGTATTAGTTCAGTGTTCTAGTAGTTGTGCAAGAAAATTCCAATTGGGAAAAATATCTTCCATTTTTCATAAACTCTGCAACTTTTTTGTTAGTTTTCAGTTAGCTGATGATTCATGTATACAGCATTTCATATTGTCTGTTTCTGGCTGTACTTTCTTTCCTTCTCTTGTGATACAACCAAAATTTAATGGTTTTGTTGTAGTCTCTTTAGTGGTGTGTTTTGCTTTTTAAACATCTGGAGAGTTACAGCACTCTGCTATTTGAATGAACTCTAATCAGTAATCTTTGTAAGTTTCCTATTAGTAAACTGAGTTCAGGAGAGATGGCTGGAAAGCTTGAGGGAAAAGGAAGGATTGTAATTTTCTGTTGACAACCTGAGATGGCACCTGATGGGTTGTGACGCTATGCCTGTAGGTTGTAAACCTATGTTATAGGCTGCAGTGAAGTTTGGAGTTGTACTTGTGTGAACCAGATGAGTTAGTAATTTGCATTCAAGGCTGAGGGAAGGAATTGTGTGGTTCCAGAGAGTAGAACAACAGCTTGTGGGGGTACTGTGGTTATCCAATAGTTTCTTTGGAGTTTTTGAATCTGTTATATTCTATGGAGTCTGAGGGACAAAGTAATAACTGTCAACATTAGTGTAAGTTTTAACAGTAGGCATGAGAGTCTTTCAGAAAAATCTTATGTATGATTCTGTATAAGTCTGTAGGTACATCATGCTAGGTTTTTATTGCTGTTAGATCTGGGCAGCAGTGTACTCCCAGACATTTTCTCTGTACTCTTTCTGCTTCAAGACTTAATTTTTGGCCTTTTTTCTTCTTTAATTGCTGGCTGGATGGAAAAGTAAAATGAAACAGTCCTTGGTAATTAGCAAAACATGTCCTGTTAGGCATAGAGGGAAAGCTGATTAATAAGTCCTTCTTCAGTCTAGAAGGGTTGGTGGGTTTTAAGACAAAACAGTAGATAATTGAGATGTCTTTACCAAATGTTGAACTGAGCTGTTTTTGCAGCTTGATGGACCATAACAGTTTTAAAGGTAATTAGATTCCACAGTGGTGAGGGGACACAGCCTCCTCCTAAATTTCTTTGGTGATGCTTCCAGAGAAGATGACTACACCTTTCATATTGGGTGCAAAGAGGTGTACATGTTCCAGGAAGAAGAGATTATTACACATTCAAATTAAGTCAGAACATTTTGGAGCAGTATGGTTTGGGTGTTTTGTTTATTGTTGAGACTTTTAAGCATGGATATGACAACTCCCTTATTGAGGCATCAGAAAAAGGTTGAATGAGCTGTGTGTGTTAAGCATTTAGTTCTGAGGTTGAATTTAGTGTATTGTTGCCCAGGCATTTCTGAATATTACATCTATGTTTATTATTATGTTATTTCTTTCAGAAATTTGAACAAGATAAATACTCTCTTCAGAGAGAAATTGAACTCAAGAATCGGATGTTGGAAAGCTTGAGTTTTGAATGTGACTCCCTAAAGCAACAACAAAACATGCAACTGGATAAACAGAAAGAACAGCTTGCCAGAGTCTATGGACAAGAAATCAGTGACCTTAAAAACAAGGTTTGGCAACTAATATATAGCTGAAATATTGCTACTGCCATTTAAAATAATAGGTATTTAATTTTAAAATGAATGTTTACTATCAAAATAAATCTGATACATAGTTTTAAGATGTGGGAGTTGGTTTTGCTTTTGGTGAACTGCATAGTGTTATGGTGAATTTTATCATATTTCAAAGCTTATTTTCAAAGTTGATAGTCAATTTGTATTTCTGTCATGTTTTCTGTAATTAGAACAAAGTAAAAATTATTGTGCTTTTTAAGAATTTGTTGTAAATAGTTGTCAACTGTCTTTAAGCTGGAGAATCTGAAAGCTGAACTAGATGAAACCCGACTCTCAGAGAAACAATTAAGACACAAAGTGGATCATCAGAAGGAAATAATTGCTGCCAAATCAGAAGAGCTGCATATGATGTCTGAACGTGTACACGAGACCATGTCTTCAGAAATGCTTAATCTTCAGATAGAACTTGCTGAACTAGAAAGTGTCAAGGTGTGTGACTAGTAGGAATGTAGGCTACTGGGAGGTAAAATGCTGTTACTTTGTGCACTTCATTTTTACGTGCTTTGTGTATGTTGCTTCCTGGTGATTGGCTTATGATTAAGAAAATGTGCAGAAAAAATTAAACAGTGTATTCAAGTAGGCTTGAATACAACTTCTTCACAGTAATAATTTGAATTCAAAGTAATTACTACTAAGAAACATGTTTGATACATAAGGGCCTGCTTTTCTTCCAATAATTTTATTAACTTTTTCTTTCCTATTTGGTTGTTGTGTTTAGGCCAGTGTTGAAGAGAAGCTGAATGAACTGCAGTACAGTAAAGAACAATTAGAGCTTGTGAACAGTAACTTGCGTAATCAACTGGAGCGTCTGCAGGGAGAAAAAGAAGAGAGGGAGAAGGAAATTCTTTCTTACTGTAATTCACTACAGGTATTCTCAATTTTACTCAGCAGTGGTAGGTGATATCTAAATTTCACAAGTTGTCCTAACTTTTTCTGTCAAATTGGAGGAGTTCTGAGGAGGAAGAGGAAAAAAGAGAAGGAAGAAAAAAGATGATGAGTCATTTTGGTGTTCCCTGTTGCTAAATATTCTGACATCCTTTAGTGGCAGGCTGTGTATAGATGTCCTTCGCATTGCAGTATTCTGCCTTGTAACAGGACCTTCTAACAGGTTGCTGATAAAATTTTAATTTTTAGTTCAAGTTATCTGGACAATTTTATACTGGGGAGTAGAGGTTTTGTGACTAAATAGTGCAGCAACATCTCCATCATTAATCCAGTTGATAAACATCCAAATTTTCCTTTAAGGGTTTTAATTATGCTCTTGTCCTTAAGAGGAAGTGTAATGTAAAGCCTTTTAGTAAACCAGAATTGGTTCTCTTGGGGACTAGAACTGTATGCACAGTTAAGTGCTGCAGTAGAAGATAAGCTGTGATAAAA
Source organism: Calypte anna (assembly GCF_003957555.1). Taxonomy (NCBI): domain Eukaryota; kingdom Metazoa; phylum Chordata; class Aves; order Apodiformes; family Trochilidae; genus Calypte; species Calypte anna. Next base: position 5,917,007 of record NC_044259.1, on the reverse strand, counting down.
TCATAGGAAATGAAGAGGTAATACAATCTGATTAATGTGTGTAGTACATCAGATGCTTAAATGACTAATATCCTCTTTGCTTTAATCTAGAAAGCTCGTGAAGCTAATCAAGAGCTTCAGGTTCAGCTGGATCATGCAGTGCAGCAATCTTTGGACCCCACAAGTAAAGGCAATTCTCTCTTTGCTGAGGTACAGTTATGCCACATGGCTGAGAATATACTGGAGACACAAAATTACTTAATACTCTCAGAGCAATATAGGAAATAATACTCAAGTATCTCTGCCTTATCTGGCTGGTGTGCATTTGTTCCTTGAACACCACTTCAGTGTTCAATATCTAAGAACTGATGTAAGGAAAAATTTTTTTGTGCATGCTGGAGTTGAGGAGTCAGTTAATTTAATGGAATCAATTAAAGGTTGTCAAGAAAGGAGATGGGACTGAGGGTTCATGACCTTTCTGCCACTATTAGCTCTAAAGTTCTGTTCAGCTGGTAAGCCTTTAATACAGAAGATAGGATGGGAACTACTAGATGTTAAATTCTGTCTTTTAAAAACATTAGCTGGGTGTTTTGAGCATATGTGAGGATCTTTGAATAGGAGTCAAATGTTGTTAAAACTAGGAAGTTGTTTGCTGACAGCACCCAGAGAATGGGTTGAATTGGTATGCAGTTAATTTTTTTAACTATTTGTTCTGCTAATGGAAAAAACTGTTGAACAGCAACACTGAAGCATAGAAAATTTTGCATTACTTCTATATCAAAGGAACAAAGTAACTAACCTTGATATCAAAGAAATAAAATAAGTCTGCCTTTCACTGGCTGGGCTTCAACTGCTACAGGACTGTCTACTCATTCTTATCTCAGAGGTAAAGGAAATGTGCACTTTTTCTCAAGTCCCCTTGTTGGCAAGTCAGTGTTTGCAGAACCAATATGAATTGCTGTGTAACATTTTATGAAACCTGTCATCCAAATGACAAGTGTTGTAATTTTCATAGTAATAATTGTTCACAATGTTCTGTAGGTGGAAGACCGTAGGGCAGAAATGGAACGGCAGCTGATCAGTGTGAAAATAAAATATCAGTCACTACAAAAACAGCATGCATTCACTAGAGAACAATTGCAAAGAATGAAGGTATGACCATTACTGTAATACTCCAGGGTTTCCTGGGGGTCTGATTAAGGCAATGATTTAGTACACAGGTTAGGGGATTTCATTATCTTTAGGATACAGTAGTCTGGGCAGAGGGAGGGATGTGGGAGTGTAACAAGTGAGATGTCATTGTCCTATTTAACAGTTATGGTACATCAGCCTTTTACAGTGTTATCTAGGTTATCCTAAAGCTAAGCTGTGCTGTAGGCACTATGCTTATTGTGGCAATAGTTGTTAAAGGGATGAAAATAAAGTACAACTGCCATCAATCTGGCCTTCAGTTTGTCTCAGGTTGCATTTTACTGTCTCATCTAATTCATGTGGTATGTGAATTATTTCTCTTAACTATGGCTGTTAGGAACAAATGTAAAATTAAGGGCAGACTTCTAATGTGTCTGCTAATTGCTCTGGGTTGCTTTCTTATTTCTGTCTATTTTCCTTCTCTCTATTTTTGTGCAAGAATGAATTGTAACTTTTGTAACTGTTTTGTTTAGGCTGCTTCCATAGGATGGGAGTCTGGTTAATACTTTTGAGAACTAGCTAGCAGAAACTGATTTAAAAGATAATGTCAGTGGGGTGCTACAAAACTGTCAACAGTTTCCATGTTAGTCTTAGGATTTCCCAATGCAAGAGTAGATCCCTTTGTTTTGATCAACTCATGCTGTCTGAGAAGAGTGCTTAAACATGAAGAGTGATGACAATAAGGAATACTGAAGTATAGGTTTCTGCTACCTAGTTTTTGTGAAGTAGCTTGAAAAATAAATGAAACAATTCTTCAAGCACACAAACAACTGACGCAGCAACAATAATCTCTTTTACTAAAATATGACCTTGAGATCTGAAGTATTGAGTGGCTGAAATGATTGTGTAGGATCAGTTTCTTGAAAAGCATTCTCCCTGTAATGTGAGTGTAAATCAGTCATACTGACTGAAAGGTTTAAAACACTGCTAATACTGAAAGTTTTCCTCAAAGTGTGAGGTAAGTTGCTATCTCTGTTGTAGTGTTGTTTTGAATTTCTACTTGAACTAATTTTGCCCCATAAATGTCTTACATCTTATCATCATAATATCTATTATCAATATTGGAGATAGGTGGTTAGGACAGCTGTTTTGTTTAAGCTGCTGTCTTAAATCCTTGATAGAATCCTCTGTTTTGTGTTGCACTGTGATGCTGCATGTCAAGCTCAGTCTGAACATCTGATACCAACAGCATTGTTAACTGTTATAGCTGTAGTTGTCAGAATGTCAAATTGCTAAAGATCTTCTTGAACAGTAAGTAGTACTCCCGTGAAGGTTTTACCATGTCTGTATTTCCCACAGCCCAAAGTATCTCTTCCAATTTCTTAATGTTTCTGTTCTTTGTTTTTATGCTTATCAACCACAATTTGCAGTTTGCAGTTTTGACTACTGACAAGTGGTCTTTTTAAGTGAAAGGGTAAAAAGGTAGTTACCTAACTGCTGGTAAAATGTAAGGGTAGTTCTGGTTAGCCATTGGAGGTTAAAATTTTGTCTCACTTATGTCATGTATAAACTGAGTTCATGTTGGTATATTTCTATAGTCTGCATGCAGAATTATAAGTATTCTTTACTTGGTGAAGGAGATTGTGAAGGGTAAATGCTCTTCTACTTTCTCTGTTCTTGTTAGCTAATTTCTGTTGCTCCTGTCCTTGTGATAGCTTCAAGTGTGCTATAGTGCTATCTGATCCATAATGACTGGATGAAAATGCTACATTTCTGTTACCACAAATACCCTGTTAAATCTTTCCTTTATTGGAGTTTCGTATTGCTTCTCCAGTTGTTGAAATAACAGTTCTTTAAAATAGCTTCTACATGAATGTATTAATGTCATCAATATGAACAGCATCAGAAAAATCTGATTTAAATGTAGGACTGTTGTTTACTAAACTTATTTTGTAATGAATGATGGTGTTCCTCTGCTTGAAAGGATGTGTTCCACTGAACTGAGTAGGAGCAACTGAAATGCTTGGATTAATATTATAGAAGGCATTAATATTATTAGTTTTAGTGGTTTTAGTTTTAATCCATTTTTAATGGATTAATATTATTAGTTTTAACTGTGCCTCAGAATCAGAACTGCAAAGAAGGGTTTTCAAACTTGTGGGTCAACTTAGAGGTTTTCCCAAGTGACAAGTTATCAACAGATTCATTTTTAGCTCTGATAAAGAAGACTGGACTAAAGCTAGGCTCTAGCTGACTTGGTGTTCATAGTTTGAGTATGACATGTTGTGTATGTCCTTGACAGCATATTCTAGTATATTCTAGCAACTGTGACAGTTCCTCAGTCAACACAAAAAACCATGGGAAACTTCAGAGCTCTTTAGTTTATTAGGTTTTCAGCTGTCCTAAAGACTTTTAGTGTTAACCTGTGATGTTAATGGTGAATCTTATGTTGTGAAGACTGTGGAGTTTAGGCATCAGGGTTAGAATTATGAAGCCTGAGTAGCCTCACTGTTTAGGTGAAGAGGCCAAGATTTTCAGTCACTTAACTCAGTATTTATTGTAGGGACTATTTTGTTCCTTTTTTTCCAGCTGCAAATGGCTACACTGCTACAGATGAAAGGTTCTCAAGCAGAATTTGAGCAGCTGGAACGTTTACAGTCCATGTTAGAACAAAAGAACGGTGAGATAGAAGATCTTCTTATGAAAGTGAGGCATCTAGAAAAATTTAAGGTATGTGATCTGTATTTATATGGAAAAGTCACAATCAGAGGCGAAAACATGAGGATAAGCATAATTATGAAAACTATTTGAAGTCTGTCCTTTGGTTTGAAAAGGGATCTGAAGGCTACCCAGACTTTTATTTGGCCAAAGCTCTATTTTGCTGCTGGAGAGCACAAGCTTCTGAAATTTAGAGAAGCAGAAAATACTACACCACCCAAGCATGACTGTGGAGTCTGTTCTCTCTTCCAGGGTGTAGAACTTTCATATTTTATATAGTTACATGTCATGTTTAAATTCATTGGTCAGAGCTCACTGAGCTATAACATCTCTGAAGAAGTAACTATTTCACATTTTCACTGTCATAGAATCATAGAATCACAGAATCCTAGGGGTTGGAAGGGACCTCGAAAGATCATCTAGTCCAACCCCCCCTGCCAGAGCAGGGCCACCTAGAGTACCTCGCATAGGAACGTATCCAGACGGGTTTTGAATGTCTCCAGTGAAGGAGACTCCACGACTCCCCTGGGCAGCCTGTTCCAGGGCTCTGTCACCCTTAAAGTAAAAAAATTTTTCCGGATATTCAACTTGAACCTCCTGTGCTCCAATTTACACCCATTACCCCTTGTCCTATCACTGGTCACCACTGAGAAGAACCTAACTCCATCTCCTTGACACTCACCCCTTACACTGTGTCTACGTAGGTTTTATCATTTCTTAGTCGTCCAGCAATCCTGGATATCTCTGATATTTATTACTTTAATGTGCCCTACTTTTGCATTTGAAGTGTGCTCTTTCCTAGAAAAGCTTAAATTGTTTAATAATTCTTGTGAACAAATTGCTTTGGTCCTTTTATGCAACTTGCTAGCATCCAGTCCGTAATTTGTGAGAGCAATGAACACCTATATGTTCTATTGTAATGTTATTATTATTGTAATTGTTACTCATGTTTGTGTGTATAGAATGAAAAACTGTAACCTACCTTACTTACTTACTTATCAGCTTGACTGACTCTTTCTTATCACAGCTTTGAAATTTAAACTTTATTGTATTAGCTTATTTTTTAAGATGATGCTTTCCAGGATAGTGTCCTCTATTCTGACTTTAACCAAAGTAGCATAAAGCTAGGCTTAATCCATTTTATTAAGCAAGTGAGACAGTTTGATTGCTTTACAAGTTTTATCACATGTAAGTTTGATCAGTCTTTATTTTTGTCTATAATAAATAACTAGTTCCAGGAAATTGATTCAAATAATTATCAAAAGTGCCTGTAGTCAGCAACTGACAGAAACCCATGCTATCTCTTGGACAGGCTGAAATCTGGGCAGAGCTGGTTCAGAAAATGACAAACCAAGCCCACCAGAACATCACATTTGTGATTTTCATTATTGATTAACATGGTTTGTATTCCTTGCCTTTTAGGTTCAGCTGCTGAAGTCTAGAAATAAAAGCTTCCCTGTGGTTTAACTAAATACTCTGTAATTTCAAGTAAAGCAGATAACCATTCTGAAATGCTTCTTGAAAAGTAGGAATGGAGAACTTGATTTTGATGTGTTTTTCAATGAATGAGAGAATTGTCAGTTTCTGCTATTTGACATTTGTATCCAATGAGGAAGTACTAAGCGACTGAGCTCTCTTGTGTTTGAATGCCTCTATCGTCTATAGACGTTTATCTATAGTAATTGATGGAGAAAGTGTCCTGAAGACTTAACTAATGTGTTTATGGAAGGTCTCTACTTGAAAACCTGGTATTTTTTCTTTATCAGACTTTATATGAGAATATGGAAGAATCCAAAGCTAGTAGCAGCTCAAAAGCAGGGGAGTCTGAAGATGGTTACTATGCAGACTTACTGCAGATGAAACTTGAGAGCTCCAAGTAAGTACTTAGTGGTCTGAGGCCTAGAAGTTAGTTGTAGTCTGGTTGTCTTCTAGCTCCTTGATTTTATTCTCCTTGGTTTTTTTACTGGTTATAGGTCACTGACTATGCAACTATGCTCACTGTTTCATTTTCTGAAATTTTTATTACTCCTAGATTCAAGGTAGTTATCAACTGAAAAAATAATCTGTAAGGAAACTATGAAGATTCCTAAGTCTATAGGCTATGTATATGAGCCAGATAATAACACTTGAAATGTTTTATTGGATTTTTAGGTTGAGATGTGGCCTTTGGTTGATGAATTTCATATATATTAGAAAAATTATAGTGATTGGCCTCAAGACTGTTTAGTCACAAGAGGAAAATACTGTACTTCCAGCAGGAGGCAGTGGTATGCTGTGGGAATTCCTGGGAAGTCTGTCCCCTCGTTGTTGCTATTATGAGAAACTGGTGATCTGGGTACCCTTAGGAGTGCTGTGGAATGGTGACTCAGTGCTGCTGCTGTGAAAGTGCATGGCCTCTGAAACAGAGGCAAGGGCATGCACTTGAGTATTAATGTAGTGATTTTTTGTTTTGGTTTTGTTTTATTTTTTGTTGGTCACTCTGAGTGCAATACTTCTGTGCATAGCTTGTATTGTCTGTTATAGAAGTAGTTATATTAATTTATACATAAACTAAAAAAAATCCTGATTAAATAGTTATTTGTAGGTTAGGGAAAGTTTCTCAAAGCAGTTAGACATGCGTGTGTGTGTTATTTAGTGCACAGTGTTGGTTTTAACAAGCAGTATGTCTGGCAACTGAACTGACTGCTCTATAAAGTTGAAGTGTTTCATTGTACAAAAAGATGTCCCTTTCATTTCCTACCAGTGTGCAGATATTTTATGTGAAGTCACTGAATGCTCAGTTGGCATCTTACTTGTTGCTTTACTGAAAAAAAAATAACCAAGTGTGACTAATTTTTCTCCCATCCTAGCAAGGAAACAGAGGCCTTGAAAAATGAACTCTCCTTGCAGAGGATGAAAGCTCTGTATGAGAGCCAAAGGGTTCTGGAAGTTGAAAGGAAACTCTTCACAAATGAGAGGCATTTGCAAGCTTGTCAGAGTGAGAACATGAACTTGAGAGTTATGCTGGATGAGCTAAAAATGAAATATGAACCTGAAGGTAAATACTACTGTTCCATGTGGGGAAAAACAAAAAACAAAACCTGGTCTTCTCAACCTTAACAAGTTGAACAACATTGAACAGGAAAGTGCTTGGTTTATTCCAAAGATAAATTCATGTTCAAAGGACTGCTTTAGTTCTTAAATGTTAAGTGGATGACAACAAATTATTAGGAGGTGATTTATATAACAGGAACACTATCTTTCTGAGAAGTATCAGCTTTCTGAATGTAGGCAGCTGACAGCAGCTTTGTAATAAGTGCAAAGCATCTAGAGGAGAAGCAGTTTCAGTAGCTGAAGTTAAAATGGATTAAGTTTGGACAAGAGGCCTACCTGAGAAACAACTGATATGTGGGTTCATGTGTAAACAAATTTGTAGGCTGTGGAGGAAGCTGAATGGGGAACCAGATAAATGAATTTGTTTTGATACTTGTCTGTATCTAGAGGATTTAATTGTAAAATCTTAGTTGTGGAAGCTTGACCTCAAGCCTCCAAAATGGAAATAAAGTAAATGACAATATATAAATATATAGTTCAAACTATCTAATGAAAAGCCTTGGGAGAATGGGTGGAAAAAAACAGATTTCTTTTTTAAGGATCTTCTATTGGAATGCTTACTTGTTGATAACATTGTATGAAATTACATGCAGTAAGGGCTGTAAGGTGACTATTAAATTATTTTTCTCTTTACTTGTGTGAAATGTTCTTCATTAGTTTTGTACTTACGTGTTTGTGAACAAGTTAACTTGAGCTTGACTTCTGTATGAGAAGTAAATGTCTTTTTTTCTTAGAGTTACTTAAGGGCACTAAAAATAAGAAGAGGGAGAAGATTCCAGTGGACAGTACTTGTGAATACTTGGACAGCAAAAATGCTTCAGTAAAGGAAGCTGCTCTCACTCAACTGCCAAGTAAGGAAGAAACAAAGATGACTTCCAAGAGTTTGGATCAAAGTGATGCTTCTCAAAACAAACATGCTCTTGAAGCACCAATAAGTATAGCTCTTCAAGCAGTGAAAAACATGGTTGAACCTGAGAGAGAAAGGAAGAGAGTTAAAACTAAAGTTGAGAATGAAGATGCCTTTACTTCATCCAGTTCAAGTAATTCCTTGACTTCACCTGCCCCCAGGTCAGTGTCAGTTTCTGTCTATGGTCAAGGCAATCAGCACAGACCTGCATCTCTTTTCTTTCGCTGCATGAACTATGCTATCCACTTCTTCATCTATTTCCTCAGCTTTGCATGCAGTGTAATTCCTCAGCTGCGACTGCCTACATTGAACCTCTTAAAACCTTTTAGAAAGATTAAAGTGATGACTAATGAATAAGACTCTTGAAACTGTGTAACAGTCTTTGGAAACATTACTTGAAAATGTTTAAGGTATGCAGATAGAGTTACAGCTCACTCACTTCTCGCTGTTTTTCAGCAATAGAACTGTTTTCTTGGTCCCTTCAAAGCTGCTGCACAACGGTTACAAATCAAAGTAGCAGAGGAAATTCATACATAATTTCAGCCCTCATCATCTTTCCTGTTCAGCTAGAAGCCTGAAAATCACCTAATTAATTTCTAACTGAATAGGGTAAACAGAACTTCATTGTACAATAGAATAGACGATAATGCTGGTTTTGTTGTCAGCTGACTTCTAAAATCTGAATGTGTGGTAACTAGAAACACAACTGATAAACTAAGATCAGTGCTTTTCTGTTGAACCAAGAATTTAAGTGACTTTTTGATTAAGTAATTTAGTGCAGTAATAAGCTCCACTTCTTTTTACCTTGGCAGAAAGAATGTTGACATTTCCAGCTGATGCTGTTGTGTTCCGTTCATACTCATAATCATAGTGAACATACTCAATCTGTGTTTGGGGGGAGGAAAAATAAGTCTGGGGACAATCCAGGTGTTTTGAGCTTGCAACTCTCTAGCATCTCTCTAATGGCTACTAGTAAAATGTGTTTATTGAATCCAGAATGACAACAGTTTCAAAGGCTGAGGAGGAGCTGTGGCAATCTGTATAGTATAGCCAAAATTACTGGCATTCAGAAGTAATTGGACTGATACTTCTACACTCAGATCAATTATTCAAGGTTGCATTGTATGTAATTAATACTTTTCAGATAACGAAAGTGAATTAGTCTGGAAAGAGTGTGGCACAAACAGCAGTTAAAGGGCCTGTGGCAAAATATGCAGGGGTTGTTGCTGAGGAATGAGGATCAGGGAGGTCAGATATGGGTGGTTGAAAGTTGAGAGGAAAGACTGGGTAATCTAGCAATGGTGAGTTGAATGTGTTCTGTACACAAAAAGGAACAGGTGGCATGTAACCTGGATGTGAGAAGTTTATTTCTTTATTTTGGAAAGAGAACCAGTGTATGTCAACAGGGAGCTGTGGGATACAGTTTTTATGATCTGAAGGAGTAGACTTACCAGAGTGAGAGTGAAAAGGGGAAATTATTTCATGGGGTTGATGTTAGAAAACAGAGCAGGTGAAAAAAGTGGAAAAGGTCATAGCCTATAGGGGAGGTTCTTATCTTGTACCTATTGTTGGTTTGAATAAGGAATAAAACAAAAATCAGTCAATTTAAAAAAATTTAAACCATCAACACAAGGAAAAAGCCACAGAATTCCATATGAACTTAGAAGTTGCATTCAAGAATGGTAGGAACCTGCAAAAGACAAATCCAGACAAGGTTCTGCTCTTGTTTCTGATTGTGTTAATGAATTACTAAATTCTCAATAATGAAGGTAAGATAACATTGAGTTTTCTCTTAACCCTGACCTATTATGAACTAGATAATCATAATAAAATCTGACTATTTGAGAGATCTAGTTTCTAAACACTACAAGATTTTTCTCTGCTGCTCTGTGATGGATGTGGCCAGAGTCTGTCTGAATACAAGGAATGTATTTTTATAGAGCAGCTGCTCTATAAAAAGATACTTCTGTATTGAAAGCTTTTCTTCCCTTCTGAAACTGAAATAGCAGATTGCAGTCCTTGCTGCTCAACTTAGTTTGAATTTAGACTTGAAGCTGTGTACTTTAGATGGAGCTAGAAGAAGGGCTTGTGTGCCTAAGAGTGTATTTGCTTTTCAATTCAGTTGGATTACATACTCTGAATCTACCTCATTTGGATTTTGCTTGAACAGGAAATGCCTGTAGTTCTTTGGCTTAGCAGGAGATCTTGACAGAATTACATAAGTTTCATAAGTTTTGGGGTTTTTTAAGTAAAAGTGTTTAACTGTCATCTCATCTTTCTGATCCATCCATTTCCTTGTTTGACACTTCACCCATTAACAGCAGTGTCATTTTGTTGTGTGTGAGCTGGCTTGGTGCAAGGACTGTGGTGGGCTTCATCTTGCTGCTGGAAGAAAAAAAATGGTAAAGAAATGAAGTTTGAAGAAGCTTGAGCTTAAGACCAGTCACAGGCAAAACAGACATGATTTTGGGAAGTTTAATTCATTGCCAGTTATAATGTAACAGCAAAAAAAGGACAACCACTTCCACCCCAGTCCTTCTTCCCAGGCTTGTTGTCACTCCTTAATTCCCAAATTCTACCTCCTTCTCATTGAGTGGGGCAGGTGTGATTCAGGATGGGGAATGTTAGTCGATAACACTTCCTCTGCTGCTCCTTTTTTGTCACAATGGTTGGTAGAAAAGAATTAAAAAAGGGGCTGGCTGAACTCAGAGTCAATGTGATGCTTGGCTCGCAACTTGTAAATCTGTTAACTGAACTCATTCACTTTGTCCCTTCTCCTGTTATATGTAGCAGCCTGTAGATGTATCTGTTACATGCTAGCAAAACATGTATTTTATGAAAAATTTAGTGAAGTAACAGAAGTATGGCTTAACAACTGGTAGATCTAGAATAATAAGTCATGAAACATAGGCAGGCCAACTATAAGAAATAAAAAATAAAGGAGGAAAAGTTTATTTGATTAGATTTTCCATTTTTGCAGTAGAGCTCTATTTGAATCTTCAGGTGTTTCTGGCTACCTCACTGCTGCGATCTAAGATTTTCATAAGTGAAGCAAATCATGGCCATCTATTGCTGATCCAGATTAAAGCTATAACTAATGTCAAAGTGTAGCTTAGTAAAGTGAAATGGCTCATTTATTTCATTTTAACTCAGTGTCAGTCCTCTAAGTTCCTTAAGGTATTTATTAACACAGTCCCAGTTTGACGAAGTTAAGCTTAGTTTGTGCTGACTTGCATAAATGTTTTAGTATGCATTCAAAGCATTTTAGTATGCATTCAAAGCATTAAGATATTTTTTTTATCCATTTAATAAATTATATTTATTGAAACAGTGTGACATGTCTGATGTGAATTTGATTTTCAGACATGTCACACTATACACTAATCAGATTACCTTATCCTGTGAAAGGGAAATTTATTGCAGAAATCTAATCATGGTCCTTTGGAACACACTTTGTCTGCTGAGCTTTTGTTTGGCCTTTGGTTTGAGTTCTTAACTTTGCTCAAATTTTAGAGGGAATCTTGTTGGAAGTTTTGGCCCCTAATGATTTTGGTGGACTTGTGTAGAGATTGTTTTAAGGAAGAAAAGCAGAGGGACAAATGAAGAGAATCTACTATAGGAACAGATGCACAGACACAAGCTCTGCACCCCTAACTGGCAGCTGCTAGAGAAGCAGAAGCTCTACTCCAGGCTGAACACTAACCAAAAGATTATTACTAAAAACATGACTTTCTCCTTCCCGGAGTAACTGGCTCCTATAGCTACATTGGCTTCTTGCAATGATGGCAGATGTGAAATGGAAGGAGCTGCCTACAGACAGAAAAGGGTTAACCATCAGGATTACAGGCTTGGACTTGCTATTAAGCAAGTGGTGAAGCAAACACTGAGCTAGGGTAGATGCACAGCAAAGCATATTCCTCTTTAGTCTATTGACAGTGCTTGGAAGAACTATGCAGATTGCTAGCAATGGGTAAGGAAAAGTTTTTTGTATATTTGTTGGGTGGGGATGGCAATCTAGCTAAATTTCTCATCTTGTTACAGTTCCTTTCGCAGTCTTTGGCTGTTTTCATATCGCAATTCTCTTAGAACTGGGAAAGAGGCTGTTCTTTGGAAAAGGATGGTTGAAAGCAGCTGTAGGTTGTTGTGTATTGCTTGGTGGAGGCTTTCTATCACTAGAAATCCCCAGTGTTACTGGAAGATTGCTTTGAGAGATGCAGTGATGAATCAGCATAGCATTTATGTTGGTATCTAAAGGGATGTTTAATTTTGGACTTCATTTTCCATAATTTGTTTTGCTGTGGAAGTAATTGTGTGTAATAGTTTGTCATTAGAGATGTGATTGTTATTAAGAAATTTTTAAATAAGCCAAGCAGTTCATGGAACTCAGAAGTCTAAATCTTGTTTTTAACTTGTTTCTTTAACAGCAGTGTGACAGTTGTATTCTCATTTCCATTGACAGAAGAATTAAAACTTGTCATTGGACAAGTGATGTAATTTAGAGCTTGAAAATTTTTTTCCAAGAAGTTTTTTCATATGTGCAGGCATTAAGGTAAAGGCAGTAGTACTTCTGCACAAAGTTGGAAAGCAGTATATTGCAAAGTGTAGTCCTCCTTTTGGTGTTATTAAAGCAAAACATTTGAACTCATGGTTGCATTTTGTATCTGAGACTTTTCACTGTGAGTTGTCCTTTTGTGATGTAGACTTCATGTATCTGTGTGGCAGTTGCTATTTTTTTAAGGCTGATCCCAACAAGTTAATACATTCAGTGACCTTTTTTAACAAGTGCTGCAGCAGATCAGAAAGATGAGGTGGAAGGCTACAAGATGAAATGTGAATGGGACTGTAAAAAAAAAAAAGCTTTATTTTTGTTTCATTTCATTCTTTAACATTGCTTGCACTGTCTTCTCCTATGGATGGTCTTGTGTGCCAGTTGGCTTGTTGGTTTTGCTTAAAACCCTTGTATTAACCCAGTTGTTTAATAACTAAATATGTATTTAGAATGGTTGCTTTGCCTATAGGTTAACAGCTGAATCCAGTTTTGAGACTACGGAAAAAGAAGATAAGAAAGAAAATAAAATCACGACTGAGAAGAAAACACAAAAGAAAAAATATACAACTCTGTATGTATCTTCCAAGACAGCTTCTGAAACACAATGTGCCCAGCAATAAAACTTACATTTCTGGAAGGAACCTTAAGAATAAGAAGGAAATATTGTGTGAACTTAGGTCACACATAAATGTAGAGATTCCTAACTTAAATATTGATCTGCCTTGTTTTATCAGGGCTGTGCTGTTTATATCCTAACTTGCCAGAGGTCACCTGCTCAGTTCCCTGGCTTGTCATGAATCTGTCTGTAAACACCACATGTTATTGGTTTGCAGCCCTGGGCTATGCTGAAGTGAAAGATAAGTACTTGCTACAGAAGTCTTACTACATGATAAGACAGGGGTCTACAACTTGACTAAGTTATGAGCTCCTAATTTTTTTTACCCTGGGTTCAGAGTTCTTAACATTTTTCCCCCTAATGTACAATTGTTACCTTTCATATTGACCTTACTGCAAAGATGCATATGAATCTTTTTATTAATTGTCAGGCAGTATTGTTTTGACACTCACTGCTTATATTTGTACTAAAATTAAAACCTTTTTCTTCCTCTATAAAAAGTAGGCAATATTGTATTTGAGAAAATAATTATCTAATGCTGTCAGACTTTTTGACTGGGACGTGAAGTATTTTGTAGAAAGGATTTTTTTTTTTAAAATAAAAACCAAACAAAAATTCTACTCAATAAAATCTAAAATTGCATACCTTGTGTGTTATTGTGATTTTAGGAGACAAATCTTAACTTTCTGGTGACCCTTCAACACAGAATAAGTCTGAGGAAAACATCTAAACTAGTTCTGTTTATTTTTTAAAGGTTTCTATGCAAGTTTAAATTACTTCATTTGGTTTGTTACCCAATCATTTTGGCTTCTTCTAGTAAACAGGTTTGTCACTTTCTAAGGAAAAGATTAAGATGAAAGCTCTTTAGGACTTTTCCTTCAAATCAATTATGAAATAAACACCTTGGTGAGGAATCTTGCTGCCATTGCATTTGACTTCTTGATCTGCTGTAAACTTTGCTGCTTTGCAGTCTGACTCTTAAGGTCCCTCTGTATGTTAACAGATGCACCTTCAGGCTCATGTCAGAAATTACCAGTCAGCATAAAGAGATACTAAAAGTAAACATGCTGTAGACACAATGTCTTACCTGCTGCAGTCCAGCTTTGGTCCAAACACAACTTCATTTGGTAGTTTGCACTATAGTAGTGATGCTGGCTTTCATTTTTCCACCACTGGTAGATAATGTACAAATGGATCTTGCATGTACAGTGTCTTGAGTTACATCACCTTGTGTAGAAATGATACTTTTTTTTATGGGTTGTGGAGAGGGAACACAATCTCTTGCATAAGTGTCTGTAGGTATCTTTTCAGAGGAATTAACTGTGTGCCTTTGAATTTGCTGAATTTTCGTGTCTTAAGGCAATGGTTTCCATGTGTTTATTCACTTCACTTTGGTAGTGCTGAGAATGTCAACTGTGACTGTACCTGGGTGGTTTTTGTCAGTTGTTCACCTCAATATTGTTGAAAAGTGACTAAAAATGTGTCAACCTAACTGCCTAGATGTGACTGCTCACTTCCCAATGCAGTCCTGGACTCATTGTCAGTCCACTTCTGTATAGTTAAATGTAGGCACAGCCTGGTGCCTTTTACTCCTATTGAACAAATCTGTCTGAACACGTCTCATAGAATCTAATTGAGTCAACCTAAGAAATATGCCACCTACACAAACACATTAGTCTTGTATTAATGACGTTTCCATAAATTGAGCTTTAACATTAATTTTTAAGGTATGTTAAATTTGAAGATATTCTGTCATATAACAGGAAGCCAACACCCATGGAAAAGTTGTTGTCTTGACTTTGACTGTATAGCTGAACTTTAATACTACTTTGAAGGAATTACATTTTTCATGCTACAGAATGTTAAAGCATTTTTGAGCTAATGGGGTAAGTTAGCTGTTTCCTGTCATTGAATACAGAGATGTTTGTAGCACAGAAAAAGGACATAATGGTTTCAAGGAGAGGAAAATCCTCAGTGTTGTACCACTGCATCATGTACTTACAGTGGGAGCACTGAACTGCAGAATGTCTGCCAATAGAATCGTGTGTTGAACTACTTGGCATATGTAATTTCTGATTATTTTAAATATAAAAACTATTGTTACACAGTAAGCAAGGACATAATTTCAAAAGTGAATAGAACTTACTATGGTTTTCTTGTTGCCCACCAAAACTGCTGCTGTACCTGTACTGCTGTAGTTAACTTACAGCTTGTAGTCTTTATCATCTTAGATAATGCATGCTTACAAATCTTTTGTAGAATTGCAAGTAGTGCATGGGGGATGATGTCTAAAATTGAATATTTTCTTGGTGCTGTAACATAGGGTGTCATGAAAATTGCATTTTTTGTCCCGTGGGGTTTTTGGGGTTTTTTTGGTTTGTTTTTTTTACCTTAGTTTTTATGCAATATGTTCTTATACATCTGTATGCTCACAGATCTTGGCATACAATAGATTTTACAGCAAGTTAATTGCAGCTGCTGTGTCTGGATTAAATTCTGTTGTATGGAATGCATATTTTTATCTTGGTGAAACCCTGATGGTTTGATAGTCAGCATTTTACATTTTGTGCTTTCTGGAATTGATAGCAATGTTAAAGGAAGCAAGAACTCTGCCTACTTCCTCAGCCTGCCCCAGCCCCCAGAAGGTAAGTAGTGCTCATGAATTCTCTGGGCAAGAAGGTTTTCAGCTTTTGGGAAAGTTAGGAATTTTCTATTTGCCTGTAAAAGGCTTGCTTGGAAAAAGACTGAAGGAAGAGAGAAGGTTTGTGAAGGTGATGAAAGATTATCTGTCCACTCTTGTCTGTGGAATGGTAGCTACACAACCAATAAGTACCAGGAGTAATATTATACACTGATAGATGGTGTAACTAATCATCTTTATTTTCTGGACTCATGATGATGTTTGCAGGAACACGAAATTTACACTTACTGTGAGTGCTTTACTCTCTGGTTGCATTTTCCACTTAGTGTTTTAAAAAAACTTTCTATCTCAATCCACTTGTTAAAAGTTGGCTGGGGCTTTTTCAGGCAAGAGAGATGAGGTTGTCTCTGAACTTAGGGCAGTGTAGGAGGTGCTGGTAGCAAATGAGTTGCAAAAGCTTGATTGTCAAAATGTGAGAGAAGGAAGCAGCAGCAGATGGGTGCAATACTGAGAGTTGGGGGTGGGAAGCAGCACTGACTTCAGAAGTTTTCAAATCAGGGCATCTGTGCTGAATTGGGATGTAAGGAAGAGGTGGGGATTGGGCTGGCAATGGAGCTGTGTTTGGATTGCAGGTACATTTGTATGTCTGGTGCTCTTTGCAGATTCACATCTGTGAGATGCGTGAGACTCAGGGCATCAGAAAGGTCTTGCAGATTGGATCTCAGTTTGGAGGTGGTGTCTTTGGATCACTGTTTTCAAAATATGGTGGTTCCAGTAGGTTGTTTTGACCCACATAGTCAAGCAGATTTAATGAGTTCTAGAAAGAAGTTTTCCTCAGGACTTCGGTATTACAAGGAAGAGCAGCATAGACTAAAAATAAATGCAAGTCATGACTGCTGGGCCAAATAGTATATGGGAAGGGGTGATTTGCTGCAGTGGGGATTCAGAGGAGTAAGGGAGATGGGTATCACTGATTAGAGTTATTACTCAAAATACATAGTAAAAGATGAAATGATCTTTTTTTGATAAGCAGTATCAATTGCATGTTCCAAGGAAAAGGAAGTTTTAAGAATCTTTGAAGCTGATCGTCTGGAGATGGAGATGATCCAAGTTTCTCAGAATCTAGCTATTTTTAATAAACATAAGTTTCAATGTTATTTTACGGAGGAATTAACTTGATAAATCTTGTCACTAAGCTAGTATGGAGACATGGTTAAGATCAGGTCAGTTCAAGCAAATCTTTGGTAAACTAAGATGAAGGTGTGTGTTCTACAGTAACAGGTATCAGAATTCTGTGTGCAATTACACAGACTTAGCAGTTTGTGCTGCTTGGTGGTTACTGAGATGTCTTATCAAAAGTATCCTAGTGGCTGTGGCAGTGCTCCATTAAGCACTTCAGATAAAACAGTGATTGTGAAGTTGCAATGTGACATCCAGAGGACAGGATTGTTTTGTGATTTGTACTGAGCAGGAGATCAGTGCAGTAAATCTTGTAGAGCATCTCCTTTTGTATTTATTTGGTTTTAAAATTAAGGTTAAGTTTGGTGCAAAGAGGACTGGGCTGTTTTTCTCCTTTTTGCTTGGTTGTGTTAACAGCCAGTATCGTGCACCAGAAAAACCCAGTTTGGGATTCCCCTCCCCCATTACACTGAGCTACAATATCTTGAGCTGAGAAAAGAGGAAGGAAGCTCAGAGCCCAGAACAGCAGCAAATTTTGCAGAACCCTTGCAGCTGCCTCAGCCTCCTCATGAGTCTGCAGTGACAGCAGCTGGGGAACAGGTCGTTGGTTTCACTCCTATATTCTAGTCCACATCCTATAAACCTTGGTTTTCCTGGTGCTGGGCATCCTTTCCCAGTCTCTTGGATTTATGTATGATGGCAAGATGGCACAAGACAGACAGGAAGATCGGAGTGGGTAAGTAACTGCCATGTGAGTTTTGTCCTCAGCTTCTGAACAGGATGTGGGCAGGTGTTTTCTCTAATATGAGGAGGTAACACCCTCTGCTTTTACCCTGGTGGTCTCAAGTTTTGAAACAGAATAACAAGAAAGTACCTGAGTGTCAGCTTGGGAGTAATCCTTTCACCCTGCCACACACCCACCCCTCTCAAATCTTCAGCTCGAGAGTAATGAAGCTTTTCACTCTGCAGTGTTTTAGAAACAGATAGAGTATGTAGTGTGTATAGGAAGTAGAAGTTGGAATTTTGGGGAAAAAATGCATGGGAAGGGGAATCCAAACATTGTTTCTGATCGACTTTCACTTGAGGGTAGCACTACAGAAAAAAACCTGAGTTTAAGTAATACTTTTTGGAAGGGAAGTAATCTTTCAAAACACGTTTTTTTAATGTGAATGATAACTTGCATAAAGGTCTGAATTGCTGTTTTGTGTGGGGTGGTTTTTTGTTGTTGTTGTTGTTGTTATTTGTTTGTTAGTTTAAAAAAAAAGCCTTAAAAATAGAAATCTGCATCACTTGAAAGCCATGTGCTGCTGAGGTTAACTGCAGGTTCTGAGAAGACAGTTCATCTTGTACCTCTTCTGTTTTCCATTACCTATTAATGCAGTTATTAATTTAGAATACTGAAATTCTAAAAGACATCCTAAGTAGACAAATTTTTGTGATAGGAATTAAAAACAAAATCCACCCAACTGGTTTCACAGAATAAAATTGTTCATCAGGGAATTAATGAAAGGTAAAGAAATAGTTTTCCTGTTCAACTTTCATGTGCAGCGCTAGGCAGAATTGTGAAATGGAAGTACCCTGTTCTGGTGGCAGTTTGTTACAAAACATAGGGTGTAAATATTCTGTTTCAGTTGTACAAACCAAAACACTTAATTTTTGCACTTTTTTTGAAAACTATTGATTTGGACAATGATCGCTGTATTTATTTAATGTGGTCTCTGCATCTCTATTCTAGTCAGATTTTTATCTTGCATATTCAGCAGCTTTTTGTGGGGAGCATTTTTGGGTCAGGGTGACTTTCATGTAATTACAGAGATTTGCAGCTCTTACACTTTAATGTTTGACATTACGGGGCCAAATAACTGGACTTGATTTATGTGTGATGTAGGCTACTGGTTTATTTTGCACTTACCAACCCCCTGGGTGTGACCAGTACATGGCCCCTGAAAAGGCCCTCAGGTGTGATCTGTGTCAGTTGTTTGACACACTTTGTTTGCAGTCAAGTTTTGTGTGTTGGTACCTCCACAGCCAAGGTGAGCACCAAAAACTAGGATGACAAAATATTCTTTATGTTATTTGAAAGGGACAGCAAACCACAGACAATAAAAAATACTATGTGAAATGTGTTACCTCTTCCACTCATGATAATCCAGTCATTTGACTGTTTTCAGAAAGACTGCAACACATTTTATTGAACAATTCATAGTAATATTCAACTTGAAATACAATATTCAGAATACGTAGTTTTGTACAGCTGTAGCTGAAGAATTCTTATTTCATGTAGTTTACAATGAATCATTAAAAATCATTCTTATCATAAAGACTTTTTTGAGTACAGAAGAAGAAAGCAACTAATATAAACCAACAACTAACGGCAGCATTTTAATACTGTTGTTTAAACTGGCATGAAGACAACACAAAATCAGGAGTTTTTTAAATCTCAGACTAGATTTTTAACCTGACAGCTGGGTCAGTGCTTTTGTGCTTCAAATACTGGCAGCTTGAACAACCTTGACATTCATTTAGAATGAGTAGGTACTCTGTGTAGGGTGGTATCTGTGCATTCACTGATGTTCACAGTTACTCCCTCTGAAACTACTTCTCCCACTTTAGTGCAATTATTGTCTTGTCAGTCCGGTTTATTTGGGTTTGAACCAGGGACCAGAATCACTGAAAAAGATCTGTTAGCATAAGAAGTCTGATTGTTACAAGTGCCAGTGTGGTAAGGACACATTTGGATTACTCACGTTAGTCACTTCACTGAATACTCTGATATCTCTTCAATCTTGTGGATGAGGATTCCTGAGACTTGGAGTTTGCAGCTGTCAACACAGTGCCCTGTAACTCAGGGACTGAGGGTCAGAACTGCAAGACTCACTTGCATACAAACATTCAGGACATGAGCAGTAGTTTTGTCAGAGTGAAAGGGAGGGCAAAGTTAAACTCGTTTTTAATTACTTGCAAGTTTTAAATATGTATTTCCTGCTGCAAAGAGAATAGTTTAAAATTGCATAAACCTTGAAGAAATAATCCCAGTTGTGAAAAAGGTGTATGTTGATTTGAAGCATAGGTTGTGGATAGGAGAGCACTGGGTAACATCTTTGAAACTGAAGAAAAGTAGATGCTCACCCAAGTGCAAGGGGCTGTGACTGGCTGGTCACACTTTATCTGCCAAAGACTTCAACATTATTTTACATCTATGTGAAATCGGGGTACATGGAGCTGTAAAGGAAGCGCAGAGCTTTGTTTGGGGCAGGTTGTTTGCTTTATGAAATGCAGGCCCTGAACCCAACAAACTGCTCTAGCTGCTTGGCAAACAGTGATTTCATGAAGTAAAGCTCAGTGCCAGAGGCAAACTGAAATAAAATTACAAAGCTCAGAAAAGAATCTTTATCCACAGTCTTTCACGTGCAGGAGAATTCACAGTTAAATGAAGTCTTCACAGAAAGTTCTAAGAAAAATCATCAGGCTACTATTTTCTATGAAAAAGTCATATATTTCACATAACTAGTTGGGGATGTTAGAACTTCTTAGTTCTTATCATGGCGCTATTGTGTTTAAGAAGGAAAGCAGCTCAAGTCAGTTAAAACCTCAACCTGTCCCCATTGCTCAGCTTGTGAAGAAATCTGTTGTTGTTACCTGAGATTTTATGTTCTCAGATACCAAAATTAAGCTACTGTTTGCTGAGCATGATTTGCAAAGTAAGTTAGTTCCTAACCCACCTTGAACTTTGGTAGGAGTCTCTTGACCTGTGGTTAGAATTGGTTAGAATTGTGTTCATGTTGTGTTCATTATAGGACACTTGCTCTAAGATATAAGTGGAGAGCTAGGACTTGGAATACTGGGACACAAATTTGATAGGATTCTTTCCAGAAGTCAAGAAATCCTGTGAGGACTGTGTAGTATTTTCACTCAGGGTTTGTTGGTGTCTTTGTAGTTTCACCCTATTCTTGAGGAAAGAAAAGGTTAACTGAACTCCAAGTATTGGTTTGCTAGGAAAGGTGTAACTTTTATTATGCAGGAAAGTAGAGCTGTAGTATTTAAAAATGGAACAGGATTGTTGCCCAGGTTATTCATCAGAAGTTTCTTGATTATGCAAAATACTTAATGAGCTATTACAGTGGAGTGAAATTAAGAGCTGGTTCATCAAAGTGACACCTTGGAAATTTTTTCAAATTCTGTTCAAGTGGGAGGCTGGAAAGTAGCCTAGGAAACCAACTTGAAATGTGGCTTATTACTAAAAGGTGAGATGCAAAACCAAAAGAATATAATGTTTGTTATAAAGAACAGAGCAGGGACTTCACATGAAGAACAGGAAAGACAGGAAGGAAGATGAGATAATAAATGGCATCAGTGTTGCACTCTGGGGTAGTTTCCTTGCTTCCTATTCCCATTTCACATTAGCTTACAGTCTAATTGTGAAGAGCAAGAATCTCAGTTTTTAAAGTCCAGGCATACTAAGGAAATAGAGATTTTTGAGGGAGGGATTCTGTTTCATAGATTACTCTTTTCTAGAGTATTTTGTGTATGAATATTCCCAAGCGAGATACAAAGCATGATTTTTTTCATAACTATTTTTTCTGCATGTCATCTTCTAAACTGAGGACATGTAATTTAAATTGCCAACTGTGCTTCTGTCTCAATTTGTGGTTGTTTAAACTTTTTTTAACAGGAATAGAATGTAGATCTAGTAAGGGCAATGTGTAAATAGTATCTGACAGCTGAGGCTTTTATAGATTTACAGCAATTAAATGGAAACATGTCAGTTTTCAGCTTTCATAGTGATTTTTTTGCTACTGTGATGGACACTGGTAAATGCTGATTGTTTTATGTGGCTGAATGGTGAGAGTGATAGAATTAGATACAAGTTTCTTAGGATAAGTGTTCTCACAGCACACACTGTTTGGCTGAAGAGGAAAGGTTTCTTTGGGGATGTTTCATAGGAATGGAAGGAATTAATTCTATCTTCCTGAGGTACAATTCAAAGCTCACTTGTGATAGAGCAAAGTTCATTTTGGAAAATCTTTGTGTTAGCAGCTTTACCTGAGTATTTCTTAGGTCTGGCCTTCTGAAGCTGTTGTGGTGTGCTGGCTTTCAGCTCACCTCCTGAGGGAATGGAAACAAACACCTGGAGTTGGAGTGGGGTTTGTGTTGGTTGTTTTGTGTCCTATGCATGTGTGTCCTGATAAAAAATTTTAAGTTAGGTTCTTGTGAGATTTAGATTTTATTCTTTGTTGATCCAAGGGGAAATGTGCTGTTTTCTCAATGAACTGCTAAGTCAGTGTTCAGGAAAGTCACCCAAAGCTTGGAACTCCTGGGTGTCCTCTGTGCCATCTGGGAAAATCTGGCAGCATCTGTGTACAACCTTGCTGCTAATAGCACACCTTAGCCTGGTGCTGGGTGCTGGGGATGCCATCCAAATGTGTCCCACTAATATTATTGCCAGGACATCAGTTAGTCCTGAGGTCAGTATTTGTTACTGAGATTTAGAATAAATCCTGGCATCTTGAGCACTCTCGTATTGCAATTATGGCTGTTGTAACAGATGTCAAGGAGTGGAGTGGTAGAAAGTTCTTCAGAGAGATCTGAAAGGGTCTTTACTGACCAGAGAATTAATTTAAAGACAAAAAACCCTGATTTGAGTGCCTTACCAAAGAACTTTTAAGTCCTTACAGATTTTTCATATTCTTGTTTTGAAGAGCAAAATAAATGAAATAGGTCACTGTGTGCACATAACCAAACATGCACAACCCCAAAGGGGTGGAGGAAGGGCCTATCTTTTGGCTGGTGGTACTCTGTGTGAGAGTAGCAGTTAGTTTGTAGGGGAAATGAGATCAGGTACAGCTGACAGAAGATGTAATTGGATATCATAGTAAAAATTTCATTCACAGTTAATAGTTAAAAAAATTAGAAGTTATGTTAGTTAAGCTATGGGATGCTGTAGATGATACATCCAGATGGATGGAGCTGATGATATTAGGTTGCTTGATTACTTAGAGTTTTTTGCAGTGGTATATGCAGATAATTTCATATCTATATCTTAACACTTAGTAAAGGAGTTGTTAAACTCATGCTATCAAACAATCCAAATTCTATGTTAACATCTCTTTTGTGAAGTTTAAGTAGTCATTTCGAAAAGTCTGAGCTGATGCAGCCACTTCCTTTGTCAGTTTGTAACAGCACTTCTCAATAAATTAATTGCTGTTAATTTGAGAGAGCAAAGCCAACATTCAATGGGAATATGATTCAGTAATTGCCATCTATATTTTGAGACAAATACAATTACCTATGTTCATATGTTGAAATATAAAGTGTATGCTATTCAACAGTAGTTCAGTCTGTACAGACCTTGTGGCAAAACAGACAGAAGCACAAACACCTCCTCCTCCAAACATTTCCAGTGGAAACATGTCTGAAAATGTCATGATAATTTCAGAGGGTTGTTTGCCGTCTTCCCTGTCTTGAAACCTGTGTCAAGACTAATGAAAGGAAGTAGGTCAGAACCTCTAGTGTACATATTTATCACCTATATTCAATTTTTGTTTGATCTGAGACTGTTCTCTGAGGATCACAGAGGAAATGCATTCAACATTCTCTTAAATAAATGGCTGAATCTGGACAGCAGAGCCCCACTTCAAAGTTTGATTTTTCTTCTTTCCCCCCCCCCAACTTGTGTTTAATGATTCAAGCCCTGTTCTACCCAGCCAGAAGGATGAACTGTTGGGAAGGCCTCTTCATGTCAACAAAACCAAGAACTTACTGTTGGTCCAATAAGCTTCCTAATTAAATCTCAAATTTCTTCTAGTTTCTGTTCCAGAAAAACCATGAGGCAAAAGAATCAAGAAACAGAGTTTATGGAAGTCCTGAAAAAGTGAAGTGTATCAATCTATTTACACTCCCATTTTAGGCATGACAGGCAACTTAATTTGAGATTTTAAATATATTTTTAAGGAGCATGTTGAAGTACACTATGTCTTTAGTATACATCTTAAGCTAGCAAAAATGCACATCCTGCTTTAGAAGCCTGGAGGGAGGAGGAAAAGAAATGCAGGAATATACTGGAAGGAGGTCCAGTTTGCTTGAGCAGTTTTCCCTAGTCCAAAAATCCTCTGAGTTTGTCTACTCTGCATGCATGGATGGACTGAGACTGTCATGAGGAAAGGAAGAAAATCCTGCTGACTGAGATTTTTCCTGCAAAACAGAGATCATGGTTAGTAGCTGGTTTGCTGTTCCTACTTAGACAGTGGAGTGGGGTCACTATTTTAGTAAGTTTTGCAATTTGATAGTAGCTTCAATAACCACTTCTACTTTGTAGTGCTGTTGTACAAGTCTATAACCAAGCCTATGAAGGGAAACAAACAAACAGAAGCAAATGCTTGCTATAGCAGCCCACATCCTGTATCCCTAGAATATAAGAAGTAAACAAGAAGCCTATTTTCTTGAATTCTTCCTGGAACTTAGCAGTTTCTTAACCACATATAGATAAGCTTCTGTTCAGAACACTTAAGTTTCCCTGCTCCTGTTTTCTTTTTCACAGTGATTAAATACAGAAAATTACATAACTTTCTTACTCATTACATAGGAAACAGAATTTCATGTAAAGATGAAGCATCCAAACCCATGAAAGAATTTAGTCAATTCAGTTTTCATGTGTCCCTTCACCCCTTGTCATCAGTGTAGCACTTTTGTAACCTTTGCATTAAAATCTGTCAAAATAGACTAACAATTCCCCAGCACAACTAACATGCATATATTGAAGAGTTAGAACCAGAGAGCTAATCTTGATCCTGTGAACAAGGAGTTATGATAAGCTTGTTTTCATTAATATTCTGGCTTTGGTTTGTTTCTTGTTTTCAGCACAGGTCATTTTTAACGTTTTTGCAGTTTTACAACAGAAGTGAAAAATGGTAACAGATAAAGCTGCTTGATAGAATCACAGGATCAGCCAGATCAGGAAAGGACCTCTGAGAGCATCAAGTCCAACCCTTGATCCACGCCCATTGTGATTCCCAGACCATGGCACTGAGTGCCACATTCAGTCTCTTCTTAAAAACCTCCAGGGATGGAGAATCCACCACTTCCCTGGGCAGCCCATCCCAATGCCTGATCACCCTCCCTGTAAAGAATTTTTTCCTAATATCCAACCTAAACCTCCCCTGGCAGAGCTTATGCCCATGAATTATCAGTCTGTTTCTTGGAGTGCATTTAGGAATCTGGAATCTTAATAACCATGTTTTGGGTTTGTTTGGGTATTTGTGGGTTTTTGGTTTTTTTTTCAGTTTAACTATAGCATATGTCTGTATTGAAAAACCAGTTTTTTGTCCTTCAATTTTTCAGCTATATACAACTTCAAAGGCACAGGAATACCCCAACTACCTCTACAGATTGGTGATGTGGTCCATATCTTGGAGTCCTGTGAAGGTAAATCACCTTGAGGCAATTCAATCCTTTTACTTCACAGCAGTTCCATGTGTTATTTACATAGTTGTCTAATGATCTTACTTGTGTCAGTGGTAATATTTTGAGGAAAATCCTATTCGTTTTTGGAGAGCTAAAATCAGAAATGTTACAGTACATGTGGGTTTTGGGGTGAGGGAAGCCATTACCAATTGAGGAAGTAATCAAGGGGAATATAGAGTTTGTGAATTTTATGCCAGCTAGGAATATACCTGGTGGAAGTTACATGAGTTTTGAAGAACTTTAAATGGAGTACATTATTTCTTCTGAAATAAATATTTGTTGCTAGAAGATAGATATTCAGTAGTGTAGGCAATATGTTGTTCCTAACTTAAGTAGTCAGTATGTGGAGATGTGTGACCAACTGGCATTAAGCATAAAAGAAATACAAGCAGCAGAATAAAAAACACAAAATATTGTGTAGCTGTGAAGCTGAATTGTCAATACTGTACTGATTCTTCCACACTGATTTGATCACTGATCAACAATCTCACTGAATCTGCTCCCAAGTCTGCCAGAGCTACTTAAGTATAAAGCAACAAGGGTACAATTATTATTACTAACTCAAAAGTTAGGTAACTGTAAATGTCATCATCATAAGTACTTCATTTTTAAATTATAGTGAAGTACTTGACCAGGTAAGAGTTAAAAAAAAAATATTAAACTGTTTCAAACTTTGTGAATTAAATATCATAATTATCTTCTTCTGCCTACTTCTGTGTGTCAGTTATATCTTAGTAGTTGTAGTTATGTTAAAGACAGGCCAACTCTGCAGTTATAGAGACAGCTCAGTGTTGGGAAACACTCTGTGCTGTCAGAAAGCTGCAAAGAACCTGCAGGTGTTTGAGCCCAGCACTTTCTAGACCTCTAGGTTGTTTTACGTGAAAACAAACAAGTATTTCAGAGAAGAGCATCTGAGAAACCACACCTCAAATGATTTGGAGCACAGAAGCATAATTTTTTCTTGTTCTGTTTGTAAGAGAAATTAAGTATCTCTAAGCCCCAGTGAAGATATTAGACTTTTTCAACAGATGCATCTCCCTGTCATAAGTAATCCCTCATGTCCCCTCCTAAAAAACTGAAAGGTCTGTGTAATTTTTTAAGACTCCATTCTAAACATCTTGGTGAAGAAAAAATACCCTGTCAAACCAGAAACCTCCTCATCTCAGTTGTCTCTGTTAATTGCAGAAACTGAATTTCAGGTTTATGACTCCTGTGGTAAATTTGTCAGCCTAGCAAGCTGAGTGGTGACCTTACTGGGTTATTTTTTATTGAAGTGTTTTCTGGATCCTCCCAGCTCACTGTGTCCCAGCTTGCTTTATGAAATACATTTGTCAGTGGAGTGAAATCTTTCATATTGTGCAAGTGAGGAAGTTAACCTTTTATCAGATTTTTTAAAAAATATGCTGCCAGCTGTAACTGAAAAGTAACCAACAGTAATGGGTTTACTTCTGAGCTTGTTTTACTTGCTGTTTTAGTTTGGTTTGTATGCTCAGAGTATAGATATGCAGTGTATGTGGGATGAAATAGGTTTTTACACACTTGATTGTTAACTGAAAACTGCAAATAATATAATTGAGAGAGAGGTTTCTATGTTACATTACAAATCAGCTTATGCTACCTTTGTATGTGTGTGTGTGGGGGTGTTAAATTCTGTTTAAGATGATCTGGGTTTAAATTATCAATTTTTAAATACCCTATCATAGGTAGCTGTTATATGAAACAAAATCCAATACTTTTATATGCTTTTTAATGTCCAGGTTCTTCATGCTAAATTCTCTATTTCTTCTTTTTAGATTGGTACAAGGGCTATCTAGTAAGCCATAAAGGAGCAGAGGTATGATCAAGCTATTCATTCCTACAAGAGTATTTAAGAAATAACCCCCATGAAATGTGTTTGTTGGTTTGTATTAGTATCTTTTTTCAGATAGTCTTATTATGATTTCTGAAGTCAGCTATCTCAATTTTTGCTCAATTCAAGATGAATAAATGGATCAGAATTTGTCCTGAATAGTGTTGGTAAATATTAGAAATGAGGATTGGGAGAAGCAAATCAAGAAAGACAGTTATTGTGGCTGCAGGTAACAGACTGATAAAGACAGCGACTGGATGTCAAAAGGATATGATGAAAATTCTGGTATTTGTGAAGAAGAAATGAATCCAGCTGGATGGAAAACTACATAGGCAATAGTAAATTTGAAGATTACAGTTTATGTTCATAATCAGTTTTATGAAGAAAAACATAGAAGTGGGTTTTGGAAAGCTCTGCTTTCCTACTCAAATGTTCTTGCAGTGGACTGTATTTTGTTTTTTCTCTTCCAACAGGGAATATTTCCTAAATCTTTCATCCACATCAAGGAAGTTACTGTTGAAAAGAAAAGGTATTAAATTTACCTGTTCCATTACATTACAGATCTTTTCTGCTAAAGATGATTTTAAGGCATTTATTTACCTTAACACAGTATCTGAAACCCATTGAACTCAGTCTTTTTCATTTTCAGTGTGTTAAATTTTCTCTTTCCTAGACATACAGAAAATATAATACCTGCTGAAATTCCTTTAGTTCAAGAAGTTACCACTACTCTCTGGGAATGGGGAAACATCTGGAAACAGCTCTATGTGGTATGACATGTTTGCCTGCTGTGTGTGGCCTGTTAATTAGTCCTACTTATGAATACTGAGGCCTTGATAAAATCAATGTCTTAGGTGCAGGGTAGAATCTGGAAAATTATTTCTTGATTGCTGCTTAATGCTTACCATTTTCTTCAGTGGCTTTAAATTAGAGGACTGACTCCTTGAGGAGTGGTGTAATTTCATGCCTTTAATTTTAACTTTGTGTCCTGTGCATTACAAATTTTTCATATCTGTGCATTGTAAATTTGACAGTTTCAGGGTAGGTGCATAAAACAGAACTAAGATGCATTTGAAAAAGATTTGCTGTGTTCTTGGGGTGACAGGATAAAAGTTGTTAAGGAATTACTGGGAGCAAATAGTTATTAACACATGGAATTTCAAAAAAGTTTTTTTTATCTTAATTTTACATTTATTAAAGAAAAATATGTATTCTATCTTGGACAAAGCTGTTTATTCCTGTGAGTGCATTTTGCTTTACATAAAAGTGCAATGAATTTGGAACTATGAGTCCAAATGGCCACTGCATCAGCATCTGTGTTTCTTATAAGCAAGGAACCCGCAGTCACAGTGGTCTGCAGGTGCTTGTCATGCCCACAGTGTAGCATGGAACTGTAGAAGAGATTACTTTATTTTAACTGGACCATAAATACCTTGGCAGCCCTTAAATATCCTTTCTACAGAGACCAAATCTTATAATAGTGTACTAGTGGGAACTAGAGGGCTGAGGTAAAGTGGAATTTGAAGGAAAATATTTCCATCAGCATAACTGCAGATATTTTGGGTATATATTTGCCCTACATTAATCCCTACTGATTCTTGTGATTTGTATGATCTTTTGGCTTATGAAAGTATTGACTGGTAAACACCAGAAAAAGGTAAATTCTCTAGTTCCTGAGTAGTGTCTCCTAATGGACAAACTATTCCAACAAATCTGACTGTTACTGATCCCAGACACTGGATTTTGTTTTTTCACTGATGGGGCAGAAATCCTAGATAATAGGGGAGTTTTTCCTCTAATATTTTTTTCAGAAAAACATCACTTGTTAATCTTCCTCTTAAAGACAACAACTTAAACTTGTTTCAGTGGAACACACTGGAATGGCTTTAGTGAGTTCTATGTATACTTTCACTTTCCTCTTAAATGTATCAATATCACAATCAAGTATTGTTCCCAGCATGCTCTTATCAGCATCTCATACAGAAGTTAATTGCTTCTATAATGTTTTCTCTTGATGAGATTTCTTTATAGAATTTCCCTATCCCCATACAAGCTGCTTAAATTTCGTATGATTTAATTATGGTCACATAGGAGATTGTCCTTAATTGTTGAACGAGACGAGGAAGAAAGCCAGGCTCAATATTTTGCTGGTTTCTTGCTCCTGCAATGGTTAGATATTGATTATGACACATCATTTAGCTACCAAGACAAATAACTCACTTCACCTTGAATCTTGAAAGCTGTTGTCTCCTTTTTATCTCAGGCAAATAAGAAAGAGCAGTTCCAGCAGGTGCAATCCATGATGTGTGACTTAATGGAGTGGCGCTCACAGCTTCTCTCCGGAACTTTGCCAAAAGATGAGCTCAAAGAACTCAAACAGAAAGTCACTTCCAAAATTGACTATGGTAACAAGTAAGTGTCCTAAATTGCTTCTGGAGAATATGATTTATTCAAAGCACCCCGCTAGAACAGAGAATATGACAAAGCTTCCCTGCTTGCAGTTCTGTAACTCTGTGACATGAAGACATATTCAGTCTTCCTTGTCAAACTTATCCCTGTTATTCCTGACACCATGTTGAGGGTTCTTATAGCAAATTGCTTTTTCAAAATAATAAATTATTTTTAGTTGTAGATATACAAGTGTGTCAATTGTGAAGATGTGAGGCCAGATAATTGGCCTCTATACATGTGACACAAGTGTCCTTGGGACCCAAAACTTTTCCATGCTTCACAAACACAATCTGCCTCTGGCAGTGTGTGATGCTGCCACTTCAAAAGTGGTGCTGAGAGACTTTAGTGTGGTGGATGAACAGCAACAAATCTGAGAAGCCTGAAGTGTATTCAGTCTTTCCTAAACACACCACCACCCTACACCCACACCACCTCTCTGTCCTGGCCCAATTTCCAGGCAAAAAATTTTGGTTTTGGTAATAGAAGTGAAAGTGCCAGGGCTCTGCCACACAACCTACTTTTGGGAAAAATGACTTTATGTGGCATCAAGTGATGTTCTACCATGTGATAAAGGGGCAGAGAGAGCTTGTTAAATAAATCTTCATGGTACTGGTTTTATAGGCATTGGAACTGCTTATAAACTGTATTTAGCTATTGCAAGTGACTGTGGTCTGCAGGCCTTCATGCAGTTGAGTCTGGGCAGTTACTTGTGGCTAGAAATAAACAATGACCTCGATGTCACAAAACTCTTAAGTTGCTTCCTGTGTTTTGGATACACAGATTTCTGATGAATTCTATTCATTCAGTACACTCTATAGGAATGCACACATCCTGCTATGCTCTGTGGAGCAGAGTGGTCATTCCGAGACAGATTTTACCTAGGCTTCTGTGGTTGGTTGGTTTCTTTGCTTTCAGGCTTATGTTTTCACATTATTCTCTTCTTTCCAAATTATGAAAGAGTAAGTTTCTTATTTTAGAGGGACAGGATACAGGGGGATATTTGGAATGGTTTGGGATTGTATAGAGGGAAAGTGCAAATTGGGTAATATTTGTAAGAACCAGGACACCTGGGGTTGAGTTGTGATATGTGAAGGCATCTTGCCAAATTGTAGAGAAGGAATGAAGGGGAATGACAATGGAGGCTGAGCATGTTGTTGCAGGAGAGGAGATGGAACACCAGATCAGGAGAGGTTGCAAGGAAAATACGAGAGTGCCATAAGGGGAGTCTGTGTGTTTTAGAAACAGAGAGGTAAAGTATGGCAGAAAGCATACTGGTTTTAGAGAGGAATGGAGGGGTGAGATTTTAAGGAAGACTGAGTGTTTCTTGGATGAGAATACACCATGACACTGTGGTAGAGAATATTTAGGATGTACAGAGACAAGATTTGAGTTATGAATGTTCAGAGGAAAGGAGAACAGACTGTAGTTCATAACAGGACTGGGAGAAACCATGCATCTTGGTAACAATGGTTATACATGAAAAAGCAGGAGAGATGAAGACTGCTTGAAGTCACTGACCATGGTGCCTCTGATTTATGAGACAAGCATTTAAATGATTTGCTGAAATTACTGTAAATTCTTAAAATGGATAAATATTGTACAACAGCTTGAAAAAAGTGAGCTTTAGTTGAACTTTTCAACAATCAAATTTTGTTGTACTTATTTACACCTAATATTTTTAAAACATGAAGCAACAACTTTTGTTTTACATAGTTTGGTTTTTATATAATGAAAATAATCCTGCCATTATGCTCTCATTATTTTGACAGGATACTTGAGCTAGATCTAATTGTTAGAGATGAAGATGGAAATATCTTGGATCCAGATAAAACCAGTGTCATCAGCCTATTTCATGCACATGAAGAGGCAACTAATAAAATCACTGAGCGAATTAAGGAAGAAATGGTAGGAATGAGTGTCCAAACTTAATGCTTATCTTGTTGAAATCAAAATGGAAAATCAGTTCATGCATTGTGTAACCTTCTGCCATAAAATCTGGCAGTAACCTTTGCCTCTGACTGAAGTAAAAGTGGATTCACAATCATTCACAATCAAGTTTAGCTGTTGCAAATACAGCTAAACTTAAACTGAGTAAGCTGCATTTCTGCACTGGCTTCAGGCTGTGATTTAGGCCAGAAGCCTGTGTATAAAGCTCATTCGAAATCCATTCTTGGATTTGTAAATAAACACATCTCACTAAACCCATGGGCCACTCAGTGGTCTGATTTGCACAATAAATAGTTGCATATATGGAGTTCAGTCTGCAAGTTATGACCAACTAAAGCTCTTTTAGAAGATCTGATAAGAGTAGGGTTGGATTTTTGCTATGTGTTGCCACTTGTTAGCAACTCTGATGGAAGTGAAAAACTTCAGCTTTTTATTAAAGAGGAGCTCAGGTGAACTCAAAATAATCTTGTGGACACCAGAAGTTAGCATGCCCAAAGCAAAGCTGATGAATGCATAAATTTCATCTTTTAAAATGCAAAGCAGGTGACTAAACTTCCTTGACCTTTTTCTATACTAAATAATTTTAGGGACTTGTGAGATAATTGGGTCCTTTTCTTTAGTCATGAGAAAATAACAGTAATAAACCAAGTAAGCAACTTGAACAAAAAAGTTGAGCTGACACTTCAGTAATGCCCATGATAAATCACTGAAAAAGGACTTTGATCTGTTCCCAACAGTGTCACTAAATAAAGCTTGCTTCCCAGACATTAAAATGGAATTAACTGACAATACAAGGAAAATTACATTGGTAGTCTGTGTTGACCTGTTTTAAAAATAAAGCCAAAAACTGGATAAGAAGAGGTTTAGGCCATCAACTGTTAAGTAGCTGTTTCTAGGTGGTTAAAGTGCGATATAGGTAGAAATTGGCCTATTTTTAAGTTGGTGAACCTGCTAAGCTGTGTCTTGATCTGAGTAGATGTTATTTGTCTTTCAAAGAGGTGGGCTTTGTTTTACTCATGTTCCTAGAATACTAAAACCCATATGTTGTGGGTAGTAGGCCCTTTGCTATATCCTACTGTGCTCAAGAATCTCTAAGACTTGTAGGTCTGCCTCTGTAGTGACTGCTTGGTACTTTGTCTTCTCTTTTAAAATAGTGATAAAGTTACACCCTTCATATAATTACCCAGTGGCTGAAGAAATGGCCTAAGATAGCAAAGTCATATAATGACAGAATATCTCCAGTGGAAAGGGACCCATAAGGAACATGGAGTCCAAGACTGTGCCCTCTTCTTTTAAGCAAGTTTTAATTCTTGCAGCAGAACTAAAACATGATCAAATCTTCTATGCTCCATGTTTTTACTGAAATTGTGAAGGACTTCAGAAGAGTTGCATTGAAAGCAGACTGATTTTGCTTGGAGTTAAGGTTTTGAATGCATTCATATACAAAAACTCAACCTGACTCTCTTCTCCTGAATGACAATAAAAGCAAGATTTTCAAAAAAGTAAGGTTTCTGGAGGTGAACAGAGAAGGAAAGAGAAACATCTTTACTACTTTGTTTCTTGGAAATGTTAATAAAATAAAGTAATCCTTGTTCCATATAGACACCTACCTGGGAAGGATAATGTGCTTTAGGAATCACAAAAAGGAAATTCCTAGTCTTGCTGAGCAAAACTCCCAAGTACTGCAGAAGACTGATTTATGGGATTTATCATCAGCCTTTTTCTATTTGCACACAGAGGTAGCTCCCTAGTCTGCGTGCAGTGTTTTGAAGAACCTAGTCTGAGTTTATCTCCTTGCATACAGTGAGGGCTCTGGAGAGGAAGATGAGATCTTACCTATGTCACTTCTGCAATTTCTGACCTGCTAATCTCTAGATTCATAGTCAAGAGGCTGTTGATGCATTGGTGAACCCCTGCTGAGGATGAGAAATTTGTTAGTCATGTTTGCATTATTAAGTGATGTCTTTTGGCAGAATATACAGGACAAAGCTTATTTGCTGAAAAGAAGTGTATTTAACCAAACTTTCAATGATTTTTCAAGATGAAGTGTTACACATGATAAAAATTGCAACTGCATGTAGTATCCCACCATTTCAATTCATGGATCTAGCTAATGATTTTACTCCTTCTGAGTAGTCAAGGGATCAACCAGATTATGCCTCGTACTCCCGAATGTCTTCATCCCCCACACACAGCCTGTATGTCTTTGTGAGGAATTTTGTTTGCCGAATTGGAGAGGATGCAGAACTCTTCATGTCACTGTATGACCCACAGAAGTCAACAGTTATAAGGTAAGCTTTATTTAACAGCAAAACTGTAGCAAAGAGAGGTAGCCAAAATGAAATAAAACAGGTGCCATCGTGCTAGTAGTGCAAAGAATATATAAATAAAAGGAAAAAAAGAAAAGGAAAGAGATGTGGATATATCTGGTTGTTGTTGGTGACTAAGAAATTATAAGGCTGAGGATACTGAAGAGTTTTACAGGTAATTCCTGGACTGAACACTTCAGAGTTTTGGAGAAACCTGAGACAGCTCCAAAGCTGACATTCTTGATGGCAAATATCATGGTGTCTGCATTAAAGTGCTGAAAAAGGGGGAAGGAGGAAAAATGCAACTAACTTAGAGATTCAAAGATTAAGATCTGTTGAGTATTCCTGTCCAAAACAGTGATGATGGAATGTTTCTTTCCAAAGAAGTGCTGATCTGCTTTGTTTTCAGATTCATTTGGGAACTTACTCTTGTAGTTTGGGTAGCACTCTTGTTGTCTCTTTTGTCTGGTATTAGATTTAAACAATCATCACAGACTATATTGCCTGTTATGCGACCTTTTGTTATGTACTGTGGTTTTTTATGTGTTATGAAAAGGAAGAATGTTTGAAACACATGACAATGACCAGACATTTATCTTCAAAACAGTGAGAACTACTTGGTGAGATGGGGGAGCAAAGGCTTTCCAAAGGAAATCGATATGCTCAACAATCTTAAAGTAGTGTTCACAGTAAGTGCTATGCAGTGTTACCTTTCTTTATATTTGCAGACTCCATTCTGCTCTCGGTGGTCACTATTACAATGCCTGAAAATTGTCCAAGATAAAGAAGGAATCAGAAGTAACCTTAGAAACAGAGGAAGATGGCTAGTCATAAAGTGCTTTAAGAAGTGACAATGCTTAAGCATCCTTTCTTCAGCTCAATATATGTTGCCTTGCAAATTTACTGAAAACCTGGAATTTTTATGATCTGCCATACCTCCTCATTGCTCCTTTTTTCTCTATTTATCCTGCCTTATATTCTCTGCATACTTTAAGCTGTCAGGTTTTTCATGCTTTTTTGGGGGCTCAGGTTTTTTCGGTGTGTTTTTTCCTTCCCCCTCCCCCTGAATAAATAACTGATGCTCATATCCTACTGAAGATCTGCTATAAATTTTTTATCTTCCTTCTTTCCTAAGTAATATTTCAGTTCTTTTCTTTTGTTTGTATCTTAGGATCTTGGAAATAAAGACCTTAGCAGAGACAAAATTTATTTAGTTTGTCAAATAGTCCGAGTTGGAAGGATGGACCTCAAAGATAGTAACTCTAAGAAATTCACACAAGGACTTAGAAGGCCTTTTGGAGTGGCAGGTAACTGATGTCTCCTGTGCAATATCTGAAGCAAGACTCCAGTTATACAACACTGTGCTGTAGAATGTCTACCAAGACATATCAGAATACAAAGAACTGTATCAGCCATCTTCCATGTTTCATTTTTAAAGCCCATAAAAGTTGCACTGACATTTAGTGCCTTTTAGTTTGGGTCAGCGATGTGCTTTAAATTTCATTTCTTAATAATTCACATTACTATGCAGTGCAAACCAAAACAAGAATTCCTTGCAGATGAAATGAAATTAACAACTGGTGATCTCAAATCACCACCGATACACTCATACCTCTATTAGCAGGATATGACCAAAACTAGTATGAAATAACTTTGCCTTTACTTAATGTCATGTTTGTAGTGTGGACTTGGCACTAGATGTTCTGCCCAACAGACCTAGCTCTATTGGCCTTTACTGCTTGCTAGTGAAAATTTTTTTTTTTACCATGAAGCACAAGAGCATTAGTGCATATTATTTATAGTTAGAGGAAATATTTTGCAATACTAATATGTTTTGATTTTTTTCTTTTACTCCTCTAGTTATGGATATTACAGATATAGTAAAAGGAAAAGCAGGAAGTGATGAAGAGAAGCAGCATTTCATTCCCTTTCACCCGTAAGAGAGTCACAGTTTCTTTTCTTTTTACATGCACATAAATATTTCAGAAATTCCTGGGCTCTAACTGTTTGTGAAATGTTTAAAGAAAAATATTATATTCTTTAAATAATTTTGTTTTAATAATGCTAAGTATCCCTTCAAAAGTAATGTGAGCCTTAACAGGGGTTACATAGCATGTTAAATGGATGCTTATTTCTACCAATGTGCTCTTTCAGACAGATGGTGCCATGTCTAATTTAAAGCCCACGTTAAATAGTTACAATAGGCAATTTGTTTGCAGATAGTTAATTTATGACATTTCAACTACTTTTTAAACATAAAGCAAATTTGTACTGGTTTTTTTTTTTCAAATTCAAAACAGAATCAAACACACAAATTACCAGTAACCCATAGTTCTAAAGTGTAACGTTGAGTTTGTGTAACTATGCTTTCCTACAAGTTTTGTCTTCATATTTTTCATATTTCAATGCTGTTCCTAAAGTTGTTGATTTAATATTTTTCACTTAAGCATATATATAGGCCTAACATGAGTGGTCTGCAATTCAGCCTGAGAGATAATTAAATTATTGAACGTAATGTAGCAAGATATCTAGTACAGCAGAAGAGGTTTGAGGCAGTTGGTCAGCTGTGTTCTGAATGATGTTTGATACATCTAGCACTTAATTCCCAGTAGACATTGCTTTTTCTCCTGCAGGGTAGTGGCAGAGAATGACTTTTTACACAGTCTCTTAAGCAAAGTCACTGCATCAAAAGGAGACAGTGGTGGACAAGGTAAGGTAGATTTTTTAAAATGTATTTTTCTTTAGAAAAGCAGCAAGGTCTTTTTGTCACCATTTATCTTTTAACTGTTTACAATTTCAAGACTTTTATGTTAGAACTGTAGCATCACCATGGAGGTGGGGCAGCTTTGTAGCTGGAAGTGAAGAAAGAAGAGTTTGCAGATTGCTCTGTTTAAATAAGCAGCTACAGATTTGGATTAAAGAACTTTGAATTGCAGCCAAAGGAAGTGGGGGAAGTGAGTTCTTACCACTGTTTTGCTGGGTAGAAGAGGCAATCATGTGAGAAGTTTTTTTCCATACCATAAATGTAAATTTAAAAATATATTTTAATAGGTCTCTGGGTAACTGTGAAAATGCTCGTTGGAGATGTTATTCAAACCAGGAAAGATTATCCACATCTTGTAGACAGAACCACGGTTGTTGCTAGAAAACTTGGATTTCCTGAAATCATCATGCCAGGTATGAGGTTCTTTCAGCTGTAATAGACAGTCTTGGTTTCATTTCCCAGGTTGATGAGCATCAACTTGCAACCTGAATTCCTTGTTTCTGTAATGTGTAACTCAGAGGTTGTTCAGAATTTACTCTTCATGCTAAGTTTTGTTCCATATTAGAGGTTTATATAAAAAAGTGAAATCCTTTGAAAGTATTTTCTAGTAGTTAAATACAAAATATAAAATCAAGACAGCAAGGGATAATTCTAGCTCCTTGTACCTGGCTTTCTTGTCTTCTAAGCAGATTATGGTATATCCTTACTTGAATTTCAAATTAACCTTATTTGTATCTTACCTCTGTCCTTTAATAATGAGCATAGGAATTTACAATTTTTTTTAATGGCAAAATATTTTCCAATTAAAGTCAGTCACTGCTGCACTTCTATTTTTAAAAACATCACCACCTCCCCCCAAATCTTCCAATTAAAATCTCGATACTTTTAAAAGAAGTCGTCACCAATTTACTCATTGCAGAATATTAAAATATGAAGCTCCCTCTAGCGAGGGAGTTGTGTTTTATACGAGAATTTAGTAATGGCCTCATCTGCCTCCTCACCAGCAGGTGCCAGTGCAGGACGGGAATTATTTCAAGTCACTTCGAGGACTCCCATTTGGTTCGTTTCATTTCTCAGTGTAGTCTTAGCTAAGAATAAGGGATATGAAAATGTAAGTCCAGATGGAAAATAAGGCAATTTCATCTGTTTCACTGCTTAGGAGGTAGTTTTGTGGAGTTTAGTTTATCCCATGCTCTCCCAGCATTTTTATTGATTTTTTTTAACCTTTCAATTTCTTTTTTTTAGGAGATGTAAGAAATGACATTTATATTACATTGCTGTATGGAGATTTTGATAAATACAATAAAACAACCCAGAGAAATGTGGAAGTGATAATGTGTGTCTGTGATGAAGAAGGAAAAGTGATACCAGTAAGTTTTCTTTTTTCTGTATGATGGACATAGAAACATGATTTACAGTATGCAAGTAACCTTTAAGTGTCTTATATTTTTTATAAAATAGTATTGTTTAAAAACTTTCAGATCCCTCACCTGTGTGATCTTGTGGCAGTTTTTAAAGTTGCATACCTATTTAATTCCTCTAAATGTCTTCCATAAAAGTGAAACAAGAAGTAAAACTGAATGACATATTTTACTTGTGCCAAGGAACAAATGCTGTTCCTGTCAATTACTGCATTCTTACTCTAGGGGCTTTCTCGTGGAAATTCCCAGAGGAATGCAATTGGCACATTAAAATATTAGAAAACCAATTCTTTTCTACATAAAAATCCTCTGATTGGTTCCAGGAAGTCTCTTCCCTTGAACAAAGTTCATGGCAAGTAACTAAGTGACAACAGAAGTATGGACACTGTACATACACAGTGTAAATATTTACGGTGGTGTCTTTTTGCTTGTCTATTGCCATTTTAAGGAATTTCTTTCTCTTTTTTAGCCCAGTTCAGTATTCAGGGGGATTTTTTGACTTTCTGAGCTTCACAATGTTCACTAAATTAGTTATATAATTGAGAAGGTGAAATCACAATGACACTTGTTTGTCATTATTAAAATAAAGATGGAGGAACTCACTGTGGTTCATGACTTGCTGAAGTATGTTTATGAACTATTAAAATTTGACCTAAAATGTAACTTCGAAGCTTGAATGAAGAAAATCCTAAACTTGCATAATCCTCAGGGTCCACACAATACATTGTAACCCTGATTACAGAACACTACCCATAAATATGAAAGCATCTAAACATGACTTGCATGTACAGAAATCTGTTGTGAAATCAACTTCTGCAATGTACATCCTGTCTGTTCATTGCTGTCTTAAAATGCATATATAAAAGGATTCCTTGAAGAAATTAACCTATTGCAATGCATTAAATCTTACCTTCTAGTATTATGTATATTTAATTCTGCATATGCATCCTTTCTCCAGGAAAAAGTGGATGTCACTTTGTTCATGATCTCCAATTTATCTTCAAATCATGCCTGCTTTCTGTGGGTAATATGCTGTAGACATGCTTTAGCAACAATTTTGATGAATTAATTGAAATGCTGTTGAATGCAAGTAACAACAACAACTGGTTTTCCCTTTTAGCCTCAAATGAAATGAATGCTGATAAACTTTAAAACCCAGTTAGATTAATCTCAGTATTTCCAATGACCCATAAATCAAAACAGGTATATGCTTACTAAGCAGGGAACTGGTTGTGTGTCTTTCAGTATCAAAACTAATTTAGTTGAAGAGCTATCACAAGATCTACTGTTGCAAGTATAAGGCCTTTTGTTCCAAATGAATGCCAAAAAATACATTTAAACAAGTTTGTGCATAGACCTTGACCACTCTCCATTCAGGCAGATTAGACACACCTTTCCACAGTTAAATCACTGAACAGGCTTTAAAAATCATCTCCAGGTGTCTGCATCACACCTTTCTAGTCACATGTCATACTGGTGTTTGAAACAGTCTTCTGAAATTCACTGGCTTTTCAGCAGGAAAATTGCACCTTAGCAGAGTTTAGTGTAGCCCCTACAGGGTCAGTTTCATCTGTGCCTTGGGTAGAGAATTTAACTTGATTGCTGCTTTGCAGTGCAGTCTGATGCCTGGTGCCAGGGATGTTGCTGCTTCACTTGCAGCACATGAGCAGTCCCTGTGCAGGCAGAACCCTCAGGTGCAGCCAGTGAGGAGATGGATGTAGGTAAAGCCTCTTCACAGTTTCTCTAAATGACCTGAGATTCCTTGGTTACAACTGACTTTGAACTTGACCAAAGCTTTAAGCTGCATGTGTGTTAGTTCTGATACTCAATAGAAAACTGGAAATAAACAATGCAGGAGTGCATTTTCCTCAGTGCCTCTGCAATGTGTAGTTTTGGAAGACACCTCTGGTGTTGAGCTCAACAGCTAAGAGATTCTGCTGGAAGAGGTACTTTAAAATAAATGGAGAAATGGAATAATGAAGCTAGATTATTTTTACTTTGGTTCTACTAATAAATGAGATGATGCTTTGTTTATTGAAGGTGGTCAGTTTTCCAGAAGTCCATAGATACTCATTGCCTAGCTCTTCCTTGAGTCCACTCTGTAACCCCTAATCCAGGTGCAGTATAATTAAGGAAAAAGTTTATTTTTCATTATATTTGAGAGGCTTGAAAAATTACCTCTATCTCCATGTTCACCGTTCCTCTTTGTTGGTGCTTTTATTATTTAATTTCCAATTAAGCTTTACCTAGATTCAGAACTGCTGCAGACACCTTTCAAGCTGCCTGACAGACATTGTGCTCTCAGCCTGCACCTTCCATGGCGGACCTCTAGGCTGGAGCTGTGCAGGGCCCTGTGGCAGCCTGGGCCTCCCCTGTGGGCTCTGTCAAGTGGGGATGCCTTCACCTCAGCTCCTGGGCCTGAGCCGGGACCGCGGCGCCGAACCGGACGGCGGCGCCCCATGTGCTGCTCCCACCTGCCTTGGCAATATGGAGGCCACAGCCCAGCTGGGGCCCACAGCGGATGGCGGGCAGCGTGCCCCGGCGGTCCCGGTTTGGTGCCGGGCTGCGGTGTCTCATGGCTGGTTCGAGGGGTCTGTTGCGGGGGTTGTTCGCCCCCTGAGGCACATCTGGGGCAGGTGTGGCCTCTGCCGTGGGTGTTGGGGTCCCGTTGGCAGAAGCCACCAAGGCACTGAGCTCTGTTTCTTCCCCTGTTTTTGTCAGAATACTGTGTGCTGGGGAGCAGGGGACAAGCCGGTGAGCAAATATAGGTCAGTGCTTTACTACCAGGTGAAGCAGCCGCGTTGGATGGAGACACTGAAGGTACAGTGTGGATCCTGGTCACATTTCTTGGCGCCTGACATGCACAAGTTGCTCCGCATCAGCTTTTTCTAAAAAGTAACTTGGTTCTGACTACAGCTGTAAGGATGGAACCTTAGTCATGCACTAGTTACTAGGAACGTAAGATTACTTAGATTTAAAATTCAGCCTGGAAAGTGATGCTAAGATTTTGGTAAACAAAACAAATGAGGTCACTTTAAATAACCTGACGTGTCCTGACATGGCCCATCAGAAGTGACACATTGCATTTGTTCTGTTGCTGATGGAGCTTCAATGTCTTTAACTGGAAAATGCCCAGAAGCTTCTAGAAGCAGCAAATGGAAAATATTTTAGGCTTGGTAGTGAGCATGATTTTTAAAGATTATTGATTTTGTTAGAATTGTTAAACATTCATCTCATTATTGAATGGGTCATCAATTTATGCATGTGGAATGTGGAACTTTCATAGTGCAAAGGTGTTGTATAGTTCTGTGTGGTTAATGGAAGACTGCAGTATACTTATTTTCTACCATATAAGCACCTTGTGGGGTTTAATTTACTGCATTCAGTGCTTCATTTCTTTGGTGGTGCTAAACTGAGCAAAATCCAACAGGTTATTGTTTATCTGCTACCACTTCTGCTACTGGGGTGAGTCTCAGTAATTTTAAATGGCCGTATGAAGCCAACATAAGTGGTGCTTATTTATTATAAAATAGCTCATTACAAGTAAAAATGTCTTTAGGCTCTGCCCCTCATTACTCTGTTACTTATTTTCTGATTTTACAAAAGGTGGTAGTCCCCATTGAAGACATACAAAGGATACATCTGCGTTTCATGTTCAGACACAGATCATCTCAAGAGTGTAAGTGGTGAATTTTTTACTTTAGTGAGTTTTAATTATTTGATGGATAATCAACTGAAAATATTTTGCTTTGCAGCTAAAGATAAAGGAGAAAAGAATTTTGCAATGTCCTATATAAGGCTAATAAAGGAGGATGGAACAACTCTTCAAGATGGCATCCATGATTTGTTAGTCCTAAAGGTACTAGACTGGGGTTTTTCTTTCTTTCTACCACTAGACACCTTTTTTTTCACACTGGTGTCTTTGCATTCATTGCTTGTTTTTTTTAGTATCAGATCAATTTTAGTATTCTGTTGAAAGTGTTTTTCATGTGAATGAAAAAATTAATGTAACTTTTTCTATGGTTGGTCTACATTGCTCTGAGTTTTACAATGTGATGTTATTTAAGCATAAAGAGCTGGTTACTGTTCCTGTTGTTTTTTACTGAAGTTTGTACTCTTGGTCCTCTGTAATATGGAGGAAGTCATGCTAAAGATAAGTACTTTGATGCATATTGTTATTCTTGGTTTAGGGAGGGGAAATTTTTCTTCTGTTTCATTCTGAATCTGTCATATGTGAAATCAGAGAATGTTATCTTAGAGATCTGCTGGTCTGAAACTGCTCAGGGTAGTTATTTGGGTGCAAAAGTTTCAGGAATGGGATTTTGAATATGAAGAACAGTTTTGGCTACCCCTGGTTTGGCTCAGAAAGCATTTTGTACTTTGAGCTACAGCAGTGAACAGATGTTTCAAAATTTCTTTGTTTGGTGTGGAGTGTTTTGTTTGGTTGCTTTTTGTTGTTAGCATTGCTTTTCATTTGTTTGTTTTTGTTCTTTGTTTTTTCCTCCTTGAGAATACTGTCTAGCAGGAACTAAGAACCTTAAATCACTGTCAGTGTAGAAGAGGTTATACTTTAGGTATTTCTTATTGAAAAGCCTTCTCCTCCTTGATCTCAGCCTTAATAAGAAAAAAAATGGAGAAAAATACTAATCATGTTGTGTTACTTTTAATGTTACTTATGAAATCCCATTCATTCCTGCATGAAACTAGTAATTTTTCTTTAAGTAACAGCGTGGATGACAAATGCTAAACAGAGTTGACCTAGTTTATATTTGGGAGAAATGTGGGTTGGTTTTATATTTTTACATATGTTTGTGTATTCTAGTATTAAAAACAATAGTAGTAAGCTGTGTTTTAAATATCTGTTTTGTACATTTGCCATCTAAACATTAAACATTAACTTGAAGTCTGCAAAGTTTAAGCAGTGTACTTTTCACTGCCTTCAGACAATAAATCCTTTTAAGACTTCTGGATCAAAATTTCAACTCTATTCCCTGTTGTCTATCTTGTCTCAAGAATGCAAAGTCAAGAATTTATTCTGGTTCCAGAAATTGAGTAGTAATTACTTGGCAAACTTGATAAAGTCATAAAAGTTTGTAATGCTCTCTGTTTTGCTGCATAGGGTTTTTACCTTCTGTCTGATCTCTTTATAGTCAGTTTTAAACTTTTTTTATTTTTATAGTAAGTGCTGTAGTGACCTACAGTCACTGAATCAGGGAACCTCAAAGCTTTAGAAAATCATTCTAGATTATGGATTTTGTAACTAGTTGTTTAGGCACAGTTGTAAAACTGAGGTTCTGTAATTGAGTCATATCTGACATGTAGCTTTAAGTAACAGCCTAGCTCATTGAGGAATTTTTCTGGTCCAGTTTAATTAAAGAAAAAATGTATTCTCTAGATAGTGAGGAGTATGATTTTTATTTTCTTGAAGGCTGCTGCTGTGAGATTTGTGGCATGCAGCTTTCTAAAATGGAGGAGGAAACACCTAGCGGCTCTATTACTGTACTGTTCATTCTGTTGAAAAGCATAAATTCCATTGTATCGTTGTCACTTAATTACTGCAGAATGTCTCATTTTAAAAAGTAACTTTACTATGTTCTCCTCTTTCATGTTGATGATCTAAGTATTGAGTTATATTGGGCATACCAAAATATAGCTCCTCTTCTTTCCCTGTAAATTTCATGTTCTTGTGTGCAGATATTGCAACAATGTTGTCTATCTTCTGTGTACAGTCTTCAAGGTGATGCTCAGTAGTTTATTGTGTTCCATAACTATTGACTTTTCAACAAGAAATTGGCTACTGATTTTGCTCTGCCTGCTATGTCACCCCTCGTATTGTAACTTCATATTCCGTATTGTAACTTCAATCCCACTTTATAATTTCAGTGCACTATTTTCCCTGCATGTTCAATGCAGGCTTTCTTTTTGACAAACAATGACTTCACGTTTACATGTTTGAGCCATGCTGGGCCTCAATATTCTTTATTTTATCAATTAGTGTATGCATTGAAGTTCACAGAAACAGGGGTTTTCGTTTACTTTTGTAGGAAGCGCAACATAGGTCTAAATCAATTTATTGATAGGAAGCATCTGTTACCTTGTTTTTCCAGGGGGACAGTAAAAAAATGGAGGATGCTAGTGCTTATTTGACATTGCCTTCTACACGACAGCACCCAGAAAATAAAGGAGCAGTCTCAACCAAGAATT
Organism: Calypte anna; assembly: GCF_003957555.1. Classification (NCBI taxonomy): domain Eukaryota; kingdom Metazoa; phylum Chordata; class Aves; order Apodiformes; family Trochilidae; genus Calypte; species Calypte anna. The sequence continues at coordinate 5,872,789 of NC_044259.1, read as the reverse complement.
CAAGTAATGTGGGGGGGCTTTCAGTAAGCTCACGAGATGTGTTTTATATTTCAACTCTTGTTTGTTCAACAAAGTTAACACAGAATGGTATGTATCTTTTAAACTGATAGAAGCTTAAGAAGCCATTTGCACAAATGGCCAATATATTTTGAATTTCTGTGTTTCTCCATTTGTTTTCTATTAGTTGGTTTACTAGGTCTCTTGAAGTGGCGTATGAAGCCAGAGCTGCTACAGGAAAACCTGGAAAAACTGAAGATTGTGGATGGAGAGGAAGTTGTGAAGGTTTGTCTTTACATATTTATCCTTCATGTTCCTTCATGTTATGGCAGAAAAAGTGTTTCATTGTTTAATAAATGAAAAGAAACTGTAGTGTTATAGTAAACACAGGAACTTAGAGGGCTGTGATTTATGCTTCCTTGTATGAGTGTCATTCAGTGTAATATTTTTTTAGGGATAGTTTACAAAAGACATGAGCTAAGCTCTTCATTAGAGTGAGGAAGCAAGCACATGGACAGTATTCTTAACTGTTAATCATCTTTTTTTCCACCTGTTGGTCTCAAACATCTATGGTACATCTCTGGTATTAGTTACTGGTAGGTGGTGGATATTTGCAAGATTACTGATCAAATTTCCCAGTTTTCACTGGTAATTAACATACTACAATCTTTTTCTGCTTTTATTGCTTTATTTGTGTGTGAATGGAGAGTTCAATACAAAAAACATTATGAGAGAATTGCCTTCATCAGAAAAAGTCGTTGCTTTCAGGTGCTTACATGTATTTCACAGGTAAACTTTAATACTGAGCAGGCACAGAAAATTTCAATTTAAAAACCTGGTTGGCTATGAAGCCATTAACAGTCAAGTATTGCCTAAAATCTTTTACTGCTGTTGTCTATCTGAAGAATTGCATATAGTTCCTCCTGCTTTCTTTACAGATCTTAATATTAATTTATGTTTTAATATTTTTAAAAGCGTATTATGTACCCAATTAAGTAATTAGTTAAATAGGATAATATGAATAAAATCCATTAATATTTTGGAAAGTGGCAGACTCCAGCTTTCGTATTAGGGGCTTACTACACTTGTGTTACTCTTTAAATATAAGCAGTGGTAAATATAAGTAAATATAGTAAATATAGCATATAGTAAATATAAGCATCTCTTGAGAGCAGGAGGGAGAGGAACTTAGAAAACAAAAAATCTTAACCAAAGATTTGGCTTCCAAGTTCACTGGGGTACTTTCCTAAGATTTCAAGTAGTCTTTGACTCAAGCTACAGGAGTATGAAATGTGTTTGTAATGATCATGTATATGATCAAGTAGCAATGAAGTAGTATCTGTATCACTGAGAAATTAGGAATGCAGTTCCAAATAGTTATGTCACTGATAGACTATTTCTAGCTTTTTTTTATAAGCTTTGAGCTGAAAATATATTATTGATTACTCATGTGACTGAGGAAATAAACTATAGCTTAAATCCTGTGAAGTGTTTTCTGAATTTAAGTGGTTTTAGTGAAGGCCTTTATAATTCTAACTTGAGAGAAAACAAGCCTATTATCTGAAAACTGATGTAGGATTTTTCAAGTGAAATTGGTTGCTGATTGGTCATTTCATATTCTACAGTTTCTCCAAGATACTCTTGATGCCCTGTTTAACATCATGATGGAACATTCCCACAGTAATGAATATGACATCCTTGTTTTTGATGCACTGGTAAGAACTGGCACAAGAGTATTTTATTTATCAAAGTCAAGGACCTTAGACTTTTGAATGACATATCAAGTGGTTTAGTTCAGAGAATTAGTTTTAAAATTTCTATAGAAGAGGTGGAATATTACTATTTAAAACTAAATTTCTTAAAAGTTATAAAATAGTAGAGTATCAAAAATATTTTTGAAGACTAATATTTAAATTTTAAGATGTATCTTTATGAAAAAATGCTGATTATGTCTGTCTGTTTAGATCTATATCATAGGACTCATTGCAGACCGTAAGTTTCAACATTTTAATGCAGTTTTGGAAGCATACATCCAGCAGCATTTTAGTGCAACACTTGCATACAAGTAAGTTTGATTAATTCCTCTTAGTTTTTCTTCTAAACCTCCACCATCACATTAATGAGAATAAATCCTGCTTGTGACTGTTCTGATTTAATGAGTGATGACTGTTTTTTTGCTGCTGCTTGCCTGCCTGGAAAAAAAAACCTGCTTATGAGAAACATTATTATAAGCAGAGTTAATTGACATATATTAGTTGATTTGGGATCAAATGATTCTTTGGCATTCATTTCTCTCTGGTCTGGATTTTGCTGTGTCTGACCACTTCATCACTATCCTGTCCAATTTGTCAACAGATAGTTAACCAGGGAACCTCTCCCTTTATGTTGATCTAAAGTGCCTTAAATGGAGGACTTGAGGATGTCCTGAACCCTTTTATATAGATTTCCATGTATTTGTTTATAGTGAACTAATGGGAAAAAAGATAGTTTGGGACCTGTCAAGTTGTCATATGCATGTTGCTGTTATAGGTTGTTGCCTGTTGTTGCACCAGGGTTTTCAATGCGGTGAACCGACATTTTGGTGGTTGTTATGTGTTCCACTGTGACATGGAGTTATCAGCATTTGTTACCTGGCCATGCCAGTGTGTGGATTGATACACTTCCTCGAGTTTTTCTTTTTTAAGGTCTTCATTTGTGGAGATGCCCAGATGGAAAGACAGGGATTCACAGAGAGAACAAAGCTGTGATGTTATACAGTAAAATAAATACTGGATTACCTCTTCCTTTAAGGAAGTTTTTTGCAGAGGATCATAGGACAAAATAACATTGAATTCTGAAGAAAGACAGTGTCTTCAATTAGTAGTGATCTTGGGGAAATGCTGTAACATTATGAATGTATTTTTTTTTTAATCTACCTGAAGTCTTCTAACATCTTAATAGGGTGGCGGATTGAAGCAGAACTTTAATTTGGCTTATGAATAATAGATGGAAAACCTTAGCTGAAGGCTTAGAATAGTTGAAGACATCTTGTGGTATCCTGTGCTGAATTTGCATCATTCCCAGCTCAATGGGAAATGTTTTGCAGGTTGTGCATTAGTGTATGTGCCTGCTAGAACTGAAAGGCAACAGTCCACAATGAGTCCTTTCTCACATTCTAGGAAAGTTGCAGTGAGCATTGTTTGTCTCAGAAAGCTCAAGCACTATCAAGAAGATATTGCTGTGTGATAGAATATTGTCCTATTTACATGCCATTAATTTAGAGCACATTGTGGTGTTTAATTGCTACTTAATGTAGATGGGCAGAAGTAACAATTTGTGTTACCTTATGCACACTTTTTACAAACTGCTGCAAAAGTGCTCCCAGGATTGTGCAGTTGTGCTGCTGTTTTGGGATTTCAGATTGCTTTCTTGCACAGTTAAGAATTTGCTCCTCACTTGTGCAACACAAACGCAAAAATACATGCAGTACATGTTGTGTGTGCTTGACTAAGCATTAACCTTCTTTTACAGTACTCAAGCAAGTTAGAAAGGTTCATTTGTAAAAATATGATTAAAATGTTTTTTTCATTTCAGGAAATTGATGACTGTTCTGAAGACTTACTTGGATACCTCCAGTCGAGGGGAGCAATGTGAACCTATCCTAAGGACTCTGAAAGCACTTGAATATGTGTTCAAGTTCATAGTTAGATCAAGGATTCTGTTTTCTCAGTAAGTACTCAGGCTGTCAGTGCAATATCAGAAACAGAAGTAGATATGAGAAACAGGAACTCATTTCAGAACAGAACTGAACTGTATTTCTCATTTTTACAAATAAAGCAAGACAGCTGGCAACTGGCCTACAAACCAGACATTGCTGTGATATTTGTTTGGAGAGGGCATCCTCAAAAATCTGCTGTTCTTTGTGTCAGGTGGCTTGGCCAAAGACCAATGGATATCCAAACACTGTCATGGATGGCTTGGAACTGAGTGCTTGTCCTACAGGTTAGGGTGTTCAGGAGCTGAGACTGTGCACAGAAGAACGAAGTTTTTAGTAGTCAGGGTCCAGCTGAATTGAGAGTTTCTGATCTCGAGTTCAGGAATTCATGGGGAAGACTAAATGGGCTTAGCTCAGCCGAACAGAGGAGGTGTAATATTTACAATAAGTATTCAAGTTTATAGAAAAAGGAGAAATTCAGCTGGACAATTCTCATAACATGTTGTGGTACCTCTTACAAACAGTAGCTTCTGGCAAAAATAACCATACAGTATCATCTGATACTGTATATTCACCCATAACTGTTGTGATTTAACTTTTTGCAGTTATTTTCTTGTTGTCAGACTGCTCGTGAAAAAGAAAGTATGGATAAAATGCATTCATATATTTTTTCCTCCTGAGAAAATTCAGGACTTTAATCATAAGTACTTCACTTCCAAGGGTTAAGATTACCCTTCTTGGAGACAAATATTTTGAATTAATAGAGCTGAGATAGCTTGGTCTGTCATTTATTTAATGGGCTGCTTGAGAAACTAAGATGCATTGTTGAAAGGAAAGAGATATTACCAAGTGAAAATTGTGTAGGAAAGTGATGACTTCTATGTTAGACATAAGATGGAAGGCTTTTTATTCTCAGGCAGATACACCGGGGATAACCAAGCTCTATTTTAATTTGGGTTCATTCAATCTCATTGAAGCTAGAGAGGTTTAATGAAAAGGAAAATGTGGTTTCCTCCAGTTAGCTGCACTAAGTTTGTCTTGCAGCTGTTTGTTCAGTGACTATATTTTATAGAAAGGTCATATATGCTAGCCAGTGGTTTACATAAGACAGACTTTGAAAACATGAAGTGCTTGCTTTCTTCTTTTAATTGTCCTGAGGCTCTTTTTGCTGGTAAAATTGATGTGCACCACTGTAATGAAGCTGTTTCCAAGCAAATGATTACTACTATTTTAAGTTTTGGTTTTGGACCAAGTGATTTTAATTTAAATATGGCACAGAGAGGAGTGTCAAATTGGAAACAAGATGATGAGTCAGGAAATAGAATTATCATCCTACCTGGCTTAAATTAGTCCTGGTGTAAAAAACATGTTTAATACATGCTGTGTGATGCTTCTGACTCTGTCCTTATCTCACAGTCTTAGTCAAGACAGCTTCAAATTTCCACTTGCATTAAAAATTAAGCTTAAGAAACTTCATTTACTTTCTCAGCAGTGTTATATAATAAAATATAATAAAAGCTCTATCAGTGCATTAGCTAAGTAACTTGAATACACTGAGACTGACCCCACTCTTTCACACTTTTGACTGACATGTACTTTGTTCCCATTGAAAAATGATTTTCAGTAGCCCCCACATGCCATAATCTCCAGTATATTTAAAAAAAAAATCATTTAACCAAAGCCCAAGATAGTGAAATAACATGATAATAAGTGCCTGTTCTATGTGAGTGTGTTTGTACTAAAATTTGATTGTTTCAAGATGCCTTTTATGTCTGCATTTCTCTGGTATGCATTTTTTATGTAGCTATCACACAGTAGGGATGTACCTGCAGTGTAGTGGCCATGTATTCTCATCCCTAGTGTTTTGGATCTTGTGGTTCCCTTGCAGTAACAGAGGTATGAGTACTGTATCAAAGTTTTCCTTGGGTTTTCTTTCTTTAGAACTTCTCAACAGTGACTGTATGAGTAGCAGTGTTGTTTTTTTCCTTTCTGTAGACAACAGTTCTTAATTTATGTTTAGCTCTCTTAAGGGCTAAGTTTAAAGTTGAAAAGAGAAGCACAAGACTCTGAAATACATGACTAAAAATGAAGGATTTCCTCTTCTGAAAGAGGAGCAGTACTTCAGAGATGTAGCATTTAGCTCACAGCATTCAACTCACATTTCAGGCTTCTCTTGTCGCCTTCATATAATTTTTTATTGTGGTTTTTTTAGACTTTTGACAGCTGTTTCAGATGACTAACATGTCACTGGTGTTTTTTACTGTTTATGAAAATGATATTCAGTATGAAAAATAAAGGACAGAAAAAGATTAAAATGCTAGGAGAGGGTATGAAGAAATAATGGAGTGACCTTAATTTAAATGCATTTTTTAGCTTTTAAACATCAAGTAGGGACATTTTTCAAAAAGCAGACTGGTTAATGGGGACAGTGAAAATAGCTGCTTGATGAAGTGGTACTAGCAGTAGACAAAAGAAACTGATAATATGTGAAAATACTCTAGAGTTAGCTCAGTTATAGTGGAAAAAAAATCAAAAAACAATTTTTAAAAGTTACTTTGAAAGTGAAAATACTTTTTTTATAAGCACAAATGTGGGAGATGTCATTCTTTAAAGGCTTTTTAAAAAATTGAAAATGTTGGTTGTGTTCAAGCTGAAAATTTTTCTGCAATTTAGTGAACAGCAAATAAAACCTTTTGGTGAAATATTTTTTAGATCAAATGATAAAAAATACTTCCAATATATTATTAACTCTATTACATATGAAACATTCTGGTCCTGAAAGAGTAACCTAATACATCTATCAACAGGTTATATGAAGGCAAAGAACAAACAGAATTTGAAGAATCCATGAGGAGACTCTTTGAATCCATCAACAACCTTATGAAAAGCCAACACAAAACTGCCATTTTGTTGCAGGTTGGTATGTGCTTAGAAACAAAATTGGTTTGGGCTTGTGGGCTTTGTTTCAAATTGAGCAACATACACTCTTAAGGAACACATCCTGTGTGTGTCTTCTCTAATTCCCCTTTACTGGAAAAATAAGTTCTAATAGATTTTTGAGGTCTAGATTGAAAAGGTCAGAAGAAGATACATTTATGAAGTTTGATGTAATGAGTAAAAAAACCAAAATGCAGTTACTGGTATATTTCAAAGAACATAATGAAGTGAAGCCTCCAGTGGGAGCTGAATGTTTCTCTCAAATTTGTTTAGATAAAGCTAAAGAGGGATTCCACTGTCTTAGTTTGAAAAGTAAACTTTATAGTCATCAGGCTTTTTGCTCAATACTATCTTAAGCATGAATATTTTGGTTTTTATAAGGAGTGCTATCAGTTGTGAAGAATGGATTGTACTTATTCATAATATCTGAATCTGCCCCAGATGCTGGAAGTTGGCTGAAACATCTCATGGCAGGTCTCAAATACTGATTTATGTCATAACTTTGTTGTCCACACTACTCGTGACTCATGGAATGAAAAGCACATTATTGTAGTTAAATTCTTGCTGCTGGAAATAAATTTATTGGCAGGGGGAAATTAATTGAGGGAGAAAAAACCCTCCATCAAAATTTCTTAGGTTGGTCAGTCATAGCAGTTTTCACAATGGATAATATGTTTTTTCCCTATTTGGAGGAGAATTGTGATGTTTTGAGACTCTTGCTGTGTTAGGTAGCTGTGAGTTGCTTGTAACAGGCTATAAAAATGGAGGTAATATCTGCATTGGGCAAGGTGATGCAGAAAGGGCTAGAACTAACTTTATAAGTGCCTAAAAGTAATACTGATTTCCCCCTCACCAGACACCATGTGAAGTTTCCAGAGGCAGTGACAAGTATTGTAGTATGAAGGTACTTCTGTAGGGTAAGGAAGAGGCAGTATTCAGTGATACTATAAACAGAACTCTAGGTGTTATATGCCGCATATCAAGAGAGCAAAGTTCAGGGTTTTTTGAAAAATAGACAATGATCAGAATATCAAACCAACCTTAAAGCTGTCACATTTGAATTTAAAATTGATATGAATTCTAGTGGAATATAGATTGGTAGGATCAATTGGATTGATTCGAATATTCAAATGGATTAAACTTTGGAGACAGCAAGAGGAAGTATTGGGAGCCTTGAGGAAAGTTAAAGCAACTGAGTTTTTCTGGATATTGAAACTTATAAGGAACTCATTTGCAGAGTCTTGGAATATGAATTTTGACACTTTTTTTTTTCACCCTTCTTTGCCTAAATATGAGGTTTAGCGTTAGAATATTTAAAGATTTATTTTGAAACCTGAAATGTCTGTTGGTGTGTGCTAATTATTTTCTAAAGTTGGAGTTCAGTATTTAATTCAGTAGTCAATTCCCAGTCCTTCTTCTGATAGCCATCATAGTCAGACCTGTGTTGAATATTAACTCAGACAGTAAAAGATTGTTTGTAACATTGTCGTATGAAACAGCCTAGTCACTGCCAGAAGCACTTTATTGCTTCAGTTTAACTTTATGTTCTGAGTGATGTCTTACTTCCTAATAAGTTACATGCTGTATAATTTTACAGTTAAAAATACTGATTTTGAATTGCTTGTTCTAAAGCTGCCTGAAGTGAATAGATGCTTTGACTTACATTACTGCCTGAGTTTTGGGTTCCCTTTTGTAGTACTGCTTATATAAGCCTTGGACAACTGAAGACCAAATCTATTGTTGGTAAACTGGAAATTTGCATATAAATCCAAATTATATTTTCCTATTCATTTCTGGGAATGGTGAAGTTATGTCTTCTGTTTAAAAATACAGACAGAATACAGACATACTTCAGCTTTGCATCAAGGCATTTTACTGCAGTTAGGATTATAACTTCAGTCTCCTGACTTTGCTGTTGTAAAGCATTTCCTAGCAAGATGGGTAATGTTACAGATTCACTAGCACAAGTATCTTGGTCAAGAGAGTTGGGGTGAGGAGGAGCAAAGAGATGTTAGAACTTTTTTTCCTTTCTTTTAAGTCTCATGGAAAAAACATAATTTTCTGCAGCTATGTTTTGTGTCTGTAAATCAGTCTAGATTTCTGGGGAATAAAATGTGATGAATTGTTTTTCAATTAGAGATTTTGTTTTTATGAAGCTTTACTGCTGGTGCTCGGTTGGTAAGCTGTGTATGTGCCCTTTCATTGACATACATGTGCTCTCAACCTTAAATCACCAATCAAGCCCCAGTTTCTTTTCCAAAAACCGTTCTGTCCTCCAATTGACACATCACATCTGACCTGCAGATGGTGTTGTCTGATGGAAATGTCAGCTGTACCCAGCTTGCTCTTAGGCACTGGTTTTAGCAAGCTGTGCTCCCAATTGTATACATGCTTTCAGAACCCTCTTATGACACATTTTCAAGGTCATGGAAACATGGGAATAATGATTGTTGCGTTGAAAAGTATGAAAATAAAATAATATGATGGTGCTGCATTTCTTCTCATGCCTTCCCCATATGTTTTTGACTTGTCTTTGTTACTGCAGTAGATTCTGAGAACTTAAAACTGCTGAGATGCATAGAGAGAGTAAGACTAGAAAGGTACTGAGAGTTGATGCTTTCATTGGGGTGTACAGGGAGAGCATAGGAACTTGGTTAAAGTTCCCTTTATAGCAAATAAAATTAGACTAAGGAGATGCACCAATGATTTCTAAAAATGTTCTTTTCATCTCACAGGTACTTAAATTTCATGAATATGTATAATGTAATGTTTCAAATGAGGGCAAGGTAAAAAGTAATCTTGGTCAGGAGTAAAGGTTAAAAATAAATTTCACATTTTATTGTCTAGGTATGAAACAATTTTCCACAATGCTGTGGGTTTATTTGTATCCCACTTAAAAAATTAATCTATAAGGTCTGAAGAATGCAGAACATCTTGTACTGCTTACTAGGAGATATTTATTACTTCATTAAGGCAGTGCTCAGTTGTGTCTGTAGTGCATCATTTGAAGCAATATTGCAAATTAAACTTGGGAGTTTAAAAGAATGCAGGGGACATAGTTGGTATTGAACTTCAGTTGGTACTACAGATCCATAGAGAAATGGTAGCTCAATCCTTATTTCCTTCCTCATACAAGTGCAGAACAGGGAGTATGTGGGAAGGCAAATGTCAGTAGAGTACTGCCTGAAATATTTTATGGCCACTGGTGCCTTTATTCTTTATCAAAAATCTTTCATGGTAACTGTGAAATGATGTATAAGGAAATGTAGATTCTGCTATTGTACAGTATCTTCATGTAGTGTTTGGTGTGTGAAGAACAAGGAACAACACATTGCTGTAGTAAAACTGGGGCTAGGACAAGTTTCTAGTTCACCACAGGTCCTGTATTGGTGTTTTAAACAGCCTCAGTTTTTCACAGTACTGTTTTCTTTGGGAAAGGAAAATAGCTTTTGTAACCAACTTTTTCAAGGAGCTAAATAATGGCAGTAGATCAGTAGAATATACTATCTGTTGTTGAAGTGGCAACCTATTTTAAATATTTCTTTCACCTGAGGATTGTGTATGAATGTGGGGCTAAGTTTTACAGAATAATTACTTTCTTTGACAACATCTTAAGCCAGCATTGAGCCATTTTGAAATACTGTATGAATCCTTGATGCAAATTAATTTTTAAGATTAATATCTGAATAATTCTTATTTGAGAAATTAACACAATCTGTCAATCAATACAGGTTGCTGCCTTGAAGTACATACCATCAGTTCTCTATGATGTTGAAAAAGTTTTTGATGCCAAGTTATTGAGGTGAGTTGGTTTTGAATATTTAGCAGATGTAGCATGTGGTGTCTACCATGTAATACTGCTGTACACAACAATTTTTTCTTGAAGGAGTTGTAGTCAGCAGACCTATACCAATTTTTACTGATCAAGACAGTGGTTAAATTCTGGGCATATATTCTTAACAGGGAGTTCTCATCTGAGTTGTATAATGACAGAATTAATTATGGTGGCCCAATGCTTAGGCAGTAATTTAGTGAATAAAATAAGCACATGAAACCAATTGGTTTTTTTCATCTCCCCGTGTCTCCCTTGAATAAGCTCTATTTCAGGAAATCAAATCTAATTTTGTCAGTTTGAAATAAGTATCTTTATTTGTCAGCTAACTTTAAATTGTCTCTACCACACCCAAAAATGCCCTTATTGTATTGAAAACAATGGGAAGTAATAAACATGATTACTTATGTCCAAAAGCTAGTTCATTTTCATCTTTTTGCTCTTTAAAGTTTTCTTTCTAATCTGCTACTCATCTCTTGTCAATATTTCTGATATGGTAAACAAATCTTTCTCCAAAAGAAATAAATGTTTAGCAATGTATAATCTTTTACTCTTTCTGTCCTTATTAACATATGTTTAATTAATGTGTATTTACAATACTTTTCCTTCATATGCAGCCAGCTCCTGTTTGAATTTTACACTTGCATTCCACCAGTGAAACTACAGAAGCAAAAAGTGCAGTCCATGAAGGAAATAGTACAGAGCAACCTTTTTAAAAAACAAGGTAAATATAAAATTATTTTGAGGCTTAACATATATAGGTTTGACAATTTGGGCTGACTTATGTTTTGTGTAATTCATGCTTGAAATTGAATAAAATTAATGCTGAGTGAATGCCAGAAGGCTTTCTCTGGAGAGGATTCACCCCTTACTACAAGGTGGCTGTTGTGTAAAGCACGATTGCTAACCTAGAGCTAGAAACAAGTGGGTCACAGAGGAACAGTTCTGTGTGTTTTTCCTATGATATAATGACTAGAGGGGTGGAGCTTATATCCTTTCAAACAATTTTTGAGAATAATAACATGAATTGAAACTTTGAACACAGGTTATGTTGAGATATAAGGTCTTTGCCTGGACAGAGAGAAAAAGACTGATTGTGCTGTGGGATACCTTACCTGCAATGCAGCATCTCTGATTATAGGGATTACAGTGTTGCTGGTATTTTATCAGAACTTAATGTCTAAGTGTCACTCTCCCAGCAGGAGTGATAAATGATACTAAAATGTGTTTATTGGGTTGTGCTTAGTTTTTCTTTGTATTATCACAGAAATGCAATTTTTGCTTAAAGAGTCCTAGAAGAGAAGTCCAGTTTTATAGGATTGACTTTATCTCTACTGTTGAGTATTCTCTCTCTTCTCTTGTGGGCCAGATGCCTTGCTTCTCTCCCAGCTGCTCACTGCTGTGTAGAAGACCTCCAGAACTTTGAAAGACACACAAGGCAGTGTCCATTTTGACAGAATTTGAGTTTCTGTCAGTTTATAGATAACGGTTTTAGGAACTTTACAGTACAGCAGTGGTAGCAAATAGTCCTGAGTATGGTCATCTAATCACTCTGTCTTGCAAGAAGAGTGCAATATTAAGTAGCTAGGGCAGATAAAATTTCAACCTTAAGACTGGTATTGCATTCCATTGAGATAGAAATGTATATTGTAAACTATAACAATAATTACCTGTGTGTGTTGTTGTTTGAGACAGTCCTCATATATTTTATATATTTATATATTTCCTGGAAAATAACAAGACAATACTGTAGTTGGTTTTATTGTTTATCTTTAATTAGATAGTATTTTAACCTATATTTATGTTAATAATTTCATGGCTATCAGCTATGTTTTTTAATTATGTTTAAGACTAAGGTTGCTTCAATCAGTAGGACTGAAGTTGCTGTAGCTTGGATATCTGCACTGATCCAAGCTTTCAGAAGCAGTTCCAAGTTGTTGATTTTCAAACATATCTGAATCTGTAGTCACAAATCTTTCTTGTAATTCACTGTATTTTTAATTTACAAGGACAGCGTGATATGTCATTTCCTTACAAGTTACTTTTATTTCTGCTGTTTCTAAGTGCCAGTTGTAATTTTATCTCTGGTTCCTTTGGTGAGTTATCATCTAGATCAGAAGCAAAACCATCCTTTCACAAAGCTGTAAGACTTTTGTGTTAAAATAAGGCACTGTCTTTAATTCTTAATCTTACTAGAATTCAGTAAGTTACCTTGACTGTTTTGCAGTGACAATTTCAGTGTAAGCTCTGTTGGTTTTGGGGTTTGTATGTATGTGTGCATTGGTACTTTAAGGGTGTCTCAGTTCTTTTCCAGAGAACCCACTGCTTTGCTATCTGCAAGAACAACTGGAGACTTCAAGCAGCTGGGTACTTGTAGTTCTGGTAGTACTAAGGGTTTTGTTTCCATTGGCCATTTGGAAACTTCCATGTTTGTACTGTGATACATTAATCTGCAGTCAAATACTACTTTTCTGGAAGAAAAACTCCATTTTTTATCGTTCTGGCTCAGTGTTTTAGAAAACAGTAATAACAGGCACTGCAGCTGGAATAACAGTGGTTTGATAGGTTTTCTTAAAATTTAAATAATTTCCACTTGTTCTGTGGAAATACATTTGTCATTGGTAATTTGTCATTGTCATTTGTCCCTGATAAATGTTCAGAAGGAAAACAGTGTAGCATACAATAATATGACACGTTTTACTCTTTTTAGTGTATATCCCACAGCTCCTTTCTTCCGTATCTGTGTATGCTCCAGGAGAGAAAAAAATGGGCTTTTAAAATCCACTTATAGTATACTCAGTGTCATTCTCATTTCATGTGTTTAACAGGCCCTTGCTTTAGCTGGGGTCTATTAATGCAAAATGTTCTGTAAAGCTTTTACTGCTGGCAGATAAATAATAATAATAAATTACTGCTTATTTGTAAATGCAGCTTGTCTGATGTCTTGAAATACATAGCTGGTACATTATGGCAAACATCTACCTCAGAACATGTTGTGACTCATAAAAAAGGTATATGGTTTTTCTTTCTGTATTTTTAAGGTAGTATGAATTAAAAAAAATTCTGAGAGGACTTAATTCTGAAGCACTTTTATTAAAAAGGCAAAGGGTGCTTTTTGTATACTACTGACCAGATGATAATACCTTTTAGGCATATGTAGGTAGTTAATGGATTCATTGAGTCTGATATTCATAAACTTTAAAAAGTAACATCCAAAACATCACTGTGCTATTTTTAGCTAATATCAAACACTTGACAGCAAAACCAAGCAGGTAAGGCATTAAAGGTGCCATTTAACACTTAAACCATTTTTCGGGCCTATCTGGCATATCCTGCATCTCTCAATAGGTTGTTGTGATCCTAACATGAGCTAGTAGTAATTGACAGTTCAACTGTATCCATTTGATAATATATAACAGTTAAATTTGTTTATAGGCTTATGGTAATTACAAAGTTCTACCTTACATTGTTTGTACTTCAATACTTGGTATATAATGCTAGGACTTAGATGCAGTTGTTTTTAGAGTAGCCAGGGGAAGCAGACTGATAGTTTTTAATTATTATTTTAGAATAATAAGATGATCCTCTGTTGCCCAAAACAGAGAAGGCAAGCAGATATAATTGCATTATAAAGCTAAATAGTTTGGTTTAGCTTTGTCATGATATTGCTAGCCAGACAGTATTGCTAACTAGACAATCTTCTTTTAGAGATTTTGTGCTTCAATATTGTGAAAACTGCTCATTGCAGTTATTGTAGAGTTTAAATTTTATATGTACCTGAACCTGACAGTTATGATTCATTTTTTTTCTTGGGGGCTGAGAGGGCAGCAGGCATACCTTTACACCATCTTCAGTGCAACCCAGTCTGGGTCCAACAGACTTGTACAAGTATACTTTATTTCTGCAAGACCCTTCTATGACAGAACTGATGATTTTCTGGCTAGCTAACTGTTACTCTTTCCTTGGTGGTGTTACCCAAGTATGTGCTAGGGCATAAATCACTGAATTTCTTCTGTGCAATGATCTTTATAACTTACCTTTCATGCATTTTTTTTTTTTTGGCAGAAACCCAACCTTTGGATAGCTGCATATTTTTTGTCTAACAGTTGATTGCATTCTTGCTTTGTGTTGATATTGAATGCCTTTAACTTTCAGAATGTAGTTACCATGGGGAAGAGTCCAACAAGAATATGAAAAAAAACTGTAGTGGAACAAAACAATCAGACGCCTCTGATTACGGAGAAGTGGGTGTGAGCCGGTATCAAATCCACCTGTGCCCAATCAGGGCAGGCCCCCTATTGAGCATGTGCAAGACCAGGGGGCCAATAAAAGGTGAAACTCACGCCCACAGACTAGCTCACTCTTGGGTTAGATGAGAGAGACTGGTAGCTCTCAGAGCACTGTATTACCTTCATTGCGCCACTAGCGCTCATTGCCTCTAGGGTGAGGTTCTCTGTGGAGTCTCGAACACGGGGCCTTACGGCATTGCAGTACTGGGTCTTAACCAGCTGCACCACGAGAGCCTCACCCTAGAGGCAATGAGCGCTAGCAATGAGCTCTGAGAGCTACCAGTCTCTCTCATCTAACCCAAGAGTGAGCTAGTCTGTGGGCGTGAGTTTCACCTTTTATTGGCCCCCTGGTCTTGCACATGCTCAATAGGGGGCCTGCCCTGATTGGGCACAGGTGGATTTGATACCGGCTCACACCCACTTCTCCGTAATCAGAGGCGTCTGATTGTTTTGTTCCACTACAAAAACCAATTCACAAGTATGTCTGATATGACAGTATTGTACTGTTGTAACATTGTACAGTTAATACCAAGTCTTTTTTTTTTTTTTTTTTTTTACAGTACCATGATTTAAAATAGAAAATTCCAAAGATGTTTTATTAATCTACAATAAATACAATTGATTCTAAAATTAACTGGGTAGAGAACTGAATGTTTGCAGGGTGTAGACAGTGCCTGATTGATTACTCCAAGCAATGAAGTGCAAGGTAATTTACAAGAATGAAAGCATATGTAGTGTGTCACAAAATAGGTTGCAACGTAATAATTAAGGTGAGATTGCCAACAGTATCATTAACTAAAGTTCACATTAATCTAGGACAGGAAACATTTTTTTTCTGCCTTGAATATGGAATATATTTAACTACATTGATAATTACAATGAACTCTATTAGTTTGCTTGTGTAATAGCAGATTATCCATTTTCCCTTCAGGCTTTGGTATTTAGTCTCATTCTGTGTAGTTCATTACAGTTCCCATTCAATTAATTTACTTCCATTTACAATGATACTGTCTTTATAATTTAATTGGATTTCATATACAGATATTTCTTTTCCTTTACCGTTGACTTTCACAGTGTTTTCTAAGGAAGTAGAATTGTGAAAACATGAGCATGTGTGCTAAAAAATAAAACAGAGACATTTTTTTTTATTAAACAAGTTATGGATTAAACTGAAGTTGGAGGCCCTAAGGTTAAGATGAATTTATTGGTATGTATTCCCAGACATGCAAAGTTGGCACTGCAGACTGTATTGAGTGCTTTTGTCAGGTGGGGTGCAGAGTCCTGTTGACTGCTACTGTAATTGATCTTCAAAAGCCCCACAGTGCTACAGCACTTGTACAAGCCTTTAAATTACAGTGACACATTTTTTCTGTTAAGGCATTGATTTCCTGTTCCCAGTCTGCATTTATACTAAGACTTAGAGGGGCTATGGTGGTTCAGGTGCATGTGTGGCTGAATGCTGGCAGACTGGTGCTTTCAGGTGCATGTGTGGCTGAATGCTGGCAGACTGGTGCTTTCAGCTGCCTTTGTGCTTTCCCTGTCATTTTTAGTAACTTTCTTACAGGATGTGTGAGCACATACAGGCATTCAGTTTGTCTTCAAACGATATAATGAGGAGAGGACAAGACGTCTTCTTAAACTTAATTTTGTCACTTTCCTTTCAGATCACTTGATAATTCATTATTTTAAAATAATGGAGGGAAAGAAATGATTGTCTTGTCCTATGCAAGCACCCATAATGAGATAGTGAAGTCTCATTTATGATATAAGAGAATGTCTCCTGTCAGATGTTTCTTTCCCTTTCTACAGTGGAATGTAATGGATTATGCTTTTACTCTTATGAAATACTTTATACTTGCCAAAGATAAGTTTTGTTACAATTTCTTCATGTCTGTGTAAAGCTACTTCTGATGCATCAATTATTGGGAAGCCTATTGCCAAATTCCCTAACCATATTTCTGGCTTTGAGACATTACCACACAATTTTTATTGTAGTTAGTGTTTATCAGTTTATGGTGTTAAGACATAAATATTTATTACGAGATGACCATTGAATACTCACTGACTTTGTGTTGAAATTTGTAAATCAGCTTTGGGAGATGTGGTTTTCATTGCTGTGAAATGAATTTTAAAAGCATGGACGTGCAATAAAATGTGTGTATATTCACTGTGCTGCTTTTGCCTTTGTAATCACTAGAGGCCCACTTCTGATTAGGAGTTTGTGCTGTAGCAGAACACTGAGATCTACTGCGAAGAATGTAACTCTAAGTAGGTCACACAGATGGTCACTGGCAGGGGTGGGAATAGAGCTTGAGTCTCTTAGCTTGAAATCCAGGTCCTCTGCTCACTGTGGCTGTAGACATAGCTGCTGCATGTTCAGCATATGCAACCCACTTGCTGATTTTGGAAGAGCAGCAGCAAGAGACATATGTTAGCAATAGGGATTAATTTGCCAGATGCCAGAATAAATGCTGAGACTGTAGATTTTTTTTTCCTTCCTAACTGAAGAACTCCTTCTGTTGTACTATTTTTTTAAGCAAGACAGGTATTTGGACACACTTAGATTGGTTTCCTAAGTTTTATTTGTACATCATACTGAGTTTGTTACCTGTAAGGTATTCCACTTCTTTCATTTCATTGCTTGAAATGTACTGGTACTTCATGTGCTGGTGACCTAGCAGGGCAAAAATTTAAGTCATCGTAGTAAATACTTTACATATGAATGTGCCCTGAATTTTTGAGGTGCAGTTGATAGAAACTATGAAGAGGTCGGTGCTGTGTTATTAATTATATACAGGTAAAGTATGGCATCTTCTCTATTAGATTAGGATTTTAAATACTGTAATATTACATTTATGAAAAAAACAGTAAAATAAAATTGGTGAGATGCAATATATAGCATGTGTAATATAGTGAAGGCAATGAACAGCTGGGAAAAAAAAAGATTACTATAAATTTCAGGTTAAGCATTTTTCAGCATTACTGACAGCATTACTGCAGTCACTTTATAGATGGTGGTTTTAACTGTTTTTGTAATCTTAGGTTGTTTTCCTATTGGTATGGGTTCTTAAGCCGAACTTTTGTCTGTTATTTTCTGTGGTGGTTTTCTTGCTCTGTTTTCAAGAAAAAAACATTCTCCCAACAACAACTCAACATCTTAAAATGCTTTAATATAAGAGGTTGTTAATGTGTTTGACTCATTTTTAACTACTGAGAAAAAATTAAAAATAGACACTGTTTATAGATTCCTTGAACATTATTCTCTTTTGTAACACATGATTTTTCCTGTGGATTCATTCTTGAGTTTTGTACTTAGCTTTGAAAAGATTAAAGAAAGACACACTGGCAGTAGGGGTTTTTTCTTTCTCTTTTTGTAATATGCATTACTGTTTTTAGGGTTATGTTGTTCCTGCAACATTTAGATGTGGATAAGGATGGTATATGAATATCCTGGTAGGTATTTACCTGCACACATTTGAGATGTATGCCTGCAAATTAAAGCCATTATTTCTGTTTATGGAGGAGTAGGTGACATGCTTGTTGTTGCTGCTGGAAGCTTTTTTTGTTCAACTTGATGCATTATGGCATTTTTTTGCTTATATTTTAATAAATCTTGATGTATGGAGAAAAAGCTAAATCATGTTAGGTGAACTAATTTGAATGATAAACTTGTAAATCTAGGTGTGTAAACTGATTACATTTACCTTGAGTAGAAAAGAGAGAACAAAGGCTTATTACACAAGTTCATATGAAGGTGATACTTCAGGTATTTTTTCTGTGTCACTTAAATAAAATCTGGAAACATGCGAGTTCAGATGTGTCAATATTCCATAACAAAAACAAAAAGCAAACTTTTAAATCTGCTACAGAGGATGTATATGCTGACAAGCATGTGTGGCAAGCTATAATGCAAGCTAGAACAGTCACTGAACACTTAAAATGCTGTTTGGCAACAGGTGTTAGGTGTTACTCTGGCTACCTTCGAATAATGATATTACTCATGGGAGTGGAGAAATCTGACCAGATTTGAAGTCTTGAAGTAGGTGTTCTGCTGTGTTATACTTGGCTGCAATAGTGTGCTGTGAACATGAGTGCCATTCCTATTCTACATCCTTCCTTGCTGATGCTTGATTTGAATGGTCAGCAACTGTATTGTGTGCTGACTTCAAGGTCAATGACAATGTTTGTCCTTTCCTGTGTCAGCACTGGATTCCAGGAGACAAAAAGTATTTGCATCTTACAGTGCTATGAGTCTCAGTGACCTATGGTGTGTCCCTTTCGGAGTCTCTTGTGTAAACTCTGAAATTTTAATTTAGATTAAACAGTGAAGAAAACATATACAGCTTTAAATTAAAGACTTTTGAGCTCAACCAAGACACCAGAAAAGAGTTAACTGGCGAATAATGATGAGGAAATACTTAATACAAAGATGTCTGCAGTTGCTAACAGATGTCCTTTGTGAGGAAGCATAGAGCTTTGAGCAGTGTCATCAGAAGTCTTTCCTTACTGAACAGTGTTTGCAGGCTTGATTTTTAAGGCTTTGCTCTAAATTTGTATTCAGATGACACCTATGTCCTTATTAAACTGCCATGCCAGCTTTTATGTGGGCATGAAGCCATCGTAACAGATGGTTATGACTGCAGGCATGCCAGGGAATCAAGAGTAGTGTTTCCCAAGGGAAAGAGAGTGGTGTTAGATCTTTTAGCTGCACATGGGAGGCCGCCAGGAATAGAACCCATCTTTGATCTTTGCTGAAGGAGACCCAAATGTTTTTTTTTTAAATTACATTATTATATTAATGACTTAAAATACAAATTTCACTTACCTGGTGCAGAAGAAGGGATTCTTCTGAAGGCAAATGAGGCAAATGCAGGGTTAAAAAAGCACAAACAAAAAACCCAGACCTTAAACTGAAAACATGAAACTGTGCTTAATCTTTCATCAAAATGAATTGGCTTGTCTTTATGCATAAAGACGTTTTCAGGGAACTTCTCTCTGGCATGTGTCTTGAACCTTGGGGTTGATAAATACATAGAGTGATGTCTTTAGACAGACCTTCAATGAAGTAAATGCAAAGTGGTCAAATTATATGTTGATGTCTTAGATATTAAAAGACAGTTTGGGGCAGCACGTTTTATTCTGCCTTCTAGGAAAAAGCCAGTCAGAAAGAACAGTTGTTTTTTTTTCCTGTGTTTGAACATTAAGGAAGAGTTTAACTGTCTTTGGAGTTCTTGTCACAACATTTATCAAGCAAAGGAGCTGATAGTACTTAATAGATATCTGCCCCTCACCATGTCTGTCCCCTGTATGCTCTGAGCTTTCTTGGGTTGAGAGGGGGAGATGTGTATCCATGGATTTTATGTACGTCTTTTAAATACCTCTTGGGATGGTAGCTTAACCACTTCCCTAGGAAGGCTGTTGCACTGCTTGATAACATTTGAGATGGTTTCTTCTTATTTTATCACTTTTCACTTGGGAAAATAAACTGAACCCCACAGTGTCCCAGCCTCATTTCAAGGGGTTGTAGAGGAGAAGCTCTCCCCTCAGCTCTTGTCCTTCTTGGCCACCTGTGCATACTGATGGCTCATATTCAGTTGGCTGTTGACCAAAACCTCCAGCTGGTTTTCCAAGCACTCTTACACAGTCCTATAGCTTTGTGTGAGGCTGTTGTCATCCAGGTTCCAGGCCAACACTTGGCCTTGTTCAATCTTGTTCAATTGGCCTTGGCCCATCAGAGCATCCTGTCCAGGTCCTGCTGCACAGCCTTCCTACCCCTGGGCAGATCTCCCAGCTTAGTGCTGTCTGAAAACTTAATGAGGTTGCACACAGTAGTGAATCCAATTCATCAAATATTACCACAGAAAACTTTACTTTAGCTATTTATTGCCTTGATTTCTGTCTTTCACAATTTTTTTAATTTTCTTCTCCTTTTTCCTAGCCAACAAGTTGCTGATGCTGTAGTGCTGTGGTATTAATATATAGAATTTATGAACCCAGTCAATACAGTTTTCTTTGTCCCAAGATAGTAGGGGGATATAGTACTATATATAATTTTCTGGTGAAATGGTTTTAACAGGGTTTTTGTTTTTCTAGATTTTTTTTTTGTTTATTTGGGTTTGGTCTTTTGGTTTTTGTTTTTGGTTGTTTATACTGGGTTTTTTTGTTTGTGTTTGGGTTTTTTTTTCAGAAACTGTGGTGTGTGGTATTAAAGAAAATGTTGTCCGATTGGTAATAGAAATACTTTTCCAAAACGTAAAGATAAGATTTTTAACCAGTAAGAAATCAGTTGAGTGACAATTAGCAAGAACTTTAGGTCACTGTCTATGACTGGAATGCTTTTGTGGTTTTATTCTGAGGTAGAACCTTTGAAGATATATTTGGCTCTGTTCTCTTCCCAGGTTATTTTTATAAATATAACAAATTGTTCAAGCATCTGCTCAGCATTATTCATGCTGTTGAGCTGCAAGCTGTTTAATTACATAGCAATGTACAAATTACTGCTTAAATTGTTGAGTGCAATGCAGCAAATTAGGAAGAAAAAAAATCTATATCTTTTATTTCTGGGTAGACAGTGCCTTCATTGAAGTTATTTCAGATTTGTGCATCTTGTCTTGACATTTACCCTAAGCACCTCTGTCTTCAAAAGTAAATGAACATATGAGATTGAAGTGTAACTTCCTAATTGTGTCAGCTTCATTAGATTTAAGTATGGATAAATGTATGCATAGCCCTTTCTCTCACAGGCTCGATAGACATTTTGTTAGTCTTTTCCTTGTCTGCAGTCTTTTATGTGTTTGTATGTTTTGAAATGACACACAAAGTACAATTCCATTGCTGTTTCTGTCCTGTTTTCACAAAGAATAATTCAGTAAGCATAGTGTTTTTCTTATATTAAAACCCTGTCACTATTTAAACATAACTTAGTTCCAGGTGCTTTTGTATGTGAGGTGTATTATTTATCCCAAGGTGTTTGGGACAAGCTAAACAGCCTTCAGAATTTACCTATCATAAATTATTTTTATCAGGTGGTTGTGTTTTTCATATATGAAAAAACAGTTGATTTTAAAAAAATCACACAAGTTTAAGAATATGCCTGAGGCGTGACTGGAAAATCAACAGCACCATGTTGGAAGGGACTGTAGCTGTTAAAGCAGATTTTGTTTCACTGGTTGGAGGAGGATTTACTCTCAAGTAGTATTTGACTTGTATTTGTTCTTAAGGTGATTCACTTTATTTCAGAATGCAGAGACGTTCTGCTTCCTGTGATTACAAAAGAGCTGAAAGAGTTACTGGAACAGAAGGATGATCAGCAGCTCCAGATCCAGGAGAAGAAGTACTGTGTGGAATTACTCAATAGCATCCTGGAGGTTCTCAGCTGTCAAGAACCTGTAAGTACTGATGATGATGTAGCTGGCCCCAGTCTGTAGTAACCCTGAGCCAATTGAGTAGTAAATTATTGATGCTGATGAATCTCATTTAAATATTTAATAAAAGTCAGTGGCAAATTAAACTTTTCTCCTATTTTTCATAAACTTGTGTTAAAGGGCAGTTGAGGTATTAGAAGTGAAGTACTAAAATCTGTGCTATTTTTTTACTCTTTAATTTTATATTCTTTAAATAGCTGGCTTCTGTTAATCACCATAGGATTATTAAAAGCAGAGACTTTTTTTTTCCTTTTTCCTGGCAGGGGTTTCGGTGCTGTAGTTTTGGCTGGTAAAGTTCAATGGAATAAATATTGAAATGAGTAAGGATATTATGACATCAAACTGAGTATCAAAGATACTGACACCAGCCAGCATGGAGTGGTTGTCATGCCTGAGGGAATGGATGCTGTTCAGAGGGACCTGGATAAGCTCAAGAAATGAGCCTGTGTGAACCCCAAGAGGTCAATGAGGCCAAGTGCAAGGTCCTGGACA
Organism: Calypte anna; assembly: GCF_003957555.1. Lineage (NCBI taxonomy): Eukaryota > Metazoa > Chordata > Aves > Apodiformes > Trochilidae > Calypte > Calypte anna. Next base: position 5,850,124 of record NC_044259.1, on the reverse strand, counting down.
TGGGTTGAAGCAACCTCTGGTGTCAGTAAAGGCTGGGGGATGAAGGTATTGAGAGCAGCCATGTGGAGAACAGCATGGGCTGGCATTGTATGCTCACAGCCTAGAAATACAACTGTATCCTGGGCTGCATCAGAAGAAGTACAACCATCTTAAAGATCAGAGCTGCATGTTGTAGAGAGGTTGTGGTGAACTTAGTGATATTTGTTCCTGTTTTAATTATGAGCACTTCCCTTTTGCCCCATTGCTACAACTTTTCATGCAGTTTGACAGCTCTCAAAAGGGTGACTTTGTTTCTAATCTGACATATGTCCTATACTTCAGTATTTAGTGGATCAGAATGAGGTTTTTTTTTTTACAGTGCTTACATGATTAAATATAATGGTCAACTCTTTCTCTTGTAATCAAACATAAAGTTTTGGTTAAGACTACAAGTGGAAGTGAGTTGTATAACCTTTTCCTGCTCTGTGCACCAAGTTGGTAATTGGCAGCAGTAAAGCATTTGACTGAATTACAGCAGATCTCAGGACTTCAGCAAAAGTGGATTTCAAAGGATTCAGTTAGGGAATTTGCATGTTCTAGGGCTAGTTCTGCAGTTCAAGTTCTGCAGACAATTTTCAGTGAGAAAAATGCATGATTATGATCTTTATCCTTGTATGTGTGCTTTTTGTGTGTCACAACTGACAGTTAAAGAACTGTGATGCCTAAGAAAGTCATCATGCTGGATCTTGGTTAGTTTAGAGTTAATTTTTATTGTGGCAGCCCATGTGGTGCTGTGTTTTACATTTGTGATTAAAAAAGGTGTTATCCAACCAGTGAAAATTTCAATTATTGCTGACGAGTTCCTGCATAGTCAAAGCCTTCTCTGTTTCTTGCTGTACCCCAAGCCAGGGAGTAAATTAGAGTTGAGCAAAGTAAGTTAGAGTTCAGTAAGTGAGAGTTTGGGAGGGGACATAGTTGGGGCAGCTAAAAAGAATCAGCCAAAGAGGTATCTCTAAGTGGATATCTCAAGTACTGGTTCTGTAATGTAATCCTGAAGGAGCCGTTCAGTTAGTCCACATTTGTCACTGTCCAAATAAATGAACGATCTATCATATTCTGAAGTACCTGGTTGACTCCAAGACAAGTATTCTAGTTTTTGTCACAAGCTTGCAGAAGTTTAAATAGAACATCAAAGATTAATCAAGCACTAACTGCTATTGCCAAGCACAGATATTTTTAGAGAGACTTAAATTTTGTTTGGTTTGGATTTCCTGTTAACTAATTTGTGGACCAAAGTGTGCCATCCATCCCATCAAGGCATCTGAAGGCATTTGAGTTCTGTGAGAGAACTTGATACTGCTGACCTCCATAACCATCTATGAGTTCTGATTGTTCCATTCCTTGGTCTTTTCAACAATAAAGACAAAGATTTATTTTTTACCATATTCCATGATATGGAATAATACAATTATTGTTTTCCTTGGGTGTATTTATATAGGGTAGAAGTTGTTAATTTGCTTCTGTTTAACCAAATGGACTGCAGCGAATTGGTGAATTTCACTACAAACTCTCATCCTGGTAAAGTGAGATATTGATATAAGAAAATACATGTTTATTTTAACTATTAGTTTTTATTTTAACTTTTATTTTAACTACTAGTTAAAATAAAAGCTGAAATCCTGTGTGTAGGCTGTGTTTGTTGTTGGCAATATCAGTATTTAATGCCTAATTTTTTGATAGATCATCAAGAAGAAAGTCTGTTTCACAAAAACTGTTCTAATTTGCTAACATTTCTCTGAAAAACAAGAGCCTTATCAGAAAATAAACTGCATGCTTAAGGATAAATTTTTACAGGAAAATTTTACTTGCCAATTCAGAACAGATATTGCCTTCAATTAAGGAGTCATGGCTATATGTTAAAACCATGATGTAATCCTCTGAACAATTACTGGTAGGGATATAGCACAAATTAATAATATAGTCTACCCAGTCACTAGGGAAACAGGAGTCCCTTGACTGTAGGATTGGAAGAAACTATTTGAAACAAAAAACAGGTATGGGTTGAAACAAAAAACATAGGATTAAAATTGGATGGTGCCCCTTGAAATGAGTATTCCACTGCCATTGCTGGAACTAAGGAGCAGTGTGAGCCAGGATAATTAGTGTCACTCTGTCACTGGGGTGCTTATATTACCCAACTTGAACCATCAGCACGGAAATATTTGATTTCTTCTTTCTTTCACAAGTGATAGGGATTTCATACCAAACCCGTTTTTTCATTTACAGGACTCAACTTATCACCATATTGAAGAAATAATGCTGCAGTTACTGCGTACAGTGAACAGAACTGTTATTACCATGGGACGAGATGATCCCTTAATTGTGAGTACTATTTTAATCTATTTGCAGTGGTTTGAAAGTCATCAAATAGTTACTCTGCAAAAATGAAAATATATTACTTTTGGATTATTTTTTGTGGACTTTTTCTTGCAAAAGTTTAAAAGCTTTAGCCTCTCTCTTGTCCCTCTGTGCCACTCAAGTGTCTTTTGAAACACAGTTTAATGCGTCATAATTTGTGCATTCTTTAAAAAAACAAAAAACCAAACCAAAACAAACCCCCCCCCCAGACACTAAATCTCATGTTAATTGCTGTTTGCAAAAAGAAGAATGTTTTACAAACCTTCATAATAGGCACATTGAAAATACTGCTTCTACTAGCCTAAAGTTGATATGTTAGAGTATAACTGGAAAAAAACCCACTATTTTGAAGAGCAGATGCTGTTTTCCAATTTTTCCACGATTTACTTTTTGGTGCGTTAAGAGTTGCTATGGAACAGCTGCCATTCCTGACTATTTCTGGCGAGGGAAGGTCATACACTGTGTGCACAGGGAAAATATCTTGAAATGTGTTGGTACAGTGCTCAATTTTTCTGGAGATTCCATGATTTGGAAGGTATAGTCAAGGAAAAATTCTGCAATTCAGATTTAAATATGCATCTTGAATGTACTACTTTTGATTTAGACTGTTGGTGAGAGTGCAAGCATATTGTGGTCAGTAGGAATTATGGCATTTGCCCTTCAGACTGTGTATGCTTAAGAGAAGATGTGTATTAATTGTTGGTCTTCAGAGACAGATTACTCTGCAAAATTGAGCAGCATTTATTTGATTATTATTATTGTGGTTACAAGAAGTACATTTCTTGGCTTTTTACAATGTGCTTTGTTTCCTTGTTCATTTCTGTTGGAACACCAAAATAAGAGTTTTAGATCATTGACAGTCAGGATGTCTCTGTTTCCTGATGATTTGTCTCCTAATTGAGTCCTTCAGAGCAGACATTTGCCAATGGTTACTTCAGACCTGGTGGTAGATACCTGCTGCAAGTTTCAGAAATTATATAATTAATTGTTAATCAGAACTCCAGTTAGTTGTAACTGTGTAACCTTCTGGTTTGTGTGTGGTCATATCAGGAAGAGGTTTTGAATGGGAAGTCAATGAGCCTTTGAGTTCTCTACAGAGATAAAACCTAATGTACTCAAAAAGAAATTATCATGAGTGTTATGAATGATGCAATGAATCTATTAAGGAGTATTTCTGAATACCATAAACTGTAAAGGAAGAAGCAAAATGAAGCTATAGTAATCCTGACAAAAAATCATTTTCATTAGGGAACACTAGGGCCCATAACAAGCTGGTCCGCAACAAGCTGGTTACATTTGATAGAAATCGCTTGGAAAGTGTGGTTTGTGTTTTTTTTTTTCTCCTCTCATTTACTGTAATTTGTTCAGTTGTTTTTCCCTGAAGAGAGAAAATCCAGTGGGAATTGAGAAATAAAAATTTCTGAATGCTGATAATGCTCATAAGCACCTATTCTAATGGGTATATAGAGCAATTTAGAAATTTTTCAAAGCACAATCCAAATGAAGAGTTCTCTAAAGCTGAGGCAAGGTCTCTCAACAAAGTGTTTTTACATGTGAAGAAACTATTTGCAGTGAATAAAAGTCTTTCAGAAAGAACTGGCAAATTCAGAAAAGTCCTTCAGAACATTCTATAGGAAGAACTCATTTAATACTCTGTGTACTACCTTTAATTCATGCAGTTAATTTGCATGTCTGCTTTGAAAGCTCTTTAGAGGGCCAAGCTTACTGAAAGTTTAAATGTTTAATGCTTTTTTAAAAAATGAAGCAAATATTCAGGAATTATGGGCTTTTGCATGTTAATTAGGTGAGCTAAAAGTGCTAAAATTGTGGTGAACTCTGCAAGTCCTGGTGGGACATAGAGAATAGCTGCAGTCAGATGAGGTAGCTTATGCTTTATGGGATGTGATTTATGTTTGATACTGCACTACATCTGTTGTTTATTTCCAGGACAACAGAAGGTTACTGCTTAGATTGTGACATCTTGTATTATCTTTCTGAATATTGGAAGTACTGTTCTTATCTTCTGGTGTGTCCTTTTGAAATGGTGTGAAAATGAATGGCAATTGTATTTTATACTGGAAAAAAAAAAATGGTTACACTTTACAGGTCCTATAATTCTTTGCAAGGTTAAATGTTTCTCACCTGATAGAGTCCTGGATTTTTTTATAGCTGACTTTATTTCCTTTCTGGCAGCTAGTTGGCAGAGAAGAGGTTAAAAAGCTTTTCAGTTTAAATTGCCTTAATCTTTTCTTGCTGCAATGCCAGTTGAATCTAAGGAAGGTGCTGCCTTGTGTTCCCTATTAACAGCAAGCTGTGAGCTTTGTTCAGGTAATCACTGGAAAGAATCAAGCTCAGAAGGATGTAATCCCTTCAGAAAAAGGTGTTGGTGATTAGAAGGTAATTTGGCTCTTTGCAGCTGCTGCAGGGCAGATTTAAATGCCACTCTTGCCTTCCTTGTGATGTGTTGGCAGTTGAAGGCTTTATCAGCTGCATGGTTATTTTCACCATATTAAAAAAAAGCCTTGACAGTTGGTAGTTAGAAGAGCTTGTGAACTTGTCCCTCTGTAGTACAAGTTTACTGTCTGAAGTTTCCCATTCAAGCTTTATTTTCACTGCTTTATAAAATTTAGATTTTTAAAGTATTTCATGATGGAGTGAAGTCCTGCTACAGTAATTATTGAAATCAAATGGAGAGAAGCACGGAGAGTACAGAAGAACTTGGTTCTGGCCTTGCCTTGGCTAGGTAAACAAAAATATAATAAAACCACTGTATGTGTTTTAAAGCTTTCCTTTGGTATGCCCAAACTTGATTTTCTTCAAAATATCAGTTTAGCATGATGAAAAGAGTGTGGTTATTCTACAAAGAAAAAAATTAAACCATGTTTATATAAGATATTGTACAAATAAAGACTGATGAAAAGACAACTGTGATTATCTGTTAGCCAGAGCTACTCTAGGTAGCAATGCTTTTGCAAAAAAAGTGTACTCTTTGGGGAAATAATAAGCAGAGAAATTATTTTGCCTAGCTGCCAGGGTTGGAGGATATGATAAATTCAAATGTGCATACAGGATAGCTAAAAGTTAAGAGCTTTTCTATTTGGTATTAAAATCGAAATCCTTCCTGTTTCTAACTAAAAAAGCTACACAATTATTCCATGAAAGACCTATTTACAAAATTCCTGTTATTTTTATTTTTCCAAAGAAAAATAATATAGTGTTTTAGTTGGGGGTTTTTTGTAATCTGGATATTTTTTTTTTATTAATTGACTACTGACAGCTACAGAAAAATTTAATTTTTTTTGCAAAACATACCATCAAATTTCAGGTGTCTAGAAATTTATAAAATATATCAGGTGATACATTTCATTAGGAATTTGTATCTAAGCTAGCATAATTACCAGGCACTGTGCTTTTTCAAAAGAGCTGTAGTGTATGAAACTGGAAAAAGCTCTACAGGAACTGCTGCTACATGACAGAGAGAAGTCAGTGTTTTATTCATACATTCTGAATTTTTAAAGAAAGTTAGGTTGGCTCCATAAAGCAGCAGTTTCAAATGCAGGGATTTTGGAATATGCCATGTTCTGTGCAATCTTTTATAAATAGCATACTGTCTGTAGTTGTCATTTAAATATGTTTTTCAGAGAAGCCTGTAGGATTTTGTATGCAAGTACTGGTATTCAAGTAGCTGGTTTGGGTTTTTTGTTGGTGGTGGTTTGCAGAGTTTTTTGGTTGGTTGGTTGGTTTTGGTGTTTTTTGTTTTGTGGGATGTTTTGAGTTGTTTTGGTTTTGTTTTTTTTTTTTAATTTAAGAGCTTGTCTAATGTTTATTTCCTACTCACAGTGCTGGTTTTAGGCATTACACAATTTATATCAGGGAAATTGTTATAGCCTATTGTTGTCCTATGTAGTCCTATTACATTCTGTCAATTACCATTTTCTACTGCTTTTCCCATCTTGAAATAAGAAGTCACAGTGTGTGTTTGGAATTTTATTTTTTATATGAATCAATAATTATGAAACCATTTGAAAAATCTTAATAAAACAAAAAGCTGCATTTTTACTTAGTTCAGGTTCTCCAATTATCTGTTACCAAGTTATTAATTTTTAGGTCCTTTGTGTTACAAAGGTCTATATTAGAACTAAACAAAACTGACTTAGCAGTCTTGCCTAGTGACTCTGGTGATAGAGACCATGCCTGCCACTTCCCTACTCATCTTTTAATGCAGTAAGTAGCCTTTTGCTCCCATCTTTAAAATTTTATGTGGAAGGCCTATTGAGTATGATGCACTGTGGAGAAAACTGGGTATGATGACTTCATGCCTTTTGGAAGTCTTGTATTGTGAAACTACCTTAGCCATTTTTAAGAGTACTTTACTTCTGGCAGACTTTGTTCATCATGCTTGTTGTTCATGGTAGTCAAAGACTGCCAAGAAGAAAGAGAGTTATGGATCTGTTACAGATAAGCCTTTTGTTTGGATCCTAGATATTTGTTTTACAACTTGGCTTGCTGTTGCTACTACTGCTGCCTCAAGAAAAATTTCCTTTGTTGTACTGAAGTGCTGAAGCAGAGAAGTCTAGGAGCAGACTTTCTGAAGCACAGTGCTTTAGCAGCACAAGTAATTTTGTATTTTTTCCAAGAAAAGCAGATGCTTTGCAAAGGGTGAATTTAAAAACCTTGGATTTTGAGACTAGGCTGTAAAACAAGTGAATGTTCTAAAAGTGCAGAACTGGGAGATGAGAGTCATCTGGCTTAGCCAGCTTAAATGTTTCCCTGCTGCTGTGTGTGCTTGTCTTGAGAAGAAAATTTAGTATCCATGTGTGGATAATACATATTTTACTGGTCGAGTGAGAGTTGAAAAACAACTGATGAAGAAGTATGGAAAACAAGGAATAATTTTGACTGGGACAAGAAAGATGAAAAGCTGACTCAAGTTCTGAATTAGATCAGGATTGCACATTAACACAGAAAACCTGTAATTGTTTAAATCAGTGGATTTCAGTTTTTCAGAACTATTGATGTTGAGGTTATAAGAAAGACTTGGAGGCTTACCTACAGCTATCTTCAGCTGCAATTTCTTCAACTAAATAGAGTATTTCTGTTGTTGCATAATATTACTGACCCCAGGAATTAATTGATGCTATGTGTTGTCAACCAAAATGCTTTGATTTGTTTAAGTTCCATAATCTGCATCCTTGGAAAATATATTGAAAGCATCATAATCGTTATTGTGAAACCAGAGAGATAAAAATGAGCTTTTTTGTGCTTATTAGCAAAAAGAAGAAAAGGTTGCTTTCATATAATAACAAGTTATTGAAAAATCAGTTCACTGCAGAAAAACTTTTATTCTTGTTACTCTTGTTGGCATTGCCTATTATTTTACCTTTACAACAGAAGTTATTAATTCTAAAAGATTCCAATTCACAACCAATGGTGACACACTAATAAATCTTGCATTATATCAATTAGAGACACTGATGCAAAATAGGAATGCTGTGGCATGCCAGCATAGGTAGTACATGGATTTGAGTGTAATATAATGACATGTTCTGATGCAGTAATTTGTTACCTTCTGTACCCACAAATTGAAGAGCTTTTCTGTCACACTAGAGGCATCCCTTTGGTAGTAAGAACTCATATAAGGCTTTTCTTCTTAAAATCTTCTAAAACAATGATTATTTTGTGCCTGTCATTTCTGTGCTGACTGAACTTAACACAGAGCTTTTTTTAAACTCTGTCTTTTAGAATTTTGATAAATTAAGCCTTGTCACACAGCATCCTCTCCTCTAAATGAAGACTAGTTTTATAAAAAAATCTTTATTCTTCCAGACACAATCATTCTGAAAAATAATTTTTAATGTGTTTTTTAATGTGTAGTTAACCCTAAAAATCAAATTAACAAAGATATGTACAGAATGTGTACAGGCATTTTAAACTAACATAGCATAATTAATAAAATATGATGTAAAAAATAGGATCCAAGGGTTAATTTATTGACCACCCTGGCATTTGAACTCATTAACCAGAGTCACTTCCAAGAAAATGTCTGCAGTGCATTCCATTAGAAGAAGAGACATTATTCAGCCTTTAAAGTGTGCCCTTCAATCTTGCTTCAGAAAACCTTTCCTCTTCTGCCCCTTTATATGAAAGGTGACCATGTTTTTATGAGCAAGATAATAGTATTATCAACCCTTAATTAGGTTACATGGCTATCCCTGGACTAGCTTGTAACTCAGCTCTTTTTAAGGAAAGAAACAGACACATTGGAATCTGGTAAAATCTTTCCTGCATATAAATTCTTTGTCATATAATACAGGTAAGTTCATTAAATATTATTTTTATCATACATTTTGTATCATCTATCAACTTATGCCTTCAGGCCAAAAAACCCCACATCTTGGGATATTTTGGTGTAGTGGTACAGGTCTTAAAAGTGTAGTGGTACAAGATGGACAAATTGGGCAAGTGATTTAGCAAGACAGTAGCCAGAGCAGTTATTCTCCTATGTTCAGCAACTGCATGATGATGACATCTGAGGCATTGTTTCCAGTTTTAGGCTTCCAGGTAGATGCAACACATGAGCTAACTGGATCATGGTCCAGAGGGAGGCCACCAAAGATGATGGTGGGCTGTAGCACGTGGCATGAGGTGAGGCAAATTGAATTTTTCTGTCTCTAGAAAGTGAAGGCTTTGGTTAGATGTCTAATGACCTGTCTAATTCTTCCTGAAGGGGTGTATTTGGATGGGGTCAGATGCAGAGGCCACAAGCTAGAATACAGGAAATTCAGATCATACATTAGAAAAAATTTTGGAACAGCTTGCCCTGAGGAGTTGTGGATTATTTTCTTTGGAAATACTTATACTTGGTGACTAAGACTAGAATTAGAGAGTTTCTTGTTTTATGATTTTATGATCTTTTTCAGGCAAGTCTGGTAAATGGCTGAAACATCTAAAAGACTGCCTTTGAAGCTGAACCTGTAAAAGGGCATTGTAAAATAAACTTGAAATTCTTTTATTTTTGTTAAATATTAGATGACAGGAAGAACAGTATTTCAGTGAGGATGTGAAATAATTGTAATTCACTCCTTTAAGGATAAATTTCAGTAAGCCATTCCCCTGAATTTGTTCTCCACTATATGTTTTTTTTAAAGATCAATGAAGTTCATTCATTTTAGTCTATTATGCTTATGAATAAGCAATGAGACCTGTGTGACACCCTTAGTTTTGTCAACCATTGTATTTTAAAGTAGAGAATTAAAACTTGTTATTTTTGGGAAGTTGAAACAAAATGTCTTTATACAGCATATGGAAGTGTCCTTGGAAAAAGTTTTGAAATACAATTTCTATTTGAAAATAGTGTCTTCATGCACCTTCATTCATTGACATGATCTAAATAAATTCTTCTTACTTATCAGCTATTCTAATTAAACATTCTTTAGCTCTGTCGTTTTGTAACGGCACATTGTCAGTTGTGCTCCCAAGCCTCCTAATATTCTAGTGTCTTTTGAAATGTAAAAGGATCTATAAGGTAGTCAAATCCACCAGAAGCATTTTCTTTTAACCTTTTTTGGTTTTCTTTTAAACTCCTTTTTATCGGGAGTGGGATGATCAGATGACAACTTCTGAGGTGAAGCTGGAACTGGATTTTTCTCTGCATGATCCAGCATTTTCAAAATCTGATGAAATCTTCCTTCTTGTTGTCTGAAGTCATGTTCTACACTATGGAAAAATGAAAACATGAAAGCTAGTGAGAAATTCCCTCTTTAAGAACATCTGAAAGGGATACTTATTTAATTAGAATAATTTGGCACTGTTCCATATCATTAACAGCCTGTTAAAACACAAGGCTGTTTATGTTGTTACTTTGAGAGTGACTTAATTTCTTAATCTTTTCTGAGGGGATCAATTTTGTTTATGTGAGGTTAGAATTCAAGCATTGTGCCCAAAACAATGGGGTAAAAAGTAAGGGACAAAAAACCAGAAATGGTTTTTTATTCACTGGTCAGATTTTGATGATCTAATCTAATCTTATTTGTAATCTAACAGTCATGTGCTCTGCAGGAATTCCAAACTCACAGATGCTTAACTAGGACCCTAAATACATGAAAGACATAAGTCTTTGAGATAAGTAGTATTAGTGAACAGGAAACTAGAATGCAATTAAATTTCTCCATTGAAACCCATAATTATTATTGATGTCAAATGAGAGCCAAGATGTTAATTGGGTAAGAGCAGGTGCATGCAAAGGAATAAATGTGAGGTTCAAAAGAATTTATGGACAGTGATTAAGCAGTCAAATTAATAACAAACATTTACTGAAGTGAGAAGTGTGAGAGATTTGGTTTTGCTCTGCACGTAAACATGTGCAACATAACATAAGCTTACTGACATTTGGCAATTTAAATGTTAAGCTTTTCCAAGATTTAAATTTATTGCAGAAATCTCAGCCTTTAAAAATGTAAAGCTAAAAGGGAATTTCATCATCAGAAATGGCAAAGCTTTTAAAGGGATGTTAATAACAATGCTGTGTAATATTAGCAGGGAATTTCTGTTTGAATTATTAGAAGTGTAGTAACTGTCAGCACCAGTGTTAATTGTTTTCTACTTGGGAAAACAAACCACCTCACACATAACACTTAGTGTTTTGTTAAAAACCGGATTAATAATAAATGAGAGCTCATGTAGCTGTGAGGTAAAACATCGTATTGTGCATTTGAGATGTACAGACAGATAATGCAGGCTTGTGTTAAGGAGTCAGGTACCTGTAAATGATACACGCTGTGTTCTGACAGGTGCTGCAGTTGTTGAGGTCTTGCCCAGTGTGATAGAAGTTGCGCCTGTAATGGACATGTAACGGGCATTTATAGATCCATTAAGAAATCTCTGAATCTTTCAGAAATAAAAGTAATTTTGTTCACCAGTTGTTACCCATACTGAAAATTCTAGTCTCAGATTCGAAATTAGAATTTGCTGTAAAAATCCTGGTGCCTATGTTGATTTACGTTTTTGTCTTGCATCTTTTCCATTTCATGCTGTTAAGATTGTTGGTTCTTGCATGGATACATGTTATGAAAACACTTAGACAGGTGACTGCTTCTTATGAACACACTTAAAAGTATTTGAATAGCCATACTGTCATAGCTACTCTTCACAAGCTGTACGTTCGTAGTTTTAATCCCTTTTAAACACCTTTCTCCTCCTGTGAAATCTTCCTGATGTATTGAAGCTCTTGACATTTACCAGGCATTGTGCCTTATGCTATTAAACCATTCACTTTAATCAGCTTTGTTGTTTGTGGTACTGAGAAACTTAACTAGCAATGGGGTCTCAAAAGTCTGCAGGTGCTGTGCTTTAGCCAAAAGTACTTTGGCTATGAATAAAGGTAGTGATAATTTCTGGAAATTAAGTGACTTTCTGCTGTTATAAACTGTTTTAGCAATAGGACTGCTTTGGCACTAAATGCCTACTGGACCTCACTACTAAGGACTCTTTGTCTTGCCATGTCTTTTTATTGGCATACGTTAGTACATAAGGCTAATGTTGGGTTTCATTCTACTGCATGCAGATTTTAGTTAGATGGAGACTGCCAACTTGCAGGTGTTGGTGTCTTTGTATCTGACACTATAAATCTAAAAAAAAAAGGGAGTTAACGAACTATGTCTCACACTGGGTATAGTAAAGGCAGTGTCAGACAGTGAAGTGACTTTTTTCTCTGCTAAAGCCCAAATACCAAAAAAAAAAAAAAAAAAAAAAGTGGTTAAGATACCATTTTTGCAAAGTTGTCTGTAAATGTAACCAGAAAATGTTTTCTTTGCTACTGAAAAAGAACAACAAAAAAGAAGGTTAAAAGAATTCTGCTTTACACTTCTGACAAATTACTAAGACTAAAATGCACCATACCCTTCACTGAGGGCTCTGGATTTTTCCAGTTCTTGGATTACATTCAAAAGGACTTTAATCTTCTCCTGGTTTGACTGCAAGGATTCCTCTACAGACTGCAGCCTGCCTTGTAAGGTACAAAGTTCGCCACGTGCCAGATCAATTTGATTTATTTCACTAATCTCCTGGTTGGGTTGTGGTTTCATTTCATTCCTTGGCAGATAAGACTTTATGTGAAATCCTTCTAAACAGCTGTTACACTGGGAAATATCTGACTGAGTAGAATTTTTCTCTATTTCAGTGATACATGACAGAAGAGGTTTTGATGCATTACTGCTGGTCAGTGACATGGTTGTGTGATTATCATTTTTTAATGTCATACAGCTGGAATCTCTGTTGTGCTCTCCTGCCTGTTGATAGTCTCTGAGGAAACAAGGTGAACTGTGGTTTGATGGAGGTGAAAATGGAGTAGTTTCCTTAATGCTTGTGTCTTTGCTGGTGTGAGGCAACTCAGCATCACTTTTCTCCACTTCCCCAGGGTCAGAATAAGGATTACATTTGCTGCTGTTAGAATTACTTAGGCAAGGGTATGCTTTTTCAGAAATAAATGACAGTGTGCTGTTTTCAGTATTTTCATAGCTGTTTATGACAGTAGAAGAATGCAGTGAATTACTGAAATTCATGGTTGTGTCTGGTGCATCCATGGCAACATTGCTGTATTGTGGAAAACACACATCTATGTATTCAGGCACCTGTGTAGAAGCAGTTGTCTTCTCTGGTACTGAGAAAGCATCTGAGTGGATGGGTCCATTGCTTTGTGCTTTTGATGGTCTTTGACTTAGCTGCCCATCCACCTCACTGTTCCTAAATCCATCTTCCGAACGATTAGTTATTCTCAAGTAGCAGAGATCTGAAGACATAAGATCTTGTTCAGAAAGATTGCCATTTATTTGGATAGTGTTGGCAGGATCTGTTAATGATCTGCTTGCTTTTAGCTTTTTCTTTTTGAAAACTGGGAAGTGTTTCCTGAGGCTGGGAGATGTTTGTATTGCCATGTTCTGAAGCCCCTTTTGAGCACTTGGAAAAGATGGAGATGGATGTAGCAAAAAATGGCGATCCCTAAGTATTTCAATTTTTCCAGTTGTGAAGGGAATGTCTTGGGAAGGGTTAATATCTTGTTCTGTCTTGGTTTCCACACCATCATCCTTGAACCGAACTTGCTGGGATTTGGTCCTGCGGTGCTGCGGCTGTCTCACAAAATCTGCTGAATCCAGACTGTTCCCTTTCAATAGCACTGGGTGCATTTTCATGTTTTGCTGAGCCATTGAATCACAATTCTGTAAGTAATGTGTTTCCTTCCGACCCATTTAATTTGCCATTTGAGCTGTATATTAAGATTGTCCTAAAGATGCAAATGGACACCTTGCTCATGAAGAAGTCACACTTTTCATTCCTCCTGGTGGTAGGTTGACTTTTAACTGACATGCTTAAGGAGATGCTTTCTAATTAAATTGCTGTTTAGAATAAAACACTGAGAGAGAAATTAAATACCAAATTTAGGACCGATTTCTTGAAGTGGAAACTCTTGTGTTTTCAGCTAACACTATCTTTGTATTATGGAGTTGGTGTAGGCCATTGTGCTTTCAGGTAACTGAATTAATGGTGAGGTTGAGTTTAGGGCTTTCCTGATGGCTCTTTTTTGAAAGTCAGCTCTGCATTCGTGATTCAGCTTTTTTATGATGGACCATTCACATAGGTTTTATCTGCATGTTGTCTAAACAAGCATAATAACTTTTGTGGGCATTCTCATTTCTGTTGCATAGTTTTACTGATGGGATATATCTATTAATACCAAACTGAATTGCTTGCTTTAGAGAGAGTTTTTCTTCCTCAGCCATCACTTTGAAGTTGCAAATGGAACTAGTCCTCCCAAAAGGTTAAGCAAAATGTAACCACTTCTGAACAGGAAAAAAACAGAGCATCCACTGGGTTTTATTGAGAGAGGTAATAGGTGTGTAAAGTTGTTACTTCATTTCTTGCCAAAGGCCAATCACATCCAAGGGAATGGTTGATTTAGGGAAGCTGTGTAAATACTTTGGCATCATCAGAGTAGTTCAGATTGAATGACCAGAAAATGCAAAATAACAGGAAATATTTCCTGAAAGTAAAAAGAAAAGTTGTAGGTGAACAAACTACTAAACAATGTAATCTGCTTTTGCTGTCTTCTTACAACTTGTCATCTTTTATAACTTTAGCAGTGGCATAGTTGTATAAAAACTGAAATGTGTTGGGTTTTAAGTGCCTAAAGTTTTCTTCATATAAAGTACAAAACAGAAAAAAATGATACAAAATATTTCAGAATACTAGTACTCTTTGTCACCCATGCTTGTGTACAGGCCTGAATCTGGTTCCAAATATAGATCTATAGATCTTAAAATTTAAATTTTCAATTTTGAAAATGGCTGTTAAATCTTGCTGTGGATGAAATAACAAAAAGCTGGAAAATAGAAATGTTTATTTAAATTTGTTGGACAGTTGAAGTTCAAATATAACTCAGTTTTGGGGATTTTTTGTTTGTTTGTTTGTGGGGTTTTTTATTTTTGTGTTTGGGGTTTTTTGGTAGTTTCTCATTACTATGTGTTCAGATTTCACTACAGTTCTTGGTCAAGGAAAAATAAATTTATTTTAAAATGTGAACAATTCAGATTTTTTATGACTTCCTGAGATAGAACATATGTGTCTGCCAAGTATGCTTTGCTCAAAATCTGTGCATTTGACTTTGTATTTTATCAAGGACTTCTCTCTCTGGGTTTCTACAGTGTCAAGGGTGTTTTTGCTGTTTCTTACCCAAGTAAATTGTGTGATAGATTTCCTCGAATACGTGATTTCTTATACCACATAATTCCAGAATAGTCTGAGCTAAAATTTGGAGTGTACAATGGTGAGTGTAGGGCTAGTAGGAGGTTTTAAATAATTTTTTCAAAATTCACTCATAAGATGTACCTGTATGAAAAATATCTTTTCTGTATTTTTAATGCTATGCTAATTTGGGAAACAGCTGCTACAAAAGAATAGTGATAAGAGAAGTTGTTGCCAAATGTGGGAAATATTCTGTAGGATTTTTAATAATCCAATATAGATTGCTTTTTCTATTACAGTGAATTTTAAGACTGGGGCTAAATTCCCGGTGTTGTGTTTATTTACTACTGATCCTGTTCCCTATTTATTGCCTGGTGGTTTCCTTAGCTTTAATACTTCTATTATCTCTGTGTACCTTTTATTTAAACACTGTATGAACTTCACCAGCTGTAATTTACCCACAGCAGATTTAATGAGATGGGTGCAGTGGGAAAGTTCTTGATACAGATTATACCAAGCTGTTATGTAGCCTCATGTAACATTTAGGCAATGTAATATAATTTAAGCAAAGTAATAAGTTGATATGATTGTTTTATTAAATTTTGATACAAAATGACTGTTGGATGAGTTCTCTGCAGAGAGAAATGTTGCCAAAGATATTGAGGAAACATTAATACCAAATTTTACTTCCATAATATGCTCGCACAGAGTCACTTAAATCACTGTACTGCTTGTTTACTATAAACAAGTATACACAATAAACAAGTCAAACAGTTTCTGCAAATAAAGTTCCAGTGCCAAGTTCTGAATTCTCATATCATCCAGTAATTACTGTAGGCTCTTGAAAGTTATGTTGGAGAATTTATCCAAGTATTGTAGTTGCATTCTTCACTTCCCATCACAGCTGCTGTGCTCCAGGCCGATGGACTACTTTAAAAGTTATACTTCCCAATTAAATTCAAGAAGATCCTTTAGAATTTTTTTTTTCTTGTTTAAATACAAGTAAAAAGCCTTTAGGGGTTTTGGAGGCTATAGAGGCGTGTGAGCTAGATTCTTGTAGTCTTAATTTGCAAATTGCTCTTTTAATTACGTGCGTGTTTTGGCTGGAGTTCATTTGAGTAGCTGTAATGGCAGTTTTGATGCTGTGTTTATATTATATCAAGCTCAAATAAAAATAATACATAGGCAGGAGTCCTCAAATGCTTCAGCTGAAAACCCAACTAGTTGATTTCTATGAGTTATAGGTGTCTGTGTTTAGGTTAACAAATCAGTGTAACATTGGCGGTTACTAAGTTTAAATAGCTTATTCACTGTCTTGGGATGCAATTTATCATTCTTTTTGTAGTGAAATGAGGCAACCAGGTGCCACTAATTGCCAGGGAGTGAGCATGAGCTTGTGTCAAGCCCACCTGTGCCTAATTAGGGTGGGCCCCCACTGTGCATGAGCAGGACCAGGGGGCCAATAAAAGGTGAGGCCTAAGACAGAGGCGGAGCTCAGTCCTGAGCAAGCCAGCAGAGGGGCCAGTCGCTCTTGGAGCAGCAGCACCGATCCTGGCTAGTCAAATCTGAGAGCCATAGGCTTAGAGCATTGCTTGTGAGTCTCTGCTGGAACACCTGGTTGGACTTTGAAGTGCCGTTCCCTAAGAGAGCTTCGTCTTGCTGCACCTAAGAGAGGTTCATCTTGCTACACTTTTCTTCTACAACAATTGAAAGGTCTTGTTTTGCTCATTTCACAAAGGGTGAAGCATGACAAATTTTTTTAAGAGTCCATTTTATGAAAACGGTTTCAATGTACTGATTTATGTCAATTACAACAAAAAGCATTTGTCAGTCTTCAACTGATGTCTTGTATTAATAACAACAATGATTTTGGTAGGAGAAATTTACTGGGTTTTAATGTCTGAAAGAGTTCCACAACCTCACATCCAACCTTTCTCTCCCTGTCCATTCTCTGGACAGGTGCTCATGAGTCCCAAGGAAAAACCTTGCCTTGGTCATTCTGCTGCATTAGCACTGTGGATTTGCTCCTGTCTCTTCATTCACTGGTGGTTGAATCAGGTGGCCAATTGTGTGCTTGATAGTTCATGTTATTTTTAAGTGGTGCACATTTTAATTTCTTTTAATCAAATGTTTTGACTGTGTAAGTCTGACAGGCATCACTGCCTTTTTCTCTTTTTCTCAGTGCCAGTTTATTCTGACTTTGAGGTAACGTATCTGGGGGGTAATAATTGCCTGGAAAAGATTAAGTTGAAAAGCCTGCCACCTCAAACAGGCATAAAACTGTTTTTCCAGCCTCAAGCTTTTTAGTCCTTAGAAACGCATGGACAGCTTAGCCAGCCAAACAGAGGAAATTTGACTGCAAGAGGGTGTTACTTGTTTTTTATAAGTATTCCTCCATCCTTTCTGCACCTGTCTTCCTCATCTCTTAAAGAATCAAACATGTTTCTTTGGTTCATATTTCAATTTAAGGACTGAAGATGTGGGGAGAGGGATGCAGCTGGTAGGGGTAAGTGCCATGGGAAACTGCATGAAGTGAAAGAGCATGTAGTAAAGGATGGTGGGGATTTTGGAAGAGTGCAGATGTACTAGTGTGGTTGTTCTTGAGGTTTTCTTCAGTTTGTGGAACAAGTTAAATATCTGACATGTTATTTTGAATTAATTCAGTTGAATTTGACACCTTCAATGTCCATTTTACTCATTATCTCAAAAACCTATTGTTGTTCCTAGAAGTACCACATTTGTACTGTTTTGCATTTCTTTTACATATGTTAATTATTTATTTTATTTATCACACTATTCTGTGAGAAACAGATTTGGATAGATAGTCTTCAATTACTGAACAAAGTCACTATGCTAAAAGCATGTTGTGAGGTCTTTCAACTGGAAGATAACTGTGTTTGTTAGTAAATGGATGACAGACAAAACACTGCAGGGATCTCGATCTAGGTTTGCCCCCACTTTTCAGAAGAAAAATACCCCTCTGAAATGAAACATTTTTGATTAACAGTATGAATTCATGCGTTGGTTTGCATGTCAGTTGTATTCATGTTCATGTTTTCTCTTGAACTTCAACAACAGATGCTAGCCCAGCTGCTTAATTTAGCCAAATCTCTTCTACTTAAGCTTGTGTTGACTTTTTTCCTCAAATTAATGATGGGTGTGGCTTCTGAAATCCCTGCATAATCAAGTGAAACATACATCACCAAATAGCATAAAGAGCTAGAAATTAATTTTAAAGTCTTGAAATTCAACCACGTTAAAAATTCTCTCCTTTCCCCTTCTCTTGCCTTTTTGTCAAAATAATACAGAACCACAAAATCAGCCAGGTTGGAAAGGACCTCTGAGATCATCAAGTCCAACCCTTGATCCACTCCCACTGTGGTTCCCAGCCCATGGCACTGAGTGCCACATCCAGCCTCTTCTTAAAAACCTCCAGGAATGGAGAATCCTCCACCTCCCTGGGCAGCCCTTTCCAATGCTTGATCACCCTCTCTGTAAAGAATTTCTTCCTAATATCCAACCTAAACCTCCCCTGGCAGAGCTTAAGCCCATGCCCTCTTGTCTTACTGAGAGCTGCCTGGGAGCAGAGCCCGAACCCCCCCTGGCTCCACCTCTTTTAAGGGAGTTGTAGGTCTCCCCTGAGAGATGAGGGAAATGAGGTCTCCCCTGAGCCTCCTCTTCTCCAGCCTGAACACCCCCAGCTCCCTCAGCCCTTCCTCACAGGACTTGTGCTGGATCCCTTTACAGCCTCCTTGCCCTTCTCTGGACCTGCTCCAGCACCTCAGTATTCAGACTGTCATCTTCCCCTCTGGTTTGCCTTTGGGCACACAGGGACAGCTGCTCCTGTGCATCCAGGACTTGCTCCTTGAAGTACACCCATCCCTCCTGGATCCCTTTGTTTTCCAGGGCTGTTTCCCAGGGTACACTCTGAATCAGTCTTCTGAAAAGGCCAAAATCTGGCCTCCAGAAGTCCACTGTAGAGGTTTTATTGTTGGCCCTCCTTACATCCTGCATCCCTGGTTATTGAAAACTATTATTTCATGGTCACTGTGCCCCAGATGGCCTCCGACCACTGCATCTCCCACCAGCCCATCTCTGTTTGTGAACAAAGGGTCTAATGGGGACCCGTCCCTGGTGGGCTCATTTACCAGCTGGAGCAGGAAAATATCCTCTATATGTTCCAGGAATCTCCTAGACTGCCTCTTCTCTGCTGTGTGGAGTTCCCAGCAGACATCAGGCAGGTTAAAGTCACCCATGAGAACAAGTGCTGGTGATTTTGAGACATCTGCCACCTGCTTGTAGAATAATTCATCACTCTCATCATCCTGGTTGCCTGGTCTATAACAGACTCCCCCCAGGATGTCAGCCTTGTTGGCCTTCCTCTTGATTTTGATCCATAGGCACTCAATCTTATTGTTCCTGATCTCAGGTTCTACAGTCCAGAGACTCTCTAACATACAGAGCCTACCTTGTCTGTCTCTTTTGAGGAGCTTGTAGCCATCCATGGCAGCACTCCAGTCATGCGAACCATCCCACCAGATTCTGTGATGTTCCTGTGATACAAGCTTAGCTGAGCTGCACTTGGTATCCCCTTGTCTCTAAGCCTAATTGTAAACAATAGTTAGAAGCTGACTCTTTATTCTCCCTTCATCTACAGACCCAAGGCAAGTTAAGATGCTTTTTCTTCTTTCTTCCTTTCAGTGCAGCACAAGTTCTAAAAAATGCATGCTGGCCAAAATATGATGAGGCAGATTGCTAAGGATTTTTCTTTTGAGATGTAAAACTCACAGCTGGGATGGAAAAAACTCTGCAATGTGGAAGCAATCTTTAAAATCTAAAGTATACAGCAATTTAATAATTTAGTGGTTCTGTAACTGTCAAAATGCTTATTGTTATTATCCAACCTTTTCATTGTTCAGTATTCTCTCAAAAGTAACCTCTTAAGCAACAGTCATGGTACATCATTCTAGGAAGGATTATAATGAACATCTTAAATTTTTATAATCTAAAAAAACCTCAGTGTAGTATACAGTCCTATTTTATGCTAACTTCTAATGTCAGTAAGGCTGGAAAGGAATTAATCATGATCTGGTGGACTGCAGAGTAGTTTTTAATAGTTTCACCTTTACAATTACCCTCATATTTATTGCAGGCTCTTGTATAGTAGCATCATTTTTGGGGCAAATTTTTAAACTTGTAGTGTTCTCGTGATGTGACTGGATATCTTGGGCTCTTTCAGATATGTATTATCCACTAGGATACAAAGCATAATTTTTTCAGCTTCCAAATATCCATGCCTTGATGAGGATGTCAGAGACTGAAATGAGAGTCAAGTTCTTTTTATGAAATCAACATTCAGAGGCAGCAGTGGTGATCCCAGGTGCTTGTTGATAGTGAAAAAAATGTACTGCAAGGGCAGTCTGTCATGCAGTGAGTGCCTTGTTATGGAAACGGAGATGATTTCACAAATTTTTCTTCCAGAATCCCACTGGCATTGAAACAAATGTTTGGAGAAGGTTTTTTCAATTTTGAAAAATCCCTTTAAGACTAGAAGGAGGAAGCTTTAGCCAACAGAATTTAGATAATGTTTCTTGCAGAAGGAAATAGATGGTAAAGTACTGAAAGTTAGATGGAACTACAAGGAGACTTCTAAAGGGATTATTTTCAGATGAAAATAAATGGAAGGTGCAGGGCCTATAAAGTAAAAGCAGTCTTTTGAAAGTGCAAATTTGCAAAGTATGATACACAGGAAAAAGTTGGAAAAGAAAAAGGTGAGACTGCTGGGAGAGGTGTTTAAATGTTCTCTGTGTACAATGGCAAATGATAGAATGCAACAAGGAATCTTAGTGCTTTGGGTCCCACAGAATAAAATAAAAAGCTGTTTAGGTAATTTTTCTTCTTCTAAGAGATGGAATAATTTGTCATAGTTTAGCATCTGGAGTTCTCTCCAGTGCACAGGTTGTCTTCTGTAGCATTCTATAGGTTATTACACAGGACATCCTGCTCCCATTTTGTACACTGCCACAGAAGAGTTCTGTGTATGTTCCCCAACTGTTCCCTACTCCAGTGGTTTTGGTAATGCTGAATGAACCTTGCTTTTGGACTTGAAAAGAGGGCATGAGCTTTTTTACAGGCCCTGCTTGCATTTTTTTGTCAACCATCTCAAGGTGGGGTTACAGTGAATGGAGAGAGGATCCATTGTGAAGGTGGTCACTGATATAAGCATCTGACTTCAGAAAGGGAACATTTCAGTGATGGAAGAGATTATAGGCTTTTAACTCTGAGTAATATTACAGGAAGATTTGGAAAGTAGGTTGGTGAGGCTGGGTAGAAAAGATGCAGTGATATTTACTGCAGCAGAAAAATGAACTTAGCCAAGCAAGTTTTAGAAATGAAAATTGAGTGTTGTTTGGCTATGCTTTAATTGAGATGATGTGATGACATTCTGCACAAAGTGCTGAAGGTGCATTGAAAGTTAAAATAATGATGATCCTATTTCTGAATATAATTTTCAGAACTATTGTACTTGAAATTCCTTTATTCTACTCTAACAAAAATAGAAGTTCAGCTACCTCCTTTGAAGAGATGATACATTCCATTGTATGTTTCAGAACAATAGGCTTCATCATAAATTAGAAAATGTTTCTCAGGTGGTTTTATTTTTTCTTGGAGCATGTATTGGGAATTGTTAATATAAGGCTTACTGTCAGAAGATAATACATACTGTAAGTGAATTAATCCAATCACATATGTATTGTACACAAGTAGGAGGTTTTTTTCTCAGTGTTAGTTTGCAAAGGCAAGTGTACTTAAAACTGAGAAATTTCTCTTTAAGAAATGCTTGAGTGCCTATAGGGAGATGGAAGTTATCCAGTGTGACAGGTTGGTGAGTTGGGAAGTGTCCAAATAGCTGGTTCTTAACAAAATTCCAGTGCTTTTTCTCATGTATATCTGGTATTCTACTGTTTTCCCAAGTAGCTGGAGAAGTACTGGGAAGTCCTTGATGTTTGTGTAAAAGTAAGCATACATATTGCACCTGAAATCAGTGTAGATTTTTATCTAGGCTTTATCTACATGTAGCTGTAGGCATGTTGAACATTTTATATAGTTATATAACGAGTCTGTGCATAGGCAAATATGCACATCTTTTTATGTATCAGAGAGAGTGCTTCTTTGCAGGCCTTAGCAGTTTGATGACAGATACATTTATTTGTTCAGCTTAACTTCCAAACTTTCTCTTTGGTTGTCTAGTTGTAACAACTATGCTATTTATAAAAGCCACATTTAATACTTTTCCTGCATGGCAAACTTAAAAGCTACTTTTATGTGGTTCCTGTGGTGAGAATTTGCCACTGCTTGTCACGTTTTTTCTGTGTGTTTTTGTTGAGAAGACTGCTATGGGGAATGTATGTTGTATATTTAATACGTGGATTCTGGCATAGTGTTTTGCGGTCCCCTGCTTTACCTGACACACATGAGCTCTGGCTCATATCAGCTGCTCATCTATTAACAAAAGATTCTTTTCCTTGTATTGGGTGAGAGGAGCAAGTTACAGGTGGAAGTTGCTTTTTGTATTTTTACTTCCTGCTAATCCTTTACTTTCCTTGATATGTCATATCACATCAGTGAACTTCTGCACTTTCATCATTACAGTATTCACCTTCAAAAACAACTTTTGATGGTACTTGCTGCAATGCCTTTTCTTTCAGTTTGTTTCTGTTTTCTCTTCAATTAATTTATCACTTCAGAGCAAGAATGACATAGCAAAGCAGAGTGCAGAAATATTTAGCAGTCTGCTGTGCTGCCTTTTCAAGGCATTTTTGTGTTTTCAGTTGTGATTCTTCAGTAAGATCTGTCACTTTTTTTTTGTTCCTCTCATTTAGATTGCGAAACTTCTGTATATACTGGGAGAGTGTGAGAGAAGAAACCACTCTGAGGTTTCTGAAATACATTCTCCTAAGGCTTCAGTGTTTCCTATAGAAATATTGAAATCTATGTACAAGGATTGTGCCAGAACTCACAATGGTAACTCACAGTAGCAATTTATAATCTGCATCTTGAAGCTTTTTTTACCAGTGAATGACTTTAGAAATGTAAGTGTGGCTGTGTATTCATGTACCTAGCTGTACATGAATATACCTTGCTGTATCTCTTTCCAACTGGTGGGTTTGGAAAACATTTTCAATGTGAGAAAACTGAATTATGGCATTTTAGAGACTGGGTTAAAATACATTAGCTGACAGTAACTGCTGGGAGACTGGAATTGTGCTTACTGGCAGGACGTATGCTCACAGTGATACTAACCATAAGCTTCCCTACTTCTGTTACAAAAAGCAGCTGGTGGAGAAAGAATGTAGGCTGACATAAAATGAGCCAGTGAATCCTCTGAGAAAGTCTGGTTTCTGTTGTGATCATGGCTACTTTTCAATACCAGAGGGATCTTTTCACAGGTTTTATCTCCCTGCAGTGTCATCTGCCAAGAGTCCATAACCTATTGGCATGTCTTGTCCCTAAGTGCTTGCAAAATGAAGCAGTGATCTAGTAGACAACATGCTTGGTAGTTTGGGTTCTTCTATGATTTCTGTTTCTTGTTTTTCTCAGCCTACCATGAGCAAGAATTATCCATGCTTGAGGGTGACAGGTGAGAAGGTTAGAGCAAGAGGGAAACCTGTGTTTATTGTGACTTCCTGCTGTAAGTTACTTAAAATACACCAACGTACTGATGTTGCAGAGGTAACAACATGGATTTCAGACAATTACATGTAAATTCTATCATGTAATTCTCATGTAGAGTCTTTGGACATGCTTGCTCTCTTCCACTGACTTTGCATCTGCATATTTTAGGTTTGTTACATGTTGCCTGTAGTGTAGTTGTTAGGGAAACTCAAAGTCCTGATTTATGATATTTACAAGAATTTATTCAAGGCTAAGACAACACTCAGCATCCTGACTGGATATTTAACAACTCAACAGTTCAGTGCTACTACTAATAATGGTAAGTGACAGTAGAAGTATATTTTGCTTTGCTTGCATCTGATCTATTGTGCAGTATTCCCGTTTCAATCCATAAGAAATATTGCAGTTCTAGTTTCTTTGATATTTCTGATGCCAATTTTTTCCAGTCATGTTTTCAGTCTAGTACACTAACTTACTGGCTGACTAGCATTTCTAAAATTAGAGAAAAGTTGCTCCTCAAAAACCTTGCTGTTTGAGAGGAGGGGATTTCAAAAAGCCCACTTCAATTAATTATTTGCAGCCTGAAAAATAATGTAGCCCTACAATACTTCTGTGAGATCAGCACCACTCCCAGTGTTTGGAGCCCCAGGCATCACCTGTAAGCTTTTCTGTGCCTCACTCTTTCACGGAGATACCAATTCTAAACTATATCATTATTGCTATGTGTAGCATTATTTTAATATATTCTGCCTAAATATTCTTTCTTCAAAACAATAAAATGAAACATCTGTCAAATCTGGTCCCACTGCGGTAAGACGAAGAACTGGATGACTTATTCTTTGTGTTCTTTACAAGAGGTAAAGTGTCTCAGTACTAATAGGTACTGGGGAATGTGGGAATATTGGGTATTAAATAAGCCAACAACAAAACATCTTTGGTCTTTAGAAAGAAAATTTATTTATCCTCTTATCCAGATTTATTTGTCAGTGCAGTAAGCTGGAAAAATTCTGACTTAGGGGCTCAGGTGCAACCCAAATGCCCTTGATTCAAGTGCTGAGTGGCATGTTAAAACCAAACACACTGGGAGGATAAATTTGCAGTTTTCCTTTCAGTCATTTACCTCTCCTTGTGAATTTATTGCTTTAGTATATTGAGCTCTTAATCCTGGTAATATTCGCTATGTCTTAATATAAGCTGTATAACACCTAAATAAAAACAATGAAACTCTGCAGTTAGTGATTATTGAGATGCCACAATGCACTTAAGCTTAGAAGCTGAGATTCAGTAGCTGTGGATCTTTTGGCACACAATGTAACTATGCATATAGAAAGAGGATAAAGCAAATTCTGTGCAATTGTGTAGGACGAACAATGGCAGAAAAAAATGAGATGGTAACTTCAATGTGTAGAGATGGAGGTTTGAGAGGGTGTTCTCAAAACACTATGAAGTATGAGATTATTCACACACACAAATATATATCTCCTATTTGAGGCATTTAGAATAACAGGATCTGGTGCATAGCGTTCTGGAATGGCTCCAAAACACAGAGCTGCAATAATCTTGTGAAAGAAAATATCTCAATAGCTTATATCAGCATTTGAGTGTCATCTTAGTAAAGGCAGTGCTTAACATTGATGAGTTTCTAAGATGACAGAACACAGAGGATGGTAGGGCATCTCTGAATAATCTTCTGGTGAGGTCATTAAAGGAAAGATGAAGTTCTCTGAAAACATCAAGGGTTCTGAACTTTGCTGAAGAAATTAACACCATTTTGTTTCTCTGGGCAACGTAAGCAAGTGTCACAGTGATGGCAAAGGCAAAAAGAAAAGCCTCTTTGCCTTTCCTCATGTCAGTTTTTTCTTAGTATCTGTATCTGGTAACTGTTTTTATTATTTGTATAAATTCAGATTTTATTTTAATTAACAAAGTTATATTTAGATAGAGAAGGTAATCCTTGGTAGACAGGTCTAATAAATCTTCACCATCCTGAGCTGTGTGATACTTGGTTGTCATGAAGTTCTGTGGTTTTTGTTATTCAGTTTTTACTGAGGTTGACATTTGGAAGATGTCAAGGTTATATGTGGGGACTGAAATAAGCATAACTCAAAAATGCATGGGAATAAGTATCTGCAAAAATACCTTATCTTCTGAAATTAGTTTTCCACAAGTAAAGGCAGTAAAATTAGAGAGACAGGAAGACAAGACGTGTATTAGGCTTCACAAATTAATAGGAAATTATGTTCCTCATATTCTGTGAAAGATGTGAAATTCCAAGGGAATATGTAAGTTAATCACATAAGTAAATTACTATCGCCTTAAAATCACTTTCCCTGTCCTTTCAGGTATGCTTTTATCTTATTTCAGGAATGCAGAATGGGCCATGTAATTGAGTATTTTACATGATAGCAGCATCTGTAGTGAGATGGAGAATGAAGCAGCAATCTCTGCTCTGAGGTGGCTATGTAATGTGTAACATGGCCTGCCCTGTTTCACTGTCTCTGGAATAAAGAACAATTGTCTTTTTCTTTTTTTTCCCCTGAGATATTTGCCTGCTACTGTGATGTCAATAATTTTGTAAAAGTTATTCCCTTTCTTCCTTATGCCATAGAAGCAGTACATTAATTTAGTGGCTCTGCAGTGGTTTTATTTTCACAAAACTTGAGTGTTTTTTAATTTTAAACAGTAAATATCATTGTGAAAAGTCATCTTGGGAATAGCTTCAGGTTTAACTTGGATAAGTAGCAATCTGATTCAATAAATCTTGAAATGCATTCATGTGTGATTAACAAGACAAAATATAAACTATGTGGATTTGGTTATTTGGTTCCTTGTCTCATTTCAGGCATGTAGTTTTTCCAGGGTTTTCCAAACAAAGTTGGACAGCAAACCAAATTACTACTTTGCCACAAACTTGAGCAAGGCAGATAACCTAGAATCTGTTAGAGAAGCTTGGGTTATCTTAGCAAAAATAATTAGATGTGCATTTCATTTTGTGTATTGTCTTGTAAAAATAAATTTTAAAAACACGAGTTAAGAAATAAGGTATAGAAGCCACAAAAATATCGTGTGTAATTTGTCAATATTGCTGTGTCTAATTTCAAAACCAGACAAAGCCTTATGAGGCTGTCTAACTGGCAACCTAAAGGCTTGAATAGCCTTGTATAACAGAAGTGAGCTAGTTCAGTGGTATTTTTTCTTTCCAGTTTAATATGGATAGAGATGTTTGTGTTCCTAGTCTTGTTTTGAGAATACCTTTCAGAAAGCCAAAGGATTCACACAGTAATATCTGCAGTAATGCTTCTCTTTCTGTTACCAGACTGGCAAGGCTAATTTTCACAACCTCTTATGTCCCAGTGATGCTACATAGGTTTGAACATGACATTGCTTCCTCTCTTATCTTGTCTTGAAGTGCTGATGTGCCCCAAACCTGGGAGGGAGCACCAGAGATAAAGGAGGGGAAGCCACCTACAGAGACAGGGGCTGGATTTGGGGTTTTTTTTGTATGTATGTGTGTGTGTTTGTGTGGTGGTGTTCTTGGGTTTTTTGTGGGTGGTTGTTTTGTTTTGTTTTTTCTGGGTTTTTTTCATTTTTCTTTAGCTGCTAACAGTGTCCAGTCTAAACCACTCTGCCAGCCTATGGTGCCCATTGTTTGGTTTTTTTTCCATTTTTGCCAGCAAAAAACTTCTACAGACAGTGCTGTGAAACCTTTACTAATGTGCTCTTGAATTCAAAAGAATGAAAGTTCTTTTTCTTTGTCCTCCAAAACCACGGTGACTATGTTATTGGTTTCCTGTTTTAATGATTGATTACTCTGTTCTTCCAGAGCATCTGTGACTTGAGCTGTACACAACCTGCTCAGTGTGACCTAATGTCCTGGAACTCTCTAATTTCACTGTCATGTAGGTTTTTGTGATAATCTGAAGGGGTAAGGGAGCTCCACTTCTCTTCCTGCATTTGAAATCTCCTTCTCTATTGCTTTATTCATTTGGCGTCAATATATATACAATAGTCTTTCTTGTTTAGTTGCAAACTCTGGTCTTTGAATTGTTTACAAATTATTTGTAATCAGTTGCTAACATTATTTAAATATTTAAATGTTTGTTATATTTAGCAATCTTGGAAGCTGGGTACCAAGGGGAGATGAAATAAGTTACTTTTATCTTATCTAACTATGGTCCCATTTAAAAATAAAAAATAGAAATTACTTCGGCATATTAGTCAATGGCTTTTTGTGACACGTTTTCCAAATATAAGAAATTCTTTGGGAAAGACCAGCATCTTATGCTGATTTCACTTTTTCTTAATGAAAAAATACCCTGCATTACTGAATTCCTGGCTCTAAGCTCTGCAGTGTAGTAAGTTCTGGTTTAAACTATGAAATATTAGCAATATCCTTTAAAATATAGAAGAAGAAATTTTTTTTTCTTCTTCTTTATAAAGCATACCTTCAAAACTGATAATGATCCAAATGGGAAGTTTGATTCCAGTATCCTTTGAAGTTAAAGAAGAGCTTTAGAATTACCCCTAGCTTTCCAAACTCTTGTTAATACTATAATTTTGCAGCCATAATTCTGAGAGATCTTTATTTGAATAGTAACTGCACAGTAGATTACAAAATTCAGATTTAGGGAGCTGTAGTGTAATGTTCAGCTCAATGGATTTATGCTGAATTAAATAAGGAACGACTAATTTGTTTATAAACCATACTGTAAAGATTATCCCAAGACATTATTATTTTTAATAAATCTCTAATTGTGTTGAATATGTGATGGTATACCATGTACCAAATGGTTGTCTATCCTTCAGGTCTGTAGAGATGATCTTAAACATATCCATTAATAAATTAAAATGATAAAATATTGCTTCATAAATGGGTCCTGTATAATTTCAATGGAATAGCATAATGATGATGATTCAACATACTATCACCTGATAAACTCTTATGAACAGTTTCAGTAGGATGGTTCTAAAACTGATGCTAAATCTAGTAACATTAATTAAAAAATGTGCTTAGTGTAGGTGTAGGTTGTAGTAGTTCTAATCATTTGTCATGTGTCTCTGGTATTAGATGTATACTGATGCTTCCACATTCTGTATTGTAGGCACTGATAATAAAAGTAAGAGACTTATGTAAGTGTTCAATAGATACATACACTAAACATGAGGCATAACATTTTATTTTCCAAATATGCCATTTCTCATTGATCAAGTCTGCTTATATATGAGTGTGATATTGATTGTTTTCTGCTAGGAATGCAGTTCCCCTCATTATTTTTGTGTTTGCTGGGTTTAGAGGAAGATATTCATAGAATCAGCCAGGTTGGAAAGAACCTCTGAGATCATCAAGTCCAACCCTTGATCCACTCCCCCTGTGGTTCCCAGCCCATGGCACTGAGTGCCACATCCAGTCTCTTTTTAAAGATCTCCAGGGATGGAGAATCCACTCCCTCCCGGGGCAGCCCATCCCAATGCCTGGTCACTCTCCCTGTAAAGAATTTTTTCCTCGTATCCAACCTAAATCTCCCCTGGCAGAGCTTAAGCCCATGCCGTATTGGTACTCTTTATTGGTTAAGAAAACAATCTCTTTAGATGAAATCCCATTGTACTGATTAGGGAAAATATATTGCTGCATATAGCTCTTAATATTTTGGCAGTAAGGCAACACAGCAGAGGATGTCTTTTTCTCCTATAGTTGGTGTATGATGGAGTTCATCTGCTCAGATGACATTGGCAGCACTAAGTATTTAGATTTGTGTTGGCTAAAATGCTGCAAACATTTTGAAAATGAATTTTGGGCTGTTATAAAACAGTGCTGTTCTATCTGTACTCACCTTTTATTCTGAGGACGATTGTTTTTTGTGAATTTTAGAATGAGAAAGTTATTTGTTGGCAGAAGGTAGCAGTGGTGCTGCCTTTGAACATGCTTATTTGTGCTAAAAAAAAATAAATTAGTATGAACTAAGCAGTTATGCTTAGTCATTACTATGAATCAAAGCAAGTCACTTAAAAATAAATTTCAATTATTAGCTGTGGTTTGTTAAATGTAGTATTTATACAAAGTTCTGATAAATTCCATTTCTGTTAAATTCCATATAAATTCTCAGCAGTTTACTCTATTAAATTGTAGCTGTGAAACACTCTATGTTGCCCATTTCTCTCCTATGTTCCTACATATGTTATGTATGGTTTTACATATATACTCTTAGCTGTAATTATGTGGTAGTTCCTCCCCTGTACTATTGAACTTACCTTTCATAGGGTTTTGACTTGTTTCTCTTTTACTCATGTAGTAAAGGAAAGAAAAACAAAGAGCTGGAATGTTCCCTGTTTTAGTTTTGGAGAGGAATTTCTCCTCCCATATTCATCTTAGTTTTCTATTAAGTACCTAATGAATTCAGCTCTCATTGGGCTGGTACAGAGTTACTAAATGAGTATTCCTGATTCTGCAAGAGCCCAGGTTTCATGTGTTAGTATGACACAATCCCCTTGAAAGAGATTAGCATGAGCACAAGTTATAGGTGAAGAAAATGCTATTTTGGTAAGTTTCTCTATATATATTATCACAGCTTCTGCGTTCTTTGTTTCTGTAATGCTATAACTGAAACAAGTTCAACTGGGATAACTTAGAAGTGATACACCTTAAGATGATAAGGATGCTTATTTGGCAGTAGTTTGCAGAATACCTGCTAGCAAGGAATTCTGTGATTTTAAATTTTTTTAATTATTATTTTTAAGTTTTATCCTTCCATGTTTATGCATGTGTTCACATGGGGTTTTCTCCTTTCACTGAGTATTTCCCATGGTTTCTCTTAACCAGTTTACCCAAGATTCAACATGAAAATGAAAAGCTTTCTTTCTTGTAAAGGATATTTATTGTAACTTTTAAAAAAGTGAGTTACTTTTCTAACTACACACCAAGATTTTTTTTCATGTTTAGAAGTTGTAGACAAGTATTACAAAAAACCTCAAAACCTGATATAAACCCCTACTGGATATACTTTCTGTATTTTCATACATTAGTTATTAAACCGTTCCAACAGTTGCTAATTCTTTGGTTTTACTTGAAAATGAAAATATGGTTTCTGTGTACTTTATCCCTGCTTTTATTTATGGTAGAGAGTAGCAACTAGACAGAACAACATTAATAAGTTCCTGTAACACCTTTTCACATCACAGCTTGCTTTAATAATATTTTATCGTGTTTAAGAGCTATCTAGTTAGAAAACTATATGAAATCTTCATATGCATATTGTATCACACTAACCAGGTGGTTACACTGTTCTTTGATGGAAGTCTCCATTTATGCAGACTGGATGCATTTAACATCACTGGCTGTGGGCATAGGATGAACTATTTTTAAACTCTATGGGCAGTTTCATATTTATATTAAACTTTCTGTATACAGACATATTTGTTAGTGCAATGGGTGTGAGTTGTGGTATAATTTTTTTATTTTATTTTCTTAATTTGCCTTGTAAAATCAGTGTAAGAAACAAGAGGAAGTCTTTTGGAGCTATATGAAATTTAGAAATTTTAAGCAGAACTATTATGATAAAGCTGGTTTTTAACCATTTGCAAATATAGTAGTCTCATCTCTGATCATGTAGTTGAAGATTAATTTTTCAGCCTTTGGAGAGTGCATCTGAAAAAGACTAAAATCAAATAAAGAGTGAGCTAGTTCTGGGAACACAGGATGGCTCTGTTTAGTTTTAAGGAGGTGAATCACCATCCAAGATGTTTGTCTACACATTATGTGGAAGTTCAAAATACATGGCTTAGAAATAAGATGTAAATTGCTCAGGTCTGCCCTTTTCTCTGTACCCAGTTGTTCTCCCTTGCAGCCAGTGTGTTTTGCTTTGTAGCCCTGTGTGGTTGGTAATTCCTTCTCCTGTAATTTCTGTTGTTAGGCATTACACCTCTGCCCTAGTTCCTTCTCACCCCAGCCATGGTATCACTCTCAAGTTCTCAGTTCAGTTTTCAGTCCATTTAAATGCAAGAGTCTGGCCAGGCTTTACTACAGAAAATAAACTGGGAATAATATTTTTAATCAAACTCTTGGCTTGCCTGTTCTGCACACGGCGGTGCTGTTTGACTGCAGTGTCTGACGTGGGTGTGAGGACACGGGGACAGCTGGTGGGACAAGCCATGCCTCACCAGCTACAGTCATCTGCTGGCTTAGTGGCAACTGAGGAATGGAGTAGGACTGTGAATAAGAAATTAATGAAATAAGCAGACTGACAGTACCAAGATACTTGGGGTTCTCAGTGGATGTCCTATGTACCAGGGCAGGAAGTTTCTTCTGGTCTGTGAGCCCTGTCTGGAAATGAGCTGAAGGAATTGTGGTGAAAGAATTAGTGGATTGCAGAGGAGAAAGGAAGAGATGCAGCCTGAAGCTGCATTAATCCCTGAAGGTAAGGACAGGAGAGTTCACCTGATGCAGCAGAGCTGAGGAATGGGGACAGCAGTGGTTTAAGTGAGGAGGTCAAACAGCTGATTTTTTTTGTTTTTCTTTGTCAGCTGTGCTTTGGACACACTAGTTCAGTGTTAGAGCAAAGAGTGCTCGTCCCAAATGACTGACTTCTCACTTCACAGTAAATAATGTTATCCGGTTTATTTGTACATAGATGTCGAAGATGAACACAATGTTAATATGCTGGAGAACACAGTAAATTGCACAACTGTGTTGGAGCACAGACTTAAGTACAAAGTAAATCAATTACAGTTGAGTGTTTGTCCTAGACAGAGACTGTAGTAGAAATTCTGGAGTGGAATGATGGCACAAATCCAACCAACCAATAAAACTCATCAGCAGCCAAAATTGCAAAGGATGGGTGATTTTTTTTTCTGTAATATTGCTGGGAAATAAATACAAAATTAAAAATAATTAAAACTAGATGACAAAGGATATTATAAAAAAACTCATGGTGTTTTTTTCATGCTTTAAAGCATATTTACTGCTATTATCTGTATCTGCAAAAGTCATAAATGGCAATTTTTAAACTGTCTTGCTTTTCCAAGTTTTAACATGTCCTTAAACGTTACAAAGCACCTACTGTTACTATTTCATTGTGTTGCAATATTGTCTTATATTTTTCCACCTGGTAGGCTATTTTTTTTATAGTTGTGTATCTTCTTGGCTAAATCATACGACTGTAAAGGCAACAGAACAAGCTAAAACTGCCCAGAATGTGTTCAGTCAAATCAAAAGCTGTCAGCAAGATGGAGAAACAGGATGCCTAAGCTTCTGTTCAGCTATAAAAACAAGGAGACAGAACCAGTGAACTACATGAATGTGTAAATGTAAAATGTAAAATTAACAACTTAGACCTACAAAGAGCAGATGAATCTGTTATTGTAAATCAACTATTAGTAAGGTGCACTAATTAGCATCTACTAGAAGTCTGTGTGGATTAGGAGCTGTTTCCCATTGTAGACAGTCTGTGCACATGATGAATACTCCAGGTTGTTGCATAGCAGCCAATTCTCATGTTTGCATTTCTGCCCTTTTTCCAGCTACAAAACAGCATGGTTTAGGGGACAGCACATGACCAGCAGTGCTGTCAGTTTCTAGGAAAGAAAACTATGTTAGCAGGTCAATGCAAGTTCTGCCTTTTTAATTCTTTTTTAACTTTCAGATAGTTGTTGTTTAGTGTTTGCATAATAAGCTGAAGGTTTTTGTCCTACCCTCAATATATGCACACTTCCCAAGGCTTAGCGGGGTTATCTAAGGACCTGTGTCTTCAAACCATGCTGGTTCTTCATGGCACCAGCAAGTGTCTTCCATGCTTTTCTGGAAATCATGCTGCTCTTTATTTAGCTCCTGACACTAAGCAGGTGTCAGGACTCAATAATTATGTGAAAGCAGAATATTGTGAGGCCTTCTCAATTATGTGCTTGTGCTGCAATGTAAATACTGGTGATTTTTAACATTAGATTGAAACAATTGGTCAGCTATTCTTTGATTACACTAAAGAAAATAAATACATCACTTTCTAGAGGAAAGTGATCCTGAACTAAAAGCTATCTGGCTGTAGAAATTCTTGGTCACTCTTTATATTTGCACCATTATGACAATTACTGTCACTAACATATGATGTATTTGAAAACTCTTGGCTTAACTTGGGAGTTCAGAATTAAATCTCTTCAGTGTAATATGGTTGCTTCATACACCACAGAAATGTTTCATCTTCTGCATAGGACTCTTTGCCCACTACAGAAAACTCTGCATTAATCAAGTGTTGAACCATCATTAGTGACTATGGGAGAATGGTGGTATGTAAGGTATGTAAAGGAGGTACATGAATCATGAAGGTAACTAAATTTAGCATCTAAAGCATCCATTATTGTGCTAAAAAGGGGATGTAAAAATAACTATATGATCTTTGACCTTCAGAAGTCTTTGAATTATTAGGAATTAAGGTTTCTGGTTTTGCTGTCTTATAATGATGTACATGTGGTTATATATTTACACCTGGGCTCTGTGTCACTGAGGTGCTGTGAATGAGGATAAATATAATAACTCCCTACAGAAAATAAATTGTAGTCCTTCCAGAAATACACCTGAACAAAGATTACCCATCCCACAGCCACTGAAATACTTCTCCTATATTAGAATCAGTGTAGTTTCATTCTGCATTATTTCTGTTGCTGTTTTTTTCCCAGTGTGCTTGCTTTACTCATTCTTGTGGTCCTGGTATTATTTGAAATTACTACAGCAACCTGACACCATCTGCTATTAGAAAGTATGCTGGGATTTGGGTGCTAGGTGTTGAAGTTTGTCATCTTACTTGTATTATCCCAGTGTTTTTCAGATGTTTCTTCTCCTGTATATGTTTCACACACAACTTATATGCACTTTTTATTTTTCAGTGGACTAGATTCTGCTCTCATGCCTCTTTACCTTAGAAAGCCGTATTTGGTTTACAACATACATCTGGGGTCCCTTTTGATGTCCTTTGTATATACTTAACCAAAACAGCATTTGTTTCAATTTAACCACTATTTTGTAGTGTTTATACTGAAGTCAGCCAGCATTATATCTCATAAATTTGATATTAATTATGCCTTTTTTAAAGTGGACAGTTTGGAAGTTTTCTAAGGCATTTTCTCCTCTGTCTCATTTTTTTTTTGACTACTTGTTTTCCTGCTCCTGATCTAAGGGCACTGATCATAATCAGTTTATTTCTTTACCAGTTTTTGAAAAGTTGTTAGCCAACTGGTTAATTAAAAAAATATAGTTAAGTGCTATTTGTGTTCCACACTCTTTTACATTTAAATAGAAATAAAATTAAATTAGAAATAGAAATTAATGTTTTTAGGATGGAATCGATGTGTTAAGTTCTTAGTAAAGTGTAAAAAACTTTATTAGATTTCTTCGTGGAAATGCATAGTACCCAGAGTTATTTCTGTTAATTTTTCTGCTAGTATTCTTTCATCTGTCAAGCGTTTACTTTTTATACATGTATTTTTTTATACATTTGACATAATTCTAATAAGTTTTCTGCTGTAATACACAGGATAGATCCTAACACGACAGAAATGACTTGTTAGGATTTATCTGAAGAGCTACACTTTTTCTGTCACCACCCTTTTTATGTGATTCAATCCAGTCTGCATCCAAAGTATAATAGATTGTCCTTGTGCGGAACTTCATGTATTTTCAAGCAGTTCCTGCTCTTTGCATGTTTTAGTAAGAGGTACTTAAACAGCATAGAAGAATTTAAGTGAATAGATAGAGATTTGCAGTTTTGATCCCAGCTTTTCACAGTCCTATATTATAGTTAAGTTCTGCCAGTGGGAATGGTGATGTTGAGAGCAGGGGTACTTTAAAGAGCCAAGGCTGCATCTGAGAAACAAATCTTTATTGCTGGCTTTTGGGGATTAGGAGGGAGGGGCAAGATTTTAACCTATAAAGAAGCTAGCAGTTAATTTTTAATATTTGAGATTGCTAGGAAGAAAATAATTAAGTATCAAACAGTAATTGTGTGTTTTCTGCTTGGAAATGTTGTAGGAGGTTTTGGTAGCAAGCCAGATTTATGGTCACCTTTATGTATCATTCAGTCCCACGGATATGAATTTTACAGGTTTGGTGTGAGGTACTGCCCAGCAGTATGTGCTTTTTGCTTATGGTTCTTTTTAGTAATCAGGCATATAATTCCTTAATATTTTAAATTTGAAATACTAATTTCAAAATCACCAAACACAGTTAGCAAGAGTAGGCATTCATGCTGTACCCTAAGCTCAGATATAACTGGACACATTTTACAAGTTGGTTTCAACAAAAGAAATAACCTTTATGTCATGAATAAGTCCTTATGCATTTAAGCAACGTGCTACAACAATCCTTGTGAAGAAATGCTGTTCATTTCACAAAGTGATTATTTAACATGAGTACAGAAGGCATTCTGTAGCAAATGTGTAACTAAAAATATAAGCAGTTTTGCATGTACAATTCTCTAACTTCTGTTAGTAATTTTTTTCAAAATCAAGACATCAGAAGACCCCCCACCCACCCACAATTTCACTACTGAATACTTTGCAATTCATTATTACTTTTAGCTATACATTTAACATCACAGAAAAGGTCTGTCTGATTCATAACTGTGAAAGTGAACGACTACACCTGGAAAACCAGCATTTCTTTATAGAAGAGCATCAGTAGAAGGGAACACACGATTCCTTACCTGAAAGATTTTGCTTCACTTGAAGAAAATGTCTTCTTAGTCTTAAAAAGTAGGCAAGCCTCTCATTAGCACTAATGTTACTCCAAAAGAAGGTATAAGAATTCCTTTATATGGTTATTTTCCCTGTTTATGTGCAAGAAGTGTGCTGGGTCTGCTTACGTAGGAATAAATAAATAATAAAATAAAAAAAAAAAAAAAAAAAAAAAAAGAAGAAAAAAAAAAAAGGCAGTGCAAACTGAATAGCAGGTTACATACGGGAGAGAGAAGACCTCTAGTGGCCATACCCTGAAGCTCAGGAAAGCTTCCTTTCCCTTCCCTTTTCTAAGTGGTAGACAAAATGGTTGGGTACAGCAAACTGCAGCTGACACCGTGGTAATGGGAGCTTCTGTTGCCTTTCTGATATAGAACTATAAAGTGATTCAGAGCTACACAAAGACTGTGCTCAGTACTAGGGTGAAATTATATTATGGTCAGAGGGGAAAGGGAGTCCCCTGATGTTGACTCTAAACCAGTGTGATGAAAAGATCCAAATAAACCTATAAAATATTTTGCGTGCTCATCTACTTCTTGATCCCTTACTTTAGTAAAATCAAAGCAGTTAAAGCAGGTTCACTTATAAAACAATAATCAAAGCCTCAGCAAATTAAAAGCATCAATAAGGAGGATTCCTCGCTTTGTGAAAGGAAAATTGCAAACCATTAAGCTCACTGCTATTGCTTGAGATTCTTTGTGCCTTTCAGTAAATTACAGTAAAACCTGTAATTTAGGATTATGAATTGCTTTATAGCTTTCAGCATTTATGCTTTAGGAACTAAGAAACATAAAGTACTTCCTTTAAGGAAGTTTAAAAGAAGTTTTGAGAGATGAAAGCAATAGTATTCTATAGAGGTTTTACAGAGTTCTGTAATATCTACTTAAAAGCCTGCAGATTAAAAAAATTATTCTTTCTTGCAATATTTCATCTGTGAATAGCTTATATCTCTAGAATGAATTCAAACTTTCTGTGCCAATGTGTTTCCTTCCTATCAATTTCAAATGAAAGAATTCTGGGCTAACTTGGATGTTTTCAGTCTTAAGATAATACTCCTTAGGATAATAAGGAGGCACAATATATGTTTCCATGCAAGAGTTTCAGTAACGGTGCAACTTTCTCACCAGAGCCTCTCTCCTGTCAGGGGTAGCTTTTGAATTCTCCTCTTTAAATTCTCTGTGTGTTTCTTTCATCTGGGGGTGCAAAAGCTCCATTTCATTTTTGCATACATAAAATAATGTAGGCATTTAGAGTTCAGCTTTAGAAAGAATACTGTCCAGTACCATCAGTGATCTGCTTGTGCTGATTTTTGTCTGGTTTTCTTTTAGAGTCACTTTGTGGCATGCATGACAGCAATCTTAAACCAGATGAGCAACCGGCATTACTCAGTTTACATTGAAACTTTTCAGACGAGTTCAGAACTAGTGGTGAGTACAAAATAATCATGGAAGTGGTAAAAACAATTCTAAGTATTCTTTGTTCTGTGAAAAATCTGTAGTGTTGTTTTAGAGTATCTTGTCTGATTTTTCTGACCTCTCAATCCATATTTTTCACTGCTCAGACTTTTCCTGGTGTAGGTAATGTGGCATACATAATACAATAAATACCTTACTATTACAATGTATCTCTTTATTCCAGTTGCTTTTGGCATAGTTTAACAGTACTTGGTGTATACTGTAGTTTGAACCACTATTCTGTGTTCTAGGTTTCAGTAGTCCTGTGTGTGTCCTACACTCCTGAAATAAGTCTGAGTATTGGCAAAGGTTTTGGTTACATTTAGGTTCATTTAGTTTCTCCATGATGGTAGTATCTTCAGTTGGCCAGATTTGTTGGTCCATTTTCCTTTTGTTCTTAAATTCAGACTGGTACCAGAACGGAAGAGCTAACAGATCAAATGTTGAGGAGCTTTTGCAGTTCTTCATGTGCTTTAGTTTGCTTGGAAATCTGGCAGTACTTTTAACATAATTTCAACTTCCAGGGAATTTGGGTACTTGTCTTAGTAATCATTAAACTACTTGAATAGTTCTGCAGAGGCAAAAAAAAGGGCAAGACATCGATAGGTTCATTGGGTTTTGTTGATTTTTAAGGCATTTGTTTGTTGCCTTCTCTTTTTCCATACCATAAGTATATGTCAGTGAAGATGATAAATAATGCTGTTGAGAGCTATTGTTCACTTGGTTCCTCACAGAACTCCTGGTGAGGTTTTGGCAATAGACAAGAACATTTCAGACTGATAGTCTTGCAGACTTCTAAGTGACATGCTCAGGAGTGCAAGGGCAAAATCACATATATCTGCTACAGATGAAACAGACTTGAAATGATTATGTTAATTTTATCTAAGTTCATTACATGATAATCTCTTTAATACATCTGGGAAAAGAAATAGTGTTTGTTTGAAAGCTTTCACCACCTTCAATTTTTAATTTTGAATGCTAAATTTGGACTAAGTAAAATCCTATATTTTAAAAATGTATTAATTCTTTATGCATAGTAAGGCTCCTTTGCTAATTAATTAAAAATGTTACTGCTTTACTCTTGAGTACAACTTTTTATTTCCTTTCATTTATGGCGTGTCTTTTCCTCAGAGCTCAGTTTGATGACTTGTAGTTTTCATTTGCAATCTGAGACTGCTGTTTTACAGGACTTCAGTTCCAATCCTGGGTTTATTGACATGACCAGGAATTTGTGCCTTGACTGGAATATAAGTGGAGCCCTCTATCTTAGTTCTTTTATCACAGCAGGAACTCTTACAGTTTGTTTTACATGGTAACAGACTTCATTGTGGTTTGTTGTTCTAGGACTTCTTAATGGAAACATTCATAATGTTCAAAGATCTCATTGGAAAAAATGTTTACCCTTCAGACTGGATGGCGATGAGCATGGTGCAGAACAGGTAAAGCAGGGCTGGGGAATGCCAAGAAGTTCATAATCTGAAATAATTTATTGACAACAAGTTGAATTAATAAATAAATCACATTTACAGAGGCTTCGTTTCACTTTCATTAGAAAAAAAAATACTTGATTTATATTTTTTATTTATTTGGGCGTTACTTTCAGGGCTGACCTTGTTCTTCCTGCATATTCTCAAAAAAACTGAGTTTACGTGCTGTATTGGATTATGAACTCAATATACTTTTTTGGGTGTTTTTTTATGTCCAAAACTTCTGGTTTTTAGGCTGGTGGGCTGTGCTATCATTTTAGTTTTCCAGAAATGGCAGCAATGGCATTTTCTAGAAGTCACAGAGAAAGCAGTCTCAAAATTAAGTCTCTAAGATGCTGGAACTCTAAGGTTCCAGTTAGCTTAGAAATCCACTGATGATGTTTTTCTGAAATGGATGTGATATTATGTATTACAGTTATGTATTTTTACTGTTCTAGTTGAACAGCATTGAAAAGGAGAGAACAGAGGATACTTAATGAAGTTGATAATCGTTTAGAAGTGTTAGTCTTGAGGGGAACACAGACTAAGAATTTTCTGGCACTATGATTTGGAAGTTTTCTCCTTCAGTACACTTTCATACAAGAGGGATGGCTAAGCCCTTTCCTGAGGGAGGCAGATATATAAAAGCTGGTGGCTGTGTTCATTCCAGGTAAAATCATACAGGACAGTAGTTTTATCCCACTTGTTTCTTTGTTGTAAGCAAGTCTTTTTTCTGTAAAGACATTACCTGCCTAAATTGACTTGGCACGCTTTATACTCTTTGATTATGTTACTGTTACAAGTATTACGAGGAAATAACTCATTTATCTTACTTTCATGTCTTAATTTTGTGTTGTATCAGCAATTGGCTGTTTGTGGTCAGTGTTTAAGTATTTTGGTTCATTGCTTTTTTGGGGGGAGGGTTCATTTTTGTTTGGTTGGTTGTTTTGAGGGAGCTGAGTGTTCTTTTTCTAAGTTGTTTTAGTAATGTGTTTAAGTAAGAAAGAAGAAGTCAGAAGGGATCAGGCTGGAGTCTCTTACAATAACAATGAGAGAAGAGAATAGATAATAATAAAAAACCAAACAAACCATAGCTAAGGTTTTTGCATTCTTAATTCCCATGTTCTAAATAGAAGTCTACATGCAGGCCTTCTTACAATTTGAAGGAGGTATTTTACCTTAAGAGTCTTCCCTTTCTGAATTTGCAAAAATATTAGTTCCAGGCTGTAAGGCATGTCAGTTGTGTAGCTGGGGCAATGCAGGATGTACTTGGCACTTCTTCCCTACAGGCATTCAACAAAGCCTGACAGACTGCTCCAGATCATCTCCTGTACCTAGCACAGAGAGTGGGCATTGGAGGAATTTAGCTGTAGGACATAGTGCAGTACAGAAACATAAAATCAGAGTACATCTGGTTAGAGGCAGAAGAAAGGGACAAGCTTAACTAGTACAGCAAGTTTGGCCCTGTTTATGGATAAAGGTATTTCTAATAAGAAGGACTCTAATGACACATCAGTGAAGACAGTACATGTGTGATACTAGGGATTATACTGTTTCTTAGGTGTTCGTAAGGGGAAAAGAATGAGAGAATGACTTGTTATAAGGTCCTGGGAAAATGTATTTTGCTTTTTTATTATTGAGCAAGAGAGGTGGGAGCCACCTGGGAAAGGAGATGCCTTTGTCCAAAGGAAGGAAGCACAGACACATTTAATGTACTGTTGTAGAAGAGTTGAAAGAAAGGGAGTGGACACTTAACTGGTTAAACTTAAAGTTAAGCTTTGTCTCTATCAGGATGGAATGATTTAACTCTATTTAAAATTGCTATTATTGAAACTATGCTTTTTGCTCTGAAAGCAAGTTGTGATTCCCAAAGCCCAGTCGAGGAGGCAGAGGATGTGTGTATCAGTCCCATTGTACTGGGAATATTCTACAAACAATGGAGAATCAAAGTGGAAGGCACTGTTTTCCCTTCTTGGGAAAGATGCTGCTTTGTGGCATGCTAGATGGGGCAGAACACTCTGGGAAATAGGAAAATCTTCACTGAAGTCATGTGGGTATAATATCTGAGTTATTTTTATGATCCTCCATGATAGATTAAATCAACTTTTGTTCTAATGAAGGTTGTTTACTGCACACTTTTTAGTAGTTGCTACTGCTTGTATGTGCACTTTGTTCCACTTATGGTACTTAGGCTGTTGGCTTTTAGCTTATTAAAAGCAGTAATTCCTTGGTACATGGCATTTGTGGGGAAATGCTTTGCTGGTTTAGGTAATACCTTTTTGCCTACTTATCTTTCAACTGTTCTTAATTTTAATTTAGAGACACATAATTCCTCTCAGGAATCTTCTGTAGCTTGTCAGCATGAAGTGCACAGGGAGTCAGAGTCCCTGAATAAAGAAACAGTTGGGGGGTAGCAGCTGAAGAGAGCATTCACATTCCTTCCTTCTGTTCCCCTGCTCTTCAAAATAGAAATTACTTAGATGGGGTTTGAAAGCACTTGCAACCCAGAGTCAGTTTTGATTGGTGTCCAGTCTGAGGTGGCTTACTGTAAATGTGTTGTTTGTGTGTCCATCTGAACTACGTTTTGAACCTTGTTGACATTTTTAGATATTTAAAAATAAAACAGTTTTTCACCACTGTTACAAAGTCATACTTGTGCTGAAAAACTCATCAGACAACACTGCAGGGTTTTTTCTAACACCAGTAGTTACTCTTTTTCTAAAATAAGTTTTCATGATCTCTGTATTTGAAAGTTTATAGACATCTGTTGAAGTGTTCTCCACCCATTTTGAAGTCTGTGGTGAAAGATTTAGCACTGTAGGTATCTGGCAAAACAGCGGCATGTTGCCAATTTTCTTTCCTTACACATACTA
Source organism: Calypte anna (assembly GCF_003957555.1). Lineage (NCBI taxonomy): Eukaryota > Metazoa > Chordata > Aves > Apodiformes > Trochilidae > Calypte > Calypte anna. Next base: position 5,807,809 of record NC_044259.1, on the reverse strand, counting down.
AAAATAGCTGCTTATTTGCTGACAAACTGCTTTCAAACACCCACATGTAGAGGGTTCTTATGTAGCTCACGTGTTGTAGAAGCATTATTAATTCAAACTCTTGTTATGGCTTTGAATCAGGGCCACCTGCATCACCAACACCTCCTCATTTCTCTGACTACAGATCCTGTTGGTGTCAGTAGGTCCTGGCCAAGCAACAAAATGAGACTCCTTGCCTTGCAGGTGACTGGGGGGGTCTCTTTTGGAGCAGGACAGTAGAGATCCCAGATAATTTTTTTTTTTCCCCTAACCATCTGTGAATGGTATTGTTAAACATGACTTCTGAAAAATATATTTTCCACACTATACAGATGCATGATTCTGAAAAACTCTACTTTGACTGTTGGTGGAAAATAATGAGTCTGACTATGCACAAGGAATGTTATTTAGCTGACAAGAGTATGTGTTGTCCTTTACTCCAGCTGGTGTTGTAATACGGTGTTCAGCTGTGGTGAGATTTTAAAATCAAAAGTACCTTTTTAATGATAAAAAAGGGGAAAAATCCTCTTTACCTTTAATTCTTTGATGACTAATATGAAGGACTTCTCTCACAGGAAATATAAAGGAAAATTCAGATTATTTTTGTTACATAGCTATGTTTTAACAGTTTGCTTAAAAGACTACCTGGCTCATTTTTGTTTTGCAGAGACTAAAAAGGGGCATTTATTTATTTATTCTCAAGAGGAAAAAAATTGTTAGTAGCCTAGGTTACTTTTGCTCTTGTTTTTCAAAGATGTGTTGGGAGTTCAGATTCATTTATGTAATTAAGGCAGGATGATGGTGTTGCAATTTACTTTGTGCAAATAAAGCAGAATTTAGAAGCTGATCTGTTGTAGACAAGTGTCTCCTTTCTTTGATCTCTTTTTCCTCTGGCAATTTTTAACTGGACTAAGCATACTATACAGAAATGCAGTTGTTTTTCTTAAGGGCTTGGATTTTCAGAGGGTCAGATTACAGTTACACATAGGCTTATGGTGATTTGAAGAACTTTGTGTTTTAAATATATGAACAACTATTTTAAGCAGCAACTGTAAATGTCCAATTAAGATAGTCCTTTATTCACACATGTATTTATGCAGTTTGTATTGTTCTGTCATTGCTTTAAACATGTAGTAATAAAATGTGTCCTTGGACACACATAAAGTCCCTTTCAGGGGCAAAATTTCTTTGTTTGTTTTCTTGCTGGGGCATTTGGTACACAGTGTCTTGATGTTCTAACATTTCTATCTCCTGTCCTTTAAATGTAGGTAACCATTTCCTGATTGTATTTCCCAGTGCTTAGAAAAGTTGGTACTTGTGGTAGGACACATGACATTGGGTTGGTCCTAGGAAAATGGAATAAAGCAGATAAAGGGAAGATGGAGTTGTTTCACTGTGGGTTTGAAATTTACTTGAATAGACACCAGTTGTGGCTGCTATGTCTGACTGAGTCAATGCTTTGCTGTCAGTTACAAGCCTAGCAGAGAACATCTCTTCCATCTGTAGGTGTTTGTCTGATTGTGCCTGATGTAACCCTGCTATTCAATCACTTCCATCTTTCCAGCACCAATACTACAAGATGCTTACTCTACATCAACTCTGCGTGTTGCTCATTCTTACCCATGTTGAGGAATTCTCTGCTTAGCAAGAACTTCAAGCACTTCATTATGTGGTCACTGCAGCAGATCAGCTGCTCAGCAAGGCAACCTATTGCATATCATGGATGCCTGGTACATTTTATCTGCAGACATTTAGTTTTTTATTGAAAATGTAGAATGAAAATCTGCTATGAGATATCCCTTTCCCACTCCCACTGCAGAGCATCTCATCATCTCGTCTTTCTTGGTATTGACTGCTAGGATGCTCCTGCTTCTGGAGTGTGTCTCAACTAAAAGCCAGGTCTTCAGAGGAGAGAGCTCAACACAGAAGAACAGCTTGTTAGTTTGATGTTTTCAGAAAGTCATTAAGATGAACTGTTAGTTTCCCAGATACAACTTCAAACTGTATATATAAGGATCTTTATGGGCCCTGTTATAAAATACTTTTAATGGTGAATTTTCAGGTATTTTACTTTCAGGAAAACATTTGGGAATTAAGACAATAAGTAGTGCTTTGCACTCTGCAGAACACGTGCAAATGAGTAAAAAAATCAAGAAACTGCCCACATAAACTATTCTCAGTATATGACTACAGAGAAGACTAAAAATACAGATTGTCATCAGGTCTTGTAAATGATAGTGAGCATCCTTTCTTATTTGTGACAAGTAATAACTTTATATCTTAAAAAGATTTTCAGGCAATCTGTACAATTTTGTCATATAACATTACTTTGAACAGTTGTTTTCATATCTTTCAACAACAACATCACAAAATAACAACATCACAACCTTTCTGGTGCATTATGCCTTTTTTGCATAATAGAATTTTTAAGGACATAATCTGCTCATTCCAGTGCAACCTCATCTGTATTGATAGTTTTAGGTGTAAAGTGGTAAGCTCAGGTGAGCAGCAATTAGACAGGAGGCAAATGCATAGGTGTCTGTACCTGTAATTACAGATAATTCTTATCAGAAGGAGTTACGCTTCCCTGAAAGAAAAGAATTTATGTCCTCATTATTATCCATTAGTTTCATGTAAATTTCCAGTGTTAATCTTCTTATATGTGGGAGAAGAAAAAAAGAAAAAAGGTATTCCTAGAAATAGGCTCTAGGAATATCCATAATATGATGTTTATCAAATTCTCTTCTCTGCTCCTTTCTTAGGTATGTAGAAATGAGGACTAAGTGATATCTGTCAATAATAATCAGGGTAAACTGCCATCAACAGGTGAAAGTGAAAATCTGTGGTAGAATGCTGTCAAATTAACTCTGATACATTATAACATGTATTTTTTTAGGCTTGGCATAAATATTCAAGGTAAAATTTCAAATACTACTAATAAAGAAACTGAATTGAACATAAACAACAGAAATTCAGATAAGAATTATTTTTTAGGCTGCTATGTTCTGACCATACCATTTGGATAAACTATAACCATACACTGAAATGTATTTAGACAAATGACAATTCCTCTTTTGTTAGAATTCAAACTTAAAAGTGCAAAAAATTAATCAGCCTACAGTAAGACTGAGTTGACACAAGGGAGAAACATGATTAAATTAGAAAACTTTCCACTATTTTTTCCAGTTTCCCTGGAAGGAAGTGTATTTCTTCCTAAGTGTTGCTGTTATTGTGCTCATAATAACTGTGGTTTCATGTAGCTATAAGGTTTTTAAATAATGTTTCCATCTTGTATTGCCCTTCATGTCCAAATCAATGATAGCTTGCCACATTGTTAGGAGATAAATTCTGCTGTTGTCGTGTAAAGAATTTTATTTATCTGAAAGAGAATTTTATCAGACTTTCTCCTGTTCCTCTGTTTTGGTCACTGAAATAGTAAATGTGTGGTTTTTTAATCTCTTCTGTCACGCTGATTGCTTGCCTGTTCTCTCTGTATTTTGTATCTTCTATATTTAGTTTATACTGATCACTGCTCAGTTGTTGACAATTGTAGCGGGAGGAGCCATTCTTGCTCCTGAAGCTCGACGAGCTGCTGGTCTCTTCCAGGACTCCAGCCACCACACAGCGCTTCCAGGGTAGAAGTGTAGCAGGAGGAGCCTTTCTTGCTCCAGAGGCTCGATGAGCTGCTGGCCTCTCCATGCCTTGCACCAGAGTGAACTGAGGTCTTCTCTGTGGGTGTGTGTCCCACCTTTATTGGCCCCCTGGCCTTGCTCATGCCCAATAGGGGCCTGTCCTAATCAGGCACAGGTGGACTCACACCCACTCACTGGCAATTCGAGGCACCTGGTTGACAATGTCTCTCTACAGACAATGGTCAGAATTTTGGACTAGCTCTGCTCTTTATTTAAGATGTCTCCTAACCTTGCACACGAGAAGGAAGAGGGAAGATGACAATCCAGCAAGAGAATCATTTTGCATTAGCTGCTTCTCTTTTGTGCATGCTTCATGTTAACATCTACTGTCAGGTATATTCTGCAAAACATTTTATGAGGATGCTACTATCAAGTCCAAATAAATTAAGTGGGATTATTATTTCAGCTCCGCTACTTCCTACTCCAGATTTCCTGAAATTGGCATACTAGCACGATCAAGTCTATCAGAACTCAGAAAAGATCTTAAAAACAGTAGTCAATAAATCTTAGTCTTAAAATTAACTTCCCTTCTGTTACTAATCTGCTCAAGTAGAGGAATTGCCAATGAAAGTTCTGGTTGACTACAAAAAACAAACACTTTCCAAACTGAAGGCAACTTAACTCCTTTTGACATAAAGTTTTGTGGACCAGATTCTCTGAAGCCTTTCTCACTTAGGGCTTGTGAGAAGTTCTGATTTTTAACAGCTTCCCATGCCTTCATTGACTGTCAGGTACGGTTTTTTAAAACAACATATTTCAGCATCTCAGTGGTCTCTTTCAGTAAGAGATTTAGCAGCAACACAGAAATAATGCTCTCTTAAAGCTTATCTCTATTTTTCTGTGTTTGATAATACATTAGGGTTTTTTTGTTTGGTTGGTTTGTAGTATTTTTTCTGTTATCATCTCTTTTATGCTGCAAGGAGCTGATGCACTAGTTCTAAAATGTTTGCTAAAAATAACTTGGAGTTCCAGATCTATGCTTTAGGTTTATCACCTATTTGCACTTCAAAAGCAAGGAAAATGCATAGACCTATTTTAATGTTAAACAGTTGTCATTTCCTAAGGAATAGCCTTGAAATCCTACTTTGTATTCATAAACAACATTGTTAATCAAAGTTATTCCTGTGGTCCTTCTTAGCCCTTTTATTTTATATGAGAGAATCAGTTTGTAATCAAATTTATATCTTAGAATGACTTGCAAATATTCGGCTTTGTTTAAATTGTTTATGTATGTGACTTACAGTACTGTCCTATCCCTGTTTGAGAACATCCATCTAGGCATTTGAATCTAAGTATAGTTCCACAAGTTTCTCCTTCACTGGGCTTTCTTTGAAACCAAAATTTGAAAGTAATTGTAGAGAAATTATGCTAATCAAACATCCAAAAAAAAAAATCCCACCAAACATTTGTAGCCCTGGGTGCTGATTAAAATGTGGCTAGAAGAGAATTTTAAACAGAAAAAAACCAAACCTGCTTAGTGATATTATCTGTGGAAGAAATCTTGATCCTGGGCTTTGATCAGCCGAGGTCAGTCTAAACTTACAAAGCAAAACTGATCAGCAGCAAAACCCAAATTCAGACAAGGTGAGCTCTCGTGGTCTATTTTAGAGCCCAGGGAAATTAAGTTAATATTACACTGTGACAAGAAAATCCCTTTCAGTACTTTCTCTAAATAACTTCTGAAGTCAAATAGTACACATTGTGTTTTTCTGAGCTGATCTAGGGCAGATGTTTTCACCATCTTTGTTCTAACTATGCAGACATACCCACTATGTCTGTTATAATTGATAATTAATGCTATAAATATGGAAGGAATGATGACTTCTTCCATTGAATGACTTTAGTTCTCTCCTCTTGGATCAACATTTAGTTCTTCATATATTATTCAATATAGGAATATGCTATCAATAATAATTAAATTTATAATGTATTTTGCTTTCATAAAAATCACAGTATTTTGTAACTATCTGTTTAGTTTTATGCCTATGGCTAGTTAATTAGTACTGCTTTTTGGTGAAAGGGGAGGCTGAGGCATAAATACATGAAATCATTGAGGCAGGACATGCAGGATCCAGGAATACAAATCAGACCTTCAGCCTTAAGTAACTTCCTATGACATAAATAGATACACCCTTAAGGCAAAATACAAATGCATGAAAATATCTGGAACCTGACAGCCTGGAAGTATGGCATGCTTCTTGCAAATGTCATTTCAGTATGTCAGATAAAAATATCTGTGAGAATGAACAGGATATTCACATTAGATTAGCTTATATATAATTATATTGTCTCACATCTTGTAAATATTTTAATATTATCTGGAACTTTTACTAAACATTAAGTTACCTCAGTATTTCTCAAGTGTCCTTGGGACTTTTCACATCTGGCTAGCATTAAACCACAAGCTCCTCACAAAAATCTTGAAATGACACACAGGAAATATGCCCATATTATGAAATAGAGCTGCACTAATAATTTTCATCTTTGCATTATGGTTGTTTCTGCTGTACCTTGCATGATATTGACTGTGTCCAGTTCTGGGCCCCTCAGTTTAGGAAGGATATCGAGGTCCTGGAGCGGGTCCAAATGAGGGCAACCAGGCTGGTGAAGGGACTCAAGCACAGATCCTATGAGGAGAGGCTGAGGGAGCTGGGGGTGTTCAGGCTGGAGAAGAGGAGGCTCAGAGGAGACCTCATCGCACTCTACAACTCCCTGAAAGGAGGTTGGAGCCAGGGGGCTGTTGGCCTCTTTTCCCAGGCAACTCTCAGCAAGACAAGAGAGCGCGGTCTTAAGCTGTGCCAGGGGAGGTTTAGGTTGGATATTAGAATTTCTTTACAGAGAGGGTGATCAGACATTGGAATGGGCTGCCCCATCCAGGGAAGTAGTGGATTCTCCATCCCTGGAGATACTTAAAAAGAGACTGGATGTGGCACTCAGTGCCATGGTCTAGTAACTGCAGTGGTAGTGGATCAAGGGTTGGACTTCATGATCTCTGAGGTCCCTTCCAACCCAGCCAATTCTATTCTATGATTCTATGCTAAAAGACAAAGCACCTGAAAATGGGGGCCTTTTTTAATGCAAGGCAAAATTATCAGCACTGTACCAGATCCTACTCAAACAAGATATTTAGGTGATGTGTTTCACCACAGGTGCTGGAGTAGTTTGTACATACACAAACCTTGGGAAATAGATCAAAAAAGTGGAGGACAACCACTCCTACTCCAATGAAAGTATTTCAGGGGGAAGGGAAATACTGGAGCTGAATAACTTGATTATGTGAGTTATCAAGAAATACACTTTGTAATTCACAGGAGAATCTAGAGCAATGTGTTTCTGCAGAAAAGACATAGAATCATAGAATCATAGAATCATAGAATTAGCCGGGTTGGAAGGGACCTCAGAGATCATCTAGTCCAACCCTTGACCCACCGGAGCAGTTGCTAGACCATGGCACTGAGTGCCACATCCAGTCTTTTTTTAAATGTCTCCAGGGACGGAGAATCTACCACCTCACCGGGCAGTCCATTCCATAGCCTAATCACCCTCTCCGTGAAGAAATTCTTTCTAATATCTAACCTAAACCTCCCCTGGCACAACTTAAGACTGTGTCCTCTTGTCTTGTTGAAGGTCGTCTGTGAAAAGAGTCCAGTTCCCACCTCGCTACAGCCTCCTTTCAGGTAGTTGTAGACAGCAATGAGGTCTCCCCTGAGCCTCCTCTTCTTCAGGCTGAACAGCCCCATGGGTCAAGAAAAGAAGGTCTTGCCCCAAAACTCATACTCAGAAGGGTAATTGATGTGCTGACAGACAGAATAACATGTGGGTGTTTGAGATCCTGCCTAAGTGTGTATGGGGTTTTGTACTGTCAGGAGCAGACCTTTTTTTTTGAAGCCTTTTTTTTCCCTTCCCTCCCCCAAAAAATCTTAAACTCTGTCAAGCAGCAAGGATGTATTTAGAGATAAATGTAGCCATGGGAGTAAAGCATTAGGAAAGATCGTGTTTATTTTCTTGTGGGTAACATGGGGCTGCTTGCAGAGCAAATGGTGTTTTCCAGAATAAGAGTTGACCACATAGGAAGCTGAAAAGAAAGAAGAGTGTTTAGAGCAATGCAGGCTGAATTTGCAGTGCAGTGATTGTACAGAGATTCATGAGGAGATCAGTGATAGCCTGCAAGAACAGTATTGAGAAAAATCAGGTTTCTTCTCCTTGAGTTGATTTGATGACACTCTGCATTTCACAGTTACGGCCCTTAATTCAGCTGGCAAGATTTGCTGAGGTAGTGTTAGAAGAAATTATCAGACTATACCACAGACCATTGAAAAGACGCTCATGTGAGTCTAAGGATGGTGCAGCAGAGCAGCACAGCATTCTAAGTCCATTCTCTTCCAGTGCCACAGATATTACTATGCTGTAGTTAAAATTATAGTGACCCTCTCCTCACATCAAAAAAACTCAAGGGAAAATGCAAATAGGGTAACAAGGTGCAACACCGCCTTGTATAAATTATTCCTTTAGCACTGCAACATAACAGGAATGTTACATTGGCTGGAAGAAAATAGGTGTTTGTAAGGAATATTTTTCTTGCGGAAAATCATAAACAAAATATTTCAACCCAGCCAGTCAGGTTCTTTCCTGAATGACGCAGTGTGTTTCTCTGGACAACTATTCAGTAGTTGAATAGTGTTCCCTGCCATGAGTCTGGCCAAAGATGAACATTTGCTTCATTTTAATCTTCAGTGTGTCTACTCACTTTTGAGCAGTATAAAATCCAGGCATTCACAGCATCCTGTAGAAATGAGTTGCATAGCAGCAAGAGTAGCATAAAAACTACTTTTTTGTGCATTTTTTTGGTTTTGTTTGGTTGTGGTCTTTTATTATTATTATTTGTTTTTTTCTTGAGATGGGGGGGCCAGAACACCACAAAGTAAAGAACATGTTCCTTTGACAGTAACATTGATATCCTTTGGTCTCCTAGTCTTCTGCTAATAATTCCAATTATTGAATTATTGCATTTTCTGGTAGTGGAGGTTTATGGGCTTCTCTTTTTGTTACTAAAACTTCTTCCTGACTGGTAATAGCTAGTCGACAGTCAGTCCTTATATTTGAACAGTTAGGATTTTTTTTTTTCTTTGTTTTTTGTCTCTTCCAGGTTGCAGTATATTTGCTCTCACAGTATTTTCCATAGAAAAAAACATAAAAATTGTAAACATTAAAAAAAACTTTAAAAAATTTACCTATCAAGAAGAGGAAATTGTATCACTAGTTCTCAAAATTGTAGATTGAATGAAACTCAAATTTACATGAATTTTATAAATATTTAGAGATGTCATTGTTATTTGTCTTGCAAATGTACTGCGCTGGAAACAGAAAACAGAAATCAGCTTTGGAAAGGTGATTTAATTTTGCTGCATTAATAACAAGCATAGATAGGTGGGGTTTTTGAAGCAAGACTGATCAGGTTCGCACTCTTTTTAAAGAAATAACTGTGTTAATTCAGCTGTGAATGTGTTTTTATAATCTACTTGAGGAGGAAGATGAGCAGAGATGTCATTCTACTATCACTACCTGTGAGAAAACTGAGAAGTTGTATGTAATAGCTTTTAATTGGGAAAATGCAGTGGCAGTTCCCAATAAATAATGTAAAAATAGAAATCTTTTCAGCTGTCAAACCCATGAGGAGGAGGCAATAATGCTTCTGTAAATGATTCGGGTTTGTCACATGGGAAGTAAAATAATGTTTGAAAGAATTTTCTCTGTGTTCTCAGGGATGCAGTGCAGTGTGAGGCAGAGAAAAAGAAATTGTGTTGTCCGAGTTTTTCAACAGAGGTCAAGAAGCTTTATGGCAATTGTTCATGAAAGTGTGAATTTTTTCTTCTAATGTGTTCAGTTTTCATCAATAAGACACATAGTTGGAATAGATTTCCAGAGATTATATTATTTATCTGGATCATTGCTTTTCTTTTTCAGGGTGTTCTTGAGAGCCATCAACAAATTTGCAGAGACAATGAACCAGAAGTTTCTGGATAATATGAATTTTGAGGTTCAAGTAAGTATTTAGAGGAATTAGCTGAGTTCAGGTAGCATTTGCAGATAAGATAATTTTGTTCTGTCAGAGCCCTTCTGGAACTTGATATATCAAAATAACTGTTGATGTGTGGCAGGATTAGGCCATCTTTGATATGACGTGAAAATCATTTGTTGATAATTTCTTAAAAGACACCCAAACAGATGCCCTTTTGTTTGTTTTTTCTTAGCTATCCAAGTGTATTCAGAAAGGCAATCTGATGTAATGCACGTAGCCATTACTGTGTCACTCCTATGTATGCAGCACAGAAAGAGCTTAATTTTGATTCACAGAGTATTTAGCACTTACAATTTATTTTTATTTTAAACTTGTAGTCTTCCATGTTAACTCTATCTTTATTTTTTGTTTTATTTTTAGTAGTTTTCTCTGAAATGATTTAAGATGAATGTTTGGGTTTTTTAGTTTGCTCAGTGGTATTCTTTCTTAACAATTAAGTTATACATTTTACTGTATTTTTGTCATTTCAGAAAGAAATGTGAATGTTTAAGTGTTCACATTCATTATATTGTTAATAAAATGTAAATCCAGTTTTTGAATTGGAATTTGGCCCTAAGTTCTGCTTGATTATGGTGTGTGCTGTAGGTATTGAACACACTGACAAAGCATGGTATGAAAAATTATTAACTGCATTAATAAGTAAATGTTTTAAGTTCAAAAATGTTTCCTGGTTACAGTATTCTGTCCTGTTTATTAGATAATATATGAGAAATCTATATATGTTTAATTCTTATTAGATTTCTTTAGTTTGAATGAAACATAAGCCAGCCTCCTGTCAACAGAAAAATTCAGATAAGTGTTTAATGGTTCACTTCAATTTTTCAGGTAAATTTTTCAGTGTGCACTTTTATAAAACCTGTTTATATCTTGCATGAATTCTTTTTGTTTCAGTTAGTAGTTGCTGTCCTTAGCTAGGTGTTACTTCTGTCTAGGAGAGCAGAGGACTTTAACTCTCTTGTCACTGTCAACTCACAGTTCCTTCAGCTTTGGCTTCAGAACTCTCACTCTGTGTAGCATTTCCATTCAGCAAATGAACACATCCACTTGAGCATCCATTGCCATCCTTAATGCCACTTAATTAATTGAAATCACTTCCTTGTACAGCATTCCATTTATAATGTTTCTGCTTGAAGATGGCAGCTTTTGACATAATAGGCACAGGTAAGAGTGAACAAATAGAAACTTTAGTTGCAGTCAGGCAATGGCCATCATTCTTCTTTGGAAAATACAGTGCTATTGATTCCTGTTCTTCCTACCCTCCCCCTCTGTAAGCAGTATTTTTATAGGGCATTAGAAAGGATTATATTTCTAAATCTGTAATGTTACAGAAGTTTTAATTTCACATTAATCGTCTATATTCCTGCCACAGAATTTTATAATAAAAAAGGCATAGTCCCTATTCCACGTCAGTCTGATTTAAAAAAAGAAAATGCTTATGCTTCATCTTTTTCCTATCTGTCTTGCACACACTGGGCAGTGTTAGTAACTGCTAAGTAATGAAATGTATTTAAGCATCTCTTTTTTCATTTTAGAATCTTTGCTTAGAAACCCCAAAATCAAAAGCTTCACTGAAGCTTTATACTGGAAATATACAGGGAAAACTATGAACTATATTGTGCAAAAATATGTGTATGATAGTGGTCAACACTGCAGAAAACCACAGGAGATGGCTGATGCAGAAGTCAATGGATAATGCAACTGTTAGAAACTATATCTAGCTGTATTCAGTATACTAGCAATAATAGAACTGTTGTGTTTTTATCTATGCTGTGCATTTGAAAATTAACAAGCTTTAGAGTTTAAAGTTTATCTTAAAGTTTATTTTATCAGTCCTCCTACTAACATATGTATAGCTGGGTCTTCCTGGAGTTACATACAGTCTTTCATTTGATGTCCATCAGCAGATTTCTTTGGACTTTGGATTCATTACTCAAGATGGAAAGTAATACACAGGGTACAAATTTTGTAAGATTTTGAATACATAAAAGTAATTTTTCTGGATTTGGCCTTAGAGTGTCTGGAGTAGAAATCAGTTGCAAGTATTCTTCTTAAGTTGCATTATTAAACAAGAAGCATATATCAGAAAAACAAGGAGGGAACTCTTAGTACATTACTTCCACATCTCAGCCAGTACTTCATCTCCACATTTTGAAGTGTTCAAACATTCTAAGCCAGCCTGTGCAGATGGCAGATGCTGAGTCTCATTAGGAGTTTGCAAGGAACACTGGGTCACTCACTACAGAGAAGGGAAGGGTCACTCCCACCTCTAACTCTGTGCTGTGTCCAACACCTCTGCACTGGAGCTCACTGGAGCAACCAGCAAAGCGTGAGTGTCCTGCACATCAGAGCACGAGACCTCTGGTCCTCTCCTGTCCCTCTGCTCCTTCACTCCAGCCCTACTACATGCTGGATAATTGCATGTTCACAGAATCACAGAATCACAGAATCCTAGGGGTTGGAAGGGACCTCGAAAGATCATCTAGTCCAACCCCCCCTGCCAGAGCAGGGCCACCTAGAGTACATCACATAGGAACGTGTCCAGACGGGTTTTGAATGTCTCCAGTGAAGGAGACTCCACGACCCCCCTGGGCAGCCTGTTCCAGGGCTCTGTCACCCTTACAGGAAAAAAATTTTTTCGAATATTCAACTTGAACCTCCTATGCTCCAATTTACACCCATTACCCCTTGTCCTATCACTGGTCACTACTGAGAAGAGCCTAACTCCATCTCCCTGACACTCACCCCTTACATATTTGAAAACATTGATGAGGTCACCCCTCAGTCTCCTTTTCTCCAAACTAAAGAGACCCAGCTCCCTCAGCCTTTCCTCATAAGGGAGATGTTCCACTCCCTTAATCATCTTAGTAGCTCTGCGCTGGACTCTTTCAAGCACTTCCCTGTCCTTCTTGAACTGAGGGGCCCAGAACTGGACACAATACTCCAGGTGCGGCCTCACCAATGCAGAATAGAGGGGGAGGAGAACCTCTCTTGACCTACTAACCAACCATGCTGACTGCTCTTGATGACTCCCATGTCCTTGATATGCCTGGAGATAGTGACAAGAACAAGTTGTTCCATCACCTTTCCAGGGATGGAGGTGAGGCTGACCGGTCTATAGTTACCCGGGTCTTCCTTCTTGCCCTTCTTGTAGACTGGAGTGACATTTGCTATCCTCCAGTCCTCAGGCACCTCTCCTGTTACCCATGACTTACTGAAGATGATGGAGAGTGGCCTAGCAATGACCTCCGCCAGCTCCCTCAGCACCCTTGGATGCATTCCATCTGGACCCATCGACTTATGGATGTCCAGATTACTCAGCTGATCCCTAACCCAATCCTCATCTACCATGTCAAACTCCTCATCTATCTCGACTACTTCTGGGGCTAAATGAATCTGGGGCTCATGCGGAAACCCTGCAGGAGTAAAGACAGAGGCAAAGAAGGCGTTCAGCACCTCTGCCTTCTTTATATCCTCTGTCACCAGGGCTCCCAGCTCATTCCTTAGTGGGCCAATATTGCCTCTAGTGTTAGTTTTGTTAGCTATGTATTTGAAAAAGCCCTTTCTATTATCCTTAACCTGACTTGCAAGGTTAAGTTCCAAGGAGGCCTTAGCTTTCCTAATTGCCTCCCTACATCCTCTGACAACAGTCCTATATTCCTCCCAAGTGACCAGTCCCCCCTTCCATGATCTGTAGATTTTCCTTTTCCACTTAAGTTTTCCCAGCAGTTCCTTTTTTAACCATGCTGGCCTCCTAGCTCCCTTACTAGATTTCCTAACCATAGGGACGCTCTGATCCTGTGCTTGCAAATAGTGGTCCTTGAATATTGACCAGCTATCTTGAGCCCCTTTATCTTCTAACAAACATCTTGGATTGTTATCGGGGATGGGGAGAAAACAAAATAGCTCTTCTAATCATATTTTTTGGCATTTAAAAAATCTGTTTCGTTTTGCCTCACAGGATTTTAAAGTCAGTTTTGCTACTTAAAACTTTCAAGTCCTGAACTTGAATATGCTGTTGAAATGCAAAGGATCCTATTTTTAACCATCAAGGACAAATGGCAATATATTTTACAAACAAGAATATGGAGTCTTCAGGCTGTGACTCTGAGAAAAGTGGCATTGAACTTTAATTAAGCGAATAAATAGCATTAACTGTAATAATATGGCTTCATTTTTCTACCTGTAATCTAGTACAATTTGATAAATTTGGCATTTTACTGTTGTAATTGATATATAGGCATATTCCCTGCAAATCAATAACTACAGTTTCTCACGGCACTGAAAACTAAATTGGTCAAATTAATCTTTTAAAATCTTTTATAAGGTTGGGAAACATGTTTATCATGGTATAAATAGTGTGTCCTGGGGACAAATGCTCTTAATTACTGTGAACTATTAGTATACTGTCAAAAATTGAATATGAACATCATTAAAATGTGTGAATGGGGGTGTAAGCTGCTGCCATACTAGTGCTCATATTGAAATGTAGGATTTTTTAATAAGGATATGATTGGTTTGGGGGAATTCAGAGAATCTTTGAATTTTGCAATATATAACAGGTTAGTAACAGTCTCCAGGGAAATGCTACTGAAGTCTGTGTCTGCAGAAGGAATAAATGTGCTGCCTGGACTGTAAATACTCAAAGACAGAAACACCCTCCTAAGGGCTTTTAAATAAACAAGGGTGCTAAGGAGAGCTTAAGTTAGGCCTTGAAGGTAGGAATAAATTAAATGTAAGATCTTCTTTGCATTATAGAGGACATTAGAGGATTTTATTTATTATAGGAAATGTCTGCAATTTTTGTGTGTATTTGTATGTGTTGTTATCCATACTTATTATTTGTGCTCAAGAGAGTTTTCCAGGTTATCAAGGTGATTATAAATTTTTGATGAAACCACTTAGTGTGGTTTGCCAAACTATGGTGTATTTCACCATACAAAATTAAAACCTCTGTAATAATATTGTTTTGTTTTCATTTGAATATTCATTAAATGTTCACTGAATGTATTTACAGTTGCCTTTCTGCTGTCTCACTGATACCTACTACCTATATTTTTTAGTTGCAGATGATTTAAAAGTAGGTCTAAAGCCATTGCTGAGTGCTGAGAAGCTTCTAAAAATACCATTTACTTGCTTGAACTGTGACAAGTGTCTTTTTTCCCTTTCTATCTCTAATGTGTAAGAGAAGTACTTTATTGTGGTTATCTGGAGAACAAGAAATTTGATTCCAGAAACAATGGGTTGTGCACTCGAAGTATAAGGTGTTTTCTTCTAGTTTATGTACATGGCTCATTACTAAGAGAAGTTGTGTAGGGGTGTAGTTTGCCCTTGTTTCAAGTAGAGAGCACTTAACAAAACATATTGGAATTTCACTAAGGTTATGGTGAATTAGACTCCAAAGAGAGAGACAGTAGATGTCTTTTGGAGTAGTTCTCATGCAGTGTAATTACATTCCATGCCTTTAGCTCCATGATGTTAAGATTTACTGGCATGTCATGTCTTTTATGTATTACTGGTTCTTGCTATGGCTAATAGTTTAATTTTATTAATGAATCTCACAATAAATTTTAAAAAACCTATTTATTCAGCTACTTTGTTCTTAAGAGCAAATATGTAGTAGTGGTTATTAACATTAATCTTTGTTGCTTTTCTGCTAGTTGTGTAATACTAATGATGTACAGCATAAAAATGATGATACTAATGATGCACAACATAATAACTCATATTTCTTGCATCATTTGATTTAAGAAATTATTCAGCACTATGCATAGTTTAATATTCTATTTCTATTGTTCTCAAAGCTATTACAATTTCCTTATATTGATTTTACAGCTGTGGAACAACTATTTTCATTTGGCTGTGGCGTTTATTACCCAAGATTCACTACAGCTAGAAAACTTTTCCCATGCAAAATACAACAAAATCCAGAACAAGTAAGCAAAACTGTATGCTTCAGCTTATGTCTTTAATTTTGTAGTAAAATTAAGATAGCTAACCTTACATATTTCTCTTTTTCTAGATATGGAGATATGAGACGTTTAATTGGCTTTGCTATCTGTGACATGTGGTACAAACTAGGTGAGTTGGCAAACGAGTTTTATTGCAACTGAATCCATAGAATATTTCTTGTTTAAATAAAAAGTATCTGACAGGAATTTTTTTTTTATTTGTCTGTGTTTCTGTTGTTTGAACTTTAAATATGTTGTGAATAAGACTGGAATTGACATGAGATACTTCTTGACTACTTCCTATTTTTATTTCTGAGAGCTCACAGCTCAGAAACCTTATTTTGCTGAAATTGAGAACCAGATAATTTTTCCCTGAGGTGGTTACTTCTCAGCCTGAAACTACAGTTTCAGAAATTAGTAGGCTAATCAGATTGAGATCTGATTGGATTAAAATTCCAGCATGTTTTTATATTTGTTGTGCAGCTGTGTTCCATTACTGGGCCTTTGAGAGTTTTTAATAGAGGAAACAATAATATATTTTTCTATGAAGATATGTTTATGGATGGTTTTTGACATGTGCAGTGAAGCTAATTATGATGATACTTATGATTATACCTTGAAATTGTGAGCTGAATATCTAATTTCAGACAGTTGATCATAAAAACAGTAGATTCCATCATCTCATTAACAGAGAGAAGACAGAGGCAAAAGCTTTTAGATCTAAATTATGTAGAATATTTGCTTTACCTTGGAACATTTTTGCAAAGTTGTTGTATTAGGATGTGAAATTTCTTTCTGCTCTTTATTAGAATCTCTAGGAGTACCAGTGTAACAGTACCTGCCTGGAGATTTGGAATGTTTTCATTTCCTTACACATGCTCCCTCTATTGTTATATACCCCTTTCAATTTCCTTTTTCTAAATTTTTTCCTTTTAGTATCTTTAGTAGAAATTTTTCTTAATGCTTCAGTATACTCTGATTTCTCAAAAAGATCTAGTCAAGATTTTAAAAGATTTGATTCTTTTGCTGTTTCATCGGTGAAATATTAAATCTCTTCTCAGCATATTCATTAATTTTCTAGTGTAATATTGTTGCCATCCTTTTTGATAGTGGTAAGTATAAACTTGAAAATATTTGTTTCCCTGTTCTTGATTCTGGAATAATTAATATCTGTTTCTGTAACAAAATTTTTAAGTTTTCATTTCACTATGAAATACAACAAATTTTGCAGTAGCACTGTTCCACTTGTGTGTATTTGAGATCTGCTGTTTGCATCCTACTCATGCTGAAACAGGGATTCTTTGTCTGGAGATACATATGCAGCAAAAGAAAAAAAAACCACAACTGTTACATAAAATGTGAAGTCGTAGTTCAGTTATGCTTAGACTTGTATGGCACTGCTATGAGAAGAAAATCATATTCAGATTACTTTTAATTATGGAGCAAGTCAAGTCGAATTTGTGTTTGAGAGTATTTTATCTCCTTGCAAGCTTTAGGAAGCATTGAGATTCCTACAGAGCTCACTGGATTTGTGTGATGGCCTGCTCTACACATCACATGTTTGGGGTTTTTTCGCTAGAAACAAGCAGCATTTGAAGAACATCTTGGGATCTGGTGCAGGTTTTTTGCAGATTTAGATTTTTGTTGGCAGTTGATGTGACAGTTCTAAATCTTGTGTTACAAGATTTTGTGAGGTTTTAATAGTTGCATAGTTAGTGTGTGCATTGGTTCATTTGATTCACTCTTTGCAATGGTAGGTGCAATTCGGAAATAAAACCAAGTAATGTTTTGCTTTTTCATAAGCTAGAAGGGTTAACACCACCTCACATTACCATGTAGCACACTGCTACTGATAGAATTTGGGGCATTTTTAGGTTTATTACTCCAGGTATTTAAAAAGCAGTGTCTAAAGCTGAAGAACTGAAATGTTGGCTGAAAATGTCAGCTCAGCTTGTATACATGCTTATTTCTGACACTGAGGTCTGGCATTTTAAAGTGAGACTATATCTCTTAGCATTCTTCCAGCTGCTGAGAAGGAATAGAGATGATGAAATTGTAACAGTACCAATGTAGATGGTTTAAAACACTGCTTTAGGTGATTGCATGTCCTAAATGCTTTCCCAAAATAAGAGAATTATTTTCTCTTTTCTCAAATAATGAATTTTCATTTCTGTTTCAGGCCAGAACAAAATTTGCTTTATCCCGGGGATGGTTGGGCCCATCTTGGAAATTACTCTGATTCCAGAAGTTGAACTACGGAAAGCCACAATCCCAGTTTTCTTTGACATGATGCTGTGTGAATACCAAAGGACAGGAGAATTCAAAAAGGTAAATAGAAACTGAAATGTTTATTTGAAATGTCAACTCAGCTGGCTTATTTCTGGCACTGAGTTCTGTCATTTTAGAGTGAGATTATATCTATTAACATGCTTCCATTCATGAGAAGAAATGTTATGTAAGCTTGTAATTTTAACTCGAATTGAGGATGTAGGGAGGAAGCCATTTATCTCTACTAATTTTAGCCTTCAAGGCTCTGAGAACTAAGGATCTTGGAAAGGCAATTTGTCCACCTTACATTCAGCATCTCTGCATTGAATCCACTCTGAATTCTTAGTCTCAGTTCTTTATATTTTACCATGCATAAGGATTTCAGGAAGATGTGAGATCATCTCATTGGCAGAAACCAGGTTTGTATGGGTTGGTGCTTCAGACTCTATGTAGAAAAAAATGGAGATTTTTTGTTATGGAAGTATGTTTGGAAATGTGGGGATTGCTTGGATCTATTAGAGAAGCAGGGGCTTTTAAAGCCAAACTGATGCCAATAACACTTAGGCACACACTAATTTAGAGGAGAAATTCCCTTTCCAGGGCTCAATTTTGCCACAGAAACGATGAAATTTTGTTCTATTTTGTGCCAGCTATTTTATTTATTTTGGTTGAAGGAACTGGCTTTTTTGCAGCCTGTTGAGAAACTGCAGGAAAGATGCTTAGGAAGAGGTTTTTTTGTTCAGGACCAGCATCTTTGAAATTATTGCCTCTCAGAGAAGTAATCAGTTCTCTACGTGCTGAATAAGTACTAGGGGGGATTTAAGAGGTGGATGATTTTTACCTGGTATTTGTCTTGCAGTGTATTCACAGTCTTCACTCTGCTGCACTCAGTCCACTGACTTCGGGTCTAGAAAATGACTGAGCAGGATGGTTTTACCTAATATTGCCTTATCTTGAAACTGCTGTGTATCTCTTGTCATTCATGTTACTAATACACACAGAAATCAATTCTGTGTCCTTTAAACTTCTTTTTCAGCCTGAAGCAAACTGGAAGTGTTTGTTTCTCACAATTTCAATATCTGCTATATACATAGAATAAATAAAAAGTTAAACATGCATAATAAATATCACATTTTTCTCTTATTTGACACTCCTATTAAAAATACTTAAGGCATAGTACTAATGTAGTAGTGCTTCTGTTCCCCTCAAAAAATGAGATTGCTGTTTCTACTGAATAAATTGGTTTTCTCTGAGAACATTAAGGGTAGTAATTCTTCTATGGAGATTCTAGGATGTGAAGTCATTAAGAACTTTGAGGAGCAGTGTTGCGCATCCTATTCAGGATGAGCCACAGAGATGAAACATTTACTGCCAATTTCTGTTGCAATACTAGATGACTACATGATGTACAGTTCTGCTGGAGTTTCAACTACTAATGTTTCTCATATACATACTATACAGGTTTGCAAATTCACGTTTAGCACTGACCTTTTACCTATAGACATCTCACTGATAATAAATAGCAACATGTTGTCTCATTTTTTGCCTTCATCCAGGCAGCAGAATATTTTAACCATTTAAAACAGTACTAGACATTTTTTCATGAACGTGACTTTCTTCATATTCTTCATGTGATATTCTTCACCACACAGGCTGCATATTCCTTTTAGTAAAGAAATAAAATAAGGCTGCTGATGGCTCCAAATGAAGCAGTCGTAATTGTAAAGTAAAAATGAAAAAAAGTACACAGTTGAGGGAAAAGTTTAACTAGAAAAAATAGGATCTTTTCTGTCTTTGCTTATATGATACTGTTTCCTAATTAGGGTTTAGATAGACCTGAGAAATAGCAGTTCACTGAATTATTGTATTCTGTAGGATTGTTTGTTTTACCTTTGTTTATGTGATTCTACTTACTCTGAAATCCTGCATTTTGAATCAGATGTTCCATTAAAATGCAAAATGCAGTCACTGGAAGCCTGTTTCCTCAGGTTATTTTATCAGTTTGTACTCAGAAACAGATAGCTGGGGATAGTCAGATATGCATTATTCAACTGGAGTATTTAACCCTTGGGAATATGTGTATAGCTATACAAAGATATTCTTCAGATGTCATATTTAAATGTGTGAATTCCGGATATCTGCTCAGCTTTTTGATTTTTTTTTTTTTTTGTTAGTTTGAAAATGAATTAATCTTAAAGTTGGACCATGAAGTGGAAGGAGGACGGGGGGATGAACACTACGTGCAGCTGTTTGAATCTATGTAAGTAGTGCAAGAGAAGGGATGCCCTCAGGATTGGTGTTTATCTTACTGTTTCCACTTCTCAAACTGATAGTCTCACTTAAGAGTAGTTTTGCTTGTTATAATTATTTTCCTGGTGGCATTTCAGTCTTCAATGCTGCAGCTAAATTATGAAGAAGTAATACCTAAACTGCATTTCTCTGTTTGACTTTCAAGCCAAGATACTGAAATTTACCCAGCATTTTTAGTCTTTCCCCATTTTTCTTAGTGACCTTCCTTGGTTTTGTTTCACACTAATAAAAAGATATTTTAAAATGCCTTCTCTCAATGTCTATAATGTTAAAGAGTTTATTCTCTCAATTTACATAAGGTGACTGTTTTGGAATGAGGAAATGGTGAAGTGCCATGGTTTATGAAAAATATGGCTGTATTTGTAACAATCCCAGAGCCTGAAATAGCATCTCCTTTTCTTCTTGTCTGCCCACATCCAGTTTTATTCTTTTACTTATTCTTTTACTTAAATAGCTGTGTCTTCACGGGTGGCACATTGTGTGTGTGATGTATTGGGCAGTGGTGGAGTCCTTGTCCCTATCTCTGAGGATCTGTTCCTAGCTTGGCGCCAGGAAAGGAGATGATGGATCAGGTTTTGGGTACTTTGCTGAGGTCCTATTCTAGACTAAAGCTTAAATAATTCTGAGGAGTATAAATTGAATTTTGCAATTATTTGAAACTTAAGACATGAAAGTTTAAAAATATTAGTGTGCTTTAATAATAATTGATATTTGCATATAAGTTGTGCACTGTAAATGAAACACTAAGACATCCTAAATTAATATTGTATCAAACTGCTAATCATAAGGACACAGCATAGTTTAGGACCTAAATTGTAAAGGCTTCATTTTTTTCATCTTGATTCATATCCCATCTGTCATTTAGTTATCTAAATTGCCACTACAGAGAGGGAATTGCCAGTGCATTCTGCAGCTGTTTTAACCCTAATTCAGCCTTTGCCTTCAGGTCCAGTTTTTTAGCTGATGCTACTCATGTTCTTTTGTGGGGTTTTTTTGTGCAGTCTTACAGAGTGTGCTCGTCAGTATCCTGGCATTTTTAACTTGGTTGAGAATTTTGTCAGCCTTGTTAAAGGCCTCTTGGAGAAACTGCTGGATTACCGAGCAGTGATGAGTGATGAAAGCAAGGACAACCGCATGAGCTGCACTGTCAACTTACTGGTATGTTCTCCCTTGTAATTCCTGTGTGGGAGTGGGAAAGAGCCTTAAAATCCTTTTATTAAAGATGCAATTAGATCTTCTTGGGGACAGGAGTGGCAGACAATGCTCAGTAGTGATTTAAATTCCAAGGCAAGAGAGTTTTATATCTCTTTGCAAGGATATAAGCACAAACCTGAAAGCAACTCCTATAACTGCAGAAGTGTTACAGTGACCAGAGAGGGCTTTAGTCCTGGAATTAATTTTTTGGAGGTATTGCTCAAGAGGCATCAACTTCAATAAATACCAGCTTCTTTTCTGGCCATCAGCTGTTGCCAGGGTATATAATTTATTGTGTTACTTCATTTGGATAACCATACTTCTTGTTACCCAACTGGAAAAGTTTCAGTAATGATTTAATTGTTGTTTAGGAGAAGTATACACTTGTATATATAATAATAAAACATAATAATAGCTAATTAAAATATTCCTTGAAACAGTAGTGCCAAGTTTAAGCTTAAGATATTCTGTAAACAATGTATTACTTATGCTGTTCAAATTGCAAGAAAATCAGAACCTTGGAAAAAGATGTTATATTGCTTATTAGTAAGATATTAAGAGAAATTGTAAATTTTTGTGTCCCTAGAATTTCTACAAGGACATTAATCGTGAGGAGATGTATATCAGGTATGGCAGTTGCTCTCTTGGATCTATTCTGGAGATGACAGTAATGTTGCCTTATGAATTCTGTTCTCATCATTGTACTTGGGGTTATGTTACTTAATGTTAGTTTATCATCTGCAATGACTCTATGGTAGCCCTGGCCTCATTTATTTTCTTACTCCATTGTTTGCTTAGCCCTTAGTGATTTGGATTCTATTATTTCTTGTCATCATCAGCACTTTTTCCCCATGAATCAACTTTTAGCTGATCAAATCACTCAATATTTATTGTCTATCATTTTAAGTGAAGAAAATGCAACTGGATTTGTTATTTGATGGAGGGTGTATCATACATTTTGAATGGCAGACAAAAACCTTTGAGTTTTGTAGAACTGTGCAGTCTGCCAATTTAAATATGCAACAGTACATGCAATGGAGAATTACTAGTAAAGCATTTCTCTGTCAGAGCTATAGCTATACTGGAGAATTTGTTGTGCTTGCACCTGTTTACATGTTTCCTTGCAAAGGAAAAGGGCTACAGAGATAGGCAACTATCTTTACTAGCAGTTCAGAAGTAATGGAGTCAGGGGTCTGACTTAGACCTTGAGTCTGGTTCTTCCTCTTCCCATTAGAGATGGAGCTGACAGCAATTCACACAAGGTTTGTTCTTTCTCCTTTTGTGCACAGTGTTTTAGCATACACAGCAAACAGGAAAGTCTGAACAACAGCACAGAGATTGAATGCTTCCCAGAGTGTCCTTGAAGAGTCTCTGGGTAGTGGCTGCACAGCATCTATGAGATTTTCATTGCAGAGCTTGTCTAGAACTTTTTTGACACTTAGCATTCCAGCATTCCAGTCATGTCAGTATCTGGTCTAATCCTTGTTCTCTCCATTCACAGGTATTTGTATAAACTGCGTGATCTTCACTTAGACTGTGAGAATTACACAGAAGCAGCATATACCCTTCTACTCCATACCTGGCTCTTGAAGGTTAGATTTTATAAATTCAATATAGAAATAAAATTTTGCAATTTTCTCATTTATAAGTTAGTAAATCATCTTAATTTCTGATTTACTGCATGTTAGCTATTTTCCATAGGGATCTTCAGTTTTCTTATCAGGTTGCAGCCAGTGTGGGGAGAGCCCTTCTAAAATCTTTGCTCACGAAGCCAAGCTGTGATTCGGGCTTCTAGTTAAAAATACTCCAGTAGTTCATAGAACATTTACACTGGTTATTGTACCTGTATTTTCAATAGGTGATTTAAGAGCCAAATCTAACTTCCTAGTGAGAATATTTTGTGAAAAAACTGAAGATACTCAACTTCCATGGTGTTTTCATTTTATGAATTTCTTACTATTCCAAACATAAGTGAAAATCAAACACCATTTTTTTCCAGCTATCACAAGGAGACATCTGACTTCTAATTTTAAATAATATTGTTTACTCTGCCAAATAATGCTTGCTTACTTTTACAGCTGTTTGTTATTTTTCACTACAACTTGTTTTTTCTCATTATAATGGATTTTATCAATAGAAATGTTCATAGAATCATAGAATTGGCTGGGTTGGAAGGGACCTCAGAGATCATCGAGTCCAACCCTTTTACCACCGTTGCGGTTGCTAGACCATGGCACTGAGTGCCACATCCAGTCTCTTTTTAAATATCTCCAGGGACGGAGAATCCACTACTTCCCTGGGCAGCCCATTCCAATGGCTGATCACTCTCTCATTAAAATACATTTCTATTTCAAGGGGAAGTTCAAAATTTAAATGTTCTTCAGCCAAAATTAGATATTTTTTCCAAAATTGCCTTCAGTGCAAAACTATATAAATCTGGCAGTTCATGGTGCTATTTTGATGAAGCTTAATTTTACTTTTCTGGCCACATATAAATATGAGGTAGGTAGTATACATTGGTACAGATGAAGAGAATATTATGTGCAAATGCTTTAATACAAAAAATATCAAGTCTGAATTAGTCAGGATGATACCCCTGAAATAAATTGACTACCTTTCTCACATAAATTTTTATCCAAAATGCTTGGGTGAGGGGTAGGAAGGAATGCAGGTTTCTAAATGTTATGATGCCCTGGTTAGCACATTAAATACAGCACTTGTTTGAAGAAGTAATGAGAACATTGCCGTTGCCTTTCTTTCTCAGTTTTTTTGTGTAAGGGTAAAAAAGACTTGGAAAGAATCCAGAGAACCCAGAAGCAGGAATGTGTGCACGTGAAATAATGCTCAATATATCATACTTCTTTCGGATATACTTTTCTTCTCAGTGGTCAGATGAGCAGTGTGCACCCCAAGTCATGTCAACAGAGTTCCAGTGTTCACAGACCTGTCGACACTTGAAAGAAAGTTTGTATGAGAAGATCATAGAATACTTTGACAAGGGAAAGGTGGGTCTGCAGAGTTCTTCCTCCTACCAAATCTCTTTTTACTGTGTTACTTTGCATATCATTATTTAACAAATGTGCTTTGTATGAAACACTTGTGTAGGAAATCCTCTTTGAAATGTGGATCAGGTAACAATTGTTTCCTGAAGGCCTATTCAAAACATGGTCTATATAGTTCTATGTAGACGCATTCCTTCAATAAGCACATTCACAAAGAAGAGGGCTACTGTTTATGTTGATCGCAAGCATCTCTGTCAGGCAGTAGTCAAAGAGTAAACAATTTTGCATGTATTTTCTTTTGCTGAGAAAAGAATACACAGATTACATTTCTAAACCATTCTGTCATTATCTTCCAAAAACCCAGACAGTTAAAAGTGACCATATCTGTTTTTGGGAAGTCTGGGAGCTATAACCCAACTGTATCCCAAACTAACTGTATCCCAACTAACATGCTGCATTTTGATATTCAGTGCCTGGGTTTAGTTCAGTATTTAAAACAAAAAAAAAATTTAATAAAATTGCCTGTCAATACAATGAGTTGAGATTTTTAGAAATCAAAGCCTTAGAAGACATGGCGAAAATTTGCAGTTAATAAATCTGACGATCCAGTAATCATTATGTCTTTTTCAGGTTTAGCCAAAGCTATGAAGGAGGAAGGCAATTAGTTACTGCTTCTTGCAAAATAAAGGCTTAATTCCTCCATCAAAGTCTCCCATATAATTCAGAAGGTAGAAAGTTTTTGATGCTTCAGCACTGTGCAGGAGAATGCAGTTCTGTTTATAGCTTCTCATGGTTTCTTTGTTGGCATCTAAAATAACTATGGTGTAGCAGTCCCCACCCAATGTATCAGAATGATCGCATACTCATGATCTCTCATCTACCTAGCATTCAGCTTCTCTTCAGCTACATCAGAGGTTTGCAGCTGTCTGGTTCAGATCTGCATCATGCAAAAATGGTCATGCTGAGTGTGACCGCTTGTATCCTCCTTACTTCAGTAGAGAATTATGCTTAGAAAAACCCTTTTGTCTCCTTTATTTGGAAAGGATGAGAAAACTGGCAGAAGTTGAGAAATATGTTTGAGACGGAGTTTCTGTCTGCTTTAAGACCTCTTATGTGCTGTGTACATTAAGTGCCTTTAGCAGATGAGATAAACTCTCCTAGTCTTTCCGGTGCAGCTCTGTCATTCCTCCCAATTTTCAGAGGTAGCTGTTAAATTGTATGTAAAGAAACAAGCTGCTACTCCAGGCAAGAACAAGTTTAAGTCTGAGCCTTTTAATTTTTTAGCTGACAAGAGAGGTGTCATACAGAAAGACACCTGTGATTATTTCTGCTTCAGAATTTCTTGTAAAATGAGGTTCATTTGTTTTAGAGAGGCAGGTGCAGGAACCTCATACACTGCTTGTCTGCTGGATATTAAGAACCTTAGTAATTTACTCTTTTTCATAATATATCTGAAAAGTGATTTTTTTTTTTTATATTAGCTTATTGCAAGAATAAGGTAGGTTTACTTCTTCCTATAATGAACTGTAAAACTCTAACATTTTCTAACATTTATCTGCTTTCCTGAAGTGTGATGCTGCGAGTCTTCCATTCTAAATGTACAGTTTAAAAATTACTTCAATTTAAAGACAGAACAATCAATAAAACTGTAGTTAAACAGTGACACATTAAAAATTGTTTTGACCCTGGTTTACTTTTTGCCTATGTGGTTACATTTTAGATGTGGGAAGAAGCCATATCTTTATGCAAAGAACTTGCAGAGCAGTATGAAAAGGAAGTTTTTGACTATGAACTTCTAAGTCAGAACCTGGTAAGAGTATATACAGATCTTAATTATTTTGGTCACATAAATATTAGTACTTTGAGCTATCAGATGACAGTTATGTATAAGCTTGGTGTCTACTATTATTTTTAATCCATTTGTCTGTGGGTTGCAGTACTGTATTGTAACCTTCCCATGGTAAAGTAATTAAGGAAGAGATTCATGAAAAACTGTTTGTTAAAGTTTTGTGCTTATTAAGATATTTTGAAACTTAGAGACAAACTAAATGTTTTGAGTTAGCAAAATTTAAAGGCATTATGTATTTATAAGGCACTATGTATATTTGCATATAAATGTAAACAATATTTCATATTTAATATACCACGGTAGAGTCGTATATGCTGATTATTGCTATAGTTTAGCAACTGATAATCACTAATTCTTGCACATCCACTGATATCTGCAGTACACTACAGAGGTTAAAAAATAAATGGAAAAAAGCCATACCACAAATAGAAATAATTACAGTTGGTTTTGCTTTCAGATTCAACAAGCCAAGTTCTATGAAAACATCATGAAAATTCTGAGACCTAAACCAGATTATTTTGCTGTTGGGTATTATGGCCAAGGATTCCCCACCTTCCTAAGGGTAAACATGTTTAATTTCTTACTTTTTAAATGTATTTTCCATGCTTCTAAAATATGAGCGTACTCTACTGATGCAAGTGAGTCTCTGGGGATATTTGACATGGATTTAGTTGTGCTTTGGTGCAAGACTGTAGTCAAAATCTGATTTCTTATTTTAGTTATAAAGTGATACTGATTTTTTTCTTATTTTTTTTTCCGCATGTGTTTCCTCTGTACACGGGCTACCATGTGGGGAAATCAAGAAAGGGGATGGTTTTTTTTCAAGAAATCTGCCAAACTTAGGAAGTCATGCACAACTGGCTTTTATTTAATTTTTTTTCAAGATCATTGTTTTCTTTTAATCACATTAGTACATGTAGTCAGAACATAAAACTAACCTGGATATTTGCTTTTTTCTTGTAGAATAAAAAAATAAATTCTTTTCTTGCCTATTGTAGTCAAAATGGTAGCTTTCTTCATACTTGGAAAGCAATGAAAGACCTCTCCCAGTTCCAAAGTTGCTTGAAAATATTGGAAAGATTGTGAAACATGATGCTACTATCACACCAAAGGTGGCTACACCCCTTTTGTTTCTGGTATTGCAGAAGTAGCCTGATATATTAAGGAATCTGCATCACAGATGAGCAGATTTGGGGCTAGACTGTATTGTAAATGAGGACGTTTCCTACTACCAAGTAGAAGGACCAGACCTATACATTGACATTAGAAATCTGTGAAATCTGGACCCAGAATGTGTTTGAAAGAAAATCTTTTAACCTGACAGACAAGAAGAAAAGGAATTTCTCTCCTCCCAGTATGTTTTTATCCTGCTTTACAGGAGTACCCCCAGTGGTGATGCCAGGTTATCATCTTTCTGTCTAACAGCATAAAGCAGGGCCCCAGGAGAGACAGTGAGGGATTCCTGCACCTGGTCAAAATGATGTCTTGCTTTGGAGTTAATTCATGTTCAGAAAGCAGTAACACTGATTCCATTATTTGGAGACCCTATTGTGTCTTTGTACTCATAAACATGCATCTGTAACTTTTGCCTCAGTATCATGCAGCCCAAGAAATCAGCTGTTTATTCCTTGCAGAACAAAGTGTTCATCTATCGTGGGAAGGAATATGAGAGGAGAGAGGATTTCCAGGCACAGCTGATGAGTCAGTTTCCCAGTGCAGAGAAGATGACCACCACTTCAGCACCTGGAGAAGATGTGAAGAACTCTCCTGGTCAATGTATCCTTGAACATGGAGGAGATTACAGAACAAAGGCAGGATGGGGAAACTTTTTTTTTTAAGGATGAAATTTTATTAGTATGGAAGCTCAGTTTGCACATATTTATGTCCTGCATGTCTTTTATGGTTTGCTCCTATTAAGAGTCTGCCTCTTTCAGTCACTACAGAATCATTTTGGTTGGAAGAGGTCCTAAAGACTGAGTCCAAACATAAATCTAGTCTGCAACTAAACCCTGTCCCTAAGCATGACATCTACATCTCTGTAGAATCCCTCCAGGGGTGGTGACTCAGTCTCTCTCATCCATCCTGTTTCAGTGGTTGATAGCAACTTAAGTGAAGAAAATTCATCCAGGTTCATACATGGTTTATCCCTATTTTCTTCAAATGGCAAAACCAGTCAGGTTTAAAGCTGGTCAGGTTTAAAGCAGCCAGTTGTTGTTGCTTTCTTTTCACACTGTTGGGGCAGGGAGTCTAAAATAGAGCATTAAACTTGGTAGCCAAGCTTCTAAGTCTGTCTTATATTAATTTTATTTTCTGTGACGTGTGCTTCAGCCTTTCCTTAAAGTAGAATTTGGTTGAGCCTGACTGCAACTAAGGAGATAAGCACTGCTTATTCACTTGAGAAGGAATTACAGGATCTAACCTGAGAGCATTAGTTTCAAACATACTGACGTATGTAGGACTATGATATATGTACTTATTAATACAGAATGTGGACTTAAAAAATATCATTTCTGTAGAAAACGGAAATCTTAAGTAAAAGGGCTTTTCAGTTTTTCAGTTACAGATTTGAAAGATGAAATGCTATACATTATGACATTATGCATGCCAAAAGCTAAATATTGAAACTGTTAACATTAGATGTTGTTAATTTTTTGTAAATTGGATGGGCCTTAAACTTTGAGTGATCTGTGTGATTAAAAATTTAGCTATAGACACTTAAGCTCAGTAAATAAAAATATGCAGCTCAAATTTAATATTAATTTATATTCACTGGCTACTATTGTCAGATTTTTTTTTTTTTTTTTTTTCCAAGAAAGCTCTTTAAATTAAATCCTCAGCTCTGCAGATTTTTCATCAGGAAATGTCTTTACAGTTATTGCTTTTATTTCCCCTACAGCCTACAGTATCTTCCACTGGTAATTAATAACACATCCTTAGCATACATGATTTCAGATATCCAGTGTTTTACAGTGCAACCAGTGCTGGAGGACCAACCTAGGTTAAAAAATAAGGCAGTACCAGACCAAATTATCAAGTAAGTGAATTTCCTTAATAGGTAATTTAAATTAATTTAAATAGGTAATTTAATTCCTAAACAGACAACCATTGTTTTGTGAACAGTCACACACCAATGAATCTTTTGTTTTCTGAGTCTGCTGACTTAGGAATTCCCTTGGAAATTCATGAAAGGCCATCTGCCATGGTTACAGGGTGGGGAGGTGGCATTCATGCTGTGGGCCCAAGTTACTGAGTTTTCAACACACCTTCTTAGTCACAGAATGGAGAGAGAGGGATGCTGGAGGTGACTGGCAGTGTAAGAATATTTGAGTTGAAGGCTCTTGTAAAACAGTCTTGCAACTTACCTTGCCAAGTGCAAAAGACATGGTGGGAAATACTGTGGTCAACATTATGTTTCTTATTTTTAAGACAATCTATTTCTTTTGAGTGCTATTATAAAGCAGGCAAGCAGTATGCATGCAAGACTACAGGGCAGTAAAAATCTTTTCTTAGATTGTCTGCACGTTTTAACATTAAGCTGAAGTTCTGCAATTTTTATGCCTGGCAATAACACCATGTCACAAACTGAAGCTTAATACCTGTAGCATACTCTGTGTTTACCCTGATATATAGATAAAGTAGTTGTCTCCTGAGTTTTCAGTTAAGTGCTTTTTCTATGAGCAATACATTTGCTTGTAATTAAAACCTCAAGTGACTCAAAATTAAATACTTCTCTGTGATAACAAGAGTCATAAATTTCTGAAAGCTGTATTTTACAGTAGTCTCTTTTTAATCTTTCAGCTTTTATAAGTCCAACAATGTGCACCGGTTCCACTATTCAAGACCAGTCAGAAAAGGCTCTGTTGATCCTGAAAATGAATTTGCGGTAAGGAAATGCCTGACAGGGTGATGGATGCAGTTCTGGTAGCTGTGACTGGATTTTAATCTAGATATTTTTTTTAGTCTTGCATCACTCATTGCAGACATCTTTACTTTAGGATCTGGTTCAAAAAAAAAACCCATAAGATTTCTCTATTTCAGCACTACTCCTAAATTCTTACTCAGTGATACATCAGTTTCAGCTGCAATTAAACTGTATGTAATTAGTACATTCAACACATTTGTGTTAAGCAGTAATGCTTTTCTTGTACACAATTTCATTAGGAAACAAGATGACGTGTAAATAAGCATCACAGATATTACCTCCTGTATTTTACAGCACTTCTGTTAGCTGCCAGCTTGGCAGTGAGAGGTATGTGCTGTCTGCTTTCATCAGTCTTGTGAAATCTTGACAAATTAGAGTAATACATATGTCATTTTTATTCCCATACATAATGGTGCAATACTGAGAAAAAGTCTTCAGTGTTCAAATATCCTAGGAGATTTGCAACATCATAAATTATTTTCCAGTGTCATGATAAAACTGTGGAAAGAGGCTATATTTTAATTTTACAGATATCTGTTAATAGTTTCTTGTGAAAAACGTACCATCAAATCTTAATGGCTAAAACTGTTTCTTGGGATAATGATGGGAAATTTGTTTTAAAACTGTACAATTCAGTTCTGTGCATGCTGATTGGTTGTGTCAATAGTTTGATGTAAGGAGCTGATCACCTGCTGATAAATGAACTGCTTCAGATGCAGGACACTACCCTGATGTCTCAGCTTTGCACTGTTTTGTCAAGACTCATGATGCAAATTGGTTTCCTTTGCAACCTGGAGATTTTTGCTGCCATTTATGAATATACCTTGAAGTAGTTTTACAGAAATTAAATTGTTGAAGTTTTCATTGCTGGTGACAAAAAATTATATGCATCCTTACCTCAGGGGGATAGAAATTGGCATAATTGGAGGATGTCATCGTTCCCTTCATTATTCTCAGTGTCTCAGTGCTGCAGGTTAGGAGCAGTAGGGTAAAGGAAGTAGTGGCATTTTAAAGTACCAAGAGCTGGTCTTGTTCAGAAGAGGAAAGGAAAAAAAGTAGGAATAATTTTAACAACTGTCAAGTTGTTAAAGCACTATTACTGCTTTTAATTGCAGAAATACATTTCGAAAGAGGAGGAAGTAGAATCTGGATAAAGGTGAGAGTAGGTCATTTAGTCACAGTCATTCCATCTGTAATGGCAAAAATAGGAATAGATACTAAAAGATTCAAGGGTAATTTTCTTCTTCCTCTGCTTTGAGCAGATTTAGTGCCTGAAGGTGGCCTAATGATAAAAATGATTTGTGCAAATTGCTCTGCTCGTTTCCATTTCCAGTGTCCCTTTATACAAAAATGTGTATGTTTGCCATCTACTTTCTTTTCACTGGATCAGAAGGCAAAAAAGTTTAAAGTTTAAATCTTGAAGTACCATTTTTCTCTCTGCTGTTTTCTTAATAGTCTATGTGGATTGAGAGAACATCATTTGTTACAGCATACAAACTTCCTGGAATTCTACGGTGGTTTGAAGTTGTCTCCATGTCACAGGTGTGTATCAACCTACTAAGAACCTGTAAAACATGTAACTACATAGATCTTCATGTACAAAGTTGTTGGCAAATTTGTTACACAAGACTAATGTTATTTACTTTCTTTTATATATAAATAACTGTAATTGTTTTATCATTCTGCTGCTGGGATCAGTACATCTTGCATCTGATTTATAGTTTGAGAACCAAATCCTAAGAGAACTGAACAAATCTGTGTTCCTTTGCTGAATTCTAAGAATGTTGTTTATATAAGTGAAGTTTTATAAAACCAAGAAGAACCAAGAACCTTATTATCTCTTTATAAACCTTAATAATCTTTTGTTTCTTTGTAGACTACAATTAGTCCTTTAGAGAATGCTATTGAGACCATGTCCATGACAAATGAAAAAATTTTGATGATGATTAACCAGTACCAGAGTGATGAGAACCTTCCTATTAATCCACTTTCTATGTTTCTGAATGGAATAGTTGATCCAGCTGTTATGGGTGGCTTTGCTAAATATGAGAAGGTAAGAGCCTCTAAGGCAGTGCAAAGACTGTTTCAGGCACATTGATTCATATTCCTGCTACATCTTTTGTTCTCAGTGGCACTGGGATGTAGGGTGGGAGTATGAAAGCTGTAATTCCACTGATTAAGATATCCCCATATCCTAATTTGAAAGCAGAAATAACCTCATATCCTGTCTCTTAGAGCAGAAACTAGCAAACTAGAGTAACTGAAACTCAGTATTAATTGTAGTTATGAGGATTTTCAAATACATGTGACATGCAATACCCCTTTTGTGATGAAAAGGCTCTTGCACATCAGGATATTTGGTCTGGAGTAAAAAGATAAACTCAATCTTGCTGTAAGTCTGGAGTATTTACGTGTGGGTTGTCAATTAAACCATCATCAGGTTTTCTCAGTAACAGCAGCCATTAAACAGGAATACAGTTAAAAGCTATTCTGGAGTTGCATGGAAAAAACCATGTCTTTTAAGGAACTGAACTGTAGAAAATTTGTCCCTAAGGCTACATTGTGAAAGTGGGGCTGGAGAAAAATCAGGAATTTTAAATACTCATATAAATTTAAATCCTAAAGTATTAACTGTTAATGTTTTGGATGAAAAAAAAATAAGGTAAGGTTACCCCACAGCTGTAGAGCTCTATTTCTGCCTGCCATTTCTTGATGAAGAGCATGTTCCATGCTCAGTAGACTCAGCTTGTCAGATTTCAATTGATATAATGAGGAATTACCACTATTAGTGTATGGTCAAGGAGCATGCATAGGTCTGTCTTGTTTGATGTCCAATATAATGATCACCAGCTGGAGCCAGTGGCGTAATCACAGATTTCTTTACCTGTCAGAATGATGGACTAAATTATTTTTCTTGTCTAAGGCTTTCTTTACAGAAGAATATTATAGAGACCATCCAGAGGATCAAGAAAAGCTGAATAGACTCAAAGATTTAATTGCTTGGCAGGTAACTTCTTTCTGTCAGTAGTCAACTAAAGCTTCATCAGCTATTCCTTTTTTCTCTTCCTTTCTTGCAGGAGAACATAGCATTTAGATGTCTGTGTAATTTTTGACTTGGTTTTGCATGTTTGTTGGGTTTTGTTTGTTTGTCTTTTGGTTTTTGTTTGTTTGGTGTTGGGGTTTGTTTTTGGTTTTGTTTTTTTATTTGTTTTTTACTGTTTCCCCAAAGTGTAGGGTGGGGTAGAAGAAGGTTCTTGTGAGTTCATAACATTTTTTTGAAAAGGGGCTTGTAGTAAAATAGTCTGGTAGACTAAACCATCTGTTTCAGAATATGTGTAGCTGTAAAAAGACCATATATTTATTATCCTATTTAGATACTAATACTTTCCCTGAAGTAGGGGAACTTCTCTATCCTAACAGGAAGCATATTCTCTGTGCCTAGCAGGGAGTGTGTGTTCCTCTGCTAACACACTGGTCACTGCCAAAACAACTTAGCAATCATTTCTTACCCTGTGATGTGGCATGTGAATGATATAACACTCCCAGGGATCTAACTCATCCTGTCTTTCAGATTTCTTTTAAATTTATGCTTAAACTGGAGAAATGACTGAATTAGAAAAGTCCCATTGTGTTTTCTGAGGAGTCTCATCACTGTAGGTCTGTTAAGAATGAGATGAAATGGTACTGGAATCAGGGGAATTGCCTTTATATCTCCTTGTATGCAAGGGAAGGCCAGAAAAGTACCATGTAGAATGTATCATTTGGAATGGTTTATCAGAGTCCACAGATAGTGGGCTACACTTATGGTGAAAAGAGCCAGGATTCTAAACTCGGGTTGTATTCCTGGAGACAGCACAGAGAGCATGACAGAAGTCATGAGGAATTTATAAATTACTGGGAAAGCCAGAATTTGCAAATCTCAGAAATTCTCTTGGAATATAATTCTTCCCTAGAGGTGGGTGTTCATTGTTTTGTGTTTGTGGAAGGTTTTTCTTTAGACATAAGTAAGAATTTTTTTAAAATGAGAGGGGAGAAATACAGGAACAGATTTCCCAGAGAGACAGTAGATGCCCCATCCCTGGAAAAGTGAAAACATAGAAGAGAGAAAACATGCCCTTTGATGCACCTGACATTTTTAAAAAGTTTACTGAGCAAGTTCAATTTTCAGGACCCTTTCAATCTTTCAGTTGCTGCCAAAAGCTGAGGTCAGCTGGCAAATCTATCTGGCAGTCACAGTAAGAATTTTGCAGTTAACTTAGAAGATATTTAAAATGGAGCAGTTTAAAGTTCTCACTTTTTTCTTTTTCTTTTTTTTTTTTCTTTTTTTGCCTTTACCTTCTTCAAGATACCTTTCCTTGGTGCTGGAATTAAAATTCATGAAAGAAGAGTTTCTGATAATCTTCGTCCTTTCCATGACCGTATGGAGGAGTGTTTCAAACATTTAAAAGCTAAAGTGGAGAAACAGTATGGAGCCAGAGAATTGGTATTCCTCTCTTTTAACTTCTCTGGCACCTTCTCTTGTTCTTTTAAACAAAAACACATGCTAAACTTCCATTACTTGTTATTTTACTATGACCTGAAGTTAGTAAGACCTGAGTTTTATATTTGAACAGATTATTCCATTCTCTGACATATCAAATATTCTGTATTCTGGAAGATTTAGAGTATTTTATTGATTCTATTAAACTTTAAATTTTTTTCAGCTCTATTGAGCATGTAAAAAGCAACTTCTTATGTTCCTTCTCTTTGTAGTTTATCTTAGTGATTTAGGGCTTTCATCTTCAATTGATGTTTGTTGGCGGTTTTTGACCATTAAGGTTCAATTGCTTTGGTAATTATTTAATGTTGAGGCTTTCAGCATTGATTATAAATGGATTTTTTTCTTTTTTTAATGGAGTATAAGTAATGAGTTTCTGTAGACTCTGCTCTACAGTTTTAAATTCCAGAAGTCACCCCTGAAGAAACTAAACACTTCCAGAACTAACAAGAAATGCTCTTCCTGTCTGGCTGCTAGGGAAATCTTACTTTTGTTCAACACTTGCAAACATATAATTAAAAAAGGCTGTACTAATTATAGAGATGGCAGAACCTGTTGTGTTGCAGACAGTGTGAATAGTGCATAGAAGCAAGGAGTAAATCCATCTATTTGCCTCAAGCAAGTACTTTAATATTTAAACTAATATCAGCAGATAGTTTATTTCTTTTTCACATATACAATTGTCAGTTGTAGTTTATTTAGCTACTGGCTGCACAATTAAGTTTGAGAGGTCATAGACTGTATCCAAACAAAAAAAAAAAAATCACAGTAATTTATAATAGCAAATAACTCGTTTCATGTCCAATGTTAAAATGTCTGATCTTTTTTCAAGACCTAGTATGAAGAGATTGTATGAGGTTCACATAAAGTAGTTTGAGAGAAAATCTTTTTCTCTTTTCCACCCTGTAGCCAGATTTTGATGACAAGAGAGTGGGACGGCCAAGGTCAATGCTGAGATCCTATCGCCAGTTATCAGTTATTTCCCTGGCTTCCATGAATTCAGACTGCAGTACTCCAAACAAAATTGCTTCAGAAAGGTTGGTTATGAATACAATATGAAATTTCTTTCACTCCTGTTTTATAAACAGTATAATGGAATGAAACTAAAAGATGGGGGGGAAAAAACATTCAAGGATAAAGACCACTAGCAGTCTCTGAAGACAACTTTTTTAACAGTAGCTATCACTTCATCCAGGCCTGAAGCTACAATATTTTAACTGAATATACAAAATTCACTTTGGTCTCACTAGAAAAAAGTGGCATTCCATTTTGGAGAAATTTAAGCGGCATTTCAAAAAAATACAAAGATATAGGTTTTTTGCAAGCTTATTTATTTTTTAACTTAATTAGCATCTTTTTGCATAAAAAAGCTGGAGAGGAAGAGTAAAGTATTTATAAACTTGCAAGTAAGGATTTGGAATGTTTCAGAAAGCTTGTAGTAACGTAAAGTGCTTTTTCCTGATGCTGTCTTAACTGCTGAGCTGGGGAACTTAGAAACTGTTAGATTTGAGGTAAGAGTTGTTAGGTGTGTTCATGAAATTTTTTAATCCACAAATTGTTTTGATCACTTTATAAATTATGTATATATATTATTATATATAAATTATAAATATTGGGTACATAGAATGTCTTCTTGGACAAGGTATGGTTTTTTTGGTGTCATACAGCAAGATCTTGTAAAATTAAACTTGCTGAGCAGTGTTTTGATTGTTAGTCTTGTTTTTTAAAAATCTGTTCTCCCTTTTTTTGGATTGCTGAATTTCAATCACAAAAAAGTCCAAAAGTTGTATGACCCTTACTTGGAAGTGTTTCTTAAGATGCCCCACTATCCTTCCATTTTTGACTGCCAGTTCATTGTTTAAGACTACTCATATTTTTTGAGTTGTATAACAAAGCTGGGTAGTGTTGCCCCAGGCTGCTCTTCATGCCCTTAAGCTCCCTCTCAGAAAGGGTGCAGCACAGAAATATGAATTATGCTTTATCTGCCAGCTCCATATCTTTAGTAAAGCATCTGTCCCATGGAACCAGGCACCTGTATTTCAGCAGCTGAGTCATGCACCTACTTTACTTTCTCATGATAATTATTTGCTTCTAGGAAGCACCATTCAACATATTCACAGTGCTACTTTCTCTAACAGGTTTTCTTGTAAATTAAATCCAGCCCTGTCTTCAATAGGCTAATGACATAAGTAGAGAAGCACCAATTTCATATTTTAATGAAAAAAGTCCTATTTTTTAGCTACAAAAAATAGAGGAAGATAAGGAGTGAGTTTTTTGTTTTTATCATTGGGTAAAGGCATTTTTGTCCAGTATGGTGAAGTAACTAGTAGGGTGCATTTAAAACTTGACAATAAATAGCAATACTCTTCTCCACTGTTACCAGCAACCCAAGTAACAAGTCTTGCTTTTAGCACCATCATCACTGAGCTCAGACCTGCCAAGTGAGCTCCAATTCTGCTTGGTGTAGGAGTCCTTAAGCTAATGCACAAATCTTTGAAAAGAGATTTGCACTTAATATTTTACATTGTTTGCAACATTTTAAGACCATGTCAAACCTTCTGAAGGAATCTTATCTACAGTTTCCAGCTGAAGCACATACATTTTTTTGCCAACAGTTTGCAAGGCTGCATAGAAAGGTGAAGGAAAGGATGACCTGCATTTGTATTTCATGAGGAAATTACATCAGAATACCAGTGGCTTTTAAAATATCACTCAGCAACTTGTACTTTTTTCTTTTGTTCCTGCAGCTTTGATCTGGAAGTAGTGCTACCAAAGCCAGTAAAACCAGAACCAGAGGAGACTGCTCAGCAAATTAATCCTCCCCGTGAAGTGAAGATGAGAAGATCCAAAAAAAGAACAAAAAGAAGCAGTGTGGTGTTTGCTGATGAGAAGACAGCACCTGATATTTCTGTCTCTGACATGAAATGTGTATGTTACTGATCCGGAGTAGTATTTTATAATCCATAACACAGAGGAGATTTCTGCTTAGGAAAATAAAAGCATGTCACATAGAACTTAAGGTGCCATGGTGTGAAGTATGCAGGATGCAGAAGTCATCTGCCTGCCCTGCCATGAATGAAACCTGCAAGATGCTGAGGAGAAAAATCAATGGAAAAATCAGAACATCTCTGCTTGCTTATTATGACAGATAATATAGCCCTGAGAGTGCAAACTGTGAAGCTGAATTAGTTTAAAATGGAATACTGTATTTGGAGGGTAAAGCTAACTTTCCTGTGGAGAGGCAATTAACTGTGCTGATATTTCATGGCAGCTCCTTGCAGTCAGGGCTATTTCAGAAGTGATGAGCCTTGTACCTTTTATAGCTCGTTATGGAACATGCAGCTGTTAGGAAACTGCAAGACAGCAAACAGTGTTCCTTAAATGGTGCCAGACTGAAGTTTGGGAGCACTTCCATGTCTTGCTCCATAGATCATCTGAGTGCTTTTACTGCACTGCCACATCTTTAAGATGACTTACACAATTTACATTATGGGTGTTTGGGTTTTTTAAGCTTAATTCTCATGAGACTTTTTTTCCTTTGGTATAAGAAATAATAGTAATAATAATAATAAAAAAATATCCAAACCCACAATTTTGAAAGATGTCCTGTTGTTACACAAGCACTGTCTACAAGCAGTAACAAACTGTTGAATTACATGGAGAGAGCATTAGTGATTGATAAAAAATTTTTGAAGAAATTGTCAAAGGCAAAGTGAATTGTAAGATTCATCTATGAAGCAATGAGAAAGTTATGGAGGTTTGTGGTTATCTTACACCACATGTACTTACACAGATGAGAGATGTAAAGTACAGTTGTGTTGTGAGAAACATTAACGTACAAAAACAGCTGCACCTTGGTCTCTTGATTAAATTAGGTAACACATACACCTAAAAGTGGGAATTTCAGTACATACAGATTTACAGATTTGCTTTGTCTTCATAGAAAATGTGACAAGCCTTGCAGCAGCTGAGCTGGCTATGTTCGTGCCATAAGGAATGATGTTTTCCAAACTTCATTTTGCTTGGCAGATCACAGTCAGAGCTGCCTGATGATATTATTCTAAAGAGATGATAGGAATACCATCCTACAGTTCCAGATCACAGAATCTCTTCTAGATAGCTGTTTTTAGAGTAAAGTTAATTCCGTGTGGAATGAGAAGTACTTAGCAAACTGTAAGTCATCCGCAAATTTTTTCCATGTTTTTAGCTACTTTGTTCTATTATGTGTGGACTCTGCAGAGTTACTCCTTCTAGTTACTCTCATTGTTTACTCAGCATGCAGTCCCATAAAGAACTTGGGTTAGGGATAATTTGTTTATTAAGTATTTTCTTCTATGCTTTTCCCAGAATATTATTTTGCTTATATCTTGGTTGCTAGTATCTGAATTCACCATTAATACCTTTTTTCCTTTTTGTGAAACAGCTGCCAAGGAAATATGAATTCATGAGTGACACCAACCTCTCAGAACATGTAGAGGCACCTCAAAAAACATCTGTCCTCAAGCAGATGAGTTCTGTCAGTCGGTCCATGCCAACAATCCCAGGTAAGCTGCTTACAGTAAGATAAGAGTTCTGCACTTCCTGATTTCTGCATTAAGAAAAGATAGCAATGAAGGCTACCAAGCAGAACAGGGAGCTTTCTCTGTATGGCTCCATGCCTCTGAGACAAGGATTACAACTGAAGTGTCCATTCCACATGTGGGGCTGGACTGCTCCTACTGCTTGGTAGCACTGTCCTGCCTAGTGGTAACATGCACATTCTTAAAATTTCACTTATGAAGCATGGGATTTTGCTACCTTGTTCAGTGTGGGCATTTCCCTTGCCCTGAAAGAGTCATCTCCCTTGCTCCATAGGGTCTCTCTTGCAGAAGCAAGGGCTCCTGCAGCCTCACAGCTGAGGACAGGGTTTCAAACAGAAGTGCTCAGTACCTGGCTTTGACAGGGGAATATCCCTAGGGGTTGCCCCATAGCAGTGTTTCTACTTTTGCTTTTGACATCAGGGAGGAATCTCACAACTCTCCCTCACAGCAACAGCAAAGGTAAACAAGATCTAGCATTAGTGTCCACCAGGAGGACTGACAGGCATAAGAGATACAGGGAAGGGGGAGGGGTAATGGAAGGGACAACTCATTTCTAGGATAGAGTATGTAGAGAGGATGGGCTCCCTTTCAATATCCTGCATCCCCTGCTTCTCTCTAGCTTTCCTTTAACCTCTTGCTCTCAATGTCCCTATGTTTCCAGTCCTATAGCAGACATCTAACACAACACAACAGACTATTATGGCCTGTTTGGTTTTTGTGTATTTATGTATTTTTATTTCTTTGATCAGATTGGTTCATTGTTTTCACTCTTTGGTTTCAATGTTATAAAGTTGCTTTTGTATTGTAAGGATATAGTTAGATTAAAAATATAATTTCTTTTTAGCAGTCACAGTAGTTCATTACTTTGAATTCTACTTTGTCTTACACTCTGTCTTTCCCTTTTTTTGGTTTTGTTTTGTGTAACCACTGTGTTTACATCCTAAGGTTTAACTCTGTCCGTCGGCCTTGGGGCTCCTGATGAAACATTTGCATCACACAGATTGAGTCAGCCAGTGTTTCCTTCTACCTCAGATGGTGACAAGAAAACCTTCAAAAAAAAGAAAGTGAATCAGTTATTTAAAACTATGGTGAGTTCTCTGTGTTTACAAGGAAAAAAGTGTTAGGTCTTCAAAAATTCTAAGCTCTGAAAATTAAGTAGTTTAAGAGTATAAATCGATTTTATGGGCTTATACATAAGCATAATCGAGTTTATACATAAGAGTATAAATCGAATTTATGGGAAAGTAAAACCTTGCCCCTGTGCTGTCTGGAGTAGGCAGCTGCATCTTTGTAAGGTAGGGCAAATGTGCAGTTCTGCATCTGTACCACGAGAGGTCTCATTTGAACTGCTGATTCTATCCGAGTTGCTTTATGTAACATTTATTAGCAAAAGACGAAAGCAGTTATTTGTTGTTGGAGATAATAAGTCTGGACAATTAACATTAGCACCAGAGTGAAGTAAGCAGAACATCTGTGGCAAAGCATGCAGGATGAGTTGTCAGATAAGCTGAATGGACAACAGCAGTTTCCTTACACTGGAATCATCAATGTTGCTTTCAAGCTGCCTCCCTTTGAAGCAGGAAGCTTTTTACTGACTTTTGTGGAAGTTTCAAACAACTGAAACTGTTGAATTTAATGTCGTGTTTGGAGAAAAAAAATGTGTATTTAGTGTAGATATTAAGATTCAAAAGGTTTTAGGTTTTCCTGTTTTTTCAGGTAGTGGGAGTGTGACATTTAATATAGATGCTGGTAGCTACTGATACGGATGCTTCATAAGCATTCTGTGATACTTGTAATATTTTACATGTCAACTCTGTTGAATTTCAAAGCAAAGATTGTTGTATTTTTGTATTATTTTTATTCTCCTGTATAATAGGTTTCTTTTTTCATCCATTATTTCCTGCAGTCTGTTGAAAAATACAGATAGTGCTTTCAGGGACCATAGAACAACATGTAGGAAAATTTGCATTTAGATCTGTTCATAATCACATTTTTCTGGTAGGAACAAGAATAAGTGATTATATTTTGTCTGTAGCATTTTAACTCGTATTCAATTTATCAAATAATTGTTCTTTTCAGACCCAGGACTAACAGCTTTTCAGCATGATCTGCCATTTAAATCTAAATGGTATATAAAATAAGGAGAACAAGGTGTCCATTTTTACAAGTCCAAAAAAGGACTAAATAAAGCTAAAAATTCATTTGTATAGTGCTTCTCAGCATGATTGGAATCCTGTGGTGAACAGGTTTAAATACAGATTTATGGTTTTACAGGATAGATAAATTAATTCAAAACATGCAGGATTTAGTGTTTGTCTTTTTTCTCTAGCCACAGCTTAAAGCCCGCAGGCTAGCAGTTAATACAGATGGTACCAAATCCAATACTGTAGGTGTTTCAACACGTGGTAATCTGTTGTTCTTTTTCTGCAGCGCATTTCCAAAGTTCTGGAGGATGGAAAGCAGTCTGTGGAGCATCATTTCAAATCTTCATCTACAGATCTGTAATTCACAAGGCCACTTCTCAACTGGAAATAATTAAATATACAGATATAGGCTATAGTAGAGCACCGTCTACTTGAAAAAGAGGCACTGATAATGAAGATGGCTAATAGAGAATATGAACAACAATATTCATGGGCCAGAGCCCATGTTACATAAATGGACAGATAACAGATTTGAAGAAAATAATAAAGGATATGCCCATCAGGCTGTGGTACAGGAGTTCAGTGAGGCGCTGGTTGAACAGGTCTGAACAAATCTTGTTTCTGGTAAGAAAGATACAGCAAAAGGCCATCTGAAATGCTTACTGTATAATGTCAGATCTTGTTCTTTTCGAAAACCATAGAGGTTATCAATTTTTGTAGCTTGTGTAGACACACTCCAGCTATCTTTTAAACTACTGCTGGCAGTGTTGTCAAGGCAACAGATGGCTCAGCACAAAATAGCCACTGGCAATTCACTCTGTGGCTGTAGTTGCATTTGCAGTCTTTAGATCCCTCTGCTGCTCCTACCACATTGCTCTGTTCTCAGTCTTTCTCAGGGTCATGTCCATAACTGTGACACCATTACTTTCAGAACAGCAGCTATTACTGCTGTACATGTGTACAACTTGATACTCCATCCAGCAACTGTAAACAGAAACAGAAGGTACAAACAATATAAACAAAAGTTGCATTTTCTGCTG
Organism: Calypte anna; assembly: GCF_003957555.1. Lineage (NCBI taxonomy): Eukaryota > Metazoa > Chordata > Aves > Apodiformes > Trochilidae > Calypte > Calypte anna. The sequence goes on along the minus strand of NC_044259.1, from coordinate 5,765,226 downwards.
TTCATCAATAAAATGTTAAAAATTTATTTTCTTTGTCTTGAACCTTTCACCCTGAAATCTCTAGGTATCAGCACACATAAGATAATAGTGAGAAATGGGATTCTACAAATCCAACTCTGCTGCTTTCAAAATTGATTTTCTGTGCCTCTCCAACTCCTGAGGCAGAGTTGAAAGATAAAGCCTTATTGGCATAAAGCTAGACAGCACTACAGGTGTCAGCATCTCAGGTGTTTTTGTAACCTGTCAGTTCTTTCTAAAGGCAGGTATTTTATCCTAATATAAAGGTTTCTAAAAGGTGAATGAATTCTTATTTTCCTTCACACATTTCTTTGTTTTGAGCACCTATATAAGTTTATATTAATGTGACCATGTATAGCATTGTGGATGGGAGACACTTGCCTTGTTGCAAGCTATATGGATATGGGAAAAACAAAGATCGAAATCATTCCTCACAGAGTGGTTGAATCCAAGGAAAGATATCTTTAGTTTATTCCGAGCTTATTTCTATAAACACTTATTTTCAGCATGAATAGTTTATATAATGAATTTAGACTCTCTTTGCAAGATATTACATGGAAGCTGTTTCCTATATAAATAATTAGTGATTGTTTTCTGTGAGAAGTTTGAAATATTTGCCATTTGAACCAATACCCTGCCAAGAAGTATTTCTTACTAGAATAACTGTAGACAGCGAAGTACAATGGGTCCAGTTTTAAGACTGACTACAGTGTTGGCATGCATCCTGACAGACTTTTTTTCCATTTACTTTTCCCATCAAGTTGACAGTGCTTCTGTGGAAGCACAAAGGAAGAAGATAGCTCTTCTAGAAATATCTTCCTCAGTTTAATGGAGTGGGAAAACAGAGTGTCTGTGAGTGGGAGAAAGTGAAATATTGAGGCATGAATGTTTAACATCTTGCTAGCCTGGGGGCAGAGGAAAGAGGGTTTTCAAGCTATTTGTAGATACATGGAAGAAATACTGATACCATAAAATAAAAAGTCTTTCAAAATTTGGTTCTACCGAGAACAACTGAGAAAAGGATGATATAGCAACTGTTTATTCTTTGTAGAGATAGCTGCTAAGGTTGTCTTTTGCTTATTGTACCTTGCAGCTATGTTTTTATGTGAGACTGAAATCAGAGTTTTAGCTCAAGTTGTTATAAATTATAATTCAAGTACTGTGATTCAAAATTAAAAAGTACAAAGTATGGAAGGGAAGGAAGAGTCCAGAAACAAATACCACAAAGGCAGGAGTAGAATGTCCAAAGGAAGTGTTTATTTAGTATCAGGTTCAGGTTGTATAAGTTTTGATTATATTCACACTTAGCAGATACAGGCAAAAATCTTAGTTGACTTGCATCACAGGTTGTCCACTTCTTGCCAGTTTTGGATCTGTTTGTAATCTGAAGTCTTGTAAGTTAACTCCGAGCAGAAAACCAGAATTAAGTAAGGAAAAATAATGGCCAAGAACAGCATACAGGCAACTGGAATGTTAAGGATGTTTGGGTAAGCTCTGGCTATTCACAAGTTTCTAGAAACAGTGGATACTGACATTTAGTCCCAATAAACAATATATCAGCTAGAAGATATGAAGATATAAGAAGATTTGAAGTCTGAGTATGGTAGGTTGGCAACATCTGTTTAAATAAGTAAATCAGCACCACTTGTCATATTTTTGTTGCAAGCTCAACAGGCCTTTAGTGAATGGATGCAGAGGAAGATGTACTCAGGCAGCACAGACCTATCTATGCATCTGACTTTTTTTGATGTGAAGCACAGAGGGCAGAAACTTTCTTCAGGGTAGAAGTCAGGCTTTGGCTGCTGTCCTAGGAAATTAATGAAGCAGAGGTAGTTATAATCTGTATAAATTGCTGTGCAAGGTCAGAAAAGTATTTATGGACACACAAGTCCTTTCATGTGCTTTCTGTATCAGTTTATTTCACTTCTCTCAGACATTTCAGGTCATCTGGACAGGAACAATCTCCCTTTCTGGATTGCATGGCACTAAGGTAACAATTGAGTAGTGTGAATGGTAATAATTTGTTTAGCATGGGATAGGGAAGACTGGATGTACAGCTGACGTGCTGTGTACTGACCTGTGGAAAGGTTCAGCTGCCTGGATCTCTGAATTGTAGACACAAACTCCTGGGCTCATGGGGTGCAACACTGTGGTACCAGTAATAGTCCAGCCCCAGGAGAGCTGTGTCAGTGCCACAGATGGCAAAGTCAGCATCTGACAGATTTAGTTATTCTGGAGTATTCTGGTGTGTACCCTGTCATTGTTTGTACCATGCTGTTGAAGTCCTCATTATGACTCTAGGACTTAATTATTCCTTTGAGGGAGGCGAATTTAATGCTTTCAAAATTTCAGTAACAATTAGCTGGTGTGAGCTGGATGAAGGTGTTCAGAGTATAAGTCAATAAGGATCAAGTTTCTAAGCAGGAAGGAGAGTTTTATTAAAGATTTTACAGACCTTAGGAACACATTGTGTTCTTGAACTGAGAATTAATGTGTGATAGAGCTGTGAACCCATTGCAGATAGTGCTTGACATTGAACTTTATATCACATGCAGTCAGTAGAAGACCTTAAAGATCATCTGTTCCAGTCATATTGGTTATTCTGGATGGAATTCACAGACACACTGGGCATCACTGGAATTTCAGTTTTCCTTGTTGATATTGTTTGGTTTGGCTTTGGCTTTTTCTCTAGTTCTTGGATTTGTTCCATCCAGCCCCTGACCTTTCTTTATAGACTCATTAAGGCAGGATTCTCACTCTGCCTTGGGATACTACAGGCTTGTATGGGAGAGAAGAAGGACTGGATTTCCTCATAATTTCAGAGTTGCAGGGTTTTCAATTAACAATTTTCTCCTACTGATGCATCACATGAACAGCAGCCTGAGTAGCAAAGAAGACTGAAAATCTGGAATGTGTCCAATGTCATCAAGTTTAAATTCAAGGAACCTTTGTGCCATCCTGAGGTCTCTGAAGAACAAAATTCATATGGGCTGTATGGTGGACTATACTGCTTTCCATATCAGGTTTGAGATGCAGAGGCTTTTTGCTCCCACAATTATCATAGAATCATAGGATTGGCTGGATTGGAAGGGACCTCAGAGATCATCGAGTCCAACCCTTGAACCACCATTGTGGTTGCTAGACCATGGCACTGAGTGCCACATCCAGTCTCTTTTGAAATGTCTCCAGGGATGGAGAATCCACTACTTCCCTGGGCAGCCCATTCCAATGCCTGATCACTCTCTCCATAAAGAAATTCTTTCTAATATCTAACCTAAATTTCCCCTGGCACAACTTAAGACCATGCCCTCTTGTCTTGTTGAAAGTCGTCTGGCAAAAGAGACCAACCCCCACCTGGCTCCAACCTCCTTTCAGGTAGTTGTAGACAGTGATGAGGTCTCCCCTGAGCCTCCTCTTCTTCAGGCTGAACAGCCCCAGCTCTCTCAGCCTCTCCTCTTAGGGCCTGTGCTCGAGTCCCTTCACCAGCCTGGTTGCCCTCGTTTGGACCTGTTCCAGGACCTCTACATCCTTCTTAAACTGAGGGGCCCAGAACTGGACACAGTACTCGAGGTGTGGCCTCACCAGTGCTGAGTACAGGGGCAGAATCACTTCCTTGGACCTGCTTGCGATGCTGTTCCGGATACAGGCCAGGATGCCATTGGCTTTCTTGGCCACCTGGGCACACTGCTGGCTCATGTTCAGCTTCCTGTCGATCCAATTACTGGTGCAAAGGAGCTGGAATAACATCTTTGAAATAATGATAGGACTTAAATCACTAAAAGCTAATCAAGCTTCCACATAGGGTTTTTTCTATCCTGCTCATGGCACTTTTAAATAAGAGCAGTTGTTTAAAAGTTTTTAAAATAGGAAGGTAGGCCAGAGCAAGATGGGCTTTTTTATTAAATCTGGGTTCTGTTTAAGTCAGCCAAGGTCCAGGATTTGTGTTTTATGCCCTAATTGTCTATGCTAACTTGATCTTCTGTTTTAAGGAATTTTAGGTTAACTATTATAATAACTCTTTTTTTTGTTCCAGCTTCAGCACAATGTTATTTAACAGATGGAGCATTTATCGCAGACATATACCATTCCACATATGCTGATGCCAATGGGAATCATCTACAGATTCTGTTTAAAACAACAGCACTGGTCAGTTCTCCAGAGTGTGGGAAAATAAAAGGAGTATCTTAGCCAAACATAAGAATTCAGCCAATTTAAAGCCACATTGTCTTTTATGTCATCCCCTTTTAAAGAAACATCATTTCTGACAAGGGAGGGGAAAAAAAGCCCCAAACACTTTTTAATTTTTGGAGGAGAATGTGTCCATCTTGTTACATAAATCTTATTTTCCAAGGAATACAGAAGCCAGCACAAAAAAAGCTTGCAACCATATCCTATCCTTTTATGCCTATGCTTTTATGACTAGTAGTCACTAGTATTATAGTATTTACTTATATTTCTCTCCCAGAAATTAGTTCCTACCCACTCTTAGGCATCCAAGGTCCTTTTGAGAGGCAACATTGGGCAACATTTCTGGGGGTGTCCTCAGCTGTAAGGACTCTGCAGCATGGGCAATATTTACTGCTCTGGGATGAGGGGAGCTGTTGTTCTGTATTGACTCAGTCTGTGGTTTTCTTTTCTGATTTGCCATCAGGATGCATTGTGTGCTAAAGATTAACACTGTAAACCAGTAATTGCTCTGCAAACAACCCTCAGGTAGGGCTTGGATTTCATAATCTTCAAAATGTTAGATAAATTTAATCATGGTTTTAAACTGAAGACAGTTTGATCTGAATGTGTTTGGGGTTTTTTTGTTGGTTTTGTTTGGTTTATTTTGGGGTTTTGTGGTTGGTTGTTTTTTTGGTGTTTTTTGTCATTTGTTTGTTTGTTTAAATAGAATTATCCCTTTTCAATGTAGTATTTTGTCTTCCAGGTCAGTGGAAAGTTCCACTGTGCCATGAGTGATCCTTCCTATGGCTGACCCTAGAATCAGCCACTGTGTTGTGCTGTAGCAAATACAGTTTCTGTGCTAATGATTTTTTTTTTCACAAGTATTAATGTGTGCTGTACCTCCATTTACCCCTTTGTGCGTGTAGGTATTTAACCTGTGTTTACTGCCAGGCTGATGTGAGGAATAAAGGATCTCTCATTCCCAGTTAACACTTCATAGGCCGTTGACTTAGTTCAGCTCATGCTTAGGGACACAGGATTCAAAAGGCAAAATGTGATGGGGATCAGAAAAGTCATTTGAGGTATCTATGGTCCTGAGTTAGCTGGCCAGCAGCCAAAGGAAAAAAGAAAAAAAAAAGACTCATCTAGATGAGGTAGTAGGAATCTTGCACTATTTTTAGATTAGAATAAGTCTGAAAGACCTGTTTGACAGATATTTTGAGAGACTATTTTCCCCAAAATATTTGTTTGTACATACATAAGAAAACATCTCAGGTCAAAGTTGCTTTAGATGCAGCTCTTCCAGCCAGGAATATTGTATTTTATCATAAAATGAAGCATCTTATGGTTGGATACCTGGATTCTATGGATTCTGAGAAATATGGACTGTTTACTGCCTGACTTCCCTTGCTTTGACACACTCAGTCGTACTGATGCACAGTGCCTGCATCTTTCTTAGCTGCTTTTAGACTTTCAGAAGACAAGAAGCTCAGTGTGGGAGACCAGAAGAGCAAAGCAAACAAACCTAAAAGGAAGACTTAAGTTCACCAAAATTTCTGCACAGAAGGATTCTAATATGAAGACGTTAAAGCTGTTTCCATGTACCACTGGTTCTTTCTATAGATCCCAGAATCACAACTCTAAATCCATGTAATGTTGCTAAGGAGCCGGTGATCACACCAGGATAGAACCTTGTTCCTGAGTCGTCTCTAGGGCGGATCCAGTTGGGTCCATTTTCAGACTTTGTCACTGGGGGGGACGAGTGGTTGCAATGCTATGCCCATAGACTGGAACTTCCACTGTTGATCTGTCGGTCCAGGTACCGGGAAAGCCAAAGTGGAGCAACTGGAGTGCAAGGATTATTAACACTGTGAATCACCCTTTTTTACAAGTTAAAGGATCTTAGTTTACTACAGGTAAACTCTGCTTACACGAAAACAATCTTAAGTTTATCTAGGACTGTGGAGTTGGTCTATAGACTAATGCACTGCACTTGTGTTACTCTTCTTTATCAGTTTTAGTTGTGAATTAATTTTACCCAAGTGTTTGTGTTGTGCAAGTACCAAAAGTGTAGAACATCTAGAGGCAGTCACAGACGAATAAGCAGCTATCTGAATCATAGAATCATAGAATAGGCTGGGTTGGAAGGGACCTCAGAGATCATCGAGTCCAACCCTTGATCAACTACCGCCACAGTCACTAGACTATGGCACTGAGTGCCATGTGGAGTCGCTTTTTAAATGTCTCCAGGGACGAAGAGTCCACCACCTCCCCAGGCAGCCCGTTCCAATGTCTGATCACCCTTTCCGTGAAAAAATTCTTTCTAATCTCCAATCTGAACTTCCCCCAGCACAATTTAAGACCATGCCCTCTTGTCTTACTGAGAGTTGCCTGGGAAAAGAGACCAACCCCCGCCTGGCTCCATCCTCCTTTCAGGTAGTTGTAGAGAGCAATGAGGTCTCCCCTGAGCCTCCTCTTCTTCAGGCTGAACAGCCCCAGCTCCCTCAGCCTCTCCTCATAGGATCTGTGTTTGAGTCCCTTCACCAGCCTGGTTGCCCTCCTTTGGACCTGTTCGAGGACCTCAATATCCTTCTTGAACTGAGGGGCCCAGAACTGGACACAGTACTTGAGGTGTGGCCTTACCAGGGCTGAGTATAGGGGCAGAATCACTTCCTTGGACCTGCTGGTGACGCTGAAGTGCGCATTCCAGGTATTAGGAAGCTGGTAGCTGCAGTGAGGGTGTCAAAACGTGATTGATTGACGTATCTATATTTGTACTGATTTTCCATAACTGAGAGACACTTTAAATTCTAACAACAGAAGATTTGTTGCATAATCTCTCCCTGCCTGCTTTAGGCCTGAGCTATCCCTGCATTGCAGGTCAGCTGGTGCTGTGTGTCAGAATGCAGCAGATCCCATGGGGGTCATAGGCAGCCAAATAGAAGCTGAACATTTCTTGCCTGCCTGTGGCTTAACATGACTTAAACTGGAGTCAGGGGACAGCGATTCCATCTACCATGTTATATGTTGGCAGGATGGTAAAAGACCTTTATTGAGGCAGGAATTATGGCACTTTTATTACCAGAGTTCCCATGGTCAGAAAGTAGCTACAAGCCCTCAAAATGTTGTGCAGTCTTCTAAACCCCCAGTTATAGAGTTGCTTTAAAACTCTACAGTGTTTTCCTTCTGAAAGGCTTAAAAGGGTCAGGGCATTCTAGCATTATAGTAGTTGTGGCATAGATCCAACTGATGTTGCCATTTACATTTATTTAATGTTCAACTTGCATTTCTAGAAATAAAGCTCAGTTCCTTCGTTGTGCAGTACTGTATTTTACATTTCTTATGCTTTTTGAAGTGACCTTCAAATAGCATTGTTTTGCCTGCTGCACCTTGATTCTTCTGATGGTCTGGTTTATTTTGTGCATACACTGGAAGGTGATTATTGCAAGACATCAAGACTCCCACAAGCATCCTACTAGACAACAGAGAATATAGGTAATTTGCCATTATGTAATTTGCCACTTCAGTGAACGCAGAAGTGATTTTGAATTGTGTGTGAATTATTTGAAACGAGGTGGTTTGCTCAGTATACTGAGTTGCAGATGAAGTCTTTTCTTTTAAAAACAATCTATTCCTTTTCTTTAAGACCCTGTGAAAATCTTGTATGAACTTCAGCCAAGTATTAAGCTGGGGTAATACACCAGGACTTGGTTTTACACAGTGTTAACAGTACAGTCTAAAGATTCATATTAATTGAAAAACAGATCTCTGCACCATGGGATTACCTGGCAGTATGTGTCATTTTCTGAATAACGTGTAAGCAACCAATTTAATTTCTGACTAATTAGCTAAAGTGCATGTGCCCAGTATGTTGGCTATATGAGAGATAAATTATGGAGTATGTTTTAAGCTTTGCCAGTATTAAGTTACCACTACAAAATTTTTAATCTGTTTTAGCTGTTAGAGTGTGTCTCACACTGTTTTACTTTGCAGCATGTACATGTGATGCTTTTATCTAAGTTCTCTGAAACTGTCTTGCTGTGCAATACTGTGATGACCTAAAAGTGCTTGTGAGACTTGCAGCTATCATGCTTTGTTTTGCTTTATCATTGCAAAAGCTATGTAGTTGAGAAGGTAAGGTAGGAGTATCTCAGCCAAAACATTACAAAAGCAAACAGTTTCCTGTATATTTTTCTCTACCTTTTGATTCCTGTCTTGTTGCTTCCTACTGCCTGCTGGTGTGTGTACTTGTCCCAAGTTGCTGCATTTCAAAACAATGTAGGTACCAAATGTGTAAGTAGGTTACTTTGGAGTATAGGTAAAAATACTGAGGAAACCCTCTCAATGAAATTAGTTTGAACTTCACAGAACCTAAGACTTCAGACAATTTAGGTTTCCCTTGAAAGACTGCAATCATTGTGAAGAAATCCTGTTGGCTGGAACAGAGGGATACCTGAGAGCTGACCTCATAAAACCTGGGGATAATGAGTTTTTCAGGGGCTCAACCTTTGGAGTTTCACTTAAGAAATAGAGACATAAATCTTAATATAACACAAGATTTGGCAACAATCTTTAGTGTGACAACAACCCGTGGTTGATCAGGCTTCCAAGTAGCAGAGCTGTGCACTCAGGGCTGTGCAGTGCTGTACTGTAGGAAAAAAAAAGTGTTAAAAACATGATGCATCTTGCCAACAAAGATCTCACTGACTCCAGTGCATTGTGATCTTTGGAGGTAATATTCACTAAATTATTACTCCAGCATCAGCCTCCATTTTATTTCTGGAGTTTTTCAGCCTTAAAGATGATTTCTTAGCATAATTTGATCACCTTTTTCCAGCCTCTTTATATAAAAGCCTTGCCATTTGTCTTTCTCCACTTCTGTGACTGCTGCCTTCCCCTTCTAGCCCTGCCAAGAACAGTCACAGTGGTGAGGATCCAATGGCAGAATTCCTGGCTGAACTTCATTTGCTCCAGTTCTGACCAGCCCTGCTTGAGCAAACTTAATTCTTTCTCTGCTGCCTTTTTTCTCTGTGTGAGCATCTGCCCCTGAAGCTGTACAGGAAACATGGACTGCAGTGATCCTCAGGCAGCAAGGTGTGTGCTGACAAAGTAACATTTTTACTGGCATTATATATACTCCCATCTGGGTAAATCAGGAATGGTCAATTGAAAGGAAATGTTGCTGATCAGACTGTGTCTGTACTGGAAGCTGTCCCAGCACCCAGATGCCAGGGAGGGATCCCACCTCTGCACTCCCTTCCAGAGCTGTGTATGCAGCAGCCTGCAATTGTCCTGGTGCTCCATTCATTGCTCAAAAATCAGTACTTGCCATTCCTCACCCAAGTCCCTGCTCTGCTTACTTCTTTGTGAAACTTGACTCAGATGTCACGTCAAGGCAGGTCTGGTAGGAACATGAATTGTCAGGCAACCACAGCTGACCTTGTTAAAATTCACTTCACCAAAACTTCATAAAGGTTAATTTGCAGAGGAACTTTTACAGCCTTTATCAGTCTCTGGTTGCAGAAGTAATTTTTTTTCCCTTTATGTAGCCTGGCATATTTTCAAAGCATATGTTCACTCTGCACTCCCTTCAGTATACTTTACTGAACTGTAACTGTGCATGCAGAGCACCTCAGGGAAGAAGTGTTTAGAGGCCACTCATCCAAGTCCATGATATCTGAATTTTTACTTCTTGGAATAAAGAAACCCTTAGCAGTAATGGACTTACAAGTTTTTCTTGTTTTCAAGAGTTTTTTTGGCAAAATTTAATCTGTTGAGAGGATCAAGATTTATTATTTTTTTCTTTTTATACTACATTATGGGTCTCATTGTACAAGTGAGTCCTATTTTTACTTGTTTGAGCATTTCTTAAACATTTTGTTCCATTGACTTCTGGAAACAGGAGAGGGTTATTAGCAGTATTTGTGGGGCTACAGTTATACTTCTAAAATATATTTATATATATTACTAAGCTAGAAAGCTCTAGGCAATGCTGTTTTTTGCATATTTGTAACTCATATTCTTACAGAGCATAACATTATTTTAGAGAGCTTTCATGAGGAGGCAGGTACTTATTACTGCTTTCTAACAAAGGAAACATTATGTGGTTTGTTGGTCAAGTCACCTTTGGCACAGCAGTTGTCATTTAGAAAATAAGTCCCACTACGTTCCACTTTTGTGCAGCATGAAAGAGCAGGTGAATTGATCAATGTGTGATAAAGCAAAATAGTCTTTGGTACAGCCAAAAATTGAACTCTACAAGTCCAAACTCGTGTTTCTGCAGAAATATAGGAATCTTAAAGGCCTTGACATACCAAGACTTTAATTGCACGGGTGATTAAGGCTGAGTCAAATTCCAAATGTGTGTGTATGTGCCCTAAACATAAAATATGCAAATATCACTTCTGAAGGGAACTTCAGCTAAGCTTTTCACTCCACTGCAGTCCTTTATGCAATAACAGAGTCAGAAGAGCCGTCCCATTCTGAGACAGGTGGTGGGGAGTTGGCAGCTCTGCTTTTCCTCCATCAAATTTGCAGAGTGGTGCACAAGGCAGGAAGTAGTGATCCAAGTTATAAAAGGACCAGAGTTTTTCCTTAATTTTAGGGAATAAACCTTTGTCTCAATAGATATCATGGAGTTATTGGAAATCAGTTGTGCTGAGCACTGCCTCTTTCCTGTTTGGAAGTTGTGCTAAGGGTTTTTATGAGCCCTCTGCAGCAAAGTGGAAGCAGCAAATAATGATTTCCCAATTTAAGCTCTAGAGAAAGGTTTGATGATTAAACTTGAAATTTTTTTCTCACAGGATTAATCCTTACCTTAGGAAGCAATTCCATTTATATCAGTAAGATGACTCACGTGAGTAACCAGCTACAGAATTTGCCTTTAGTACTGTCATTGCCCAGGGGGAAGTACAAGCAAGTCTGCAATTAAAATTACAAAAAGAAAAGGAGGTCTGACCTTTTATTTTTACTTTTTTTTTTCTTTTACTAAGTATATATATATGTGCCTCCTGTTTCCATTGATATGTGACAATGGCTTTTGCATCCTGAGGTGTTACTGCCAGCAGCACAAAATGGCTTTTCATTAAAAAGAGATACTAAATGCCAAAGCTTCATTTTGAAGGGGGATCTCTGCACATTGGCTTCCTTTGTGTGTATCACCTTAGTGGAAAATTCCTTCATTCATTTAAGAAGATAAACAGTTATAACTTTCATGTTTGGTTGATGTGACATCAATGACTGGCTGGGACTGCCAGCATTCCAACAAGGATATCGTCCTCATCTGCAGCCACTCAGGGCTCTGGGGTGGAGCCTGTAGCACAAGTTGAAACATTTACAGGTGCATAAGAAGGTGGGGAAAGGCTCAGGTGATGCACCTGTCTCAGGGAACAGCACCAGCACAGGTGTGTCAGAACTTAGCAGCTGCCTCTGCTGCCCATGAGAGCATGAGCTCCTTTGAGCCACAAACCCACTCACCACCACGCTGCAGCCCTCAATTTCCAAACATTGGTCAGGAGCCTCCAGAGATGAATCTCTACTATGAGAACTTCTTTCATCCACAGAACATCCCCAGCCCACAGCGACCAAGCACCTTCGAGACAACGGATTACAGTGCCACCCCCAACCCTTACCTCTGGCTGAATGGACCCTCCATTACCCCACCACCATATCTCACAGGATCCAATGCCAGCCCCTTCATTCCTCAGTCCTACGGGATGCAAAGGCAGCTCTTGCCAAACATGCATGGCTTGGGAGGAACTGACCTGGGCTGGCTTCCTCTCCCATCCCAAGAAGAGCTTATGAAGTTGGTCAGACCTCCTTACTCCTACTCTGCACTTATTGCCATGGCTATCCATGGAGCACCTGAGAAGAGGCTGACCCTCAGCCAGATCTATCAGTATGTGGCTGACAACTTCCCATTTTATAACAAAAGCAAAGCTGGCTGGCAGAACTCCATCCGGCACAACTTGTCTCTCAATGACTGCTTCAAGAAGGTGCCCCGAGATGAAGATGATCCAGGTATAGCTCTCTTCCTCTCTCCTTCCACCTTCTTTTTAAAACTTGATTAATTTAAAAATGCCCTATACATCGTAGGGAGATATAATAGCCTTGGTACAGGACATGCACGTAGTAGCTCTTTTATTTTTGTAGATCTGAACTATTCAGGCAGCTGTGCCTGTCTGAGGTCTGAGCCAGTGTTGCTCTAAAATCTCTGCAGGGAAGGGGATTCTGAACTGCCCTGGGTGTTCTGGGAACTGATCAATGAGCTGAGCACAAGGCTCAACAGACACAGGAGCAGCCTAACTGAGCAAGTCACAATCAAAACCCTTTTGGTGTAATGCATATGACTTGTGTCAGACATAACTGGGAATTAATGGAAGGGGGATAAGGCAAATCCAGATGTGTCAAGAAAAAAACAGTAGCTTTAGGGGGTCAACAGGAATCCTCAAGAGGAGAGCAGGCTGCTTTCATTTTGTTTGCTTCAAACAGAATTTTTTGCTTGGAATCACACCTCTGTTGTTTCCAACCCCTTGGCTAATAGGCTCTCAGATTGTTGCTTTATTTATTGTTTTCTATCAATAGCTGTGTAGAACCACTGGGAACACTTAAAATCCATTCAATTATGCTACCACAGAGGGCCAAAAATCTGGTTCTATCTTGTTAGAAGCCTATCCTGCTCCACAGAATCTGGAGGACTGAGCAGTCCTGTATGGAGTTTAAGAGCTCTCTGCTGTAAATTCAGAGGACCAGCTACATCCTGAAAACTTCCTTTCCTCCCCAAGAAAACAAAACAAACAAAAAACCCCTCCAGGTAGTTTTACTTGGTGAAGAGTCAGAGCTAAAGGACACAGCCCAAAATATCACACTTTTCTTCTGAATTCATCAGACTTATGCTTTTATCTGACTTAAAAATGCATGGTTTTTTGCTTGTGGAAATTGCTTTGTTTCTCTGAAATAACACTGTAAAGTCCTAGTGAGTGTTCTTTGCTATTTGTGTGCATATTTTAAAACTTAAAAAATGATTTTGTGTCCTTTGACAGGAAAAGGGAATTACTGGACTCTGGACCCAAACTGTGAAAAGATGTTTGACAATGGAAACTTCCGCAGGAAGAGGAAAAGGAAGTCTGACATCGGGGCCAGTGCTGCCACCCTTGCAGCTGAGAAATCAGAGGATAGTGTCCTGAGTGGCAGCCCCAAGGCTGTAGAGCATCAGGATATCTTGGAAAACCCATCTCCAGGGACTGACCATTCACCTGAGAAGGGATCTCCACCTCCAGCTCCCAGCAGCCCATGTCTCAGTAGCTTTCTCTCCAGCATGACCGCCTACGTTCAGGGCTCCAACTCCGGGAGCCGCTCAGTGCCTCTGGGACTCAGCTCTGAACCCACTGATAAAATGGGACAGAACGTGGCAGGCTTTAACTCCTACTCTCCACTCTCCAATATCCCCAGTCACACTGTGGGAGAGTGGTCCAATTCCATGCCTTCTAGCCACCTTGGCTACAGCAACTCTGTGCTTAACCAGTTTAACACCCATTTTTACAGCAGTATTGGCACAAGTAACACACTATATCCCAGGGAAGGAACAGAGGTTTAAATGAAGGATTCTGAGACACCTGAGGTTGATTATGAGAGGGCATAATGATCTGTGGGCATGAGATGAAATGATCTGTGGGCAGATGATTAGTATTAGCCTGTTGCCTCTGGTACCCACGCTACAGCCCACCTTCTGACAGCCACAAATTTGTTACCCATTATAGTTATTCAAGTGACAAAGGTGCCACATTTGGCAGCTCCATGTAGGAATAAGGGATAAAAGGAAGAGCAGTGAAGAACTCTCCTGAGACACTCTGTTTGTATTTCTGTCAACCATGGTCCTCCACAGACATCCGTGAGAAGTCCTTAAGCATGAAGGGTTTTCTGGCATGGTACTAATACTGCTGTGCTTTGTGACTGCTAATAGAGCTGTGGTTGTATCTCTAAATAACCTCTTGCTGGTGAAGGCTGTCTGTGCTAGACATGCTTGGCAAGTTCTTACCTGGCCAAAGCTATTTTGAGATACTGCTGGATTTTGTGTAAAAACTGCTGCACAGTGAGTAACAACTGACACTTCAATGGTGGGTGCTGGCTTTGGGTTTCTCTAATACTAGTGCATCCTTTTTCTAAATTCTGATCCCCTTTCAACCCCAGGAGGAATAGGGCTGTGAAGCAAGCTGGCATCATCATGCACACAGCAATCAATTCCAAACTGGAGGGCAGCATAACAAAATACAATGGAATTGCCTTCTGCTGGGGCAGTCAAATCTTATTGTTTTCAATTCCAATTATAGGGTCATTTATTTTTCCTTATACATGCAGATCTATTCACATCAGGAAAAAGATATCTGTCCTGAAAAAAAAATATATTTGTTTAATACTTATGTTCTCTAAGATGAAAACATGTCTTCTATCTTAATGTCCTAAATGAATAATTTCTACTGAGTTAAGAATTTAAATATTGAGGAGGAGGGAGAGGGGAGAAGAAAGGGGGTAGAAAGGTTTAATGTCTCTGATTTTCAATTCCAAAGGCTGTATTGTATCAATTGCAGATATTTTTTAGGTTGCTGTACTGTAAGCTTTTTATTTAATTTTGTAAAAGTCTATGCTGTTATGCTGTTTTTCCTTGTGTAAATATTAGAAATAAATTACCCCATTTATGTAGAGTAATGTCACTGCAGCACACATAGACAGCAAGTTTAGCTGTTCCATTCTAGGCACTGACCAGATTTTTGGAATGATAGAAAACTTATTAATGCATCATAATAACAACTGCTTTGTCTTGATTTTTTTTGTGGTTTTGCTTTTGTTTTTTTGACTCTGGGTATGCTTCCTCAGAAGCATTTTTAATAAAGCATTTGTATAAAAGGGTGTGTATCTGTGTGTGTGTACTATACTAATGTCTTTAAAAAGTCATCTTAATAGTTTGACTTCAGCAGCTTGCCTGAGGAAAGAGCAGCAGAATAGTGACAGAAAGTCAGAGACTAAGACAGGGTACGCCTGGGCAATCAAAATTTGCATGCCTGAGGAATGTCATTGGCTGCTATTATGTAAAATATCACTAAATAAAAATCATCCTTAGAGTTTCCCTGCTGGAGCTAAGTGGTGCTGATAACATAAAATTTCCAAAACTAGACTGTATTTTTCAAATGCCCAATATGACTGCAGTCTTTTCTGCAGTTTTACTTATTATTTTAGTTTTTATGTGTAAACATTTTTGCTATCACAGCTGCCCTGACTCTTCATAGTTTTCTCCTTTCTGTAAGGAGTTCTCACTTGAAAGCTGAAACTTACCCGCTCTGCTGGCATTGTTGCTTAGGAAAGAAATAAAGCAATCTTCTGGTGATATCTTTCTGCCATGACTAAGTTTCTCAGGCATGTCCTGAGACCTGGGCTCTCACCCTCAATTTGAGAGTCCTTCCAAGAATCTCAGCCCAGTACATGGGCTGTAACATCCTCTGCTGGCAGCTTTTCTTGTAGAGAGATTTCCTCACATGCCCGATGAGAAATGCATTCGGTCAGTGCTGTTATGTCTTAGATTCAGCAAAAGTATAAAGAATTTCATAGTAATAAGAGTATGTAGTTCATAAAACTGAGAGGAAATTGATTTCTTCAGCAATGAAATGGAAACTATTCCATTATGGACTTACAAAGCAAAACTGGGGAAAAATAAGGTGCAAATTATTCTAAAAATGAGGATGTTAACAACAGACAGTAAAAAGCAAGCTCTTTGTCACTCTGCATTTTGTTAGAATCTCATTCCCAGTCCCAAATAATAAAAAGAAATCCATAGAGGTATGCAAAAGGACAAGAGTTTGTGCATCATTTCTCTCCAGATGCTGTCAACCAAATAGAACTTTTGGCTTATGTGTGATGAGGAAGTTCTCCCAATGTGCCAGACAAAGGTTTGCTTTCCCTAACCACAGAGATTAACTAAAACCTCTGCAACCACCTGGCTTGACACATTGGCTCAGCTGGTGAATCTTCTGTTCAAGGAGGAATTGAATGATGATTGCATGCATTGTAATCCTAGTTCTCCTCAAAACAGAACTGCTTTGTAATAAAACATAAGGAACATTCTTCATCTGTATTTTTCTATTTTTCAGAATAACTTGGCTTTGGTAACCAGCCATGGGCTACTTTCCTGGAGCTATGACACATCAAACACCTGCACTGTTCTGTCAAAGGTAATGCTCCAATTTCTGTCTTTTGCTGATATGGTAAACATGGCTATTGGATGGAAAAGTATTTGGTTTATAGGTGGGGTTTTTTTTACACTTCTTTGTTGTTTTGAAGTATGCTATTAAAGAAGCCATTAAACTGGGATGTGTAACAAACAAACAAACAAAAACACCCACTAGCTCTAAGCAAAATGAAGTTACATTGAGGTAAAATAGCTGTGAGACTTGCTCATTCACCCAGTCCAAACCAGATCATTGATCAGATTAATTACAGGCATCTTAGGAGAAGAGTACAGAGGAGCAACACTGGATGCAAAGTTTACACAAATAATGAAGATGCAATGGAGAGCTGTTGGCAGTAAGATCTGCTACATCTTCTAAGGTAATTAATCTGCATGGCAATTAACTCTGTGCTCCATGTTTATTTTATGGGCCAAGCTTGTGGATTTTTTCTGGATTAGGCAAACCAGTCACAGAATATTCTGTGCTGGTATTTACTTTATTAATGGTAGTGGCTTTCATAAATTTTGATTGCAGCATTTAATATTTGCCTTGAAGCTGCTGCTTCCCTATTCTGGCTGCCTGTGAACTTCGTGTCACTCATCCCCCCCTCCTGTGGGTGGCTGCAGCCTGTCACATCCTGAGAACTCTCCTGCACTAATGCTTAAGTAGTAATTTCTTTCTTTGGTTTACCACAGTGAACCAGGCTCAGGAAAATGCTGCTAAGACTTGCTAATATTAACTTAAATAGTTTATGCTGAGTCAGTTTGATGTGATTATCATGAGAGACTTTAGTGTGCAGATGAGTGATGGGACTGCAGGGCTGAGGGACAGAATATCTCCCATTTCAGAGGCAAGTGACAGCCAGCACACAGTGAAACCATTCTGTAAGAGACAGGAGCAATTTGGTGTGGCAATTACGACCCTTGGCTGCTTTCTGTACACAATGGGAGACTTCTAAATCCACCACCACCTCCTCCACCACCCCCACAAAAAAGAAAAAAAGACACCTAAAGTGCTGCAGCCTCTTGGTGCAGTGCTGAACATTATTTCAGTGTTGGCAAACAATGAGGGATCTGAACACCTGATCATTATTTACCTAGTTTTCCAAATGTTGTATGACCTTCTGAGTTCTCTGATCATGTATGAATAACTGTTAGAAAAAGAAACTGCAGGACACTGTGCAAAATATCATTAAAGGAGTTTGCAAAATACCTTAGGTTTTGTTCATACCTCTCTTATAAAGCTGACATTTAAGACTGTAATACTCTTACAAAGTGGAAGAAGAGTAAAGCTGGTCTGCAGGGCTTAAAGATTTGTATTTAACTGTATGATTCTGGAATGCCTGATGTTCCGCATGATAAACTGATAGGAGCTTAAATGGTACCCAATGTTCAAAGATGACACCAAGGGTGTGATGCTGGTATTTGTAGAGGAAAATGACATTCCAGTATTTATTTCTCCAGTAAATAGCAATGGGGACTTTGAGAGGTACATTCTAAATTCAGCCTTTCTCTCATGATGGGGTACATTGTGACATTCTTCACTGTTCAGTATTGTCAATAGTTTCTTTGTTGCTTCATGTGAAAACATTCCCAGCTTAGGAAAATAATGGACTTTTTCCCAGTAGGTTTGCCAATACATGACACTGACAGTTCATGGCCTTTTACAGCAATTCCTAAAGCTGTTTCCAATGGATCTGAGAAAAAGCTGACCCAGATCTATGTAATTTTTCTGCCTAAGTGACAAGGGAAGGCACAGGAAGCCAAATCAGCTACCTCAGATCATGCAGTTAATCTAACCAGGAGACAAGGAAATTCTGTGTACAGGCTTTTTTGCTGAGAGGAAACAAATGTCTTGTGCAATGTTAGCTGAGTGCATTTTAAATGGAAATGGCTGCAAAACAAATAGTGAATTTTCATCTGCTGCAGATTAGTATTTATTAGTTTGTTGATGGTGGAAGTGGTCCTTCATTTCTGCTAAATGTCGCAGAGGAAATCTAAGGGGAGTAGCACCATAACCCAAGGTGACAGAAGTTTTCTGCACCTGATGCCTTTTTAATGTTTGTGGTTTCTTCAGTTGTTATGCACACTTCGGTTAAGTAACTGAACTGCTCTCATTCAATCCTTTCCAGCCAGAAATATCTCCTGCTGTCTCCTAATTACTAGTAATGAGTTAAATTAATTAGTTTCCCTTCCTTCTGTTGCTCTGAAAGATGTGGAAGGTCAATAAGGTAAGCAGGCACTAAGCAGGTAGTAGTATAAAACTCTGCATGTGTAGTTCCAAGAGGTGAACAGAGCTAATCCTCAGCATGCTTGATGCTTTTCATGAAGAGCTGTCAGAAGCTCTGACTACATGCCAGAAGTAGAGTTTTCTCTCCAAGTTTGAAACTGTGACCTGCAATATCAGCATGACCAGCTGCACCAGGAACATGCCACCACTCCTTCAATGCCACCAATTCCAAAGCAGTCTGTTCAAAATTGCAATGCTAAAGTGTGATGGCAACATCATAGAGGTAGTGGCTAATCAGAAATTAACTGATGTACAGTTCCAGGCAGAACATGGAAAGAGAGGAGTAATTTTTGTACCATTTATGCTTATAAATGCTACATACAGGTTCATCTAGGACTGCAGAGTTCCTTCTTGTCAGGATGTCCCACAAAGTGATGGAGGTTGTTTGCACTGCAGCACACTGAGACATAGGAAGCTGCAGAGTTAATTTCCCTTTTTTTGCCTTTTCAGAGGTGTAGATTTGTTGTGGCAAAATATTGGTAACCCAGAGCAGCAGGGTACTTTTAATGTGCCTTATGGCTCAGCAGCTTTTTTTTAATGCTGCTGTTTGAACAATGTATTCTGACATGAGGAGTGTATTGTTTACTAGTTTGTGAAGAGGGTTTTTGTGTATGCAAACTTACATGCAAATTAGGCATAATTTATTATGTTTAACTTCAATGACAGTGGAGGAAAAAAGCCCAACACCTTTTAGCTTTAGCCATACATTTTCCTATGAATAGGGCAGCTACTAAATGATTCTGCTTCTACTAAATGATATTAAAGAATTCTAAGAATGACAGAAGTTCAAATCAGGTGGAGAAGTATCCTTTTTTTTTACCTTGTGAGATGGGAAGTTGGTTATTTAACAATAATGCCATCTAGCTTGACTTAAACTGTAGTGCCCATAGGACATACATACATTTCACTGTACTGTAAATGGGCAGATCTCTAATCATAGGCCTTTTATTTTTTAAAAAGTTTTTAAAAGCACAATTCTTGCATGAGTTTTGATATTTATTCAGTCTCTTTCTCTGTTATGTTGTAGGCTTCTGTATGGGACAGTGTGGCTTCAGCTGCAAAAAGGGGGATTCTGAAATCCTTCCCTACCCTAGGCCTTGCACAGCTGTTATCAGCCCCATTTAGCTCAGGTCTGAGGAATTCCCCTGGACCACAGGATCCCCTCCTGTTGTACTCGAGAGTGGTAAATGTGAGTTAACTCTGGTTAGTATGGAGCAAGATAGCCTTCAAATCTAGATTTATCTAATCCTGTCCTCAAGCCACTTGCACATAAGATGGATGCAGCCAAAGAGGATGACAACTTCTCATCTCCTCACAATCAAGGTTACAATCATAAAAGTCATCTGCAGGTTTGCTTGCAACTTGTTGTTTCTGGGTTTCTTACACAATGTGATTTACAGCAAATATTTTAATTGTGTACAATTCTGGATGTTAGCATTTATGCAAATAAATATGCAAAGAAGCATGGCCTTTTACCCCCTGGAAATTGAGTAAGGCTGTCCTTAAATGTTTGAAAGCCCTCAGAGTATTGTCAGTCAGGGCTTTTTTCCCTACATCCAAGTGTACTTAACATTCTTAACTGTGCAGAGGGGGAAAAAGAAGTCCTTAGGTGGGGAAAAACCTGTTGATGATAAGTGATAAATATGAAAATGAAGCAGTCAAGCAGGCTGTGGATAGCATAGGTCAGGTCTACTTAAACAAAAGAAAAGTTAGAAATGCAGTGCCAGAAACATGAAAATTCTGGAACATGAGTGAAACAGAATCATCATTTGCAGTCAGAATAATTCTTTAATATTGCTGTTATTTCCTTGTTGCCATGTGGGACAGGTGATGGCTGGAATGGGCTGTAATCTCAAATAACTGCTTACAGAGGGAATGACATCAACAAGACAGCAAAAGGGCTCAGCTAAACCCTGGAGTGTGAATGCAGAACAGCATTGAGCAAAGAAAAAGTCTGCAACTTGAGAATTTTCCAAATTTTTGTTTCAGACACAGAGGTGCCTGCAGAATTACACGATTACTTGATCTAATTTGTGTACATTACTGTACAGTGGTTTGTGCATGACTTTTAAGAGTTCCTTGGGTGGCTCTGGGGTGTAATTCCTCTTAACTATGTGATCCAACAGTAAAGTTGTCCTACATTTTACAATATATTTCTTGAGATTTATTATCTACCAGCTGGTTTTGTTCACTGATTATATTTGGAAAGGATATTTTTAATTTTAAATGTATAAAACGTTTGATGCTAGATTTTAGTGGACAGCTATATATACAAAGCATGCAAGTCTCTGTATTTGTGTGCAAAGAACTGTGCAATATATGCAGCCTGTTGTGATACACAAGCTTGTCATTAATATCTTTAAAAAAACATTTGGTTTTGCTTCTCTAGAGGTACCTACTTGGATTATATTGAAGGAGAGAGTAAGTATATGTTCATTTACGCTGAGCTTCAGAAAAATTCAGAATTCAGTCATTCATTTAAACTTTTCAACTGTATTGTGAACCCAGTGCCTAAATACTTTGCAGACCAACAGTCTAAAAGTAAGAACAATTCTCTGATTGTCAGGGCTGTGCAAGAGATTTTGAAGAGATACCAAAATTCCCATGGCCACTTCTGATTATGGGACCTCATTACCCCAAAATGTATCCCTGAAGGCCTGCATGTTTATTTCTTCCACTTAAGAAACTTGAAAATCCTTTTAGTCCATACTGCAGTGTTGCCATGACAGCTGACAGTCAGAGGACAAGAAGGACACAGCACCATTATGAGCTTGGTTAAAAATTGTAGCACAATGCAATTCCCTGTTCCACAGTCAAAGGTACAAGCAGGAACATTATCATCCTGCTTTGCACTAGACTCCTTATTGTACCCATGTGATTAGATCTTACAGCATGCAATTATCTCCTTGCTGCAACCCTCTAAAGAAACAATAAGCCCACCTTACCTTTTCTGCAGAAAGGAGTTAACATGCATTTCCAGCAGAGATCTACTTAAACTGAATTATGATTGTGATGGCTCCTTAAAGAGTTAAAAATTAGCTTAAAATTATAAAATATGTATATATATATTTAACCTCATTATGCAGATTTTTAGACTCAGCAGGAGCTATCTTCTCTTTAGTTTTCAGCATCTCTCATTTTTTGGTTTGAAACCAGTTTTACAGTGGGCCAGAAGCAACAGAGCAGCTATGGAATTGCTGAGCCTTGTCAAGACATTCCTCAGATGTTGATGATGCACCTTTATAAAGAGGCTGCCTTTATCTATGTCTCACTGGATGAGTTGGTGATATCATGTCTGAATTTGCAGTTTCCCAGAGTCTGTGGCATGAAGTTAATGTCTGCATTATTTCTGTTGCCATAAAATTTGTAGCACTTCTGTAGTAGCAGATCACTTAAGTACTAACAAGTGAAGACACTGCACATTCAAATACAGTAACTTTTTCTGTCACTACAAACATAAACAGCACTTGAAACCTAAGAACCCAAGCACAAAGATGATATGCATATCAATGATTTTAGAATGAGGAAAATTACCATAAAGCACACAAAAATAAACCCTCTTTCAATGATGCATTATCTTAATCATGAAAATCTCTTTATAAATATGTAAAGTTGTGTTCTGAAATAATTTACTTCTGTTTAGGGTAGTATTATGAGCTTAATATTGACTGAACAACCCAGAGCCATTATGAAGTCAGTATTTGTTGGATTCCATTGTACTTGTTTCCTTTCTTCAAAAGACAAATTTAATTGAAGTAACTGTAGGCCTTAAAGCCTCTGACCTTCCACTCAGAGTAGTATGCAAAGAAGCACATGATATCCCTTCCCCATACATACTTTTAGTGCAAAGGAAACGTGTATGGACAGGGGTTTGTAGAGATACAAACAAAAAAGCAAACCCTTGCACAGCACTACAGCTGCCATAGTGCTGCTAACTTTTGCCATTAAACTGGAAAAAAATTGGGAAGCCACTCAGTAAAGACAGAAAACTCAACAGTGCAGTAATGATCCTGATTCTTGTGTAATTTAAGGGTGGAATAAAATGCAAATATGTCTCAAACTTGCTTTTCCCATTTGTCGCCATATGCTTTCTTTTTTTTCTTTTTTTCCTGTAAGAAATCCACAAAGAAATTAAAATTCAAGTTTTAACTTATTTTTGGAGCAACTAGATCAACTCTCCCTCTCTCTCTCTCTATATATATATATATTAAGCAAATGCACTCCTTTCAGAGTAAAAAGTTCCATTTTTTCTCCCAAGACTTTTGAGTATCCTTCAAAAAAAGATCTAGTGTACGCGTTATTTCATTTTTCATGAACTTAGGAAATCATGTGAGTGGTACATAATATTAATGCTAAAAATAAGAAAATGCAATCACGTATTTTAGGTATTCAAGTGTTTAGTTATTTTGGGGTTTTTGAGTGTGATGTGGCATACACATATCATAACATTCTGGGTAGGAGTAGACAATGTGGAGAAGGATCCATTCAGCAATAGCAGCTCTTGTGGTGATGAATTCTGAATCTGTAAATAAAATTGTGGAAAAATACCTCTTCTAATTGGCATCAGGAAGGAAACCCATCCCAGTAATATCCAGAATAAAGAAAACCAGAAACAGTCATTCTTATAAGAGTCAGAAAATATTCTGTTCATTACACAGTATGGATATGTCATTGAATAGAAAACCATGGAAATAAATACAGCTTTAATCACTTCAGTTTGCATTTTGCTGAAAAATTACCTATTTTTAAAGAAAAAAATAATAAAATCCACAAGGAATATTAATATTGTTGAAAAGCAAAGTGGAGTTTTACCCAAATGCCATGAATGTGCAAGTCAAACACTACTGCTATATCCACCTGAAACTGGTAAAAGAGTGTTCAGAATCGGGCCCAAAATAACAATTCTTGGGGAAAAAACCCCATAGATCCATGTTTATAATATTTAGCAATGAAATATACAGCCCTGTTATCTACTAGCTATGCAAAAACAAACACTGGTGCAGGTGGAGTGTGCCACATGTTTATATATAAACAAATGGCATATTCCTGCCTTAAGGCATTGTACACACAGTGCTCCAGTGAGATAGCACTGGGGTTAGAGAAACCAGCCAGCACAGGAGCAAGTTAATTTGTCTAAACTACCTAGAGGCAATGCAAGGTGAAGTTCCAGTCAAAGCTAAAGTTCATATATATATATTTTTATATATATATATATATATATATATATATATATGAGCAGACTGTTGACTAAGCAGAGATTGGAGCTCAGTGAACAAGTAAAGCACAAATCTGAATTTGCTCAAATCACTGACATGGGAACTCTGCTTCAGGGGAGCTGCCTGCTGCCAGCATGTCAGTTCAGAACATTTGTTCCAAATCCCTTCCTCTGGGATCTCACTGCCACTGTTTGTGCCACTTCCCAGTAGTAAGCAGTGGATCAGCTCTTCAGGCATGGTACTGTAATCTCAGAGACAGTCTCTGGGTTCTCCCAAGCAATATTAAGAGGTGAAGGTCATAGAAGGTTCCATGTTTCATGTGATTCTCTTTGAAGTTCTTTCAGGTAATTTATTAAATATGGTACATAAATTATGCTACATGTGGCATCTACAAACTGCATTTTTAAATGCATTAGAGAATATTTCCAGGTACCTTTTTCAGTCACAGCTAGTGAGTTTGATTATGAAATTTAAATATTTAGTCACAGGCAGGTTTTCTCTGGCTCATCTGATACAGAGGAAATGGAGTCAAACAAAAGTTACTTTTTACTGAAAAGCCAGATTGTGAATGTTTACAGGCTCTCAGCAGTCTGAGTGTCTTCACTAGAGAGAAGGCTGTCTTTCTGCTATGAATCTGGAGATTGCTGTTGATCAGGTATTAACTTTGCTACACAGCAAGCTGTAAGGAGGTGAGTAACCATCACTAGGGAACAGGGCAACAGTAGAGACTGGAGCTGCATCCCTGTTGTGGAGTGGATTTGCTTCCTGTGCAGATCAAAGTGGCTCAAGGCTGCATGCAGGAGAAGGCAGCTAGTAAGCCCTGTGAAATTTGTACCAGGTGTTTTTGTGGAGGTTGTAAAAAACTTACTATTAAAAGCCCTTATTTATTGCCCAAATTAACCCTTTGGTTGAAGTTCCAGATAGGCCAAGGTAATCTGGGTCTAATAAAAATAATTCAGTGCATGAGGCATTTCAAGCCTGTCTCTTACTACTGTAAGAGAGAGGCATTTGAGTCATTATGTACCTGAGATACAGCGTAGGCACTTGAGCTTGCTACAAAGCAAGAGACAATGTTATTGTGTGGTAAATCTTAAAGGAATTTTTTTATTTGCTTTGGGGTGGGGTTCTTTTGGTGTTTCTTTTTGCTGTTGTTAGTAGCTTGTTGGTGAGGTTTTTTAGCTGATGCAGATGACATGTATGTAGTAACATTAAAGACACACCAACTTTAGCTCTGAAAGCTTTTTTTCTATCAGTGCCAGAAGGGACCTTTACCCAAAATCAGGACTAAAGAGGAGAAGCAGGTGTGTATGAGTGGTATGTACTTGTTTGTAAATCAACAAGTTTGTAAGGCTCATTTCTAAGGTTGTGCTTTTACCTAAAAAAAGGATGATCATTTCAGCTCCATAGCCTAAAATTAAATCTTAGGTGAAAAGACAAGTGGTTTTTTTTCAATTGGGCCCTTGTTTATAGGATTGATTTCTCTGCTCCTGTTCAGCCTGCATGGTTTTTAGAGTGGGTTTACTGTGTATCTGTAGCTTCAAGGGAAATCAAAACTGGTCTAAAACATGTCCAAGTTTCCAAAGAACTGATGACTCCCCTCCAATTCATTTTAGTCTTTTCCTTCACCACCAGTTACAGCAAGGCATAGAGGGAAAAACCTAAAGCTAAAGTCAACACACATTCTACTGCACCATAGAAATGACATACGTATTGACAACTACTGGTAGTTGTTGTTTTCTGGTACATTATTACATTTAATGGGCAGAAACAAGTATGCCCGTCTCTGCATATTTCGGAGTTCTGTGTCAGAATGTGAAGGAAGACATTTGTTTTAAACATAAATAAATCAATATTTCAGCATAAGTGCAATCTGACTTTGAATTGTTTAGACTTAAACAACAGATGGTAAGGCTGCTGTGGATTAGGTGTAAGAAGAAAAATTACTAGTAGGTAACTTCTTCCTCATCCTTTGCACTGTTAAGCTTTTAACCCAAGTGTCTTTCTGATTTTATTTTACTTCTCATTTCTCTCAAATCTCCAGCCTTCCAAAAATAGGTTATATTCAGTATTTATAATTCTACTACTGATATTATCAGTTCATAAACAACACAATTGTCTCCTGAAAAAAAGGAGATTCCCCACTTCCTGTTCTGAAGAATTAAAAGTAGATTGCTCCATATCCACATTGAGGCTAACTCAGAAAGCAATTCTGCATTTCAGAACTGCAGCTGGAAGCTAGGACCAAGGCATCACAGAGTCTCTCTATCTTTTCTACATATGGCTTTGAGGCAAATATGTCCAGGGAGTTATTACAGTGAGGTGTTACCTTTAATCTGCTTTTAGCCAGATTAATACAAAATAAGCTTTTGTTTTTTCATCTGTGGAAAAGATTAAGAGCTGAAGGTTATGGGAGTTGCTATGGTTTACCATGGCTTTCAACTGAGATTATACACCCTCAGAAATAATATCTTGTCAAAAGAGGTTCTCTTGTTCCAAGTCTACCAATCTAGTCTTTGGTTATATTGTGTTTTCTTGTCAAAAGCTTAGCAATTTATTATTTATAATGAATCATTAAATTAGTAAAAACTGACAGAATTCATTCTACAGAAAATGACTGAAGTATTGCAAAGACTGGAAAGTACACACATTTGTTTTTTCCCCTTTTGTTTAAGAGAAAAAGGAGATAACTTTCATAAGTCAGTCAGCTAAGCTGAATTTCAAGAAAAGTCCTTTGACCACTCTAGCGAATGTCTTTTTCAAATTCCAAGAAACTTCAAAGTGTAAATAACAGCTAGCCTGAATTTTCAGTGAAAAATGTCAAGTCAAAGCAGTCTGCCTTCTTCTTCCCAGGGCACCATGACCACTGTGACAGAAACAGCAGTAACTGCCCCAAAACAGAGTGCAGTGGGACTGCGGGTCCTGTGGAACACAGACTTGAAGCTTTGTCTGTGGAAAATGAGGGCAGAGAGGTAAGATCTCACCTGAAAACTCTGTCATCTTCAGGCACTATTTTGCAGAGAGCACTATTGAGAGATGCTGAACTCTGTGTGTGTGTGTGTGTGTGTGTGTGTGTGTTATGTAAGTATATATATAACCCCAGGTTTCATATAAATAAAATAAGCGTAGCAGAAACCTACAATAGATTTCCAGACAGGTTCTGGTATCTCTGTCACTGTAGTTTCAAAGGCAAGTTAGAACAGAGCTGTTGGCTGTGACAGGGTACTGTCAATCCTGCCTGGAGCTGGGGAGGTTGTATCCCAGTTCCTTGCCCTCTGCAGCTCCCAGAGGCACAAGGCTTTGGAAGAAAACCCAGGATACTCACTCATTCCCGGCAGCACAGCAATGCCCACCCTGCTCCTGGCCTGCTCCTCACCAAATCCTAACCACCAATTTCAGTACCTGGGTCATAGATTTTCTTGGATGTGGAAACAAGATACAGCCACTCTGATATAGGAAAGTTGATAGCTGCTACCGCAAAGAGTTAGCCTGGCATAAAGAAAAAAAAAGCACTGTTGTCTTGACAGGATTGCACTAGGGCAGGGCAATCTAGCAAACCCTGATTTCTCACCTTTTTTTGGGCAGTTACCTAAGAGGAGGAAGGGATGAAGGCTCTGAAAAGAGGAGTAATTGTGATCCTTACCTACTGTAGAAATTAGCTAATGCATGGAGAGCAAGCTGCACCAATACCATGGGGAGCAGAGAGCACACCCTCCATCTTTCCCTCTAAAACTCCTTTCCTGCACAAAATTCTGGCTCCCAGCAGCCCAGTACCTGCCCATACTGCCCAGCTTTTCTCCTCTTGCCTCAGCAAAGTGTTCTGGGTGCCTTGCACTAGGCTACAGAGAAAGAAAGCATCAGTAGCCTAAGGCTGTTTCCTTGCTTCTTGCATAGTGTAGCAGCCTGAGAAAGTTGAGGTTAGCCTGATAGGATAGGCAATTTCACACGAATTACCTCAGATTTCCTCACAGCAGCCATCCTGGGGCTGCCTCCTCCCCTCAGCCCCCACAGCCACCCCGGGGCTGTCGCCTCCCCTCAGGCCCCTTCCCGCCAAGGCGGGGCCGTTCTTGTCAGGGCTGAGGGGCTGAGGCCGGGACGGGGCTGCTGGGACCCTCGAGAGTTCCCTCTTGGTGCCTGTTTTGCAGCGGAAACAAAGCCACCTCCGACTCTCCAAGCCCAGCTGCACGTACCGAGGTACAGAGCCAACCCATGTTTTTCCCCATCGTTTTACTTGAGCCTTGAAGTGGCCCTGAAACCTCCGGCCCTCCAAACACACCTTTTGCACAGAGCGCCTTAAACAATAGCGTAGTTATTTAATGTTACTGCGCTTGGCTAGAGGGGGGAAAGAGTAGGATTTTGGTGCAGCTGGCTGGGTAATGAGTGGCACAACACTGGGCAGATTGTTTTGTCTGTCCCTAAACTGCATCTTCCCCCTGCAGCTGCAACTCCCTTGCAGTTCTTTCCTCACAGGGGGTGGGTGAAGCTTCCTCCAGGCACTGTCCTCATGGAGCCCCATCCCTGGGAACTGAAACCTCCCAAGCTCTGAATGTCAACCTGAGCCAAGCTTGGTAGTACTTGGGCTCTTTTAACGTTATGCTGTTCCTACAAAACTAATGAAACATTTGAATTATTCACTGTTCACTTTTATGGAGCAAGCGTGAGCAAAATCCAGGCTTTACTGCAATGGAATTTACGTGGAGTTGAGGTTTTTAGGTGCTGTTGCTGCTGTTTAAGTCTTAAACAAAAGTGCAGTGATTCTGTACTTCTGCCTTCTAGAGCTTCAGGTTTGAATTTAGATTAAAAATCTTGTGAGAGTATCAGGAATTCACACAGGCTGCAGGGACAGGTCTCAAAGCTGAGGAACCAGAAATACAGGAGCCTCAATCCTCTCATTTTGCACAAGGCAAACATTTTTAAAACTTGCACCTAACAACTTTGAAACACTGTAATGTTAGTAAGGAATGTTTGCTGCCCTGAGAAATGGCACAAAACAAAAGCAAAAACCAAGAACAAAACCAAAAAACAAACAAACCCACAAAAAAAAACAAACCCAAAAAACCAACAACCCAACAACAACAAAACAAAGCCTGCCCCCCCCACCCCCACCCCTACCCCTGCTCTGCAATTCCTCCTATTTTATAACAATGTCATCTACAGCCCTGTGTTAAGAGCAAAACTGGAAGAGAGGCTCCTGTATTTCATATGAGAAAAAAGAATGTAAGCTATATTTGCCTCTTTTGTGTAGTTCACTGGTTTCTACATTAATTGCTAGCTTGTGGAGAAGAGTCATTATATCAGCTATGTGATTAAATACCAATATGCCTACTACAGAGGCATAAAGTTTAGTACAACACACTAGATAATTCTCATTCTGCTGCCAAAAACTGAGCTGACATATTTTGAAATGCTGTTACCACAATGTGAAGTGATCTGTTATATAGGGAGGATTATGTCAGTGTCTGTGTAAGGGCGGTGCTGCAAACCATTTTCTACTGTGAAAATGCAGTACCAGCGTGTTCCTGTGTGTCTTAGGCTACCCTGAGATGTGGTATCTAACATAAATGAAGTATTTCAGCCACTTTTTTTTGCTAGAGCCGGTCTCTGAGACTCTGGAAGAATGATTCTCTGGATTGTTAAAAAGAAAAAAAATTAAAAATAAAAGCCTTTAAATTCCATTGAGCTTTTGTAAAACTTTGCATTGCAAATTAGGACATGATGTTGCTATGTTTTATTTCAGAAACTGTTAGAACATTTGAAACATTTTTTGAAATGAGATGCAGTTTCTGAGCTTTAGGCTCAGTTACTTCACAAACTCTTTTCCTTCTCTGAAGTCTTAGAGCTGAACAAGCTTGGAGAAGCTTTGAGAACTGGAACTTCAGTGGCAATCCTCAGAACTGAAGAATTCAAATATGGCTGGATTTATCAGTTTATTTTTCTCTGCAGTCACCCTTTGAGCTGTGGCACATGTATCAAAACAAAACCATAGGATATGTTTGTTTCATGTAAATAGAGATCATCTGCAGTAATGGTGATTTAATCTTGTGGGTGGGGATAAAGGGAAAAGTGGCACGTGCTTGCATAGTGGAAGTGCCATGAAAATGTTTTAGGTATGTCAAGTCTTACCTTCCTTTTCTGCCAACCTTGTGTTCAAAGACTCAGGGGTAAGACAGCTGCTATAGAGCTGAATACAGGTAGAGCAGGCTATGCCTGCTCACAGTCAAACTGATTTTTTCAGTAACAAACCCAATTACAGTTGTCCAGGGCGGTGAGCTCGCTTTAGGGTAAAATCAAGAGTAAATAAATAATCTTTTGAAGAAAAATTACAGACATAAGTAGACGCTGCTGTCCAAAAGCACAGAGGTGCATGGTAAAACTCAGTGCAATGAATGTGCTTGGTCTTCAGGGGTTGCTTTGAATTTTGCTGCTTACAGCTACATCTGTCTGTAATGGAAGAGACACCAGACTACAAGAGAAGCAATCTCTTCTGCTCTTCTCAGGTTTTGCTTGGCCTGTTTGCTGTTTGTTTGGCTTGGGCTGTTTGGTTTTCTTGTATGCAAGGAGATGAGCTTTGATGACATACAGGTTATTCTTCCTGAAGTTAACAAGGAGTTGTGGCTTAGATTATTGAAGTGAGGAGACAGGACTCCTGAAACACTTCAATATAGATGTGCCCACATTTATTGCTTGGGGCAAATACAGCAGCATTTTCACTGGGGGTATCCAAAGCACTTAATCTTTGTAGCAGTCCTGGGGTGCTATGCATACTTCCAGTCATACTCATGTATGACAACTCACAGAAGACAAATCTGAGTGGCAGTTTTCATCTTTCTGTCCAGAAAAATAGGTTATAGAAAACACGTGGATTTCTAGCAAGTAGAGTGTTTAGGTGCTACTCTTGATGTTATTTCCTCTTTTTCAGCCATTAACACATCTTTCCTTGCCCCAAGTGAATGTAAGTTCCATCAATACATTTTGCCCCCTGTGCCCTTTAGTCCTTTCTTCCCTTCTCTGTGATAAAGATAGGTGTAGCTACACTCTAAAACCAACACAGCAAACAGAGGAAACAAACTCTTGACACCCGAACTAGAGACCTTTTTTAAGGTTTTATAAGTTATGAAATAATAATAATATAGGAGCCTCCACTTTCATGATTGTGCTGTAGTGATTATTGGACAGAGAATGGAAGGCAAAATGAAGGCTGAGACATCACCTGGAAAACAGAAAGCTTTAATATTATGGCTTTAATAGGAGTTTCTGTGTGTAAGACTTGAGATTTGCTATAGAATTCTTTCAGAAGACTTATTTGGCTTTAATTAACAGGGTGGTATCTTGGTTAATGGCATTCTTTGAATTCTTCAGTGGCTGTGAAACTGGGTGGCCTTATTAAGGAAGAATATAGAGAAAAAGGAGCCACAGAAGACAAGCACACTTTCCCAATTTCCCAAATTGAATGTTCCAAGCATACATGTTCATGGTTTTCAACTTTAAAATATATTGTTGATTCAAAGAACACAATGAATGTTTATGGAAATGCAGTGGCGCGTTCAGGGGTGTAGCCGGTCTTCTGGGGTTGTGGATATGCTGTAACCAGCATCACTTTGAGCTGTGTTACATCTGTGTAGCTCCTTGAACACACTCTTCAGCTAATCTGAGACTACTTTTTATAGGATTGTTTTAGCTAGAAGTACTTTTTGCTTTTGTGAGTTTATCAAACAAATAAGTATAGGATACTTCTAAGCCAGAATAAAAGTGCTGTGCTTGGAGAGGCAGCAGTGACTCACCTCATAATTTCAACTAACTTAGCTACTTAAAAATACTTGTTAGGACTCCAGTCTTGGTGAATGGAGAATATTTGGTGTAAAGCAGAGACCTGCCACTACAGAGTGTATATATGTTATATTGGTTTTATATGTAAGGTACGTATATAGTAAGATACACTGACTCGGACTGGTGGTCCATCTAGTTCAGTATCCTGCTCTAACAGTGGCCATACATGGACAAGCAGAGTACAAAGTCAACAGTATCCTTAGAGATACAAAAGGAGTCTACATTCAATATGCAAAATACTAAGAACCCCCTTATATTCCTCACTAAACTGCATGCTTAGCTGTCTCCCAGTTCCTGGTAATACAAATAAAGATATCATTCAAAACTACAGTCTTCTAGAATTAAGAGATTAATTTGATTAAATGAATAAGAATCTCATGTTACCCCTAACAGTAACACATTTAGTATTTGCATGTAGTTTGAATGAAGATTGTCAAAGACATGCAAACTAGAGTTTGAGAAATAAATTTTCTAAATAGGTAGAGGCCTTGGAATATAAAAGGTGATACAGACTTGGTGTTCACTACCCCTCAAATTGCATTTACACGTTTTTCAGTTTAGCTTCCACCCAAACTTTCATAATCCCTTCAGAAAACTTTTTCAGACAGTTCATGGAGAACTGTCAATATCACAGTCCCTTAGTCCTCAGAAGCAAACTTGTATCACTCATGAGATCTAGTTCTTATGCTGTGTATACACTCAAAATACACACTGTAAACTGAATAAATAGCTCTATAACAAACTCTAAGTGGTCACAGATGACTGTAACTTAAAAGGGGTCATGAAAACTCTTTATTTTAAAAGATAAACACTATATTCTACGCTTCAGAATTTCAAGACAGTTCAAAAAAATTTAGTGAAAGTAAACCCCACTGAGAGATAATAGCCTAAAGGCTTAAAAATTGAATGGGTATTCAACAGTTATATTTTTCCCCCCAGTACTATTTTAAACAATTGAGATGGAAGTTTCTGGAATGCAATCCTATTGGAATCCGGTCCTAGAAGCAGAATTCAGAAGTTAATGTTAATACTTGAAAAACTCTGTCACATTCTATCAGGAAAGGTAGCACAAACTGGAAAAATATAATTTTTTTTTAAAAAAGGAAAAATATAGTGACAAGTTAAGCTTAAGTGTCTAAGGCCTTGTTTGTCTCCCCATCTATACATTAAATCTAATAAGCAATCAGCCCTTCTACTGCCATCCTCATCCCCCTATTTTATGAAATATTTGCAGTTAGAAACCCACTGAAATAAAAAAATTATTGAAGTCAAGTTATTATTAAACTCGTCAGTTAATTAGCATCTGCATGGGAACATTGACTACAGGTACAAACCCAGTTATTTCAATAAAAAGACTATTCTTTTATCCTTGTAGCCAAATAAAGCCTTCTCCTTTATATGTCTTAATCAAGACAGTCCTGTATTGTGGCTATATTCTTCCTTTTCTGAAATAAGGATGTAACTAATTTGCCAAATTGGGATTTTAGATACATTAAACATATAAACCCCATAGTGATTGGCAAAAAAAAGTTTCCTTTAAAATCCCATTCTTAGTTTTTAAGTGAAAAATAAAACAATACATAGCCTAACGAAGTAAAATTTTTGTAGACAAACTTTGAAATGTGCTTTGAGATTAAAGATTTTCAGAATTCTGAACAGAATAAATTCATACATTCACTCTTAATTTAAAACCCATGCCAATTAAAATATTAGTCTTTTCTTTGATATCAGACTTCATGCTCATAATCAGATACTCTAGATATTCTCTCCTTGGGAGAACCATCACATAGAAAAAAAATATCTTTTATTCTTAGTAATGTTAGGCTGGACTTGCAGGTGTTGGAGAGTGACTGTAAAGCCATGAGCTCAGCAAAACAAAGGAGTGGTTATTTGATTGTGTAGCCCTCTTGAAACACAGTAAATACACTTTCTCATTATTAAGTGAGTATCTCATGTTTTATAGCACAAAGAGCCAATATATTCAGCCTGGCTCGGTTTCTGGGCATCTTTATCTTCCTTGAGTCAAGCTTCTTCTGGATGCTTCTCTTGTAATCTACTTTTTTGTAGGATCTGAGTGCAAGAGTTACCAATAAGCAAGATTAAAGAGCTAGTGATTGTTGAGAAAGTAGCATTTATACCAATATGGCTTGTTATTGTGCGTTTGTCCAATAGCACTTCAAATTCCTTCACTGGGATTCAAAAACAAGACTCAGCTGCTGAAAGCTCTCCTCTCACTTTATTATGAACTATAATGAACCCAGCTTTGCAAGGAAACAGACTGTGTGGATACTTCAGCTTTCACCTGTGTGTAAAGCTGCTAACATGGTTCCTGATGTTCTGCCAAGCAGCAGCCCATCTAAAAACTGTGTCTAGGAGGAATATGTGTGTTTGCAGTCCCATCTTGGAGTGGAGTTGGCTTCTGATTACATCACTCTTGGTGAATTCCAGGTGGTATAGTATGGTTCTGGAAGATGATCGTCTTTTTTCTTGTTTAATTAATGTTCCTCCTCAGCTCCTTGTAGGAAAGGGAGAGATGCAGGAAAATATTTCCTTACTCAGAGCTCAGTAAGTTTCCAATTTGCTTGTCGAAAATTCAGGGTTGCTGTACTAAGAAATTCTACAAGGTCATGACATATTTGGGAAGCCAGAAGGGTCAAAGGCTTGGACAGTAACAGTAAAGTGAGAAAATCTGAATTTTGCTCCCTGACTTGATTGCTTATTTTCTTTTGCAAGCCACTTCTCGTCTCTATTTTCTCAGATTAATGTGTTAGAGATGGCCTTTCACTGATGGCTGTGTGTGTATCACAAGAGATTCCTTGTGTTTTTAGAGCAGAGTGGATTCTGCTACAGTATCTACAAAATCAATAAATAAATACAGAATCTGATCTGGCTTTTAGGCATCACAGTGTAAAGGAGGATTGTTTGTGCTCCCATGTGCGCATTCTTAGGAATTAGGTTTCAGGATGAAGGAATCCATTTCTCTCTTACAGCCTGTTAGATGCTACTTAGCTATGGAACTTTTCAGTATCCTTTGCAACTTGCAAGATATTGTTGATTAGGACAAAAAATTCTGGGAGAATACCTGTGCAGCATATGATTTTTTAGTGCATGCTAAATATCGCTATGGTTAAGTTGAAATTAGGAACAGGCACACTGCACCATGGTGCTATTTACTGTGAAATGATTTAACAAATGTTTGAACAGCTGCTGCTAAGCAGACCCTGTTGAGAAGAGTGTTTGAATCATGAAAGCTGGTGTTTTGGTTGTTTACTGTGGAAAAAGAATCAGTCAAATGATTTTATGCTTGGGTAGAAGACTTTTTTAAACCACATAGAGGGTTAATGTAGTTTATGATAAAGTCTGTCAGTTTTGCTTGTGTGGTTTTATTGAAGATGTACTTTTCTTCCAGAAAAGGTGATAAGGTTTTATAGTTATCATTTGTAGCAGAAAAACATCACCTCTGGAGGTAACACCATTTGCCATGGAAAGGTTCTGCTCTGAACTAATATTAGCTTGCCAATGATTTTTAGTAGTAATTCAGGGGAAAGCAATACAGTCTATATACTGTAATGAATGGTGTGAAATGAGCAGCAGCATTCCTGGCATACCACAAACTCACCAAACAGGAAAAGAAAATAAGGCTAGAATATTTTAATGGGTTTTACTACTAAAAATGGAAACCAGATATCAAGATCCCAAATACCCCACTTGAACTTTCTGCTTGTGGTCTGACTTCTGATAAGAACTAAGATGGAAAGGAGAGATTTGACAGTGGGCAGTCGCTGTGGCAGTGGCCAGTCAGTCATAGGGGAGTCTGGGTCTCCTGCTTGGAGCAAAATGCATCAAATAAAGACTCTGAATTTTAGGACAGTGGAGAAATCTAAAAGTCTGAGTGCTAATTTTGATGCCTGAGTTGGGTCTCTCTCAGTATCTGATTGCCACATCTCAGGTTGGCCAGAGAAGGCTTTAAAGTTGGCAAGAATGTTACATCGATTGCAAAAACTGTACAGCTGTGGTCAGCAAATCTGTCTTGGAAGTCCATAGGGACAGTGATTATGCAATAATTCCATCCTCATCCTGTACTATGTTCCTTTGTACTGCTGTTCCCACCAGGAAAGGCAAAGTAGAAGAGTCTTAGGAAAAGAGTTGCTTGCTTTGCTTTGTCACAAGAGGGAGAGCTGAGATGTGATGAGAGGGAGCTTGTAGGTTTTGTGCTGTGATGCTTCAGATGGAAAAGGAATTAAACATCTGCAATGTAATGCTTTTTTATATTTTGGGTTTTGGTTCTCCTTCTCCTTTTTGCACAACAACTGACCTGGCCTCCTTTTACAACAATGAAAAGATGTAGCAAAACATAAAGACTTTGTTACTTTAAGAAAATGGCATACTGAGGTGTGCTCATGGCCTGACCTTGGAAGAAAATCAATCCTTTCCAGGATTTCCAATCCAATTTCCAGGAGAGTAAAGAATGACTGAGGTGCCTTTATTGCAAGGCATGGTATGTAACAATAAATCATTCAGTAAAGTTTATATTGCTGCTGCCAAAACCAAGGCATGATATTTAAATTTTAAAAACCTGCTTTTATAAGTGCACACTGTGATTTGAGTTATCAACAAAAAAAGAAGAGTTTATCTGGATTTTATTTTCTTCTGAAGTCTAAAAGTTGTCAGATTGTGTACTGATAGCTGCCAGGGTGTTCCAGGGACCCAACAACTCAAGAGTAAGATGAAGGAGTGGCTGTGCTTGTTGAGGCATTCTGCTACAGCTCCACTGGGGATATGAAATGTCTTTATAGTTATTCTGGTTTGGAGGGCAAGGCATCAGACCTTCATTCTTTGAGTAAATTGGGTTTATCTTGAAAGCCTACAAAGGAAGATAGACAAGGTGGTCCCCATGCTTACTGCCCTGAAGGCAATGCCCTGCTGGAAGTCAAGGTCATCTTGAATGCAGTCAGTGCAAAAGCTTGTGCTGCAGATCTTTTAATATTATCCCACTTATCTAGCTAAAAAAATGTTTATGAGTGCTTTCTTGTTGTTCCTCTTTTTTTGTCATGTAAGTAATTTTCAAATTTGAAACTTTGCGAGATTTTATCTTTGACTTTGGTTTTGAACATTTAATGTTGCCAATGCAACCTTTTCTATTTCATCTTTTTATGGTATCTAAGATAAGATGCTTTAATGAACACATGGTCTTTCTGATAAGTCACAAAACGGGTCACCTAGACAATCAGTAGAGAGAGAAATTGGTAATATTGAGGTGATGTACATGCCTTCATGAACTTCAATGGTATATTTCAATAATTCCTTCACTGATAGATAAAAGCTGGCCTGCAGATAATGAATTTGCCATCAGGGAAAGATAACTCACAGACTGAAAAAAATCCAGTTTCCTTAATTATGATAATTATCTTCATTTAGATATTGTCTGCTTTCCCAAGCCTGTTCTCAAACCAAGAAAAGAATCTTCACAATCATGTTTCTTCTCTGCAAAAAAACATAATGTTTAACTATATTACAAAAGCTCAGTGGGTAGCTGACTGAGGAAATATATCAGATTCCATCCAGAAATCCTTATTTCCTCAGTGAAAACACAGCCTTATCCTAGTTATAAAATAGGCTTGAAGAGGTGTAGACTTGGCACTTAGAAACTTGGTTTTATGTTGGACTTGGTAGTGGTTTGTTACTTTCAAAAAGGCAGCATTTTGTTACTTTGAAGTTGCACAGCACCATGGAAGGCAAACCAGGTGGGGGCTGCTTTCAGCACAGTGCTAAGATTGCCTGTGGTAATTTGGACTGACCTGGACAAGCTGCAGTTACTACAGCATCTATGTCCTCACAAATAATTTTTAGGGAGGGAGCTGAAACTCTACCAAACGATTCTCAGATGACAGATCAGCTGTTCAGGAAAGCAATAAGGAAGGTTTGTGCAGTGGCTGAGCAGCTGCACAACTGAGATGGTAGTAGAGGATGTCAGTCATAGAACTCTCTATCCATTCTGCATTCAGCTACCTCACAAGACCACTGTTACTTTACATTTCTCTTCACCACCTGCTGCCTGATTCTTGGCACTTTCCCCAGCAAATCCTGCAGTTTCCCTCACGGGGCTTCTCTAGCTCACAGCCAACTGCTATATATCTCAGTCTCTAATCTGTGCTATAAAGCAGGCCCATTTTCCAGGCAGTGTTTACTGAAAACACAGGAGCGTGCCTGGCTCCTTTACCCAGAGCTCCTCCTTTCTGCCCACTCCTTGGCAGGCCCTGGCTATGGAGGTCAGGGCTGCAGGATCTCCCGCTGCCTCTGAGAGAACCTGGTATGAAATCATCAGCCTGGAAGACCATCAACCCTGACAGGTTTTCTGTTGCTTCCTCTGAGGTTCACAGAATTCATTGCCTAGAGTTAGTCAAAGTGTTTGACAATAACTTGCCTGAAATCTTCATTAGAAATAAAGCCAGTGCACTGAAGGTAATATTTGGGATAGAACACAGTGCAAGATTAAGGCTTTCAGTGATATGAGTCATTTAAAAATGAAGAGTCTAAAAAAGCAGGGAAGAAGATATAAAGCTCAAAAACAAGTAATAAGGGATATTTATGATACTGATGTGGCACTGGAGAGCTGAAAAGACAGTACTAGGTCTTGCTGGTAATGCTTAGTATTAGGAAATGTTCAAATCTTTAATGAAAAAGCACATTTGAAATTACTGCTTGTATTTGCTGCCGTAGATTTATTATGGCTAAGACCCATATATTCTGTAGTTGCACTCATATTTCTGTAGGGATGCACTGAGTTTTGGAAAAGGAGAAACCATCTGGTGCTGCCTTCAGCATCATTCTTGTCCCTACTTTCTTACAGCTAGGATTGTGGCAAGATAATTAGGGATTTTGCTAGATTAGAATATTTCTAGATTTCTTTGCAGCTTGTTCTGAAATGACCTACTGGTTTCTATCGATCTTGACAGATGACCATCCTATTCCAGAGGTGGGCAGGTCTGTTTTCTTTGTTTTTTAATTACTGCATGACCAGACCATCAGCTGGTCTGACATGTCTCAAATGGCACCCATCATTAGCACATGTCATGCTGACTGTACTTGTTCACTTGTTTTCACCCGGAGCTTGAAGAGATTAGAAAGCAAGTGCGCTATATGATTTTTTTTTTTTTCCTTGATAGCAGCTTCTTTGTTGCCTGGTGTGGTCACTAAAACTCCATGCACAGTTGAAACAGTATTGTAATGGAGCTATATGCAGTCTGTGAAATACACAGTGAGCATATTTTGAGAGACTTTCAGGAGCCTAACCTA
This sequence comes from Calypte anna, assembly GCF_003957555.1. Classification (NCBI taxonomy): domain Eukaryota; kingdom Metazoa; phylum Chordata; class Aves; order Apodiformes; family Trochilidae; genus Calypte; species Calypte anna. The sequence continues at coordinate 5,726,198 of NC_044259.1, read as the reverse complement.
CTCTTGTTAAAGCCAATTGGCATCCCTGCACTTCAGTGGAATTTAGATAAGGTCTCAAGCCACATCTTATTCTCCTTGTTTCTCTGTATGTCCTGAAATTTCAGTTATTTCCACTCATGACTAAAGATTGTGATAATGGCTTGAATTTTCACTCAGATAGGACTAATATACCTCCATTCTCTCTAATTATATATTTATTCAGTAATCAGCCCAAGTTTAAAGTTCATGAGCTCATTCTTTGTTTCTTTAAATGCTTGGCGTAGAGTTTAGGATTAGAGATCTCAAACAGAGATGAAGAGCCACAAGAGGGATTAATCAGAAGAGCCAGGAGTCACTCCATAGTCCCACAAGAATGCCAAGGCTGCTTTTTTTGTACAGACCTGTCTGATGTCTGGTGTTTTAATATGCTTGGGCACTAGCAGGGTGGTTTTGCATATGGTACTGTTTTTATATTCTGTCCAGTGTTTCTGGTGACGTTGCTTTTTCTTGTCATCAGTTTAGCTCAAAGAAGAATACTTATGCCAAATAAACATAAAAGGCTTTCAACTGGGCCCTGTCACAATTAGTACTCTGTGTTGTGTTTCTTGAGCTTCAGGGTAAATATATAAACATAGATTTATATATATGAATCTATAGTCTTGTCTGGGTTTCAGCTGCACATTGCTGGGCAATATCACAGCTTTCAGACATGTCTTTGGCAGTAAGGAAAAAAAACCCAACACTGTCCTTGTGCTTGACTCAAGGAAAAATCCCACAGTCTGGGTTGGTTTGCTGTAGATATCAACAAAAGGCTCAGAGGAATCTATGTGAAAGCCACAGTGAAAGTTGATACAAAACTTTAGAATATATAGACTCTTAGTTGAGGGCAACTAAAATAATTAAATATTGAGCAAAATTTATATCAGCAGAAGTAAGGACCAGGGTTTTTATTTAGTGGTCTATTAAAAAAATAAACTTTTAGAAGCAATATAGAGAAAAAGTATAATTTTAAAATGTACTTACCTACGAAACAAAATCCCTGATCTGGACATAAACTACTGACACTTAACTAGAAAGCAGCTTCCAAGAGGTTTGTCCCAGGAATTAATTTGCATACATTCTGTATTGAAAACTTATCCAATATAGCTGAACAGTTTTTTCCTTTCTCGACAGGAGTTGTGATAATAAATGCCACAATCTTGGATGTGCAGGATTTTGATCCTTCCTAAGAGGTCTTTTGGAATTAAGAGCTTTTGGCAGCTATTTATTCCTTTCTCTTTGAAGTCTCTTTAGAAAGATGAAATGGCAATATTTCACTTAAACAGCAAGGTGTCTAGGATTTATTTCACTTCTGTTGCTAAAATGATTGGATCTTGGACAGGATGTTGAGGCAAAACTCATTTAATTTTCCTGTCAGTCTTGATAATATTTGCTTCTGCTGTTCTATATCTCCTTTCTCTTGTTTATTGCATAAGGAACTGAAAATACAGACAGAAGTAAAACTTCAGACCGAAGAAGCTTAGGCAGAGCAATCTACATAGGTTGCTACTAAAGTCTGTGGAATACTCCAAGGTCCACTGAGTTGGTGTTCACACACATCTGGCTGCTTGCTCAGTGCAGACCTGCTCAAGGGGCAGTAGAGGAATTAAAGAGATGGAAGAATTTGCTTTATATCTTTACTGTCCAACATAGTACTTGAAAAATCAAACTGAAAAATGCCAATAATAGACTCCCTGCTCTATTATAGAGAAGCAGAAGATAAAAGATAAGCCGGTTGGCAACTAGGAACTTATTTCAGCAGCTTCTGAAGTGTGTAACAGACAAGTCTGCAAAGGCATTTCAAAATATCACTGATAAAGACCAGGTAGGATGGAACTGAGCTGCAAATATGCAAACACAAATATGCAAACATGAACCTTTGTGTTGCTGTGCATATGTATTCATCTAGTTTTGTGAGCAAGTGGAAAAACTTTTTAAGAATTTTGTATTAAAGTAAGAAAATTTATTGCTCATTAACTGCTTTTAATTGTTCTTTTATTTTGGCTCTGTTCAGCATTTTCAGCGCATGAAAATGATATTAGCAAAAATGTGTCTGACTCACAAATACAGCCAATACCTGACAAAGCAGTAAATAACATTTCCAGCTTTAAGGGCTTAGACTTTATAAAGGCAAGGATGCAAAAGATGGTGAACCGGTTGTACTTGACTTGATTAGTGGAAGCAATAACAGCCAAGTGCTAAGTTGATGTCAGGCCATAAATCCTAAACATCTGTCAGAATTTTCCTGCAAGTTTACAGTAAATGCAGCACTGAAAGCAGAAGTACTATTCTATAACACATTTCTGCCCAGGTCAGCAGATAAAGCAGAGATAGTTTGCCTCAGAGGCATTTTATTAATTTTCCAGGAATATAAATCAAGATGATTTAATGTTGAATAAAGAATAAAATATTTTCCTCTCATTTCCAGACTCAGTAGTCATTAAATACAGAACTGTAAGGGATTTAACTTTTTGACCCAGTGTTCACCAACAGTAGATCCTGACAACAGCAGGAACAGTCTGAATGAGCATTTTGCAAGAGAAAGATTAATAGATTTTCCTTATAGGCAGATTATCTAAGATTTTTAACTTAGTGACCTGAATGGAGGATATGGAAGCAATTATTAAGGAAAGAGTAAGACTGATGATGGTCCATGAGGAGAAATAATGCCTTAGAGAACTGGAGCTGTGGTTATCTCCTGGGTCTCAGTGCATTCCTTCTGACCAGCATGCCATCTTGCACTTGTGTGCATTTCATGGGCTTCCAGCTTATATAAGATCAGCAAAGATGAGATGAACAACAACCTTTGAGTTTGAAACACAAGGTAGGTGTAAATGCAGGCCAAAAGCAACAGTACCCTGACAAGAGAAATGCTTGGCAGCCCTCCACCAGCAGCAATCAGGTTTTTTTATGTGGCTGTCTCAAGATTTTAACAAAAGTTCCTTTGCACAGGCTTATCACATGGCCCATCCTTAATGGAGTGGAAATGTTCCCTTGCAACAATAATAAAAATAGTAGTGTTTTCTGGAGCAGAGTACCATGGAGCCATGGCAATTGTTCAGTGCTGAGTCTTACAGGAACATGCCTAATGCTGAATTGCAAGCATCCTAGATGAAATTTGAGTTTTTATATCTGAAGGGTCTGGCTAAAGTAAGAAAATAGCAATTTAAAAAAAAATAGGAATTATATAATTTGCAGAAGTGGATGTGGCAAGACCAGCTAATTGGGCAGCCAACATTTTGCATGGTGTGTGCATAGTGTTACCTAAATGCTGACTTGTGCTTACTATATACATGCTAATTCCTTTAAGAATTTTTTATTAAGGGGAATCCCTTTAAAAAGAAAAGCTTGTGATCTTTAATACAAGAATTTTTCATAATCTACTACAATAAATCTGTTCTGCAAAGACAAAACATATTCCATTGACAAATCTCCTGTGCCACTTCAGTAACGTTCCCACTTTTCAGGACCTGCCTTATACCTGTGTCTTCTTTAACATAAATATTGCTAATATGGGCTCTGTAAGGTTATATAAAGTTAATTTCATTCAAAAGTTAAAAAGCTAGGAAATCTCAGGGTGGGCTTTATAAAAACAGTATTGCCAGTAAGGCGTGGGAAGATGACTGCATCTGCTTTACTTCATAGGAAATGAGAAATGAAGGACTTTCTCCTGAGACTTGCACAGTGTTTGGCTTCTTGAATGTGAAGCAAACACAGACTGCAAGAGCAGATGCAGGGAATGACAAGGACAGATTTGATGACTTCACTAAATCACTTAAACCATCATTCCTTTTTCATGTTAGAGCAAACCAGTGTTTCAGTTTGAGTCCTAATAAATTGCTGCTTAATGAGACCAGAAGTAAGTTGTCTCTTTTCAGCTAATTCCTGTTCAGCTTCTCCAGCTATAAAACACTTATTAAAGAAAGTTTAGCAGCTGTACTGTTCTCTGAGGCATGAAAAATCTTGATTAAGGCTGCTATAATGGGGTCAACGAAGCTTAAACCTTGATATACTGGGACACAGGGTGGGGCCAAGCTAGTTTTATACTCCACAGTGTCCTGCTGACCAATCCACAGAGGGCTGTTTGCTTTGGACTATGAAAAGCAGCTTGCCAAACCTCCTGCCTGTGAGATAAGCATCATGTTATCTCTGCCTAGCTACAAGGTTAAGAGCAGACTGCAGAATGCTTTGGACACAGAAGAAAAAGGCAGAATAGTTTAAACAACCTTTGAAGTTGAGCTTCTGGTATTCCTACTTTTGTGAAAGAACAGCGTTCTGGAGTTAAAGATCACCTTAAGCTTTTTTAGAGTTAAGATGTTGGATTTGAGGACTATATTTCAGCTGCCTGTTGTAGCTGGTATAATAGGTCAAAGGAAAGCTGTGTTTCACAGTAACACTTGAAAAATTCTTGAATGTAACTTCATTAAAAGTGTTAATGCAAGGTAAATAGTGGTTGGTGCAAACTTATTACACTGATGAGTCAACTTCTACTTTGAACCACACAGGTAAAGATACTAATAAATTAAGCTTCATGGTCATAGTATGGCCTTTCACTTAGGTAACAGAAAAAAGTTTCTACTACATGATCTTTGCTCCAGCTGTTATAGAAATGATAGTAAACCTTCCTACCCTTCAGGAGAGGATGTTTCTCCAGATGTCGTGGGTTTTAGTGACTTGAAAATCTTTCCCAAGAAGCTGCAAGGAAATAATTCAGATGTGTGGAGTTTCTGATGCTGTTTGGCTTCAGTAGCTCTATTGAGTTCTACGTTTTTCTGGGGCTGAAGCCACTTCAGTTGTCTGAATGGGGGACCATGAGGCCAAGGAAGGAGGATCTGACATAGTCCTAGACTTATTCCTTCAATTTCATTTTTCCTGTTAGATGTTTCAGCAAAAAAATTATGACCTGGCTTAAATTTAATGCATTTATGTTTAGAATGTATAATAAACAAGACTTTTTTTTTCTTAATAAATTAACATTTTTCATCCCGAAACCTGAGAAATTACCAGCTATGAGACCTGTTAGGCTACGTCTTCAGTTCTTGTTCACTGTTATTTTCATAGATAAAACAGTAAAGGCACTGAAGTAAACAGGATACAGACAAGGATAAAAATGGCACCCAGAAAATGACCTCTGAACACATTTGTTATTTTGATATAGACAGTTAATATGTGCAGATTTTGCTCATGGTTTTATTAAAATTACTTCAGTATACATTCCTTTCCGATTTTTATTGTCTCAGAAGTATTGATTCCATTGTACATAAAGAAGTTTCAATAGTATCATGTCTGAAAGAAATAAAACCTAGTACAAAATTGCAATGCAAGCTGCTACAGATGCAATGATATTGCAATGACAGGATTAACTGACTTTTGGTCCTTACATTTTTAAATTTTAATAATTCCCCCATTTTTTTATGGCATACAGGACTTACATCTAAACAGTGGGGGGGGAAAGCTTCACACAGACTTCTATTTTTGCTTCGGCTCAGTTTTGTTTGTCAATCCTTGCAACAAATGAAATATATTTAATTATTTTCCCATTTGTTTTCATTTTGTGCTTATCCTGTAATGTACTATAAAATACATTCCCACTAGTAATGAACTGCTGTAAATGTTCTGATGAAAAGTATTTAAAATAGATGTTTATATCTTTGTTGATAGGTGAAAACTTTTCTTATCTCCTATGATAAAATTTCAGATGAAAAAAAAAGAGAAAAAACCCTATAAAACATTGAGATTAATCTAGGAGAGATTTAATTTAGAGTGTAAACCTAGAACCTCTTTCTGCAGCTCTCACTCATCAGCTGATATTGCAAAATATCTTAGCAAGGAAAAAAGAGATGGTAGATGGCCAAGGCCACCTGAGCAAAACCCTGATTGGGAGACTGCAGTTATAGAATCACAGGATTGTGTAAAAACTTTTTTATGATTAATGAGGCTTGGTTAATAAGTAACTGGCAGAGAACAGTTCACACCTCTGTATTGTAGTTATTTAGATGTTATTGGCTTTAGTGAAATCACAGGGCTATTGTATTCTATTTGTATAACCTTGTCGGATTTACTAAAAATCATTTGGGTGTTTTTATAAGTTTGTTTCGTTTTTTATTGAAGTAGAGAGTCTGACTCATTGTTCTTAATCCATCTCTAGACAGACAGCCTCTGATGTGCTTGCCAGCATCCATGTTTAGAGAAATGTTCAGAAAGAACAACACTATTATGTTTCTGTGAGTGTAAATGACAGCCAATTCAGATCTTTAGTGTCATGCTATGCACAAGAAATTTTTCTGATATATGTTCTACATTACAGATTGACTGATGTTTCAAAGTATCCTCTTGGGGCTATGATATAAAATTTCAAGGCAAAATGAGAAGTTGGGTATTACTATTGATAGAAAAGTCAAAGTATTTCATAAGGAAAGTAAAGATAATTCCTTCTGGACTGTCCACCTGCTATGTGAGCATTTTGATGCAACTGTTCATTCTGAAATACTGCAGATGAGTGTGTTCCTTGACAGCTTTTGTGGATGAGGTCCACAAAAACGACTCTCATCATGGTCATTCCTTCAGTCTTATTTTATTTATTGCTGTGTTGCTGGTACCTGTTTGATGGTTTGCTATTTTGACATGTACGAGTCTGCTAGATCATCTTGCTTGCAGAATTCATCAGTAGTTAGAGATCATGACAACCTACAATTTCTGCAGTTGCAACTCATTGGCAAATAGTCACTTTCTCACATATTTACTGATCCAGCTACCAGATATTTTGTCTAGAAATTAACTCCACCAAGGATGGAGCTTCCCAGCTGTGTCTGTCTACATCAAAGCAAAAGCTAAAAAAGGGAAAAAGAATTTAAACAGATCGACCATAAGAAGTTCAAATTCTATTTAGCAAGTACTTTTTAAGTTCACGTTGCACTAATTATTGACGCAGTGCTTAAAGATGTAATCGAGAAGAGCTTAAAAACAATTAGCTTTGGTTTATTTCCTGTAACAGAAAGTTAATATTACAAGCCTGCTTGGCAGACCTTAATTTAATTAAATTCCTTCCCTTATTCCCAAGGACTCCAAACAACCTAATCCAAAATAATAGTCTTGGGTTTGGTTTGTGCTTTTTTTATCAGTATGTTTTATGAACAAATAGGTATAGTTATGTGGGGTTTGCTGGACCAACCAAGTTTTAATTATCTCTGAGTGTAGTCTAACATGAACAGAAATTAATAGCTCAGTCCTTTTGGCCCAAATACGAACTGTTTTATAGAAAGGATACATTCTGTTGGCTAGAATGGACTTAAATATGCTCTGTATGTAAAAAGTATCATGGCAAGTCATAAAATATACTAGATAATTTTTTCCTCTTTCCTTTCCATCTTCTTTTCTTGTAGTTTACTGTCATTCCTTGCCAAACCATTTCACTGTCTTGCAGTGTCATCAGGATTGAAACATTTACACTGCAATGTAATGCCCCTCTATTGCTCTCATATAGACAGTAATGAAATTAACAATAGGCAAATAGAATTTGCACTGTGTCAGAGAGTTATGGGATATAAAATAATGATATCATCTTGGCATAAATATTTTTTTTTCTTTTTTGATAGGCTAGAGAGTTTGTGAAGAGCCTCATCTCCCCTTCTGTAGTCACAGGTACATGAGTGTGTTTTTCCTGTTAGGGATGTACCCAGAAAGTGTACCTGGCACTACGACAGTTCATGTGTAGTTTTTCACTAGTAAAAAGCAGTACCTCATTACTAGGTACTTCTGTTCCTTCTCTATTAACACTTACTGTCTATTTAGGTGGGAAAAACAATTAATACAAAACAGGTTATTCAAAGGAGCTGTGTGAAGGTGAGCCAGACTTAGTGTTTTTCATATTCATCACATAGTTTTTCATCTCCAGTCTGAATTCCATAATCTTTGCAGATATGTGGAAGAGAGAAATAAAAATTTAAATCTCAGATCCCCCAGTTATTGCAAGAAGTTATTGCAATATCAGAGCAAATAGTGTGAGCAAAATAGTGAAGTCAGAACTTTGTATATTGAAAATCTTCTTGCTAAAACCCTTAGATGGGGATTGATTTTCCAGTGATTGGACTATAAAACATGTTAAACTGTGCATCCAAACTCTTCAAGCCTGTAGAATAACAAAATGTTCTTAAAGTTTTACTCTTTGGTGTACAGTGATAGTAGCTTGTATCTGCAACAGTAGATACACCTGTCTTCGACAAGAGAAGCTCCAACAAGCATAGTGTCATAATTGCCTTAGGTCTACAGAATATTTTTCTTAGTCTAAAATCTAATTCACTGACCCTTTTCCACAGGTACAGTTCAAGCAAATAATAACAGAATATTTGTGCTCTGATATGAAGGAATCTCTTTAGCACCGACATCAGTAAACCAGTAACAGTTTGGTTTCCATGGGAAATGTGGCACAATTAGTTTAAAGATGGTTAAGGAATTGCTTTCTGCTTGCTCCTATTTCTCTTTCAGAGGAACTAAAAGAGATAAAACTGATATTCCAGCATTTGCATTCATCTGGGATATTTTGTTTGCAGATGAACAGATGTTAAAACATTAATGTAGAAAGAAATAACAAAGTCAAATAGTATTTATTATTCTAGGAGCTGCAGCTGTCACTTTATTAAATTTACTAAATACTATTGACAATAAACTTAAACCTTCAGTGTGAACCTGCAGGACAGAGGAAAACTAAAAGATAACCTGCAAAATAATGAACTTAGAGATTGCACACAAATTCAAGAAAACACCGAGATGGACTAGTCTAGTTCTTACCAGAAAGCACCTATTTCAGGCTTTCAGATGCAGTTATCTACGGGAAAGAGATGAACTTACATACCAAGCAGGCACAATTAACAACTCTTCATTTCCTGAATATCAGGAAATCCATTGCCAAGATTGTCTAAAACAAGAAACTGAATTTTTTGCTTACTGTAAGTGCCAGAAAAACTGAAGAATACCTGTTATAGCACTGTTCTGTTTCTGTGACAACCCACAATTGATATTTCTGCCTAGACTATTGCCTGCTACTGTACTCATGTGGGCAAAGAGGGAAGAAGTATGAATAAAACTGGATGTAGATAAGAGACATGCTCCCTGGTAAATCAGAGTGAAGCTCATTTACCTGATATATTTATATTTTGCTCTGAATTCATTACAGAGACTAATGAAGGTATGTGCATTCAAATGATTTCTCCTAGGGCTGATCTAAGAAAACAATTTGGAAGCTAGGCTGGGCAGATGGAAAGTAATGCCTAATTCAGTAAAGTATTCTGTATTATAGAAATTTCCATGTTAATTTGTTCTTTGTAGAATAATATGTGCAATGTCCCCCAAGGACTGCTTGTCATCTCTTTTGTTATACTCAAACCGTAGAATGATTTTCCATAATTCTGCAACACAGATGGTTTGATCATCAGGCTGGTACATCCTCCTCTGGAAGCTAAGGTGTGCAGTGGTGGAGACACAGGGAGGATTACCTGTCTCATTTGTGTTTCCATTGACTTAACAGATAGATCAGGGACTTGTTCCTGTGCAGGAGGTAAAAAACTTCTGTATGTGTAACAGGCTATTTGATCAGTAAGTTGTTTTGAAAATAGCCTGGACCTGATGGTTCCTTCAGTCTTGGGTTGGTACCTCCACAGCTGCATAAACTGCATTTCTGTGATTTAATCTTCTTCTTCAGAAATATAAATATAAAAGTATAAAGGTAATGATTGCTGTCTGCAGTAGTGCAGCTTTACTGAAGAGAGTAGGTCATATTTGTTAATAGTAGTTCAGGAGCCATACCCCAGCTCTAAACAGAGCCATCTCCCTTTTGGAGAGGTCCCCACAGGTAACAGTGCTGTAATTCTGCTGCTTGGCACAAATGAGCAGAATCTCACGCAGTGAATCTCAATGTTTGCAACTCCCAGGTACAATGCTGAGCTTTAAGCAGGTTCTGTCACCACAGGGTACCTGGCTCTTGAGTTGTCTCAAGAGAATCATTAATAACAGAAACCTGTAAGCCTGCTTAAGGGCCACTTAGATCCCTGATGGGTTATGCAGTTACACACCCCTCATGTTACCCTATAGCAAGATGAGCATGCGAATATGCTTGTGGCTCTAAATTTATGAGAGGAATGGCACAAGGAATTCTCTAGTGCTTACCAGGCATTCAGCACATACTGCTGTGTGCTATAATATAGCCATGAATGACAGGCATTAGTAGCATAAAGCTGTTCTTACTGCTGTTCTGTGAAAACTAGCAACTGGATCTCAATTGTGTTCTGATGTCTCAAAAGCACCCAAGCACATGTCACACAGTGTTTGTACTTATTGCCACAAGCTGTATTTTGAGTCAGAAGCCAGATGGATGGTTTCAGATCTTACTCAAAATCACATTAAACATCCAGTCTTACAGTAAAAATACACTACTGCAAAGAAAACCAGTGCTTTAAGGGATTCTATTTATTATGTACAGGGTTAACAGGAAAGCAGCAGGCCTAATTTATGTGTAGTAAAGGAATTGCCACAGCAGCAGAAATATTGTTTTATTTCAATGATTAATGTGCTCAATAAAAGTGTAGCATCTGCTGCCAGTTTTCATTAACAAACAAATGAAAAACAAACCCTCGTGGTAGGCAGTGTGTCTGGGGACAGCTTAAACAGGACTGAGCTGCTTTAGATTTCAGCTCTTTTCTTTAGCACAACAGTGGGGAGCACTTTCTTGTTTATAGGATAAACAAACATAATTTAAGTGATATGTGTACCACACAGTAGTGGTTGCCAACCCATAACATTCTGCAGAGAGCAAAAATTCCATAGCTGATCTCTTGGGAGCCATAGGCCACAATCTTCTTGCGTGTTGGTTTCAGTGTAAATAACAGTTAAATCATCAGAGAAGACATGCTGCCAGTAAAACATTGAATAAAGTATTGGTTCATATTCCTTCCTTCATAATACAAGTCCAGCAGGCTCAGAGCTCAGTCCTTGTTCAGGAGACTTGGTATTTCACACTGCATTAATACAATTAATGCCTAAATATAAGGTTATAAACGTCTGCTTTTTTTAGATGCCTCACAACAAAGCAGACCCTGAAATTAAGTGTATGACTTTATTTTTAGCCTTGTTTTCTATGGAAACAGGGTTTATCCCATCATGATGTTTTTATCTTCCACCTGTGTGCTTTTAACTTTGGAACCATATTGGCAGTTCCACCCTGTTTGACAAGGAGAACAAGTGAAGGAGTTTTATGTGCAAGTGTCTCACCACAGTGGAAGGTCTGCCACTTGTAGACATCACAGAACCCACACAGCAGAGAACTCTGATTGTGCCATCCTCATGAAAGTTTTGTCCTAGAATTGCTGACTGAAGTGAGTCCATGCAATTGGAAGAAGCAATTTCTCAGCTCTGGTACTGCTAATCTGCTTTCCTTCACAGAAGTCTGAGAGTGAGATGTGATTAAATTTGTGACAGGAACTTCACTCAGCCACAGGGTGTGTAACAATTGGAATATTGCTTTATACATTTCCAGATAGTTGTTCCTGGCTCTTTTGAATTGAAATTAAGTTCTTTTAAACAATTAAGCTGAGACTATTTCCAGCAGCAATGTGGTATATCCTTCAGTCACATGGAAGCTTAACAATATCCAGTGTTTGTGCATTTGCAAAATACAACTTATTAATTCCTAGTAGACATAAAAGACAGAATGGCAAAACATTTCAGTATTGAAAACCAAAGATACAAAAGCATCATGATATGAAAGGTTATATGATAATGGATGAAGATGGCTTTGGCAATCTAAGGGTTTGTTCTAAACCCTAATGAGCCCACTAAGCTTAATGGCAGCTGGGAGGAACTACCTTCACCTTCCACTGTACCTGAGAGCTACACCGAAACCAAGGGAACCTTCCCTATAAATGCTAGATAGGAGACCAATTCATCTACTCTGCTGTTCCCATAAAATCAGCCTCTCCCAGTTATCTTCTCTGCAAAGAGCAAATATCTCCAACTAGAAGAGAACAAGCTAGATTTCAGCAATCACAAAGGCTAAGCTACCATGCATCAAGTAATGTGTACACATCAAACAGATGGGATTAGGTTTACAGTTTTCTTGTATATGACTTAGGTGGTCAGCACACACTTGGTACTCCTGTAACTTGTGCAGTCACACACTGAAAAGAATTCCACGTTACTGAGAACAGAACCAAGTCCTCAGCCATGTTGTACTGTAACTAACATCACTGTGCAAATGTGATTATTCGCCAATAAGCAGATATCCCTCTATATTTTAATTGCATCACACATTTCAATCTTATATTCTTTCTATAGTGTAAATGTTCCCCATCTAGTGTGAACCATCAGACTCTTCTGATGTGTGCTGTGCAGAATGATGCACTGAGCAGGTGTGGCAAAGGACAGGGCAGTTCAGGTTAAAGGAAATTAACACGTTTTTTCAAAGAGAATGTACAAATACCTTAGTGTTTGATTTCTAGGGTGGTGATTAATGGCAAACTGTAAGATAACATAAAGGACAAATAAGAGCAATAGTTCTTATGTGTTGTATCATGTAGTAGATTCACCTCTGGTTTAAGCTGGCTTTTGGTGGTATGAACCAGAAAGTAGGGACTCTGGCAGTATAAAGAGAAGAAAAAGTCTGAGTTCTCTCTATTTCCTGGGGTTGGCAAACAATACCCAGAGGACACTTATCATAGCAATCTGTGGAGGTTGAGGTTTTCTGGCACTCTGAGAGGCCATTAAAAATATGACCCCATGAGATACAATGGAGAAAATTAAAATATGGCTTTCCCACATCAACATGCAGATCATACCCATGCTAAAGTTGACCCTACTCATTTATGTGCATTTGCTTGAGCTAGAAAGCAAAGCCTGGCTTCTATGCGTATTATGAGTTCAGGGAACACAGAGTGACTGTATTTCAACCCTGACCTCAAATGCCAGCAGTGTGATTTGCAGGCTTGGGAGGTGCAGTGTGTCATCAGACTGTGTCCAGCCTAAATGGATTTAGGCTAAAGACCAAAAGAAATGTAGGGCTTTTACCTCTTTGCCTTCTATTTAATAAAATCATTGTGTGCTTTGGTACAATTTGCAGTTCCAGCTAAAAGCTGTAAAAGTTGCTGTGTTCCAGGTCATAAATTGTGGTGAGATGGCAGAGCTGTGTGATGAGGCTTGCACAATACCTATGCCAGCTTTCATCTGACTCTAGGCTTTGCTACTAATTCCTCACTTTTCTGAACAGAAAATTTACATCCTGTTGTTTTTCCAGTCTCTGAATAACACCTCTTGTTACAAACCACAAGGAGAAATCTCTTTCTAGACAGCATAAAGTTCCTTGAGATGCAACACAGTGCAGCAAGATTGTCTCTTAAAAGAGCTTGTGTGTTTCTCCATTACCACTGGAAAATGAAATGTGTTCCTGGCCAGAACGTTCCTGCTATTATCTAACTATCACTATTCATGTCAATTATTAACATCAGCAATGATAGAAATCTTAACTCATATTAAGAAACAGGACTCCTACATAATTTTTGTTAGTCTGTATTATTTTGCCCTCTGATCTTTGTTTTGCAAAGTACTTTGTCTTTCCCCATCTTCTTTTCTGATGTGCTCTCACAATTTGAGTGGTTTGGGCTGCTATACTTCTTCCATCCTTTTGGGGGGTAGGATGCAAAAGCTGTTTACTATCTCTTTTATTCTCCAACTATCTCTTTTATTCTTCAGCCAAAGGTCTTGTTCATCATCTATAAGCCTTCTGTTAACGAGCTAGTTTTACCCAAAAATAACACAAAGACTGCAACAGAAGATGGTAAGCAGTACTAAATTACTTCATGGAGCTCTCAGATCAGAACATATTTGTATGTACTAAGGAAGTCACTAAATATCTGCCATTAGTATGAAAAGAGGGTTTTTTTGTTGTCTCAGTTTTTTTCAGTGAATTTCAGACCCAGTAATGCTTGTCTAATTTTTCTCAAGGTAATAAATAATGCCATGTAAGACTTGCTAACTGCTAACAAGGTGAACACTCCAGTTATGTTGAGGTGATGGAGTGAGGTGGCTGTACATGGATGTACATTTCAGACACTTGGAATGAAGCATTAACACAAGGGCTGATTTGGTTTTACTCCTGGTAGTTGCAAGACTACATGCTGACCAGAAAGTCAGCATTCTCCAGCTGGGAAAGCTGAATGTAAATCTAGTCCTCAGAAAACACTGGTTTTGGTACAGCATGCATTTTATAGATGTAGGAAAATGTGACTAGAGACATTTCTTTCTGCTTTCTCTTTTCAGAGGATACAGTTTTAAGCTTTGCCATCTGGCAAGTATCAAAACAGATTTCTATCTCCTTAAGCCTTCTCCAGGTGTAGATGAAGGGTAAGATATTGAGAGAGCCATAGCTTGCCTTTTGACAGCCCTGTCTATGCCTTTTTCCAACAGAAAATGGTTGAACCCAGGAAGAGTTTGTGTAATGAAAGTTTCCTTTCTCAACTAGAAAAAAGTACCCAGGACTAATCTATAGATGTGAGCGTACTCATCCTTCTCTGCAAAAAACCTGATGTTTGAATCAGAATTCTGAGGACAGTAAGCTAAATGTCAACAAGCTTGTAGGCTGCATCTCTGCAGGCCACACATTACAAAAAGCAGTCACCTTAAACCATGGCAGAATGAATCCAGACATGTAGAAGTGCTACTTTTAAATTCCCAGCAATTATGAAATTGCAAAGCTCACTTGGATTAGAGAGTGGTGTAAGACAATCCTCAGTGTGGCTTCTTTTTCAGTCATTTTTATGTTCTAACTTTTCAGCTGTAAGGTGAATAAATCTGGCAGCTTTTTGTGTTTGCTTTATTTCCCATCAAATTACTTACTAAATGTGTAAAAACTTTGTATAATCAAGACCACCGAATTGGATTGTTACTTTAAAATCAGAACTCTTAGGTTCCCCAAATAAACTGTAAGAGAGCAGGACAAATCCCTACTTAGAATGAGAAGAGAGTGTTAGGCTAGGAGAAAATGACCGTGTGTTGACCAAAGACTATCAGAAGAGTAATTTGCTATTACAGTTTCTTCTGTGTTAATTGTAGTTAGCTGCTGAACCACGTAGCTATCAGAAGATAAAATATTTGTCAGCACTTCCTTGAACCATTTTTTGAATTCTGTGGTTTGTAGAGCTCTCTCTGTGTCAGTATGGCTGCAGTTGCTATCTTCATACATGGAGCTCCTAGGCCAAGGACTGAAACTTACTCTGCTTAAGATGCTGTGCAGTGCCAGATAGCCTGGATATCGTGGTGTTTCACAGTGTGTTATTTCATGTTCACAGGTAGAGGGGAAATGGTTTGCTAGATGTGAGCTTCTGTAAGGCAAATGAATGTGGAACTCTTCTTCCCCTGTAGCACTGCTTATCTTCACCCAAGTCACAAGCACAACGCTGTTCTTAATAGGATTCTGTCTGATAGGGAACTAAATACATCTCACCCAGAGGTGCAGATACCACCAGTGCACTGGTCTCACCCAAGTCCTACCAACACAAGTACTGCATGTTTTGATGCTACCTGAATTAGCCTGACTCTATAGAATTTGCTGGAAGAGCAAAAAACACAGTGCTAAACACAAAGAATTTTGGTAGAATTGGATATATATAAAATATGAGATCCTGATTCTATAAAAAAATGTTGCTGATAATTCCATTGTGCAATCACTGGATATTTTTCTGATGTCAGGAGCAGTTCTTTGTGTTTCAGGGCAAATTCCTTCCAGGAAACAAACCCCAAACTAACAAAAATACAACCTGCAAAGAAATCAGGAACAAATTTGTTTATATTTTGCAGTGGAATACAATTGTGAGAGAGACAGACATTGAGGAGCAGTGGTTATAGAAGTGCTGCTAGAAATTTTCTCCTTGGTACACAGAATGGATGAGAAAACTATTCACATCAATGTCAAGAGTAATTCCAGAAGGCATTGTCTTCAAGTGAGAGATGTTTTGTTTTAGAAAAAAAGAAATTATCATAAAAAGAAATTATCATAAGATGTGAACTATGAGTTATGCAGTGATACACTGATATCAAAGCTCTTAGCCTGACCAGTTCACTGTGAGAGTTACCACAGATGGACTAATTCAATGAGCTGGAAAGTATGGTATTAAGACATATGGCATGTATTAGATTTCTATATAATTTTGTAGTTGTGCTGTCAGTTATATAGGAGCATGAGTGGATATTATGACCATTCTGCAAGTGGGGTACTTGAGTTGCAGCCTTTTTGTCTTGAACTCTTGCACTCTGATTGCAGATTTGGAGATTGTACCCATAGCTAAATCCCACTTTATTCCTCCTACAAGCCTTTGGAATACCTGCTAACATTGCCATCCCTAACTCATCAGTGCTACAAAAGGCACATGTGGTGACATGATATCCCCCACTGATTTGGGGATAATTCATCTGGAAGATAGTTATTATCTGTCACAGGTGCTCAAGGGAGGAGGCTAAAATGGAAAGGGCAGAGAGCATTGTTACTGAAGTAATCAAGTAATTGAATGTTTGCATCATAGCATAAAAGACAGAAACGTTTTAATTAAGAAAAACAGAGGCAGTGTAGGAGCTAACAGATAATGTTGACACAAGAACCAAAAGATGCAACCTGGCCAAGAATAAACCTGAAGTGAATTTTTTATATGATTTCAACTAGAGCAAAGAAATTCTGAACTCTTCTTCCAAGAGAAGAAGTGAAAGGGAAAAATAATCTGAAGTTAAAATGGAACATAACACTTATGAAAGGAAAAAATGAAGCAATGCCATGAAAGGTATCTGAGCTCAGTTCCGTGTGAGATCAACTTGCAGTTGCTGTTCCTATGGTCCTAAATTTCTATGTAATCTTCGAAAACAAGAGCAGAGTTCTTGCCACTTACACGTAAAGATTTCATTATTACAGAACCAAGCTGTTCCTTGCTAGTGTTCCTAGACCCAGTGCTATCACAATTTTGATCTGTTTGCTCACAGAAAGTATTGGTTAAGCAAGGACTGGCATGGAGGGCTATGCTGATGTAGCTGCTACAGCATATGGGACATATATCTAGAAATTATAATCCTGCATCATCTGCCGCTAGGAATCATGTGGTGCTACATGGACAGCAGCAAACCAGGTCAGCTAATGTTGCTGCCATTGACTTTCCTTATGTTTTACTTTTTTTTTTTTTTTTTAATTTATGTTTGCAAGAACCTTAGTTCTGTGCTTCCAATAAAGCCTGCTATTATGTTAAGGCATTATTAACTTTATTATCTTTTTGTAAGGTGATTCTTGGAATACCATGCTGCCCCCTGGAGGTTGCATAATATATGGTTTGTGGTTTTTTGTTTGAGTCAGTTACTGGAAAGAAAAAGACATTATAATGAAAATCTGTTTCTTATGGAAATAACCAGTCTAGGCATGAGTATTTCAAAGCTATCTTTGTGTTTTGTTTGGATATTCCAAAGGGAATTGGACCCATGCAAGTCCTTGCAAATGCCATTCTCTTAATTTGTTCACTTTAAGTCTTCAAAAGATCTGGAGGATGGCAGAAGTGCCAATGGCTGAGGGCAGAGATAGGGTTACTTGGTTACAAACAGGGTTCTGTTTACATTTGATCACAGAGATAACTTGCAGGAAAGGGAATAATCCTGTTTCAAACACGCTGCTGTTGACCAGCAGTCTCACAGACTATATATATATATATATATATATAACAAGAGTTTGATCTTGTTATAATTGTGGTAAGGGATACAGTGTCGGGTACAGGCTCTGCTGCAGAGATCTGGCTGCCTGATGGTTTATTTCAGCTGTGGTGACTTATTTGAAATGATTGCTGCAGAGAACTGAATGTGTCCATATTAGCAAACTGAGGAATGCAAGTGTTTAGAAGAAGGCTGTAAAGCACATACAGAATCTAAGCAATGTGACAGAAATTACCTCTGAGAGTTGTTCAGTTTTGTGGGGGGGGTTTATGTTTTTTTTTTATGTTGTTTTTTTTTCTTTAACATTGAAAACCAGCAAAGTTACTGGAGGGATTCTGTGTAATGGTCTCTCTTAAATGAATTGATTAACGTGAGACAAGATGGACAATGGTGGGAATATGCTTAGGTGAAGCAGGTTGCTTAATTGCTCTTTTTTTATTCATTGCTTTTGGAATAAATTTATGGTACAGTGTGTTCATCAGAGACAAACAGACTGGAACAACAGAGGAAGGAGCTGGTTAGGTCTCATGTTTTGGGGCCACTGTAAGGCTTGGATTTGCAAGGGCATTAGAAGACATTTTAGCCATCTGTCTTTCCCCTTCTTATCCACAGAGCCAGTCCTATTCCAAGGGATTCCTAAAGAAGATGAATGATGGCAGAAAGAAACAGAGGCATTCCGGGAGTAATTTCTAGAGGCAGAAAGTTTAAAAGAGCTCCTACTGCCTTGAATAGAAACACTGGTTTCTATTTGTCCATCTAGTTTTAGAGTATTTGCTGCCTGTCCCTAAGGGTCCATTCCAAGCCCTAGCTGTGTTAACATGAGTGGGATTCATAGCCAGTGCAATGTTTGGTGAAGGTCCCTTCAGGCTGACTGCCATGACTGGCAGACAGCACTTTGTTGGCAATGAGGGTGGGAATGACTGACAGGTAGAATGGCAATTCCAAAATAGCCTTTGCACTAGAAATTTCCTTTCCAGCTGCTCAAACAGGGTTCACAGGTCCCTGTAGTTCATCTCCAGTCTGCTTGCTCTGACTGGAAGCTAACTGTATTCACTGGAAGCTAACTGTATTCATTGAGCAAATATCTATGGAATGACTAATGCAAATGAGCCTCAAAACCCATCCCCAATCCAGGGGCTAGTGTTACTAAATATAGGAGAAATATGTATTTTTATTAGCATATAAAAGCAAAGCCAATGCGCTTTTCTGCTATCTTCTAAAATTTGTGAAAAATAAGCAGTAGTCCATGTATTTTTTTCCAAGAGGAATACAAATGCTCTCTAGCCAGTCTTTTCATATGCAAAGTTGCCAGGGCCCCAGTACTTTACTTCCTCATGCATACTTTCAGGTACACTTGTATTCTCTCTGTAGTGACTGGCACATTTAATGAGTAAACACCATTACAAACAAGGGAAAGCTGAGGAAAAAAATGAACTAGAAGTGTTTATAGCTGACTATGAAAAAGAACTTCCTTTTTTCACATCTTGCCTGGCTGAAAGCCAAAAATTTATGTTCACTTTTAAATGATCAAATGCTTATTTCCAGATCATAAAATACTTGATATGGCTAGCAACCGTGCAAATAAAAACCACAAAAACCCAAACAAACCAACCCCCCCAAAATCCCAAGACAGATTTTTATTTTAAGCATGGACTAACGTGTTTAGCAATAATTTGAGAAGAAGAACTGCTGACACAATAAACATAAGTTTCTTCTTGAAAATTAATCCTATTCACTGACTCTTATTTTTCAGAAACAAAACTCTTACGTGGAAAGAACTGAGTACCATCTCTTTCATTCCCCTAATGCAGAATAGGAGTGCCTTCCTCAAGGCAAGGTGACTCTTCAGCAGCTTTCCTGCCCCTTCACTTGTGTTGCTCAGAACTTCTTAGATACCTGCAAGATGAAAATCCTGACATATGTCCTTCTGCCCTAGGATATTGGTGCATAATTATTGTGAAAAAAATACTGAATAGAGAAAAGGCTTCAGTTCATTTGTCTCCCATCTCTCTTGTGATGTTGCATACACATGTGCCTCCGTTCCTTTCATCCTTTACTACATTAAACAATAGAAGATCTTTCAGCTCATCAGACAGTTTTCCCTATTGGTCTTTCTGTGTTCATTGCCCACACCATGACCATGGGTGTCCAGAATCATTACAGCTCTGTAGTTACCAGTTTCATGGATCTAAAATTGGTGTTACAGAACATCATGCAGATTAGACTCCTTGACACACTATTTCAGTCTTTTTCAGGTCTGGAGCCTTCTACAATATCTGTCAGAAGAGAAAAGGCTCAAAAGTGACAATGTGCAACCACGGTTTATCCAAACACAGTGATCTTTAAGGGTGCTGAATTCTCAAAAAGGGATCTTGAACTTTTGAGATAATAAAAACTGTCACCTGAAAAATTTTCTGTAAAAACTGTCAATGCTGACAAAAATTGGCAGCTCCAGGCTCTTGCAAAGCAGTGTAGATTTTTGTTAGACTAGTTCTACCCATTCAGGACACAGCCATGTTTAGAGCATCTCCAGAGCAGGCAGCAGTGTTCCTATTATTCAGATGGTATCAACAAGAATAGAACCATGGCAACCCAGACTGCACAACATCTGGGGAAAACATTCAGGAGCAGGAGACCTTGCCAGATACAATATTCTGCTTTTTGTTGTACATATATGAAATTTATTTTCAAAACAGTAAGTTGTGACAGACCCACAGTTCTGGGAAAAATTTTATTAATACTCTTGCGAATGCAGAGCTTCTTTATAAATAAAATTTCTGGAAGAGCTCTCAGTAATTGAACCAGGCGACTTGATGGGAACTGTTAACAAATAGAAATTTTTTAAAGTGCCTATCCTGTATTTTATGTCAGAGTCACAGCTCCATTCTTCAGCAATTTCTGCAAGTCAATGTATCTGCAGACAGAGCAGTAACTTTGGAAGCCCAGTGTACTCTCAATAATCTTTTGCCTATAACCTTGTAGCAGGGCTTTTCAGATCTTCTATGGACCCAGAGATACTTGAAGTGAAAACTTGCTTAGACAACTCACATGCAAAAGCTGTTGTAGAGCTGTTGACATTAACAAACCTTTCATACTTGTTTTATTTGTTTCCAGAAGCTCATGGAAAGTGCTATATCCTTAA
This sequence comes from Calypte anna, assembly GCF_003957555.1. Lineage (NCBI taxonomy): Eukaryota > Metazoa > Chordata > Aves > Apodiformes > Trochilidae > Calypte > Calypte anna. The sequence continues at coordinate 5,705,320 of NC_044259.1, read as the reverse complement.
GTTCTGACTTTTCCGTTCATTTTTATCAAATAATGTTAAATACGGACATTGCTCTTGTGTGATTAGTTCTAATATCTGCAGTTATCTTGGTGAAACATCTGACCTGAAGCCAAAGCACATGCTTAGTAGGAGCTGTGAAGTATCAGTATATTTGTGTGTTGTATTTCATCGATTTTATTCAGCTAACTGCCACCTGTATGTTATTTCCCTGAACTAGTGTGTTACAGCGTTAACCCAGGAAAGCTCAAGCTTTTGTATGCAGTACACATCAGTACTGCATCAGAAAAACACATCAGTAAACAAAAGCAGCAGCTGTGGGCTCAGCATGTCTATACTGCATTGTTTTATATCTACTCTTCTTTTTAAGCTGAAATTATACATAACATTCAGCTTAATGACAGCTCATTTTGCCCAGAGCTATGTGACTGAACTCTGACACTCGGATTTCAGGCTAAACAAGGTTGGTCTGGATTGGTGCTAAACTGTGAAGAAACAGGAAATGACCTTCAGTAGCAACACTTACTGATGGTTCAGGGACATATGATCACTTGTAAGGACAGAGTTTTTCCTGAGTTGGAACTGAACAAGGCACAGAACAAAGTGGTGTTATGAAAAAATGCTGACCAGAGTACAATTTGTTCAAAGATTTACATGTTCACTTTTGTTCTAAATGAAAATGTCTCTTTCTATCTTTGCATTTTTAGAGAAATTTTCAAAATACGAAACAAATTACATGTGAAGTGTTTCTGTATTATTATTAACCAGTGACAGATTGTTTCTGTCTCAGAATTTGAGGAATGTACACAAAAAGAAATCTTGACAGAGACAAACATTTTTTAATGAAAACCTTATATAGAGAGATCCTATGAGAGTATAACTCTAATATTGTTCCTGTAAAAGAACACACCTGCAGAAATGTATACAGCTGAAAAGTAAATGTAATGTGACCCCAGCAGATTATCTGGGCTTGTCACAGGTTTTGGAGTTTTTATTGATAGAACTGTCCATAGACACTTCAGGTTTGAAAGCAGACAGTATTATTTTACTAGAATTTCTTATTCAACTGCCTTCATGGCTTTGTTTATGATAAAAGCATTTTACACTGCTATATAATGATCTTACCTAACTGTAATTAATAATAGTAAGTTATATCATTTGTCACCTCAGATTCTGCTCCTTGGCAATGTATTAGTTGGTTTCATTCTGCTACATATACTCCTGGCTTCTGATGTGGCACAATTCTGACCCTTTCAGATGTCCACACACAGAGTTAGATTCTGTTGCTTTAAATGTACACTTGGAATTCCTGCTTTTCATACAGCTGAAACAAAAATGATAAAAGAGGATGTACATACCAAATAGAAGTATTGTATGCTCTCCTTTAAGATGCCATTGGCATCTTCCTAGTGAAGTAAAGAAGGAAGTTCCTGAAAATTGTGATCACAAGCAGAAGACAGGAAGAGCAAAGATATCTTTGCACAATCCAAAAAATTCTGTCTTGGAAAGAAGTTTCTCTCTATGGAGGTAATTAGAGAATTTGCTGAGATCTTGAATACAGAACTTGCCCTGTGGCTCTATGGCTTCTAACTCATTCCTGCCACACCGAGGCATGAAGGGAGTAGCTGTGAATTTCTATATAATAAGCACTCTGTACATATATAATACCGAGAAATTAAAGTATTACTTTCCTCCAAAAATTACTACAAATTCCACTTCCTTATCAATCGGATCTTCATGCTGTACATATTCAGTTTGAACTTCTTACTTTAAATGAAGAAAAAGGATTAAAGAAGTGTCACTTCAAACATTACTCTGACTGATTCCACCCAGCTAAGGACTGGGAAGCTGGGTTCATTTCCCATCATGGCAGCAGCATTTCTTACAAGGTTTTAGATAGTGGCATGTATGCAGAGACCCTCTCCCGAGTACAGAGGTGATGGAATCACTGCAGCCTGATTGAAAATCTCTCCTGATGCTGTCAGAGTCAGGATTTTATAGATAATACACCATACCTCTTGGCATAGTCATAATTTGGACAAAATGGAACTTCATTATATTGAAATTGGATTATCACTTACAAGCTTTGTGGGTTTATGTATATAAAGTTGTTCAAGCTTCACTAAGTAAGATTTGAAGTTTCAAATTCAGGAAACTGTTTTGACAGCATAAAGGATTTCACTTTAAACATATGGTTCAAATATTAGATCATGATTAAACATCCTCCATGTGTGACCTTCTGAAGACCATGATGAAGAAAGGACTTTCAGGTTGTTTTGGTAGCAAGGGTATCACTAACAATGGTGAAACAGGACAGGTTGAAATTATAAACATTACATCAGACCTGTTGCTAGAGATAACATGTTTGCTAAACTTCTCAAAATGAGCTGATACCACAAGTCATCTCATTATAATCAGGACTAGGACTATTTCCTGCTAAGACTGGCTAGCAGACTGGTAAAATATTGCTTGCCCAAAATATTGAACATACAAGGGAAACTATCTTTATTTTGTGTAAATAAGGACAATAATTCTCTTCTAGAAGGACAAAAAGGTTGTTGGTGAATGCAAATAATGGAAAATACCAGTATGCTAATGACAGATATTTGAATTTAATGTGATTTTAACGAAATCTCACAATTACATTGATAAATGGCAAAAATTATACCTTTCAGTCTTTTCAAACAGCATAATGTGTATATTTCGAATTCAGTAAAATTTGGCTTCAGTATTTAAATAGATTCTCTTGTCATGCTGCAGGATTTATCTTAAATTTGGCAGGTTCAGAAAGCACTAGACCTAGTACTCCATGAAATAGGATAGAAATTTATTCAGGTTTTGCTGTGTGCTGTTCCTTGCCTTCTCAGAGATGGCTTCATTTCTTGGAACTTTCAAAAAGCTAGGGAGAACAGTGCAGTCTGCTTAATTAGGAGGGCAGGGATAAAAAGAAAATGGAGAAATAAATGCATAAAACTAGGTCAGAGCACACGCCTGTATTTCCTGAAGGAAGTTAACCAAATCTGTTAATGGTATTTCTCTGAACATTTGTAAGCACTAAAAATATTCTGTAGATATTTAATCAAATTTTCAGTGGACTCTAAAGCCATAAGTTCTGTTATGGCCACTGTATTGCCACTGAAATCCAAATATGTGGTTCTATTTGACTTTAAATTGGAGAAGAGCAGAATTCAGTCATGAAGTGTTGCTGTGAATTCTGAATTGTTGAGCAATTATATTTCTGTCTGTGACTGTCATAAGGCTACAAGAGTTGGAAGCATGTGCTGGATTTACATAATCACAGCCAACTAAAATCTGCCTGCAATTACTTCTTACCTTCTTCCATGAAACAAATGAATTAATACAGGAGAAACATTTTGACTCACGTTGTCTCACTTCCTAATTGCTAGAAATGGTTCATTAAAGAAAAACACCTTGTTTGAATTGAATGGTCTTACAATGATTATCTGCAGCATTAAGTTGCCAAAATCTTGTCTGGCAAAAGGTGTCAAGAAGTTGTTTGGTATAATGGAAACAGGATTCCCTCGGGGGTATATTTTACATATTTATGGGATTTCTTTATTTGCAATGAAATGATACCACAGTGGTCTTCTGTTGTTTCTAAACATCAAATAACTATTTGAATTCCCTTGTCTATGCACCAAATAATATTTCCCCCAAATACCCTCTTTCCCTATTAAAAGAATAGGGAGGAGCACCATCACTTCTTCTCCTGCAACTAAATTGCTGCACAGGCAAATACATAATCTAGGCATATTGTCTTGGTTTTATAGCCAAACTCTTTTTTATATTACTGAGCCACACTTTAGCACTACAGCCATAAATCTTCAAATTATTTCCATGTTACATCTATGTATGGCAACTGAAGTTGTACTTGTCTGGCTGCTGCTAGGATTTGAAATCTTTTCCACTTCCATTTCAGAATTCAAAGAAATAATGCAACAGTTTTCTATTAGCCTTCTAATATTCTGATAGAACCTCCTGAGTAGGCAGACTGCTATTTCAGTTATAAACAAATTAAATACTTGTGCATTGTCATATTAAAAGAAATATTGCTAGTGCTACCCGAAAGGTGATTTCCACTCTTAAGGTTCTTCCAGTTGACCATTTGTCCAAAAAGGAATAAAAATGTCTACAAAGGCTGATGCATATGTTCTCCCAAAGGCACCAGTGTTCCATGTTGCTGTGGTGCACACATTGCTTATTTAGAGATAAAAATGCTAATTTGCATTTGTCATTCCTTGCAAGTATTCATTTCCTTTATTAAATTAAACTCTAGATTCAGAAAAGACATGGTACTTACATTTCAAATGCTGCCATACTACTTAATCCATTTTTCTGCAGCTTAGATTTCCATTTAATTCAGGATTTGAATTATGCTCAGTTTCCTTGTTCCAAGTAATAGAGATCATTAGGATGGATTTACAAAGTACTGCACATAAGGAAAATGTGAGAAACAGAAAGCTAAATTGCAAAGCCAACAGTCAAGGAAAATGAGCCCAGCAGTTTGGGTAACTTCAAGGCCCCTTTTTCAAATGTTACTGAAGTTTCCTACAGGGCTGTGAAGATCTGCACTATTTTTTTACTAATCAGACTAAGTCTGAAGAACAGACTCTGTACCTTTACACAACTTGTTTTAAATTCCTTGATTAACTGAAAGAAAACTGAAAGCTTTTATTTTCAGAAACATTATGTCCTAGAACTTATGGTCAGTACCTCCAGCAAACACCTCTCACATTAATATAACTCCAGTAAATTTTATGAGGCTGCCTTCTCATTTGCTTACATGTATGAGAGATTTTTGTCGTTTGGTGTTAAAACCAGACCATAAAGTAGAAAAAGGCAGAAAAAAAACTTTAAAAATTATCTCAAAATTGATTCTTTCATTTAGTGAAAATGCAACTTAAAAATTGAAATCAACACACTTTCAAGGCATTCTTAAATGGCATTTCTTTTAAGAATAAATTAACTAGCAGATGTGGGTCACTATTTCTGTTAAATAAAATTTAACTTCTTATTTCTAGGTACATGGTTTAAGATTGAAGAGAATTTCTAGCAACCCATTTTATGCATCACTAAATTTGCAAAGGTAAGTAAAAGCAAATTAATTGTACACATATCTCCATACATTAGAAAATACTTATGAGCTAGAGCACAAAAAATGCATAACTGGTCATGTCTTATTCTTTCTGGCAATGCTGCATTGCTAAATCCCAGAATTACAAGTAGTAATAAAATTCTTGTCTTGCTTCCCTCTTCCCACCTTTCCCATGATTATCTACTGATTAAAGCACTAATTAAACTAAAATATTTTAAGATTACTCTGCTTTAGGATTATCCATTCTTGAAAACTATTCATATTAAATATTTCAACTAAAAAAAAATACTTAAAAATAACCTTCCTGCTTGTACTCCAAAATCATAACCATTATTCTTGTTGAAATAACTTTCCCATAGGTTCAGGCAGTAAACCATATAGAAATGCTCTATGATCACCTGTGTCACTGCATGATGCTATCCAAAGAAATGGAGCTTCCACAAAGTGAGCTTAGTGTATCTCTGCTCTGGGATTTATAAAATGCAATAAAAAAAATGACAAAAAACACAAATGCAAATATATTTTAAAATATAATATTAGCATTGTCAACATCAAAGACTTTATTTACTGCACAGAGAAGAAAATATTCAGAATAGTGTAATTTGTTTCAGGGAATGCACAAAAAAGTTTCAACAACTAACACACAGTGTTTCTGTGCAAAATAGCCCCTTGCATGATGCTGAAGCTGAAAAGATTTTTGCCTTTTGGTATCTACATTCTTGTAAAAGAAGGTCATTAGCTTATATTGTGACTGCTCCTTTTGGATTACGTGTCTTTGTCTTTACACAAACAATAAATAAAGGTAGTCTGTTAATATAGATTAGAGGTTAAACTGCTATTTATTGTCACATTTTATGGAGACATTTTGTAGAGGCTGCTATTGACCTTCTCTGCCTACAAAATAAGTCATTTATTTATCCCAAGCAATCCATTTGCAGTAAAAAAGAAATTACAGTCTTCCTGACCAGGTAGAGGCGTGCATGCAGAAAATGAAGTGCAATGATAAATCCTAATGATGAACAGTTGCCAAGCTAAAGTGCATCACAAATTCCCATCATGTGATATCTCTGAGAATATTAGATGAGGAAATAGGTGAGAAACAACAGATTTTGAAGTCTTCATTCAAATTCTGGGATTCAGATTGAGTTGAGCATGAGGCAAGTGTATAGCATATTTTTGTTCCTTTGAGTAAACAAACAAAAAAAGTCACCCTTCTTTTTCATGTGTTACTTTAAGTAGAAGTTGATGAAGAAAACGTAACAGCCACCCCCTGACTTTGCTGTGATCACGTTACCAGCATAGTCTTACATAGGTTTGTGACAGTATTTCTGCAACATACCTTAAATCAGCACACAGCTCATATCTGAAAGGCTGCTCTAACCTTGAAATTGTGGAAGAACTGCCTGACTACAAATAGTACAGAAGTTTCTTTTTAGAATGAAAAGAAACTCCACATCTGAGTGTCTTAAATGGGTGCTCAGAACTCCAGCCTAAGCCTCCCATAATGCTAAAAACAGAGAGAAGGAAAGAGGAGACAATCTAATAATTTTCTCTCGTGTAAAGAAGCCACAGTCTGTCTTTCAGGCTCAGACCTAACCATATTTAACTATTTAAAAAGCTTTCATCCTTTAGATAAACATTTCTGTTTCTGTCTCAAGTGTGGAATCATTTGTGAATAAACAAATTCCATCTCATTTTTCTCAAGTATATCTTCATTTAATCAAACTGCAAGCCAAACTTAACAAGGCGTTGACTGAGGAACAAAATAAGCAGAAATCCTTTAATTAAAGTTATTGCCTTAATGTAAAAGTGAAAAAAGGTCCAACATTTTTGTGAGGTGTTATGTGGATCTGGGTTTCACAGTAAACGGATGAGTTGCTCGTAAACGTTTTTTGTGTCAAATAAGTGGTGCGGGACGTCTGGTGAAACAGTGACCCTTGCTGGGAGTTTTGTGTTACTGCTCCTGATTCTATTCCTTTTGAAAGCTCGTGAGATCAGTTTCCCATTTCCATAAATTTACTCCTGGAGGGAATATTAAACACATTATTGGTAACAATAAACACCAACTTGCTTATGTTGCTGAATTATTTTAGTACTGACTATAGAAAGGTGTAGAAGAAGAATGGGAAGGAAAGGAAACGATGTTTTCACTGACAGGTTGATAGCAAATGTGTTAGATCTGTCAGAGTGTGCATCTGTAAAACTGAGTCTCAAAAGGCAGTATGGTTTCTGCCCTGACTGTGCCACAGGAATCCAGAGTGCTTGTCCACCAGGTCCCAAACAAGACTGTTTTATTCCTCCCAACTTGAGGTTCAAGAGGTACAGCGAGTTCTTCCCTGCTTGCAAATCAAGAACAGTAATAGAATAGTACAAATGTTTTCTTAAAATAGTTGATCCTATCAGTGATGCACACGCTGTCACAGATTCTGGCTTGCATGCTGGTTTTGTAGGGAACAAAAAAAAAAAAAAAAAAAAAAATCTATGTTAATGAACAGAACTGACGTGATTTTAAATTTAACAAAGCAATTAGTTGGGTGAGGAAAGGTGACCTTTATATAGCTCATTTCAGATGGTAGTTTAGCTGAAGAAGGTTTAATTTTCTTTTAGGTAGCTTGGATGCATCGATGTGAAGTTTAAAAAGAATAATTAAGTTCTCATGGTGTCACAAAAGATAATACCTCCTTCATTCTTTGTTACTTTATGGAAGACACGGAATAATTGCTGATGTGAGCATGCTTTGAAAATACAGAATACTGAGATAAATGGAGGGTCTTTCTTACATAGGAGTGTAATACCTGAAAAACTTTAATTATTTTCACTTAAAAAGTTTTAATCCATAAATCAAATTAACCCCTTTTCTTTACTGTGTGACAGTCACAGGGAGCCAGACTGCCAAAGTTAACTGTTTTGGGCCCAAATTCTCATTGTTTGCATAGCTATCCACATTTTAGTATTAAAGTGAATAATTTCAGACAGTCAAATTAACATCTAAACTAGTTGGTACAAACTGTTTCCATTTATTGGTCTTACACCATTAAGGCTTGGGAGAGTAAGAACAATAGAATTGCTGTTAGTTACTACATCATATGTCCTGGCACGTGTATCCTGAATCAAGTGCATACATTATTTTAGGTACTACCACATAAACAATGAAGACTTTGTAGTTTTCAAACCCAGCAACATCATTCGGAATAGGACCTTAAGACCCACATTATATCCATATTATAGACAAATATGGAAATTTTTCCTCAAATAAGTTTTATTATTCAATTATTTCTAACATAGCTCAGACTTTTTTTGACCTCAAATACAGAGTCACACTTTGCTGGCAGGTTGCTGCAGGCATTCAGCTTGATTCCTTCAAAAAACAACAGAATGTCTTGTTACTAAGCAGGTTACTATCACATCATGTGCTGTTTGCAGTGTCAAAAATGTTTAGCCACGGTGTACAGGTTTGTAAAGTGTCTGTATGTCACTTGTCTGGCTACTGTCCTGTAGTCACTATGTTACTGGGGGCAGACTTGCTCAGCTTGCAGGCTCTGCAGAGACAGATGCAAATGCATCAGGGACCTGTGCGCTTACAATCAGGCTTCACCTTAGAATGAAGTACACTGGTAGGTGGAAGTTTAAAATTCTTCTGCATCAGCTGTAGTGTTTTATTTGCTCATTTTCAGGTAGCTTATTTACAGCCAAGTATAATCAAATTCAGAAAGCTTTTTACACCAAGGTTTGAATTCTGTATTCCAAGAGCCCTAGAGCTGCGCTGCACAGAATGCCAAAGATGCTTCATTGCTGCCAGTTCTGCTCCCAGCAGCAAGGAGAGAGAGATTTAATAAGATGAGAGTGTCTGGGTGAAGTGGTAAATCACGCAACACTTATGAGCAGTGGGAAATGTCAGTCTGACTAAGCACAATAGCCTCTACAACCAAAGCAATAAACAGACATAGCAGAGATATATTTTACTGCATCAGCAGTTGCCAACAAATCCTTGCTACAGTGACCAAGGTGTTAGAGTACAGTTGGATGAAAGTTGCTTCCAGGTTTTTCAGAAAGTAACCAAGACCACAGAGTCATGCTGCAGTAATAGTCACCCCCTGATAGAGCTTTGAGTCAGTGGAACTTTTAATAAGCAAGTAATAAAACTACCTTACATCATCCTTGTGAAGTAACATCTTTATTTTGTGGTGACTATGTACTTGTATTTGTGAGTATTTTTACAGTACTTTTAGTCTCTTTTTCTGTTGGTACAGTTATAAAAAACAAATGGAGAGGGGTTAGAAGACAGACTTATTGAGAGTAAAACCAGCCAGTAGGTAATATAACATATAAGCATCAGAGAATGAAGGAACTTTTGCCTCATCAAGTTTGTGAATTTGTTATATCTACACGGTGAACATTGCTCTTTTGAAATATGATGATTGAAATCAGTCAGCATGGAATTTTACACCTCTGTATTCCACTCTTTACTGTTTTGTTTTGTTTGGGGTTTTTTTGTTGTTGTTGTTTTGTTTTACTTTCCTAAAACATTTACATTGATATTTCTTCTTAGAGGAAAGGACTATAAGAAGCAGCCCCTGAAGCAGTAAAGCTTAGGTGTTGCAAAAATCTTGGGCAGTAGAATGTCATAATTTTTTTCCAAAAAATAAAATGCTTTCATGTCATTCAGTGGAGGGCCACTGCTTTCTTTAAGTAATAATGTGGAGCTAGGAGAGCATGTGGCTAATGGAAGGAGATAAAAGACTGCTTTTGAAATTCAGGTGCACAGGTATTGATTAAATTTTATCAAGTTTATGTCTGAGTGGCTTTTTAACACAATAAATAGGAGGGAAGTTTATGAAAAACCTCTTGGTCATCTGTCCCAATGAGCTGAAAAGAGTGGTAGCTGATTCTTTCACAGCCTTTGTAACTTGCTATAGTTATTTTCAATCACTGTAATGTTTTAAAACATGCATTTCATTTTATGTACCATTAAACCTATGTCCCATACGAGTATGATACAGCCTGCCTACCAGTAAGTGGTGGTGGGGAAAGAGTTAGTTGCTCAGAAGACTTTCAGGAAAGCTTTGCAGATGCAGAACACATTGCAGAATATACTCATGAAAGAAGTGCTTGGGGAACTTCTTTCAATGTGACTAGGCACAAAATCAGTAAAGTTTATAAAAAGCCAAGATGGCTCTGTCTGGGAGAAAATCAGATCTTAGGCACAGTAACTTCTGCAGTTCTGTAACAAAAACCTGCAGGTTCATCACAGCCACAAACAAGAAGCCTGACCAGTAATAAACTATTTTGTAGCTGCTCATTTTTTGATAATCTCCTTTGCAGGAGTGTAAATTCACACACACAAAAAATCTTTGTGTGATACTCATTCAAATTAAAATTACAGGAGGGATTATGTCAATAAAGTACTGATACAAGTTTGCTCAGAAAAGCTAAATACACAGTTAAAGAAGTTTCCTATTTCATAAGTTATTTATATAGAGTAATCTCTTATAATTGTCAGCAGCAAAACCCCTGCTATATTATGCAAAAATTAGCAACTGATGTAAGAATATTACCATTTCTATTTAACTTAATTTTTTCATTTAATTTTAGCAGCTAATTAATAGGGATTTACATGTCTTGGAAGTGTCAAAAGTGACATTAACCAATGCTAGGCATAATGAAATAATCTTGCTGTATTTTCATTCCTTCTGTGGACTGTGCAGAGCAATAATGTGAATGGATTAGAAAAATGGTGAAATGCCTGTCAAGTAATGTTTTGTGTGTGTATGAACTCTCTCAAGTTAAACTATTTTATATTAACTTCCTCAACTACTTGAGGAAGAATGGAACAAAAATAACCTACTGTCAAACTGGCTTGTTTAAATCCATTTTTAAGTGGCCTTTTTTATCTTCTTGGTGCATGCAGAGCTTAATCTAGTGCTTTTTAAATGTGTTGTTTCTGGCTGAAGCTGCAATTCTTTGCTGTAAGGATCTTTCTGCATCTCCAGTGAGAGCCAAGCAGCAAAGGCAGCTGCTCAGGACATGTGGTGTCCTGTTTGCCGCCACATCAGAGTGCATGGATCTGCTGATGGCTGGGGGTGCTCAGCTCCAGTGGCACAGCCACTATTTTGTGAGCTGTCTGCAGGGCTAAATGACTGACCCTGCCCAAGCATGTGGATGGGAGACATTGATGCTGTTGTGGGTGGTTGGAACTGAGTAAACTAATTTCAGAGAGTGTCTGGATATAGTGTTTGCAGGTAACCAAGTATCCTTTCATTTAGGTCTCATATCATGCTGCCAGAAGGTACATCTGGGATGTCAGGGGGAAAAGCCTCACAATGTAACTTTAAAAAGGTTCAGGAAATGGACTTGTCTGCTTCTGAGGGGGAACTGAAGCATCTCCCTGGTGTGGATATTTTGACTGCAAGCATTCAGATAATCAGTTCTGCAGAGGATCTGGACAGTCTGGATTCTAGAGTATCTGTGAAGAGGGTAGAAGGCACAGTGGGTAGTTACTGGGTAGTTCAATGCTTGTTGAAACCCCAAAAGCATTTATTGATCCTTTTATTGATGTCAGCTCTCTAGCGACTCTGGTAAAATATTTTTTGTGAGTTTACCACACAGCTGATGGAGCTGCAGAGAGCAAAGAATCAGTTGGTATGGCTAACATGCTAGAACTTGTACCTGATGGTGACTGGAATCTATTTCTTATGCTGCTGGAATGATGCACAAGTCCATTATGTTCAGGGAAAAAAAGAGGTGAGGGCTCTGAAAGAATGCCTGGATTCACAGGACAAGTATATTATCACCTGTTAGTAAGTCTTGAGAGTCTTATTACATCTTCACCTTCATTAAATTTATATATTCCCTTTTTCTTTTGTAAGATCTTAGCATTTCTTTGTGCTGTGATGCTCTTCCAATGTGCATCTATAGCATACATCTGTCTGGTAAGTAAATTACACACATCATTTTATGATGTATTTAGCTTCAAAACTTCATGAGAAATGAGCATAATAGAAAAAAAAAGATTGAAACATTTCTGTGGTTAAATGTCAGTGCTAAGCAAAAAGAAGCATAATTTTAGTATTAATGTATTAATTTTAGTATTAATGTGAACTGAATTTTTTAGTTATAAACGACCCCCACAACTGTATCACCCACACCAGCCTGCCCCTTAATTCTTACCCACAAACTTTCAACTTGCCCCTCATCAGCCCCTGCACAAAACTCAGCACATTCTAGTTGCTCCCTCACATAAAGAGCAACTCCACCACCTCGCTTCCCTACCCTATCTTTCCGAAAAAGCACATAACCATCCATGGCCACATTCCAGTCGTGTGACCTATCCCACCATGTCTCTGTTATCGCTACCAGATCATAACCCTTAGCCCGTACACAGACCTCTAACTCTTCTTGCTTATTCCCCATGCTGCGTGCATTAGCATACAGACATTTCAGGAAACAAGCAGAGCACACTGGTGGGACTAAATCCTCCCTAGACCACCTGCCTTCGGACACTGGTTCATTCTTGTGTTTGTCCCTAACAGACCCAGTTTTCTCCCCTTCCCCCTTCACATCTAGTTTAAAGCCCTCTCAATGAGCCCTGCTACAGGCAGCTGAAAGTAGCCTCACAACTTCAATCCCTAGTCCTCATGGGTGATTTTAACTACCCTGATATCTGCTGGTTGACTCACACAGCCAGCCTTTCACAGTCTAAGAGGTTCCTCCAGTGCATTGACGATAACTTCTTAATGCAAATGGTGGACAAGCCGACTAGAAGAGGAGCGCTGCTGGATCTTGTACTAACCAACAAGGAGGGCCTTGTTGAAGCAGTGGTGGTCAATGGCAGCCTTGGCTGCAGTGATCATGAGATGGTTGAGTTCAGGATCCTGTGTGGAAGGACCAGAATGCCCAGTAGGACCAGAACCCTGGACTTCCGCAGGGCAAACTTTGGCCTCCTCAATCAACTGTTAAGAGAAATCCCATGGGACAGGGTGTTAGAAGATAAAGGGGCTCAAGATAGCTGGTCAATATTCAAAGACCACTATCTGCAAGCACAGGATCAGAGCATCCCTATGGTTAGGAAATCCAGTAAGGGAGCTAGGAGGCCTGCATGGTTAAAAAAGGAACTGCTGGGAAAACTTAAGTGGAAAAGGAAAATCTACAGATCATGGAAGGGGGGGCTGGTCACTTGGGAGGAATACAGGACTGTCGTCAGAGGATGTAGGGAGGCAATTCGGAAAGCTAAGGCCTCCTTGGAACTTAACCTTGCAAGTCAGGTTAAGGATAATAGAAAGGGCTTTTTCAAATACATAGCTAGTAAAACTAACACTAGAGGCAATATTGGCCCACTAAGGGATGAGATGGGAGCCCTGGTGACAGAGGATATAAAGAAGGCAGAGGTGCTGAACACCTTCTTTGCCTCTGTCTTTACTCCTGCAGGGTTTCCGCATGAGCCCCAGATTCATTTAGCCCCAGAAGTAGTCGAGATAGATGAGGAGCTTGACATAGTAGATGAGGATTGGGTTAGGGATCAGCTGAGTAATCTGGACATCCATAAGTCGATGGGTCCAGATGGAATGCATCCAAGGGTGCTGAGGGAACTGGTGGAGGTCATTGCTAGGCCACTCTCCATCATCTTCAGTAAGTCATGGGTAACAGGAGAGGTGCCTGAGGACTGGAGAATAGCAAATGTCACTCCAGTCTACAAAAAGGGCAAAAAGGAGGACCCGGGTAACTATAGACCGGTCAGCCTCACCTCCATCCCTGGAAAGGTGATGGAACAACTTGTTCTTGTCGCTATCTCCAGGCATATCAAGGACATGGGGGTCATCAAGAGCAGTCAGCATGGTTTTATCAAGGGTAAATCATGTTTGACTAACCTCATAGCCTTCTATGAGGAAATTACTAGGTGGATAGATGATGGAAGAGCGGTAGATGTGGTTTATCTTGATTTCAGTAAAGCATTTGACACCGTCTCTCACAGCATCCTTGTAGATAAGTTGACCAAGTGTGGGTTTGGTGATCAGGTAGTGAGGTGGATCAGGAACTGGTTGAAAGGAAGGAGTCAGAGAGTTGTAGTCAATGGGGCAGAATCTGGTTGGAGGTGTGTGACTAGTGGAGTCCCTCAGGGGTCGGTACTGGGACCAGTGTTGTTCAATATCTTCATCAACGACTTGGATGAGGGTATAGAGTGTACCCTCAGCAAGTTTGCTGATGACACTAAGCTGGGAGGAGTGGCTGACACACCGGAAGGCCGTGCGGCCATTCAGAGAGACTTAGACAGGCTAGAGAGTTGGGCAGAGAGAAACATGATGAAGTTCAACAAGGGGAAGTGTAGAGTTTTGCATTTGGGGAAGAACAACACGATGTCCCAGTATAGGTTGGGGGCTGACCTGCTGGAGAGCAGTGTAGGTGAAAGAGACCTGGGGGTCCTGGTAGACAAGAGGATGACCATGAGCCAGCAATGTGCCCTTGTGGCCAAGAAGGCCAATGGCATCCTGGGGTGCATTAGGAAGGGTGTGGTTAGTAGGTCAAGAGAGGTTCTCCTCCCCCTCTATTCTGCATTGGTGAGGCCACACCTGGAGTATTGTGTCCAGTTCTGGGCCCCTCAGTTCAAGAAGGACAGGGAAGTGCTTGAAAGAGTCCAGCGCAGAGCTACGAAGATGATTAAGGGAGTGGAACATCTCCCTTATGAGGAAAGGCTGAGGGAGCTGGGTCTCTTTAGTTTGGAGAAAAGGAGACTGAGGGGTGACCTCATCAATGTTTTCAAATATGTAAGGAGCGAGTGTCAGGGAGATGGAGTTAGGCTTTTCTCAGTGATTACCAGTGATAGGACAAGGGGTAATGGGTGTAAATTGGAGCACAGGAGGTTCAAGTTGAATATTCGAAAAAATTTTTTTCCTGTAAGGGTGACAGAGCCCTGGAACAGGCTGCCCAGGGAGGTTGTGGAGTCTCCTTCACTGGAGACATTCAAAACCCGCTTGGACACGTTCCTGCGCGATGTACTCTAGGTGGCCCTGCTCTGGCAGGGGGGGTTGGACTAGATGATCTTTCGAGGTCCCTTCCAACCCCAAGGATTCTATGATTCTATGATTCTATGAAAGAGAGGGGAGAAGGACCACACTTTCCATTTTTGGAAACATGAATTTTAGAGAGATATTTTAGTTTTTGTAGGAAGCTCTGGAGAAACCTTAACTCTGATATGCTGAAACATTTGTTAAACACTATCTGTCTACGCATGCTTACTGATGGTGTCTGAAATACTGGGGAATGTTATTGTAACTTAATTGGCCTGTGAGGTAGAAGACTTCTGGGATGTTAGTGAGTCCATTTATCCTTTATAGAGAGGTGGTGCTTGATTAGACTGTTAGAGATCTCTTCTGTGTATTATTCTGATTTTCATATTGGTGTCCTTCTAAAAATAAACAAGTCTGGCACACTTCATTGCTCAGTGCACATCCAGCAGACAAAACTAATTTTTTCATCCTTGTTCTCATCTGGTCCTTCCAGCCCTTGGACTTTTGTGGGAGGTTCCTTCAGATGCCACCTGCATTAATCACACAGCAACACAGTCTCTCTCTTGCTCAATGATCTCAGGTGCCAAATGCAAGAGGCCATTGTTGTGATTTCTTTTCTGCACTCAGTCCTGTGCTGAGTGATTTACCTGCAGGTACAACTCTCTGAGCATGTGATTCAGCTTCCAGAGTTTCAGATGTTGAGTAACAAAAAGGTCAAGAGTTGTACTGCTGCAGTTGTACAGGTCTGTTACATTTCCTTCTCCACTTGGCACATATTCTGTTCTCTGTCTCTTGCTGAAAGTATTTTCAACACAAACATTGACTTTTGTATCTGTTAATTTGTTCTGGTTTTATGGTCTCTTTTCTAGGTTTGTTTTCCAGCTATCATTCACATTTGTACCTGTCCTAACTCATTTAACACAATGTGGCTGTTCTCATGCTGTGAGAAATCTGAGCCAGGACATGCAAATGTGAAGAGAGGTTTTTGTCTTTGATAGTAAGTGGTTACCACAAAATCATCACGGCTGATAACTTTTTCACTTATGTGCTAGTTCTTTCAGAGCAGTCTTGTTCATATTTGAAAAATTAAATCTCCACTTGAAAGAATGGATTTCACATGTCTCTTTCTCTTCTGACAGATAATCTGAACAAAATGCTAATATTCAGTTTACCTGTTTGTTCCAGAAGATAACTGCAGCTTTGCCAGTGTCTGCATGCACCATATGGCACCTCACTCAGGTACACACCTGGTGACTTTTGTGCAGACACAGCCACAGCTAGGATATGCAAATATCAGATTTTCCACAAGGGCAAAATCCAGACTCACAGAGTAGCTATTTACAGTATGCTGGAGGCAGCAGTCCTCTAAACTTGATGCTGTGTTCACTAAAGAAAACAACCTGTGTGACAGATACACAGATTTTTTTTATTTTTTTTTTTTTACACTGTAAACAAAGATGAAACATAACAAAGCACATTTTTGTATGTCAGGAAACCTGGAAGAGTTAGTAGAAAGAAAAGACTTCCTGCCAGGTTACCTGGATAAGCCTGAGCTCTGTGCTGTGGATGGCACTGTGAGGGCCAAACCCTCTGAGACTGCAGAGTGTGTGTAACTTTCCTGAGTGTCTTGCTGCATCCCTTCCTCCTAGGATTACAGATTCACTGTGTGGGAAGCTAATAAAATCAGGCAGTGGCATTCATTATCTGACATTATCTATTCCATACTTGTAATTTTCACATTTGGACTAAATCACCAACATTTTCAACCAAGCAAATTGCTGCTTCAACTTACTGTCTCCTGATTCATTTTAACTGTGGAAGGAGGGCCTCTAGTGGCCTCTCTGGCATTGCTCTGTTGTGCTTCCAGTCCAGTTTTCAGAGATGGCCAAACCTGCTGAGAGTGCATTGTGTAGAATTTGAGGTACGGTTGTATTTGTACACCGTGAACATAATTGCAAAAATTATGTCTTTTGTGGTTTTTTATTCAAAACAGTTTCTGAAAAGGTTTAGTTACAGCCTTTCTAAAAGGCTTAGTTACAGGGAAATGTCCCAGTGGAACAGGAGAGGTATGATAACCCTTCTGCACTACTGTTTGCTCAGCACAGCCCCTGGGAACTGGAATATAGAGCCTGAAGCCTGTTTGGCTCCCTCATCCAGGCTGAAATGAGGGCTGGTGTCCTGGAGAGGTGCTCCAGCTGGAGCCAAGAGCAGGGGTTTTGTCATTCCATTGCATCCTTTCTGAACACACACATTACCAGGGTGAAATTAACTTTTTTTCTTTTCTTTTTTTCTTTTCTTTCTCTTTTTCTTTTTCTCTTTCTTTTTCTTTTTCTTTTTCTTTTTCTTTTTTTCTCTCTCCACTTTTTCAGTGTTCAAACAGCTTTCCATTGACTTTGTATACTGCAACTTACCTGGAAGTGTCCTGATGTGTGAGGAGAGAAGGGCAGAGAAAATGAGGGAAGAGCAAGCCCAGGGATCTGGTATGTAATCTCAGCATTGTTACTGACCAGCAGCCTTTCAACACTTGACTTTTTGTGTGTCTGTGTGTTTCAGATTCTCCATTCACAAGCTGATAATAGAAACTTTTTTAGGTATTTTATGATTTTTTTTAAATTAAAAAACATAGAGAATTTTGTTTGAGGAATTTTTCACCATTATTACAAATATGCTTGTTCACTGTTAGCAAGTTCCTGTTTAACTCCCAAAAAAAGTTCTGAAACACTGTCTCTAAAAGAAACTAAAAAGAATAAAATCCAAAATTTTCTCTTCCTGAAAAGGAATTAAAACTTTCAACCTCTTAGACACTATTTTCAGTTAACATTACTGAAAACAATGACTAATCATTATATTTATCTACTGCTACTAGGCCTTTCATCTAAGATATGCACACACATGTGTAATATATGTATTTCTCCATAATAATTTGGGGTTTGTCCTTTTAGGATTTTTGGCTCTGGCTGATGGCCTCAATGCAAAGTCATTGTCTGAAGGGAAGAGAGACTTGGACAAAGAATCTATGTTAAATGTATGCTCAGTTTTTTTGTAATATTTCTCAGTGGGCTAAGGTTTTTTTACATTGCATTATTTATACTCAGAGTTTTTCCAGATTTTAGTTTTTTTTTGAATTTCTGAATAAATAGGGAGCTTATAAATAGGCCAGAAAACATGATATATGCAATTTTCTTTAAGATTTTTTCGAAGGGGAAAAAAAATCCTAACAAAAAGTATAGTATAAATTTACAAATTCAAATTTTACTTAATTTCAGATGGTTTCTAGTCTAAATTGTCTCCATATTTCATGGGATTTTAAACGTTAAAGGGTGGCAATGTAACCTTCAGAATAAGCAGAAAGGTGCTTATTCATTATAAATTAATTACCTACACAGTTATAAAAAAAAATCAGAAAACAAAAAGAAAGCTTGAGTATTTACAATCCTCCCTCAGTTGTTGAAATCAGGCAATTATGTTGCAATTATCTGGATTATTATAAGAGAGAAATTTTTAGTTACAGTGTTATTTTAGAAAATCAGATTTTAAATATAAATATTATGATTAGATGGATTACTGTGTTTATGAATAATTTGTATGTTATGTTTCTGTTTCATGCAGGCATTCAACAATGCTGCTGCTGATTGTAAGTTTAACCTTGAAGCTGCGATTAAAAATGTTGACCAAATGTGGAATGAGTTGAGGACACTGAATGGTAATTTTGAATGAGTTCATCATCTGGGTAAAGAGGAAGCTGCTTAAAACATTTTTTAACAAGTGTGCAGTTGTGAATGACTTGGTTTTCTATGTCATGCAACTGTTTCTTAATCTAATGAAACAATACTGCTGCTCTTTTTTTGTCAAAAATTACTTTAACAGTGTTGAATAGAAACGTAATCATCTTTCCTCACCATGGGAAAAAAGATATCTTGGTAGTCAAAGTAATTCCTTTGTGGGAACAAAAACAGTCTCATAATAGAAGTGTTACCAGTATATTAATACCAAATTCTATTTAACCATATTGATGGTAACCCTTGAGGGTTTTGGAAGAGCTGATAGATGAACACTTCAAAAAGAGTTATACATAAATTTCCATTCACTTAGAACCTGCTGTTTAATAAATACCATGATGATATGCTGCCATTTGTCTTTCAGTGGAAAGCCAGCTACTGCTTTGTGACCTTATTTTGAATTTCAACCATCCTATGAAAGCCAAAGATTTAAGAGAAACTGAAGAAAAAAATTGGAATCTGACAGACTAAGTAATAATATCTGGTCTCATGCATCATCTTCTGTTCATACTTCTTCATTTTGAACTTTAAAATTCAAGTATGGTTTCCTGCAATTAAGCTATTTTTATTATAAACTGAAAATGTGGAGTGGAAAAATGCTCTAAGTCGGTTATTGATCTTCAGAGGGTTTTTTTTAACCCAGATTTGCCCAATTAAAACCACTTGGGCTGGAAAGACTGATACAATTAACTAGAAAGGTCAGGAAAGCAGGCATGATATTTTTCCCATGTGGCTGTCACTTTAAACAGAGATATTGGAACAGTAAAAAAATATTTTAAAGTAATCCAAGGCAAGTTTTTGCTCTTATGGCTCACTTGTGCTTCAGAAAATAGGGTAAGAAATCATCAGTAAAAGAGGAACTGCACCTTGTTTGATCTTCCTTCCTCATTCTAAAGATGTTGCTGAGGAAGGGGGGCAAAAAAAAGGTTGCTTCTGGAAAACCAAAAAGTACTTTCACTTTAGTTTCTGAAGTGACTTTCTGATGCACTTAGTTACAAAAGAAAGGGGTGGTGGTCTAAATAGTCTGTCACAAAATCTTCTTGGCCCAAAATCTAAGTAGCCAGTATTTCTGTGTAGTTCATTACAATTAGTCTTCAGTAGACAAATTGAAGGTTGAGGTGTGCTTTTATTCATATATAAAATATATTTATTTGAATAGTCAAATTAAGATTTACTCTGCTGAAAAAATATTCTGTGTTATAAGATGCTATGCTGGTTTACAATTTATTTCTCTTTCACAAGTGAAATTATTAAAAATAAATAAAACAATTCCATAGGAGGTGTGAAAACTGAAAAACACAAAAACTGAATTTTCTTTCACAAGATTAGTAGTGGGCTGGTATAGGTTTTGTCAGCTGATTTTATTTCTCATATCATTTTTTTACTCATAGTTGCATGGAATTAAATCCACTCACTTTGAAGTCTGGCTTCTAGCTAAATATATTAGAAAGGAAGATAACATTTACAAAATTTATATTGATAGTTATTAAAGGTAAAACTGTGTATAAAATCTGATTATATTTTCTGAGAAGCTGTATAGATTACATGGAAGATAGTTTTCTGTCTTGAAGTTTTTTCAAGTGTTTCAAGTGTTATATGCAAAAATAGCTTCAAAGGAGAAAAAAAGTCTAACATAATTACCAAACCATGACTTTGCCAGAAAACAGTTTACAAGAAAGCTGAAGCAACTTTGTCAGGGAGAGGTAAATACTCTTGACGTAGTACATTTCAGTGGTTTGCACTTGCAACTTGTATTTTAGGACTGAGAACATTACTGTTTTTCTTGGAAAACTACAGTACAACCAGAAAGCACTTGCAGAAAAGCAACTAAGTTTAGCCTGATAGTGTCTGTCTGTTTTCTAAGAGCTTTGTGTGTGTTCTGCCATTTAAGGATTGCATGATGATAACCTTGTTCATGTTTTTTGTAAAAAAAAGTTTCTTAATTTAGGAAGGAAACATCTTAACTGAGAGCTGTGCTAAGGAGAAAAGCCTGTTTCTGAGTGATATTAGAAGGTGATGGGAGACATGTCACTCAAATTAGTGGGCTAAGACATGCTGGCAGTGCATCATCAGTCCTATGGCAGGGAGCATGGTATCTGCAGTTATTTTTTTTTTTTCCTAGATAACTGTGAACAAACAGTTTTATAGCTGAACAACACTGACACAGATCTTAACAGGCAGCTGTATATCCAGTTCTGATTTGAATATTTTTTTTCCGCACAAGAAAGCAGAGATTTGTGTTGGTGTTTATTTCTTGGTCCTCTAATTTGGCATGGAAATAACTTCAAGAGGATGCATATATGTTGGAAGATAAAAAATTCTCATGTCCTGTATGGTTAGTAGACAGTAATAAGCACATTATAGAACCATTTTTTGAAAGTATTGCATTTAAGGCATAATTTTAAAATAATATCATCCTTTTTCCTTAATATTAAAAGGATTTTTAATGACTTCATGGTTTTAGTTGGCTGAAAAAAAGGAATATCCTGAAGTTTATAAGCTTCAATAGGTTTCTGTACTATATGTAATCTTCATTAAGGTCTTGCTTAAATATGTCCTGCAGCATATTTTAACATGCACTGGTTTCTTGAGCCTCTGTCTTTTCCATCAATCAGAAGAAGAGGTGTTCTTTGGAAGTAGTCAATGATATCTGCTACAGAAGAAAAATCCTGTGATACAGAAAAAATGAGAAGGCTGTGGCAAAAATGTCAGAATTCTTAGTAATTAGTAAAACCAAAGAGATTTTTTTAATATAACTCTAAATATCTGGCAGCCTTACAAGGTCCAGTAAATACAATAAAATCAGCTTCTTAAAATTTCCGCTGTAATTGGTTGCTCAGTAACATTTAACCTAGTGTGTGCAAGGGACTACAATACTGTATGATTAATTTATGCATTCTTGGCCTGCTTGATACATGATGTTGTTGCTTTGGTTGATATAGAGATCATACTTGAAAGTCCAAAAGGTTGTCTGATCAGCACAAAAGGGTTCTGGCACTGTCAGAACAGCAGAACATGTACTGTCTGGTCCATCTGGTGCTAGTAAATCCAACACAGAGGTAAGTAAATCAGTAGTCTGAGAGCAAAGCAGTAGAGTTGGAAGGTAGGGATTTACTCTCAACTGTGCATTTCCCTTATCTGGTGATATACAAACATTCTCTAACCAGGTATATAGATTTCTAATAGCTGCACTCTGAGGTTATCCCTTCATTCTTTAAGTGCAAACAGGAGAATCTGATTTTACTTCCAGCAGTAGCATACTTTATAACTCTAAGACAATAAGCAGAATTCCACTGAAGTAAAGCATCTGCCAGGTTAATTAGACTGACACATAACCAAGGAAAGTAGTGTGGAAAACATAGAGTACCTCTTTTCCTTTTAAGCCAGTTCCTAACAAATATATGTGATTTTGCTCCTGGTAACGAATCTGGATATTGTATACTTTATCTCTGTACAACACCATCAGCACATATGGATGAGCAGAAGTTTTTCTTGAGCTGTCTCTTACCAAGAAGGTTCCATCCTGAAAAGATGAGAAGATGAAAGATGACAAATAAACATCTCTTCTGGGTTTCATCAGCATAACAACCTTAAGTAGAGGAATCCTGCTTTTAAGTGTTTTGAGTTTTTTTCTTTCTGAAATCTTCTCTATGGTAAGAGAAACCGCACTGTTAAGGAGTTCAGGTCCTTTCCCAAATGTTTTATCCTCCAATCTGCTACTTAAAACTTGCTTGTCTGATACAAATGCAGATTTTTAGGAAAGGCAGAAGTGGTGTTCCATTAAAAGAGAAAGTAAAATATCAAAGGCCAAACCCTGTGGCACTTTAACCAGAAGAGAAGTTTATTTCTGATAAGTGCCAGTCAAGGTTTCTATGTGACCTATTTACAAATAGCCTAAAGTAATGATCCTGTATATATAATTTTGGTTAAGGCAGTGATTTTGTCTTGATCTCTGTCTCTCCTTTCCTTCATTTTTGATCTGTTTTAACAAGTCTTCCCCTGAAACACCCTTCTTAAACCATTGAATGTGATCTCAAACACTTTTGTTCATCTCCACATGCACTGTTAAACCTGGGTTTGCCTGTTTGAACCTGTACTTAATTTGTTGTTAAATATGGTCCTGAAAAGGGTGGGATTCATCTCATCTAATTCAACCAATATAGAAAACAGAGAACTGTTGTTAGAGAAAAAGACACTTCTCAAAAGAAGTGAGGCTCTTTCTGGAGACACATCCTTTGTTCTCTGGGACAATATAAGACAAGAGCCTCCTTGGGTGGTTTACGTTAGCTGTGTAACTTCTATGTGTGTAGAGACATTCAAGGTGAATCCCTCACTCTAAGTATCCATTTTGGGGCTAGAAAATTAAGATGTTGCTTACCTTGACTCTCCCCATGTGACTAAAAGGGCATCTAGTTAGGAACAGGAAGAATTGCCAAGAATTTAAAGAGTACCTTGTTTATTTTTCGTAGAGCTGCTTCTGCTTCTGGCCGGCTCACACAGGCAGCGTACCAATCATCATTGAGTGAGCCCTGTGTTTGTGTGAGAGGGGAGAAAGGACAAAGTCTGCTGTCAAGGAATTACCTTATGGTGTCAACAACATACAAATAAGTAGAGAGAAATGTGAATTGGAGGGATATTTTAATTAATTTGCAGAATCTCAGAAGGTATGAGCTTCAGTGATCATACTAGGACATATTGTATGGTGAGTGGCACTAAGTTTTTTTATTTATTTTAAATTATTATTGATAAATTTGAAAATGTTATAGGCCTAGCTACAGCATGTCTGCAAGCAAGCTAGGAACACAGGTATTTCCAAATAAAATTTCTCTTTTTCTCATTTTCTCTTTTGTCTCCCTGGGACCCTAGCATCCTATGCCTTCATTTCTCTGTTGTTTTGGGGGTTTAAAAAAATTATTTTTTTAGTTTTATGTTTTTTTCTTTTTAACTGTCATTTTAGATAATAATGCAGACTTCCTGGGAACATACCATGTATGATTGTCCAGCAGTGTTATCATCAGGAGAGGTTTGCTTTAATCTTGTTGCATTTAAAGAAATGTGAAACAAAATGGAACTAAAGCATATGAATTCTTTTACTTACCAAGTTTTTGTAGAAGAACTGAATATGTAATGCTAGTTGAAGGCATGTGTGCAAAGCAAGTAATCCAACAAACAAATATTTTTATTATATGGTTGGGCTGGATTTTTGCTCGTTTTTCTTGGTGAAGACAAGACAAGGCACTGAAGTTTGACACAGAAAACTGAAAACACCTACTAACATCCTGACAGTGACTGACTACTAACTAGAAAAACAACTTTGAAAAATGCCCTCAAAATCAGATTTGTGTTTAGCACTAAACTGTGTTTAGCAGTTATGATTAATACTTGTAATGTTTTTGTACCTCATCTTCCTCCGTGTTTGTTGGGTGAACAATCTGTCTGCTAGGAATTGGCACCGGAGGTCTTAGGTCAGGTGTGCCTTTGGCAGGAGATCTGCTGGTATTGCCTTTAAAGACATGAAAGTAGAATAAAATCTTAAAACCAGGAAAATAATTAAATCTGTGGAAGTACATAGAGAGTGTACAGTAGTGACTTTATGAGGAATTTATATCCGTCTCATACTGAGACATTTGGAATGTATTTGCAATCCAATTT